>NC_045426.1:137447478-138068867 GCF_902635505.1 Sarcophilus harrisii
AAGGAATGATGTGAATGAAAAGTCAGAAAAACAACTGAAAAATATTTGTCAAGGCATGTAGGAAATGAATCAAGAGAGAGCAGTGTCATGAAAACGTAGAAGGGAAGAGCAAAGTGCTATCATTAAAGTCAAATGCATCAGATCACCCTTTTCATTAATAAGGATATTATTGCTAACTTTGAAGAAAGTAGTTTCAGTTGAGTAATAAGATAGGAAGCTCGAAGTTATTATTATTGTTCAGTCATTTCAATAATGTCCAAATCATGTCATGTTTCATGTTCAGTCATTTCAGTCATGCCTGACTTCAGTTGAGGTTTTCTTGGCAAAGATTTTGGATTATTTCCAATTCCCTTTCTTAAATCATTTTACAGAAGAAGAAACTGAGGTAAACAGTTTATACATATATGAGGTAAACAGTAATAACTTGCCCAGGTTCATACAGTTAGTAAATATGTGAAACCAAATTTGAATTCAGAAAGATCTCTTCCTGGCTGGAAGCCAAATATTCTATCCATTGGATTACTTAGCTGTCCTAGTTGAGAAATTAAAAGATCATAAATGAAAGTAGTAATTATAGAAAATTTCAGAGTTTGAATGAGGAATAAACTTGGTTATACAACAGCATATAGCTTAAGTGATGCAGGGTCCATGGGTTTTTTTGGTGGATGGAGAGATAGACATGTTTGCACACAGTAAAGAAAGCAATAAAAAAAGAAAAGAAAGAACAAGTTGAGAGGATGACATTGAAGTTTTGAGGGAGGGAGAATGATAGAAGATGTAATTTTTTATAAAAATGGAGAGAATAAGGAATCAAGTACATATGTAGAAGAATGGTTGACCTGGACAAGGAGAAGGGTCATCTTTTTTCAGAGACTTGAGGAAAGGAGGAGAGAATGGGAGATGAGGCCAAAGGGTTTTTAAGTTGAAAAGATTAGGAAAAGAGAAATGTATCAAAGTAAGAAGAAAGGCTGTCAGTTAAGAGAGAAGATGGAAAGGTAGATATAGTGGCCTGATGTAGGAAAAGCAGGTCTGGAATAGCTTTTATGGAAATTAAGACAAGGAATTCAGGGGAAATAAAATACCGTCTTTCCTGTAGTGAAGATGTGGGGTATAGTTTCCTAAACTGTAAAATAAAGATAATAATAGTTCCTACCTCCCCGAGTTGTTGTGAGGATCAAATGTGAAAAAATGTACACTTAGAACAATTCTTGGCACATAACAAATGCTATATAATGCTAGCTATATATGTATATTTTTTCATACTTTCCCCCAGTACCAAGCATAATACCCTATTCATAGCAGACACTTAATAAACATTTGTTTGGTGGATTCTCTTTGTCCATTTAATCTATTCTCTCTGACCCCAGTACAATGTGTAATTTGAAAAAGAATAATACAAAAAAAATCAACTTAAATAATTGTTGAGTTTTGTTTAACTTGTAATAAATGGCATACAAAATATTTTTAAAAGTCTTTTGCATCACTGAATATTTTTGAAATGCTAACTTGCATTTTAGTCTTCTTCCTGACTTTATAAATTTCTCAAAAATTGCAGTACTTTAAATGATTTGCTCCTTTAAAAGAAAGACAATATAAGTAAAAAGTAAATTTATATTTTTCACTTTATTATCTTTCCCTGACTTCTTCTTAGAAATTGTACTTTATTTTCAAGTAAATTCAACTATAAGGAAGTATAATTGATATATTGATAATAATTTATTATAGATAAGAATTGATAATTGATATCAATTAATAATTGATAAATCAAAACAGTTGTGCTTAGTCTGTATAAGGCAGAAGCAAATATAAATTATCATTCAAGGATAAAAGATTTGTATTTATTTTTACAATGCATTTTACAACTCTAAGTAAAAAGAAATTTTATTCTTATAGGTGCAAAAACAATACCATATGAAACTTGGAGGGAAAGTAATGTGAGATTTAGTAGAAGTAGGACAAGACAAGAGAATTCTAATTTCATCTTAATCTGTAACTAGCTGTATGACCTAAGGCAAATGCCTTCCTCAATTCAGTTTCTTCAAATATAACATGTAGAACCTGTCCTAGAAATCATCTATCTGAGTTCTTTTCCTGATTTAAAATTCAATGTTTATGAAATTCTTCAAATATATCTCTGAACAATTCAGTTTTTAGGGGGAAAATCAACTGTAGAGTTTAAAATTCCCTTGGAATATAAATTGGAAAGCTTTACAAAAACTATTTAGATTTACATTTAGACAAACAGGATTAAATAACTTGCCAAGGGTCACAAAGCTATAAGTATCTGAAACCAGATTTAAACTCAGGAAGATGAGTTCTTGAATCGAGACCTAGTGCTCTATCCACTGAGTCACTTAGCTGCCCCCATCTTTGAAGTCAGAATCTATAAAATACTTGCCTTTGTATTCCAGGGATCTTTAGACACTATGATGTAGTCCCTTGACTTAAAATCAAGAAAACCTTTATTAAAATATCATTTGTGGTATTTATTAACTAGGTGACCAATGATCAAAATTTGAAGCTGGAAAGAAGTTTAACAGTTTAGTCTAATATTCTCATTTTATAGATGGATAAATTGAGTCCACAAAAGTCAATAGGCTTGTAAGGATTGCAAACCTAGTGAGTGAGTAAGGCAGATTATTATAATTATTATTTTTATGACTACTATATTTTACTATAAAACATGACTATTTGGAAACTTTAGCAGAGATATAATTTCTGAGTTCCCATAATACCTACATATTTTAGAACATGAATTCTTAACTTTGTATCCATAGACCCTTTTCTTTCAGAGACTCCATAAAATTAGATGGAAGATAACTTCATATTTTTTTCAATATATTGTTTTGTTTTTGTAATTTTATAAATCTTATTTTATTAATACTTTTAAAAATCACATTATTTGGAGAAAACATCTTTAAGTTTCACTAGACTGGCAATGAGGTCTATAACACACATAAAAAGTTGAAAACTATTGCTTTAAAAATACCTCTACTGGTGTTTGTTTTGAAAAATTTCATTGAGTGAATATAAAGCAATAATAACTGATATTGGGTAATGACAATTCTTGTCTCTGGTAATTATTCTAAAAATTAATCTCCTACCATATTCTCTAGTACTGGAGCATCATAAAGATCCATTTAAACAGTGAACATAGTCCCTAGTACTTTCTATTTTTTCCCTTCCTTGGACCCAATATTATAAAACTGCTGCCCTAGCAGAAAACTGTCTCCAGCTCCTGATATTATCTTCTCTATTCCTTTCACCATGAGTGAAATGTTAAATCTAAAGTAGTCAGAAATATTAATACAAATGAAAAGTAGACTCTCTGGGGCCTTTTCCAAAAACAACTTGTAGATTATCCTATTTTTTTTTTAGAAATTGAAAAAAATATTTTGAATTGTTAATTTTCTAGGGGGGAAAAAGAAAATCCTTTGAAATTAGGTCATTTTTTGAACATAACCATAATCTATAATTTGGATACAAATGCTAGAGTTTATTAATTTGTTAATTTTGTAATTTATAAGAAGGAAATAATATAACATTTCAACAAAATTTTTGTACTCAAGGTCTCTAAAATGTGAATTTAGAAAAATCCATGTCTAAAATTGGGGAGTATAAGTGCAGATATTTCAACTCTACTGGAGTCTATGAGTTCTTGATATATGGTTGGAAAAGCCTCTGTATTTGAAAAGGAAGTATTGTGGGGAAAGAAATAAAAGTCTTAATAATTAACACAGGTGGAAAGCTATGTGGAAAGGGAGTCAACTAGAGAGATGCAGTTGAAATGAGGACACAGTAAGAGATCAACCATCTGTCCACCAGAAACAAACATACAGAATAACCACAGGACACTGAGCTGCCTCCCAAATATATCTGTTCTAATAAGGAATCAGTAAGATTTTATGCTTTTTTTTCTTAATAGTTCTAATAAAGTAAAGAGAAAGGATTGGCTATCTAATCAAAATTTATAGCATGAAATAAGTAGAATAAGCAGAGCTAGATACCAATTTAATATGAGAACAGAAATAAAAATTCTAACAATGAGTTACTCCATAAGTCTTCCCATGGATGTCAATATTCAATGATTCTATAATGGGGATTTCTGTATTGCTGTGTATTTATAGTGCTGGACTTGGAATCAGAAAGGCCTGATTTTAAAATCAGAGCAAAAGAGAAAAACCATGGGAGAGATAAAAAAAAAAATAAAAAAGAAATGAACATAGAATGTGTTGATTTACAGTTAGTTTCAGTTCCTTTTCTAGATGCAGATGGCATTTTCTAGTACAAAGTCTGTAGGGATTGCTTTGGATCCCTGAACCATTGAGAAGAACCAAATCTTTCATAGATGATCATCTCACATTCTTACTGTTATTGTATACAACATATTCCTGGTTCTGCTTGTTTCACTTAGCATCAGTTCATGTAAATCTTTCCAGTCCTTTCTAAAATCAGCTTGTTCATAATTTTTTATAGAATAATAATATTCCATTACCTTTAGGTACTACAACTTGTTCAATCATTCCCTATTGATGGGCATCCATTCCTTTCCAATTCTTTGCTACCATAAAAAGAGCTGCTACAAACATTTTTGCACATGTGAAAACTTATGCCCCCTTTTTGATTTCCTTGGCATAGAGACTGAGTAATGACACTGCTGGATCAAAGACAACGAACAGTTTTATTACTCTTTGAGCATAGTTCCAGATTACTCTCCAGAATGGGTAGGTCATTTCACAACTCCAGCAACAATACATTAATGTCCCAGTTTTACCAATCCCCTCCAACATTTATCATTCTCTTTTCCTGTCATTTTAGTTAATCTGAGAGGTGTGAGGTGTTTTATTTTGCATTTCTCTAATCAAGTGATTTAAAGCATTTTTTTCATGTAATTATAGATGGCTTTAATTTCATCATCTGAAAATTTTCTGTTAATATTATTTGACCATTTATCAATTGGGGAATGATTTCTATTCTTCAAAGGTCTGATGCTAAAATCCAGCCTTAGCCACTTACTAGCTGTGTGTACCTGGTTAAATCAAGTTGTTCTAATTCAGCGCCAATAATATCACCTATAAAATGTGGATAATAATATCACCTATCTCCCAAGATTTTTACAGAGATCAAATGAGACAATATATGTCAAACACTTAGCAATCTTTAAAGTATTATGTTGACTATTATTATTAGATGGCCACTGAGGTCCTTTCCAACTTGATTAGTCAGTTCTTCAACAGTAAGATGTCATAAAATATTCTAAGTTAGATATATATTTAAATGCCAGAGTGACCGTGATCCTAATTTTATTTTACAGTTTCCATTTTATGAAACTACAAAAGGAATACCCTTCAACTCAGGAAAGCCCATTTCAGATTCATGTTATACAGTCACAATAATAAAACCTTAATGTACCTAGGGAATTCTGGTAGCAAGATAGTGCAGTAGATAGAGTACTGGGCCTAAAATCAAGAAGACATATCCTCATGAAATCAAGTCTGGCCTCAAACACTTAGAAGCTGTGTGATCCCGGCCAAGTCAGTTAACCCTGCTTGACTCAGTTTCCTCATCTGTAAAATGAATCAGATAAGGAAATTACAAACCACTCCAGGATCTTTGCCAAGAAAACTCCAAATGGGGTCACAAAAATTCTGACACAAGTGAAAATGACTGAACAACAACAATAATGGAGCTCCAGCAATTTGATTATAGTCAGTTTCATTGATTATCCCTAAAAGCAATATTTATTGTCTCCAAATAAATAATTTTTCTCTTCACTCCAACTTGCTACAAACTTCATGGGAATATATGTGGTAAGGGTGGACACATCAAAAGAGTATATTAGAATAGATGGTGATTCTGAATTATGTAAATTCTAAAACCATGTTTAATTAATACCTTATAATTTCTTTAGTCCAGAGTTTCTTTTTTGAAGATGATTTTATTAAATCGTCATTGTACTTGATCATTTTTATTGCTACAGTAAAACAACAACATTTTATTATTGTAACACCTTTCATTTCTGAGTTTAACTTACTGTCTTATTCTGCTCATCCATTGTAAGTTTTCATGTAAACCAAAGGTTTAAAGATAATTTGGAACACATTTCATTGCTCTATAATCACAGTGAGAAAAGAGAAAATAAATTTCTATAGCATCAGGACTACTTTTCCATTTTCATCATCAGAAAAATTTTAATACACCTAAAGTAAAAATACAGAAACAAACTATTTTTAAAATTGGGAGTGTTCATTTTTTATGTCTTTAGAATGGTATATGACCACTGAATCAATTCATTACATGTCAAAAACGTGACATACCTCTATATGCAGTATATTTTTAGATATTTCAGTATTTTAATAGTTAGGCCAGGGTTTGTTAATTTGTTTTTTTGCTGAGTTATATAATAGATTCTTTTGAAATGTACTGACCTTCCTCAGGAAAAAAAAATGTGTGTTTTAAAATGTTTAATTTTAATGTTATTACAAAAGAAACCAATTACATCGACAAATAATTCTAAAAATCTGAATTCACAGACTGCAGGTTAAAATACTTTCTTAAATTAGAAATCTGTAAAATGTGCCCATTACATTCTTTCCTCTTACTTTTATTATTTTCAGGGAATAAAGAGTCACAATTTTCTTTGCTAGTGAATATTAACTGTATTTAGTTTGAAGAAGTTTTGTAGTCAAAACAGAGCTTGACATGCAAATGCTGTAGCCTCATGCTTTGTGGAACGAGATTATACTTAAAGAAACATCCCTCCTTCCCCCAAACTATTGTCTATTTTTAACTCTGAAAGTATAAAGAACTTTCCTATGTCTTAGAGAATATGTCACAACAGAAAAAAAATTGTTTTTCCATCTTTAATTCTTCACTTTTAAAAGCTTTAGTAGTGTATGTTCATCAATTATTCTATTGGAAGATGGAGAATGACTGGGTGTATATCATGAAGCAAAGAAGGACTTGGTGTATCCTGAGTTCTACCAGTTTCACCAAGTACTATTGCTGAGAAAATAGGCATAATACCAGGATTCAGAGACTAAAAACAAAGAAAAAATGCTTCCACGATGCTCTATACTAATGAAGGTTTTGCCAGAACATTTTATCAGATTTTTCAATCCATACTGAAAAAGGATTTTAAAAAGGTTCATAATATTCATAGAATAGCAGCCACAATTATGATCTAAAAAATAATCTATGAAGAAAGATGAATGAGTGGATAATATTCAATTAAGAGAAGAAAAATCTGAATGATGACAATGTTGTTCAGGAAAGACTGGTGGCCATCTGTGCCACAGATCCACTGAGGAAAGAGCAAGAGGAAATGGGCCTCACATCACAGCAGGAAATGTAAAACTAAATGTAGAACTGTCTTGTCAGCTTATTTTTTTTTCTTAGATCAGGCGAAACCCTGATTTGTCTGAAATAGATTGGGGTAACTGATTAAAGTAAGAAAAGAGAAAGGTTGATGATTTTAAGAGCCTTAAAAAGTTCTTGTCCCAGTATCAGTGGTACGGTGTGCTCTTCCTGTGTCCCCAGTGGATAAATAGGGTTAAGTAATGTAAGATGCTTTTCCAAGGATCATAAACTTAGAGTTAAAAAGGACCTTAGAGACCATCTAGATCAACCCTCTCATTTTTATACTTGAGGAAACTAAAACCCCGGGTGGTAATGTAAAGTCATGCAGATAATAAATAGAAGAGCTGACTAAGAGTAAGGTTGTCATGTTAACCAGAACAGTAAAAATTACAACAACAAAATTATAAGTTCTTTATCATTTATTTTATTAAATTATTCTTCTAAAATATGTGTTTTGGCTATTCATTAATCTGTCTCTGATGATCTAAATAATCCATGGGTTATAACAAAAATTTAACAGAATAATAAACAAAGCCTCACAATAATTTTATTTCATCAAAATGAAAATACTTATTAAGTTATACTGAATTCATTTATTATATTAAATAATTAATGTTTACATTATTCAATCAACCAGCCAATTAGTTGACATCTATTAAGTGCTTAATGTGGGTTAGACACTGTGCTAAGGGTTTTTACTAAACTATATAGTGTTGATTTTATTTCTTTTGGAAAAAAACACTTATTTAGTTGAGGGACAATATACCTTAATTTAGTGCTTCCCAAATTCCTATAGCACACAGCTAGAAAGTATCTAAGACCAGATTCAACCCAGGAAAATGAATCTTTCCAGTGTGTGGATAGAGTATTGGGCTGGGAACCAGAAAGATTCATTTTCTTGAGCTGAAATATGACCTTGGACATGTTCTAGCTAGTTGTTTGTCCTTTGTTCTAGAAGAGCACCATGACATGAGTGAGGTGATGCCATGGCATGCAAGGATTTAAGTGAGGGAGGGTGATGCAAGATCATCTGCTTCACTTTTCTCCAGAACTATCTGGGTCCAATGGCCAGATATAGATCGAGACAACTGAATATGACTCTGGGCTCATTGGGAGACCTTGTCCTTTTTAAGCTAGGGTCTTCAACAGGTCTCAATTCCAAGCGGCATCCATTCAGTGAGTGGTTAAGGTTAGGTAGCAATTAAGATAAAGAAGTTCCTTTTTTCACAGTCCAAAAAAATCCAGATAAATAAATAAATAAATGAATTTGGGAAGGGAAGACTCTCAGGGTTTCTGGCCAAAGCAGAGATGACTTGTATTTACATTCAATTTGAGTCAATCTAGACCCAAATGATGACCAATGGGGCTTGGCCTAGGAACTATGGGTAGCCAATGAGAATCAGACTGGAATGGGTCAGTTGGAAGACATCCTCCTTTCCTCCTTTCCTTCCTTTTTCCTTTCCTTCTTTCCCTTTTTTCCTTTCTCCCTCCATTCATCTCTCTGTCTGCAAAGAGTATCATGCACATACCTAGAGATGCTCTTAAAAGCATTTTTTCTTTTCTGTAACTTGGAACCCTCCCAAGATATCTTGGAGTTTACTGGTAGTAACTTGTATGAATGTATGAAGATACTCCCTTCTCCTCTCTTACCTTTCATCAACTGTATTCAGTTGATTTCAAAATTTAGCCCAGATCTATTTCCTTGATAAAGTAATAAGATATTGGTTCAGGTGTCATGTTCCACTTTCACAACTGATATTCTTTTCTATTGGTAGCCTTTAGTAGATTACTATTAACCTAAAACTGCAGAAATAATAGTCTCCTTTAGCTGAAAGATTAAGATCATTAATGGGAGTAGTTTGAAATAAAGTTAGAAAAGTAGGCAGTAGTCATATGAGATAGAATTTTAAACACCAAGATAAGAAATTTAATTTTACACAAAGAAAATGGGAAGTAACTGAAGATTTTTAAGTACAATAGTGACATCATTAGCCTTGTGCTTTAAAAAGATTGTTTTGGCAAATATGTTGAGAAGAAAAGACTAGAAGCAGAGAGACTACCAAAAGGCTACCAAAAGTAATCTGAATGCTGATGGGAGGCTAAACTCTGAGAATTGATGAGAAATTGAATAGAAAAAAGATATCTGTTATGGAAGTGCAATTGACAAGAGATCTGGCAAATTATTGGATTATGAGTGATTTAGAAAAAAGCAATTTGAAGGGATGGTTTGGTGATGCAGTAGATAGAAGACCAGCCCTGAAGTCGGTTCAAATTCAATCCCAGATATTTGGCACTTACTATCTGTGTGACCTTGGGTAAGTTACTTAGCCTTAATTGCCTAGTCAAAAACAGAAAGAAAGAAAAAAAAGAGGAAAGGAATGGGAAGGAGAGGGAAGAATAAATTGAAAGATCATGATATCTTCAACAGAAATAGGGAAATTTGAATCATAATAAAATGCAAATTTGTTCATTAATTTAACAGAATATTGCCATCTATAAAACTGAGAATAAGATGAATAAAAAGAAGTGTAGAAGGATTTACATGATGCATGATGAAGTAAGCAGAGGTAAGAAAACGTTATAACAATATATACAAAGACTAGAAAAGAAAACATTACAACAATAAACACAGAGATGGCAACAATATAAATGAAGAGAACATCAATATTCAACACACACACATACGTGCATGTGCACACAATGTACTCAAACACATGTAAAACTGTAACAAAATTAAAAAGAATAATCTTAGCCCCAAATAAGAGATATGAGAAAACTACTTTGTAGAGCTAAAAGCTTCACCAATGTAGTGTTTTTATGTCAGATTTTGTCAATATACTGATCAGTTTTATTGATTTTTTTTCTCTTCTTCTTTTTTGTCTTAAAAATAAGGAATGGCCATTTGGAAGGGAAGAGGGGGATTATAGAAAAGAATTTGGTAAATTAAAAAATCAAAGATAGCATTAAATTTATTTTAATAGGGAAATACGAAAGTAGACTTTTAGGGGGAATGATAATCATTTCCTATTTGGATATGCTAATAGGACAACCTGAACAGCTTTCTAATGGGCAGTTGATCCTGCATTATTAGTATTCAGGAGAAAGATTTGGTCTAGCTATGTTTATTTAGAAGTCATTTTTAAAGAGGATGCTTGAAATTATAAGAGTTGATCACAGAATGAGATGAGGAAAAGAAAAAAGGAGCCAGAAAAAAAAAAGAGCCCAAAGAAATAAGCACGTAATGTAATCATCCAGGAAAATAGTAAGCAGATGGGGGAGAGGGAATTGACCAGAATCATGCTGGTTCTTGGTGTTTGGTTTTCCTTTGTGCTTGAAGATGACTAAAATGATCTCATTATGTCAGGGTCAAGATACAGTATGTCCAGCTGTGACTAATCAGACCAATATGAACTTGGAAGGCTTTTATACAGGTTGGGTAAAATTAGTCCACATAAATATTTGGAGCAGAGATTTCTGTAAATGTGTACATCTCATGTTTCTTTTGAGCTCCTGCAAAGTGAAAGAGTTTCACAATGTGAACAACTGCAGAGATTAAAGAAAATGAAGAATGGACCAAAGGTCTTTAGTTGGGAGTTTTTAAATTGTTGGTTTTTTTTAATTATTGAAGAGACGCAATTCAGTTGAAAGGTCAACTTGGATGCCAGACTGCTTTGCATTGAGTAGAAAGTGAGGAAATAAATGCAAGTAAAAGAAAGGAAAGATAAAAGATAATTGCTATAAATAATGTCAGGGTCCTGTGGAAGTTTTTTGTTTATTTTTAGAACAGTAAACAAGCATGTTTAAGCAATGATAGAAGAGTCAACGGATAGGGAGAGACTGAAGATGAGAGAGAAAGAATGATTGAGGGATTCTTGGAGACATAGAATGGACACTAATAAAGATTTTGGACTTGACAAAGAAAAAGGTCACTTCTTCCTTAGTGACTAGTGTGGGAAGATAAAGAGAATAAACATGAATATGTAGGAGGTTTTTGAGGTAAAGAGTAGGAATAAATGAGTAATATTTGAATATAGTAGATATAATGCCTTTTGCGTGAATGAATTAAAAAAAATTGTATTTTCCAAAGATATATTCCTTTTAACCATAGCATGAATACAATTCATGGTGACTTCCCCCCTTCATATTAGTTTCAAGGTCTGAAACTTTGTAAGAACTGAAAGTTGTGTGGGTCAGCCACTCTGGATGTCCGTTTGGCATATCTATATAATATAAAGTGCTTTCTCTGAAAGGTCAAATTAAAATATTGCAAATGTAAGATTTTCATATTCATTCTTTTTACATTTTATTTCACTCTTCCAAATACCTTGCCTTCCACAATAGAAAAGAAAATATTATTTCTAGATTATTGACTTTCAGAATGCAATACTGATTCATTGGCTCACAACTTCTAAGACTAATAGAGACTGTGAAAAGTCATTTAATGCAAAGGTATCAAATACATGGCTTTGGGTGAAATACGTTAATAGCATTCATAATATCAATAGAATACATTCATGCTATCTGACCCAGAATAGATTAAAATGTAATTGGGAAATTTTTGACAAAATGAATAAAATTTAGGTTATATGGCTCTTTCAAAACAAAGTTAATATATAGCCTATAGAGAGACTGATGTACAATTTAATTGCTTCCATTTCTATTTTAGTTTGACAACACTGACATAATAAACCAATCTCAATCTTGGTAGGATAGTAAATAATCATGCCTTTCAAAATAATATTAGATTGAGTAAATATATACATATGTACCTATATCCTTAATCTTTGCAATCAACAGTAATATAATATCTTTTTCATATAATCTCTTTAGATATTTAGAAAACATAAGATATCTACTGAAACTATCGCTCAACATCCTCACAACTGTCAGTCATACAGCAATCCATTCATACTTATATATATGTATAACAACTTAGGCAAATTTGGTGATCTTTCCCTTTTTTTCTCTTTAGTGCTCTTACTACTTCTCTACTTACTACCTTACTACTTTCTCTACATTACTACCTTCTCTAAAAACACATTTGTGACTAGGATATTAGAGACTCTGTACCCAGTAAATAATCAGTTATTAAGCACCTGTTTTGATAGAAGTTAATTTCTATTGAAATGATTTGAATATCTTTTTAAATGTTTCTTTTTCTTTTTTCCCTTCATTATATTTTTATCCTCATGATTGCTTAGCTGGGACTCTTGCCAAGCCTCCTTTAAACTAATTTTACTCTCTATATTTTCTTTTTATTTTATAAAATAATACTTCTCGAATTGGAAGATTAGTATTTTTATCAATAAGAATAAAATAATTATATTTCAAACATGTTTTTAGTTACCATTGCATTCAACTTGACAAGCAATTTACATATTTCCTGTTTAAGATATTAAAGCTCTTTTTTGTAGTGTACTTTTCTCTAAATTATAATTGTTCTCTGGGAGCAGATTTCTTGGGGAACTTCTGGGGGCAGCCTTAGTTTCAGTTCAAAGTAATAATCACCTCAAATACAAGCAGCTGTTAAAAGTTCAGTCCTTTATTGTCTCTTCCAAAATAGCCCAGTAAGCTTTCCTTGGTTCCAAGAGATCTTGTTGCTTGTCCTTTACCTCTGCCAGCTTCAGCCTCCAACTCTTTGAATCTCCAGTTCTACTGATTCTTGACTGAGGTTCGTCCTTTTATGCTCTTTTAGAGGTGTGAACTCAAAGGTTGACTCCTCCTCCAAGAGTGGGATTATGGGAGGTGTAACTTGTAAATCTCATACTGAATCCTGACTTGTGAATCTCCCAAAAGTGTGAACTCCAATGAGTACTTAAATACATTAGTGAGCTAGAGAACTTGCTAAGTACCATGCTAAATTAGATAAGTGACAACACTTTGTAAGGATTGTAACACTTTTTGTCTTCACTCATGATACTTTATGTACAAAAGTTTATGTACATAGGTTTATATACACAGTTATATGAATTTCTTTTAACAGGCATTGCTATTCTGTCTATCATTGATTACCCACCTTTCATTATCAATAACTTATTTGAAAAATTGGGATAAAATTGTTTCTATAACATTCTTTTCTGATAGCCATCATCATCATCATCATCATTGTTATTATAGTTTCATAGTAATTTTACTTATCTCTAATAAATCAATCTTTTAAATGTAAGTGGACAACTGCTTCAGGAATAATATACATATCTATAATGATTCTTGTATTTCAAAATATAATTTCTGTGATGCCATTCAGTGCTGCTCATTTTTAGTGCCTACAGGTTATTTGCTCAAAGAAAATCCATGAAATAAAGATGTGAAACTATTATGTATTGTATAATTTTGTAGTTTATCTCAGTACTTGTTCCTGAACCATTTTCCCAACATATTTCTTGCCCCTTTCAAGTAGTCCTACATGTACACCTTGCATTGAAATCACCAAAAATCTAAATTTATACTATAATTTGAGAGGTTCTAGAAGAAATTTTCTACTTCTTTATCCTTCACAACTGATTTTGGTACTTTGATATTATTTGCATGTTAATTTTTTTTTTTCAGATATATATCATGAGGACTGAAATATAAGATGGTCAAATATTTCATGTAATTGTTTCTTATTTAACTTGGATATAAAATAAAATTACTCAACTCTTTTTTTTTTTCATTCCAAGTTCCCTTGATTCAAAGTTCCATTTAAATGCTACTTCCTTCTTTTTTTGGCTTCATTTATAGTGAAAGTGTCAAAATGTATATGATTCACTTCCTCAAGTAGCATATTGATCCACTGATCACCAGATAAACATCTCACATAAATAGAACAGAAGATAAATTAAGGTTTATAGACAATTTAAACATGTGATTCCAGAATTCTCTATACCTCTTTTATAATACAGAATTGCAAAGGGGGCATACAGGGTTGTGAACCAGATTGTATTTTTGTTGATGTTCTATGGCTGTTATATTTAAAGAATTCATCACTAAGTGAGTAGCCTAATAGTAATAAGCCTCTCTTCTTAGGTAGGCTGAATATCAGAAAACATTTTGTTTTCAGGAAAATAGTGAAAATCTTTCTAGAATGATAGAACTTTCCATATAATAGACTTTGTTGGCATGCCCTTTGAGAGCTCAGGGTAAATTCCACACAGTGCTGAGCCATTACACTGGGAATTTGTGGATAATAAAATATTATTAAGATATTTGCAAAATTTGATAAAAGTCCCCATCTGTTATACAAAGTAGTAATAAATAGGTTATGGGCTTAACCTATTCCTATAATTAACTCATAAACTTTTTTCTCTCAAAACAAGAAAAGGAAATTAGCAAACCATCAAGAGATAGATGAGGAGAGGATATTATAAAATATGCAGAAGAAAAATAGTCTATTAAATTAGAGTGTTAATTTTTTGGACTATGTTTCCATGCTCTGTGGTTCCATATTAATATTTTTTTCTCAGTCTTCATTTTTTTTTTTGATATATCTGCACCCTTTGATACTGTCAATCACCATCTTCTCCTTGATAGTCTCTTTTCTCTAGATTTTCACAAACTTATTCTCTCCTCTGTCTCATGGCTATGTAACTATTCCTTCCCAGTTTCCTTTTTTGTATTTTCATTTAAAAGCAACTGAAAAACTGGGGTTTTTTTTGAAGCTAAGATGTGGAGAGAACACACATTTCTTTCTGACCTTCTCCTACAACCCTCAGATCAGTTAGAAATTCCAGCCACTGAATTTGCTCTGGACCAACAGAATCCCTGAATATTTAGAGAAATCTACAGCAGCACTCTTGGCTATTCTGCCTTGGTTGCAAGCCATCAGAACAGGAGAGAAGTTGTAAAACATCCAACACAAACACAAAAAGTAAATAGTGAACCCCAAAACACCAGAATCTCATGGGACCTGGCCACACCCACCCAGCACCAGGAGTGAGTCAGCACTGAGGCAGGGAATCTGTGGCCACTTACAGACGAAGCCACTGGAAAACCCCTCTTGCCCTAAAAACAGATGTTAATTTTAAAAAAAAAAAGATTAGAAAAGCAAAGAGAACTCTGACCATAGACAGTTTTTATGGTGAAAGAGAAGAACAGATTTCAAATCCTGAGGAGACTAAAAGCAGATCATCTCCAGATGAGGCCCTAAAAGGCAATATAACCTGGTCCCCATCATACAAGGCTCTCCTAGAAGAAATTAAATTGGATCTTAAAAGAGAGCTAGAAGAAAAATGGGGAAAGGGAATGAAAACTTTGCAAGAGGATTTAGAAAAGAATTATAAGACATTAAAATAGATTTGGTAAAATGGAAAAAGAAAACAACTCCCAGAAAAACAAAATTTGTGAAACAGAAAATGAAAATAACTCCTTAAAAACAGAATTTGTGAAATGGAAAAAAATTCCATAGAACAAAACAACTTATTTAAAAATTCAATTGGACAAATACAAAAAGAAGTAAAAAAAAGTAAATGAAGAAAATAATCAACTAAAATTCAAAACTGTATGAATGGAAATGAATGACTCAATGAGACAACAAAAATCAGTCAAGCAAAACCAAAAAAAAAATGAAAAAGAAAAAAGAAAAAATGTAAAATACCTAAGAGGGAAAACAACTGACCTGGAAAATAGATCTAGGAGAGACAATCAAAGGATTATTGAATTCCCTGAACACTATGATGAAAAAAAGAGCCTAGACACCATTTTTCAGGAAATCATCAAAGAGAACTGCCCAGATGTCATAGAATCAGAAGGTAAAATAACTATTGAAAGAATTCACTAAAAAAGTGAGCCCAAAATTAAACCTGAAAAAGACCCCAAAATTAAACCCTCAAAGAATATGGTGGCTAAATTATAGAATTATTGGACCAAGGAAAAAATATTACAAGCATCCAAAAAGAAACAATTCAAATACCAAGGAGATACAATAAGTATTACCCAGGACCTAGCAGCTTCCATTTTAAAGGATTGAAGGGCCTGGAATATGATATTCTGAAAGGCAAAGGAACTTGGAATGCAGTCAAGAATAAATCAGAGCATTTTCTTTCAGGAAAGAAGATGGACATTCAATGAAAAAGGTGAATTTCATTTAGTTGTGATGAAAATACCAGAGCAAAACAAACAAACAAAAAAAATTGACCTCCAAATACAGAACTCAAGAGAAGCATAAAAAGGTAAAAAGAAAAGAACTCTTGAAAACTGTATTTCTGTTATGGATATACATAGAGAATACATGTATAATCTTATTTTACTTTTATAATATTAAAAAGGAACTAGAGGTGAAAAGAGGAATGTCCCAGTAAAAAGGGGAAAGTGGAAGTAAAATGAGGGAAATTATATCTCAGTAAGAGGCAAAGAAAACCTATTATAATTGAGGGAAAGAAAGTAGGGTGATGAACATTGTGTGAATCTTACTCTCATCAGATTTAGTTTAAAGAAAGAATATTAGACATATTTGGTTTCACTGAGAAACTTTTCCCACATTATAGAAAAGTAGGAGCAGGGAGGGGAAAGGGAAGGGATAGGCTAAATAGAAGGGAAAACAGAAGCAGTAGGGGAAAAGTATAAGAAAGAGGGAGGGTCTCTAAATAGGGAGGACTGCTTGAGGCAAGTAGTGCTCATAAGTAAAATACTGAGGGAGGGAAAGGGAGAAAGAAAAGAGAAAAGTATAATTTGGGGTTAATAAGAAGGGAGGAAATACAGAAATAGTAGTTTTAATCACAAATGTGAATGGGGTGAACTCTCTCATAAAGCAGAAACAGATAGCAGACTGGATTAAAAGCCAGAATCCTACAATATAGTGTTTACAAGAAACACATTTAAGGCAGAGCAATACATACAGAGTAAAAGTAAAAAGCTGGAACAGAATCGATTATGCTTCAAATGAAGTAAAAAAAAAAAAAAAAAAAAAAAAAAACAGGGGTAGCCATCCTTATCTCAGATTAAGCAAAAGCAAAAATGGATCTAATTAAAAGAGACAAGGAAAGAAACTATATATTGCTAAAAAGTACCATAGATAATGAAGCAATAGCAATATTAAACATATATGCACCAAGTGGTATAGCATCTAAATTCTTAAATAAGAAGTTAAGAGAATTGCAAGAAGAAATAGTCAGCAAAACTATAATGGTGGGACATCTCAATCTTGCACTCTCAGAACTAGATAAATCAAACCACAAAATAAGAAAGAAGTTAAAGAGATAAATAGAATACTAGAAAAGGGGAGGTGAGGAAAATTTAGAACAAAAGGTTTTTCAGGGATCAATGTTGAAAAATTACCCATGCATATATTTTGTAAATTAAAATCTTTAAACAAACAAATAAAAAAAATTTTAAAAATATTTTTTTCTTTTTCATCCTTAGCTCTTAGCACTACACCAGGCACATGATAGATACTGTAATAAGTGCTGACCATTTGATTAGTATGATACAGATTTTAGAATGAATATCACCATGTGCCCATCAGAGCATTCACTTTGGAATGTTTACCTGTCCAGTCTTTCAAGGATAGCTCAAGTCAAAAGCATGAAGCCTTCCCCTGATCATTGAATTTTTAGTGAACTTTCCTGACTCCATTATAATAGCACTGAAACTGTTTATTTAGGGAGTCAGATAAGTATTGGGAGACTGGATCTGATGTTACTGCTAAAGAGAACTCTTAATTAGGTTAACATATGCTCTGTAATTTATATCCTTAGTTGTCTGGATAATTTGAGATGATAAATTATTCATCCAGAATCACATAATCTGTATGTGGCATAGCACTTGAACCAAGATTTTCCTGATTACAGAGAAAGATCTCTGTTTACATTTTACTGGTTATTCTTCTTATAAACTTAATATGCTTGATTTTCTTTTTTGTACAAGGGAAAGCTTGATCTTTATGAAAAGGGTTAAAAAGTAATAGTAGTTATGATGCCTAGTTTCCAATCATGGCTAATCATAACCATAATATATACTAAGTGTGTAACTGTAAGCTGTATAATCATTAAACGTCTCCTTTGGACTTTTACCTATAGTCTTATATGGATTCCTATATACAGCGGAAGATAGAGATTGTACACGAGGTGTTCTCCAAGTTAAAGGAATCACATATTCTTTGTCACTAATATTCATATAAATATCTTATTTTAAGCTTCTTAAATAAAGGAAGAATGCTATCTCTTCACCTTTGCCTAATGCATGAAATTTTATGTGTAATATTTGATAAATGTTGAAAGAATAAACAAATGGATCCTTGACCATACACATGATTTTTATCAACTCACTGAGGCAGATATTGCTTCATTAATTAATGACTAGCATGTTGTATCAAGGAAATCACAGGCCTAGTATCTTTCCCAATTTTAATTTAAAAAAAAAATTTTTTTCACTGAAATTTAAAATTTTAAATTTTTTGACTCAATCTAGAGGAAAAAATAACTCTTTGGGAGTCATTTAATATCTAACATAAAATGAAGGAATACCTGATTGCTAAGGAAATATTTGAACTAAGTAAAACATCACTATCCACACTTGACATCTGCTGATGGTCTACTTTATAAAAAAAATTAATTAATTTAACTTTTTTTTTACATTATACAGGTACATTAATTTTTAACATATGTCCATATGATTCAGACTAGAAAGGAAAAAAAAATCAGAGCAAAAGGAAAGGAAAAAATCACAAGAAAACAAAATTAAACAAAACCAAAAAAAAGTGAAAATGGTATACTTAAATATGCATCTCAGTGTCTCTGGGTGCAGATGGTATTTTCCATCCCAAAGTTTTATAAATTGTCTTGGATTACTGAATTGATGAGAAAAGTAAAATCTGTCATAAGTGATCATCATTCAATGTTGTTGTTGCTGTCTCCAATGTTTTCCTTGTTTGGCTCACTTTTGATCATTGTTATCCCTCCCCAAAGTTCTTAATATAGAATTAAATTGTACTCTTACCTATTTTTGCATCCCCGGAGTTTAGGAACAGTGCCTGACACATAGTAGGTACTTAATAAATATTAACTAATAGTAATCCATAAAAAATATAACATTACATTATTGTCAGAAGAATACAGAGGTACTTTGGAGATCAATACTCAAGGAATTTTTTAACACTCATAGACTCGGAAGTATCAATTACTATTTCATCTAGTTTTTTAGATATGAAATTATAATCATAGGATATTAGACCTAGAAGGGGCCAAGATCATTTCCTCCTAGTTTCTGTTCCCTTTTCCCCTAAAGACAAAGACTGGCTGAAGAACACACATTGATAGAAAAATGCTATAATGAAAAAGGGGAAGAGAATAAAAGCAAAGCATGGAAAAAACTAGGGAAAAAATAACAACTCATTTAAAATACCCCTATCTCAAAAATTATCAAACTTGCATATCCTTTGTCCACATTTACTACCGGGCATATCCCAAAGATCATAAAAAGGGAAAAACCTGTATGTCATGAATTTTGGGCAGCTCTTTTGTAGTGCTAGAAACGGAAACTGAAGTGATCCCATCATTGAAAAATGCTAATAATTGTTATAAATTAAAGAATATTATTTTCTGTAAAAAACCGGGGAGCAAGAATGGGAGAAAGACAACCCGCTTTCTAAACTCTTCTCTTACCCTCTTTTGTATTTCAAACCTCAAAAAAAATCCCGCTCTACAATTCTAAAAAAAATAAACAACCACCGGCCGAAAAAATCTGCAGTCTTCCAAAAAATTTCCGGAAGGGGGGAAAAGCGAAAGGAAAAGAACCGAAAGTCTCAACAAAGGGTAAAACAAATCTCACACAAACCCAAACCCAACCCCGCAAAACTTCTCCCAGTTGATCCTACAAGAAAACCACTTTGCCCAATCTCCAGGGAAACCCCCAAACTTTTCCAAAACCAAACATCAAGCAAAACACGGGCAATTCCAAGCACTCTCCTTTCTACCCCAATCCCCACAAAACTCCCCCAGAACACTACCATCTCTCCCCAAAACACCCAATCCCTCCCCCTACTAACAATTTTTCCCCCAGCCAACAAAATACCCCCGGAAAAACTTTCTCCCCAAAACACTCCCATACCTTGAAACCAAACCATTTATCTTTCCCTCTCTGCAAAAACTTACCCCCCAAAAACCACCCTAAAAACTTTAAAACAAAAAAAAAAAAATACAACCTATCAAAAAAAACAGAAAACCAAAAAACCCAAACAAAAAAACATCAAACTTCCCTCCTTACAAACTCTCATAAAAAACCATTAAAAATCTCAAAAATTAAAATAAAAAGAAAAAAAACCCCACAAAAAAAACAATTTCCCAAAAAAAAAAAAAAAAAAACACAAAAAAATTTTTAATTGAAAAACAAAAAACCAAAAAGAAAATCGGGAGAAAAAAAAAAAAAAAAAAAAAAAAGTGAAAAGGAAAAAACCCAAACCAAAACAAACCATTCAAAAAACCAAACCCAAACAAAAAAAGCCAAACAAAAAAAAATTTTTAAAATTAAAACTAACAATAAACTAAATTCATTAAAACAAAAAAATCAATCCAAAAAAAACAAAAAAAACAAAACTGAAAAAAACCATAATATCTACCAAAAACAAACTTAAAAAAAAACAAAAAATGAAAACTTTCCAAAACACCAAAAAAAACCAAATACTAACAAAAATCATCAAAAAACCCCAAATAAAAAATCAAAAAAAAAAAACTTGAAAAAATTCATCAAAAACCTTCTAAAAAAACCAAAAAAAAACCCAAAAATATTGTAGAAACTATCAAATTAAGAAAAAAATTTTACAACAGCAAAAAAAAACCATTTTAAAAAAAGTCCCAAAAAATACCCAAAAATCCTCCCCTACATTAAAAAAAAACCAAAAAATTTCCAAAAAACACAAAACACCCAAAAAAAACCCAAAACAAACACTTAAAAAAACATTTCTTCCACAAAAAAAAATTAAACAAAAAATTTTCAAAAAAAAAAAAATAAAAAAAAAACTCAAATTTATTTCTTTGGGAAAACAAAAAAAACATTATAAAAAATTAAAAAAAAAAAAAAGAAAAAACAATGCAAAACAAATAAAAAAAAGGGAAAAAACCACTCCCACAAAAACAAAAACATCAATTCCAAAAAAAAAATTGAATCTCTCATCAAATTCAAAAAGAAAAAAAAACATTTTTTAAAAAATTCTCTCCCCTAAAAAGAAAAAAAAAAAAAAAACAAAAAAAGAAAAACTTAAAGGGAAAAATTATAAAAAAAAATCTAATACAAAAATACAAAAATTTAAAAAAAAAAAAAACAATCACAATCCTTTTAGAATCAAAACAAATTTTATAACCTAAATAAAAAATAACTCCCCAAAAAACAAAAAACGGCAAAGCAAAACCCTACAAATTTTTTTACAAAAAACTTTAAAGGGAAAATAAAAAGAAATAAAAGACAAAATTATGGCCCTTGGGGTCAAAAATTTGTCCTTATCTAAATCAAGCAAAAATAAAAGTCTATTAAAAAAAAGGGAAAACCATCCTCAAAAAATACATAACAACAACAATTCAAAAAACATTACTATGGGGGCCTCCCCTAAAGGGAAATTAAAAGGTTCAAAGAAAAAAAACAACAAAACTTAAAGAGGAATCTCAACCTTCACTCCAAATTAAACAAATCAAACCACAAAACAAAAAAAAAAATTTAAAAAGAAAAGAAAAAAAAATTATATTTGGTCTGTAGAAAATTAAGGAATAGAAAAAATACCTTTCTTCCACTTCATGAACCTATTCAAAAAATACCAATATTGGGACATAAAACCTAAAATTAAAGCAAAAAAGAAAAAATAAATCTTTCTTTTCAATCATAAATCAATAAAAACACATTCAACAAAAAATTAAAAAAACCAAAAAAATTAAACAAACAATCTCATCAAAAAATTGGGTGAAACAGAAATTAAAACAATTAAAATTTCCTCAAAAAAAAATGAAAACATCATACAAAAAATTTGGGAATCAAAAGAAAAAAATTTTAATTCTAACACAAAAAAAACAAGAAAAAAATTAAAATTTTTAAAAACTAAAAAAACTAAAAAAACCACATTAAAAAACCCCCAATCAAATACTAAATTAAATTTAAAATTAAAAGAAAATTAAAAAAGAAAAAAAAATCTAGAACAATTAATAAAACTAAAATTTTCTATAAAAAAAGCCAAAAAAAAAACCTTTAAAACAATTAAAAAAGGAAGGAAAATGAAATTAGAACAAAAATGAGAACTTTCCACCAAAGGAAAGAAATTGAAAAAAAAATTATTTTCTCAACTTTATAAAAATTTAACCTAATGAAATGGAACTACCTCCCAAAAAAATAGACTTCCCAACAAAGAGGAGAAGTAAATTGCAATATCCCATTTCAGAAAAAAAAAAAAAAGGCAATTAAACAACTCCAAAAAAAAACCCAGGCCAAAATTTTTAATTTTAAAAAAAAAACTGGCCCAAATTTTAAAAATTTTGAAAAAAGGGAAGAAAGAGTCCTACCAAATTCCTTCTATGAACAACAACCAAACCAAAAAAAAAAAAAAGAAAAATTAAAACCAATCCTAAAATAATCAAAAATCTTTAAAATATTAAAAAACCAAAAAAATCCCAAAAAACTAATCGTAATTTATACCAAAAAAACATTCAAATTAAAAATTCAATAAAGGCCAAACAAAACCAAATTAACAAAAAAAAAATCCAATAATCAAAAAACTTTAAAAACCCAACCTTTTTATTAAAAAAAAAAAAAAAAACAAAAAATTTCCCACAATTTTAAAACCAAAAAAACCCAAGTAATGGGCAAACCAACCACCCAATAAAGGAAAACAATTACACACCGACATTTAATTTGAAAGAAACCTAAAAAAAAATAAAAAAATTAAAAATAAAAAAAAAGGCAAAAACCCCTTTTAAATAAACTTAAAACCCCAAATTCCTTAAAAAGTTTTGTAATAAATATTTAAATTTCTTTTAAAAAAACCCCAAACAAACCTTTAAACCCAAAAACCCTCTTCAAAAGGCCATTTAAAAAAACTCGAAAAAAAAGGTTTTCCAAGGGAAAATTTAAAACAAAGCAAAATACAACCATTTCTACTTAACCCTTTTAAAAAAAATTAAACCTTTAGGGCGGCAAAAAATTAAAAAAAATTAAAAAATAAATTTAACCCCATCCAAAACTCCCCAAAAAATTTTAATATGAAAAAAACAAAAACATTTAAAAAAAACCCAAAACAAAAATTAATAAAAAAAATCAAAGAAACAAAGCGCCCAAAAAAAAATTTATAGAGCAAAAGAAACCAAAACATTTTATTCAAAAAAATTAACGGGAAAAAATTGGCAAATAAAACACAAAAAAACAACCATTTTTCAAAACCAAAAAACCCATTTTTAAAAAAATACTTTTAAAAATTCCCAAAAAAAGAAATAAAAGGCAAAAAACAATCCAATTAAGGACACCAAGATAAAAAAAAATTTTCATGCCTGGGCATAAAAAAAATTAAAAAAAAAAAATTTACCCAACCTTAAAATCCCCGCCAAAAAACTAAATCATTAAACCCAAAAAAAAAATTTTAAAAAAAATTTTTAAAACAAAACTAATCAACAAATTTAAAAAAAATAAAATTTTTTAAAAATTTTAAAACCCCCCAAAATATTGGAATTAACTTAAAAAAAACAAATTCTCAATTTAAAATTCAAAAAAGAAAAGCCCAAAATAAAAATTAAACTACATAAGAAAAATCCCAACAAAACAGAAACAAAAAGCAACCAAATCCCACCACCTTAATTGGCTAAAGCAGAAAAAAATTGGGTTTTAAGGGAAAACCATTGTAAGTTTAAAAAATCCAAATTTTAAGGTTTTAACTAGCCAAAATTTCAAACTGAAAAACCCCTTTGAAATTTTACTTTTTATTCCCAAAGGTTTAAAAAAGGGGCCTTTATTAACGTTTTCGCCCAAAAGGGAAAAAAACAAATTCCATATTGGGAAATCTAATTTGGGAAAAAATTAAAGGATATTTGCTGAAGAAATACCAAAGGATGTTTAAAAGGCGGGGAAAGAACTATCTAAAAAATGGGAGGACCAGGAGACAAATCTTCACAAAATAAAACCATTCATGATAAACCACCCAAACCCAGAAAAAAACTTTCTAAGGAGATTAAAAAAAACATTCGAAAAAATCTAATTTTAAAACCTTACATTAAATTTTTCCATATTTTGCCACAATTTTTTGATTTTTTCACAATAATTTTGTAAATAATTCAATGTTCTTTTTAAAAAATAATTTTTTTTACTTTTTTGATCTAAGTTTTTTTTAAAAAATTACCCCTTTGGGAAGGTGGGGGTAAAGTAAAATTAACAAAAAAGGGGCAATTTTAAATTTAAAAAAACCCAAAATCCTTAAAATAAAACAAAAAAAAAAAAAAAAAAAAAAAAGGGAATTTCAGAAACCTAAACAAAAAAACTGATGCTAAAAAAAAGGGCCAAAATCTATATTAACAACTACCTATTTAATTCATCCACCACCTAAACAATAACCAAATCTTTAAACAGAATAAACTAAGGTATAAAAAAAATTAATAAAAACCTCATTGTTTTTTTTTAAATGAGTTTCCCAAGTAATTGTAAAATTTCA
Source organism: Sarcophilus harrisii (assembly GCF_902635505.1). Taxonomy (NCBI): domain Eukaryota; kingdom Metazoa; phylum Chordata; class Mammalia; order Dasyuromorphia; family Dasyuridae; genus Sarcophilus; species Sarcophilus harrisii. The sequence continues at coordinate 137,472,425 of NC_045426.1, forward strand.
TCTATTTTTTGTAAAAAAAACTTTTTAAATTAAAAAATTTTATTAATTTTTTTTAATTTTTCAACTGGTCACCCCTCTAGGGAGTGGGGGAAAAATAAAAAATTGAAAAAGGTTTCAATTTTAATTTAAATTAATATTATTTAAATAAAAGGTATTAAAAAACCCCAAACAAAAAAATATATAAAAATTTGATGGATCCATTTGCAAAGGAACAACAAAAAATTTAATGGAAAAATAACTGAAAGTAACCCAGAAAAAACCGGGAGACAAAAACCATTAATTAATTAATCCATTTTCCCTTTTGCTTTTTTTTTAAATAATTGTAAAAAAGATTTTTTTTTTGTAATAAAAACTTTTTGTATTAAAACTTATTTGTATTAATTTAAATTTAAATTTTAAATTATGGCCCCTAAAATTTAAGAATAAAAATTAAAAAGGTTTCAATTTTAATACTTAAATTACCTTTACATTAATCTGTAAATAAAAAGCTATTAAATAAAAAAAAAATAAAGATACTTCCATTTCCAGTTTTTGCCAAGACTGGTCAAAACCACAACCTTTTTCTAGAAAGAATGGGTGATTAAATTTTAATAGTACCTCGTATTGATTTGAAGGGGGAAAAAGATTTTAAATCAAAGTTAAAATTTTAATAATGATTCCAATTTTCATAAGTTTCAAATCATTTGTGATCAAGGCAAAACTGCTTCATTGCCACAAATTACTATCATAAAAATAATGCATTGTATGCCAATAATGGTCCAGACATAGCAAACAAATAAAAGGATTTGGTAAAAATAAACTTTGTAAAGTTTAACATAGAAACTTGGAAAAGCAGCAGATGGAATAAAGTCAATAATGATAAAAAGATAGCATTGTTTTTTCTTATGTGTCTTTTCTGTAGTTTGAAATATCTTGTTAAAAGGAAGTTATGTTTGAGATGATGGTGTAAACTTAAAAATCATGTTTTGCTTATTCAGAGAAACATATATTCTGTTGCATGGACAATTAAAAGGTAAATTTTATATTGATTTATGAGATAAAATGCTAAAAATATTTTAATGAACATTCAAATAATTTTACATGTGATTTACATGGTTCATTTACCTACTCTTAAGAAATCAGACTACATCACTCAATCTGTATTCAAAAGACTTGGGTTTGAGCTTTAATTTTAATTTAAATTAATTTAACTTAATTAACTGTAATGTAACCCTGTTCTGAATTTCAATCATTGTACAACCTTAATTAGATATGTCGGAAATTTAACCCTCATATAATACCTCAGTTTCCCTTCTACAAAATGGGAATGATACTATTTGTCCTACTTATCTCACAGGATTCAACTAAATTAACAAAATTAAACTTTTGAGTATTTAAGCCATTGTCCTTGATCTGTGCTTATAATTCACACTTTTCTCCCAGTTTCCTGTGCTGTCTTTTTATTTATCCAAATATCCATTCCCTGTGCTGACCAGCAACATGGTAAATACTATAATATTAAGGAAATAAAACAACAGCATACTCCAGGACCCCAACTTCACAAATACTGAAGACCTAAAATTCATTAGATTTAGATATTTATAAGATATATTGTACCAACACATGCTCTTCCCACATGCATTGTTCAGATTTTCATTTATTCTGACTACAGGGACCTTAGTAATCCTCCCTGTTAAATACAGGAAGAGCTACTTCTAACATGAGAAGATGAGAAAAGTGATGGAAAAAATTAAGAAGTCCTTATTCTATGTGACATGGGGCAAATAATTTAAAATTTATGAGACTCAGTTTTCTGTTCTATAGCATGAGAGAATTAGACTAAATGACTTTTGAGTTTCTTTTGTACAGAACTAGTAATCTATGGCTAAGGGATGGAAAAAAAATGAGAAAAAGAGGAACATGTGACATGTTGATTAGGATAATCATAATGGAACACATTAAATACCAAATAGGAAGACATTCTTTAGAAGACAGCCCAGGGAATATTAAATTTCTATTTTTTGAACCAATTATGTTCTTTAATATCTTTTAATATTTTTAAGTACATGTAATTTGAGACTCACTGCTAGTATTTATTCACTGAATTCATGCAGATCCAATATTTGAATATTCATTACTGATTCAGAATTTGAAATTGCATTCTTCTCCAAAGTGGACAACTGGCTTCCTTTACAATGACCTAGAAACTTCTCCAAGCTTACTCTATCCCTCATCTTTACATACTGGAAATACCCTCTGTCCCTGTGTTCTCTCTCTCCCTCTGATTTGGTGATTCCTTCCAAAAAATTCCATTTAATAAAGAATCATACCTACCCATGTTTTAATTTCCCTCCAGATTTTACTACAAAGACTTTCTCTCCCATGCCCAGGTACCTTAATCTCTTCTTAATAGAATGCTAGACCTAGAATAATGCAGACCTGAATACAAATCCAGTCCCAGACAATTTCTAGTTATATGAATGGGCAAATCACTTAGCATTTTTCTGACTCAGTATCTTCAACTGTAAAGGAGATCTTAATTAGCACCTACATCACAGGTTTTTCTAAGGGCCACAGGAGATCTATAAAACACTGATATTATAGTGCTTGGCAGATAGTAAGCACTTAAATGCTTATGTCCCTCTGTTAATCTAATGTTTTATCTCTAGAAAGTGTTGAAAAGCTTTAAACTTGTCCACAATTTCTATCGAACTTCATTTTTTTAAATTTTGAGACATTTAGAATTCTCTGTAAAGGTTCTTCTTTCTCTCTCACTATTTTCCATTATGAATTTCTTTCTGTTCCATCCATTTATTATTTCTTTTAGGTCAGTTACATGGGTAACTTTTCTGTCTCATGCCCTCAAGACATCATCACTGTCCCATCACTCTACTTTAGTTTGTCAAGATTTCTTTTTTATAAATTGTATCTGCTCTACTTTCTTTTCATCTCTGTCTGATTATCTTACTTCTACCTGAAACTTTTAAAAAAGGGTGATCATCTTATCTCTTTTCCTAAATCTCTCATCTCTCTTTGGGAATGATTTCTGTCAACTGCACCACTCAAACTTGCAAGCTGGGTAAATACCTGACAGCTAATCTTTTCCTAAATTGTAATGACTAGGTACTCTTATTTTGCAAATTTCACATTTTATCTTTTCCCTGTAACTTATCTCTGTCTTATGTTCTTCTTACTTTTTGCTTTTTACTTTTCTTTTCTGCAAGTGTCCAATAACTCTTTAAAAAAAAAAAAAACTCATTTATATTCCTCTCTTAAAATCTCCTTTTTCTTATTTATTCATCAAATTCACTTTGTATTCTCATACTATTCCATCTTTATGACTATAGTTCCCTGTATTCTTCCATCATGCCTTTAATTATTTGCTCCTATAAGAGATATTACCTTTGTATCTCTTCCTTTTCCCCTTTTATCTTCAAGCTTCCACAAAAGTTCCAGTATGGCTGAAATAACACTTACTTGTTTTTTAACCAGGCACTGGCCCTTCTTTTTCATCTTACTAAATCTGAATTTGGTTTCAGACACTTACTAGTTATGAGACCCTGGGTAATTTACTTAATCCTGTTTGCCTCAGTTTCTTCATCTGTAAAATGAGCAAGAGAAGGAAATGGCAAACCACTGCAGTATCTTTGCCAAAAAAAAACATCAAATAGGATCATGAAGAACAAAACATGATTGAAATGACTGAACCACCACCACCACCACCACCACCACCACCACCACAAAAACAAACAAACAAACAAACAAACAAAACTTGTTGATTAAAAAACATGAATTCTATTAATGGTATAGTTCAAACAAATTACATTAAAATATTCCCATAAAGTATCAAAGACATATTTGAGGAAATGAAAATAAATTGACTCATTTTCTAATTATCTTTCCATCACTAAAGATCTCTGATTCTAGGCACAATAGAAAACATCTTTCTCAAGTGGAAATCCCTTGTACTTTAAAAAAGTAAATCAAACAAACAAATAAAAAACTCAAAAAGCAAACTTTATAATACCAAATTTGTGCTGAGTTTCTGTATTATGAAAACATATTATACAACAACCCCCCTATCATAATCCAAGCAGGAATCCACACTTAACATTTTAAAAAACCCAGGTCTCCTTTACAGTGAGAATATAACTGAAATTTTCTCTATTCTACCTTAATCGTATCTCCATTTCACTAACCTCCAAAGTAAGAGCCATCCGTCAGCTTCATTTCCTTACTGGATTTAGTGATGACACCAGCAACACCATGCTGGATGAAGTACATTTTTTTGCCCACAGCTCCTTCTCGAATGATATAATCTCCAGGCTGAAATACTTCAAATCGTAGTTTGCTCAGCATTGCAGTCACAAAATTAGGATCAGCATTAGCAAAAAGTGGCATGGTGGCCACTAACTTTCTACAGTTGAAGTTGACTATCTCCTAAAAGGCAAGAGAAAAAAGGGGGAGAAAATTATTAAAATGTAAGTGAACTATCCAAGTAAACATATATTTAAAAAAATAGGACAGATCATTAAAATCACATTTGGAAATTAGAAATATAAATTTCTAATTCCAGAAGAGTACATATTTTCTCAATAATTTCCCCAGTTTCTTAGCATTTCAGGCTTTAGGCTTCACAAAATGTCAGAAATTCTTGTGATATCTATAACCTTTTCAAGGAAGAAAAATGTTTAATCACGTCCTCCTCTATGAAGTATTAAAAAATGTAGTGTATGTGCTTTTCTTCAGTATAATCTTAATTGTTTTGTTCTAACTTGTATCCATATTGGTAACAATAAGACAAATACCAGGTGCCAAATAACAGGATTGCTATTATAGTTATTTTTAATCAAAACTCTCCACATAGCATTAGTAATCACGGATACCTCAGTGAAAGTTTGCAAGAATGATATCCTGATCTCTGGAATAAAAGGTAATGGTATAGCTAAATCCCACTGCTCAGAACAACTGGAAGAAGAAAAAAAGCCACTCTTTAGAACAGATTTGGTTCTGCCCTGGTTGGCATGTAATGAACAACACTACAAAAAAATAGCCATTTCCCCCTTGTGTACTGACATAAACTTTGAGAAGGTCTGTAGTTTGAGATTTAGGTTCACTAATTCTGCTGTTTTCTTTCTATTCTGTGAATATAAGGCCAACTAAAATTTAACCAGAATCTCTCCAGACCAAGTATGTGGGCCTACACCCATTTATCTTAAAATACTGAAACAAAAAGAGTAGCAAAAGTGAGATTTGGGGTCTTGGTTTTTGGTTTTTAGTGGATAAGGGAAAAATATAGTCCTAGTCTATGAAAAACTATATTTTACATGAGTTCAAATGCTTATCAGTAACTTGTTATGTGTTTGACCATGTGCAAGATCATTAAGACTATTTTTCACCTTAATAATGAGAAAAAATAATTGATTAAAAAAGCTTTTAAATCTTAAAAATGCTATATAAATGTCAATAAAATTATTTATGATATAACGGGATTAAGACTGACTTTTGAGTAACAGGACATGGGTACAGACTGTCTCTGTCACTTACTATCTGTATGATTTTAGCAAATCACTTAACATTTCTGGGCCTCAGTTTCCCCATTTGTGAAATGACAGAGTTGAACTAGATAATATCTAAGGATCTATCCAGTTCTACATCTATGATATTTATTGTTGCTCAGTAATTTTTCAATCATGTCCAGCTTCTCATAACCCCATTTGGGGATTTCTTGGGAAAGACTAGTTTGCCATTTCCTTCTCCAGTTCACTTTACAGATGAGGAAATGGAAGCAAACACTTGTCTTGGATGACACAGCTACTAAGTATCTGAGGCCAGATTTGAACTCAGAAAGATGAATCTTGCTGACGCCAAGTCTGACATTCTATCCTTGTTCCACCCAGCTACTTAAAGATCTATTATCCATTCTTTATTTAATGTGTAATAGAAACAAGTTTTGGTACCATTCTACTCTCTTCCCTTCATCTTACATCTTACTATAATAGAAAAAACTTCAATTTTACTTTATGGGTTTGAATAAATATTTCCTCTAAAGGATTCCATCAGGGTTGCATTATTTCTCACCTAGATTATGACAATAGCCTTCTATTTGCTCCCTCTCCCTCAAGTCCTGCATGGAGTAAAAATGTTTTCTCACTGTACTTTGCTTCCCATTGACTTCAGAATGAAATAAAAAGATATGGTATTTAAAGTTCTTACCCATCTCCTTACCTTCTACTTCCCTTTGTTCAGTCTTGACCTGGCTACATTGACCTACTTGCATTTTTTCTCATAAAATACTCAATCAAGACTTTTTCACTGGCTGAATCTTGATACCTGGAATCCTTTCCAATCTCAATTCTACTTCCCAGAGTCACTGACTTTCTTTAAGAAACATGTAAATTCTGGCTTCTGAGGAAGCCTTTTCTCTTCTCCCAAATGCCTTCTAAAGTCACCTATCACATTTCTTTATGTATCTTGAAACTACCTATTTTTTATATAATCTTTTTCTTTAGAGTTGTGTTGAGGCCAAGGCCCATTTTTGCTTTTTTGTGTGTATTCCTAGCCCACAGTGCATGACACACAGCAATCATTTAATAGGGCAAATAGGGTGGCTAGGTGATACAATGGATAGAATGTGAGCCTGAAATAAAAATCATCTTCCTTAGTTCAAATCTTGCTTCAGACACTTATTATCTATGTGAGCCTGGATATATCAATCAGTCCTGTTTACCTGAGTTTCCTTATCATAAAATTGACCTATAGAAAGAAATAACAGACCATTCCAGTATCTCTACCAAGAAAAACCCAAAATGAGGTCATGAAGAGTTGGATACAATTTAAATAACAGACACTTAATGCCCTCTTATTGATTAAAAAATTCAACTCATTCATTGAACTCCCATGATCACATTTTAGATGTTAAGTTGAATTCTCACATTTTATTTCTCTGAATATTTTAAAATTTTCTATATGAAAACCATCTAATTTAGGATGTGCAAAGCTAGCAAATATGTGAGCAGGAAACAGATGGAATTGGAATAAACCTTTCTTTGAATCTAAATACCCCCTTCAGAGATCTTAATAGCTTCTCTATTTTCCACTGGAGGCTTTTTTTTTTTTTTTTTTTTTTTGCCTATAGTGGGACCTGAAAGTGAAGTAAAGAAGTATTTTGATGAATCTGGAAGTGAACTAAAACATTTTCATTTTTTTTTTCTAAATGTCACATCCCCAAAGATCACAGGAAGGTAGGAATCCTTAGGGAACATATACTTGGAGAAGTTAATGATCCCCATAAGCTATTTCAAAGGCATAATTTAGTTGTTGTTATAATTATCCCTGCTGAGTATCATTGTTAACTACAGATACAAAATGATCCTTGCATTGAACTGGTGCATAACCCCTGGGCAAATCTCCTGGTATTTATATATCCTTTAGTATTTAAATGTCTCATTTATAAAATAGGGCATGTATTTTCATGCATGGACTGTCCTTCATAGACACAGTGAATACTGCTGACACACCACAAGATCAACAGAGCATGTGATTTTCTTTTTTTTTTTTTTTTTTAATTTCATTGCAAAGGTAGATTTCTTCTACTAGAGTCCTAATTCGATGCCTCATTGAGAAATGGATTTAGATTTGGAAGGTATCAAAGTATATTCTAGTAGAACATTAGCTTTCAGAGTTACTATCAGTCTAGAAAGGCTCTGAGGATGTGCCCACCCAATAATTGTATAAATATCATAGCTTAGCTAAGTACCAAGTACAAACTTGTCACTTAGAGGTTGGTCATAAAGTAAAGAAATTTTTCAACCAAAGAAACTGATGAGTAGCATCTATTAAGGCAAAGGGGTGTTGATAATCATTTAAACGAGATAAAAATTTCTCAGCCACACCTTAGAATCATCTTCATCTTTGTTCCATTCTCTCCTACGGTGGTCGTTCCCTCTGATTCACTGGTCCCTCCCAGAACCTCCATTTTAAGCCCAACTATGTCTTTGTTCCTCTCCAGGGTGTACTGTTGATTCATCTTCATAGGACTTTTTCTACCTTGCTCCTCATGCCTGGATGTTCTCTCATCTTAATTTCGGTTCTCTTTTATAGGTTGTCTTCCCTCATTAAAATATGATCTCCTTGCAGCTGAGGAAAAACAAAAAGCTAAATGACTTGGAAAAAGTCACACAGCTCATTGTTTCTGAGGCTTCATGTAAACTCATGTCTTCCTGATTTTGAGTCTTCAGTCCTTTATCCACTATGCTACCTACTATCTGCCCAGATCTTTTCCTCTTGGGGAAAATATTGCTTTATATATGAAAATAACTGCCTTTTTATTCCATTTCATATTTCAGGAGAGGGAAAAAAATCAGCTATCAATTAGTAGGGATTTGTAGCTAATCTCCTAACAGGGCAGATCAAAACCTTTTCATTGAATTTTTAAAAATGCTTTACTCATGCTAGAATAACATTTCCTAGCTTAATGGTTATGCTTAAAGAAACACTGGAAATATATTCTGAGATCATTTCAATTTTTGGCAAAATTAAACTCAAAATTTGCTGTCATATGCCAAATTGATTTCATGTTGTTTAATGGTTTTTCATTTGTTTCTTGGTTGAATTTTCAAGTTCATATAGTTTTGGTAAAAAAAAAAAAAAAAAACAGGAATTTAGATTTTAAAATTATATTTTATCCAATAATTGCTATGGAAACTCAATCTCCTATAAAAATAATTAAAATCTGAGTGGAAAATCTAGATAATCTGTCATTATTTCTACCTTCCTCTAGGCTGGTTTGATTTTCATAGTTTTGAATGTCTCATATTTATGTATTTGTTCAAATAAATAAAATTTATTTCCCCTATAATTTATCTAAGATTCTTTGAATGGATCAGTCATCTAGTCATTCTCCTAAATAGGAGAGGGCATTCTATATTATATATATATATATATATATATATATATATATATACACATATGTAAATAAACAAAAGATTTAATGTATATTTGGTAGATGTTCTGATGAGAAAGATTCCATTAATTGCATAACTATAATGATTATAACTGGTACACTTTCAATGATAAGGGTGATAAGGGAGGGATGATAATGCCAAAATATCTAAAGAAAAACATTATAATATTCTTTCTCTTTTCCACTTAGCTTCCTAGGCATCCTTTGATCATCAGCTAAATGCCATTTTACAGGAGGCTTTTGCTAGTCCTTTTCCTTTTCACACCTGGAATTTTTCCTTGTAAGAATACCTTTCATGAATTCTGTACATGATTATATATCCCCACCTAATTAAAATGTCATCTCCTATATTAGAAATTGAATTCCTTGAGGGCAAGGACCAGGTTCCTGTCTTTCCTTCTATCCCCAGGATTCATGTTACCTGACACAAAGAAAGTACTTAATAAATGCATGGTGACTGCGCCATCAGGTTTTTAGATACTTTTTATTGTTATTCATTTATTTAGTAATGTTCAACTCTTCTTGATTCTATGGGCCATAATACAACATGTCCTTCTATCTTTCACTATCTCTCAAAATCTTTTCAACTTCATGTTTGTGGTTTCTAGCATGTTATCTATCCACTTCATCTTCTGCAGTTCCTTTTTTGTCTTCAATCTTTCCCAGCAACAAAGTCTTTTCCAATGAGTCCCATGTTCTTATTTTGTAGCTAAAATATTTAAGCTTTAGCTTTAGCATTTGTCCCTCCAATGAATAGTTAGTTAAATTCTTTAAATTTTGATTGATTTGATCTTATTGCTAGCCAAGGATACTCTCAAAAGTCTCCAAAACCAAACTTCAAAAGCACCAATCCTGTGTCCAGCTTTCCTTTTCTCCAATTCTCACAGCTGTTTATTGTTTCTGAAAAAATAATTGAAGCTTTGATGATATGAACATTTATTGGCAAGGTGATGTCTCTGCTTTTAGTTATACTGTCCATATTTGCCATAGCTTTCCTTCCAAAGAGCAAGTGTCTTTTAGTTTCGTGACAGAAGTCATAGTCTGCAGTGATCTTTGAACCCAAGAATACAAACTCTAATATTGCTTCCAATTGTTTTCTCTTTATTTGCTAGAAAGTTATGGGACCAGATGCTAAGATCTTAGTTTTTTTGATGTAAGATTTCAAGCGAGCTTTTACATTCTTCTCTTTCACTCTTAGTAAGAAGCTTCCTAATTCCTCCTCACTTTCTGCTACCAAAGTGGTATTGTCTGCCTATCTGAGATTGTTATTATTTTTCCCAGCAATCTTAATTGTGGCTTTTTATTAATCTTGTCTGGAATTCACTTGACATATTCTACTTTCAAATTAAATAATTAAGGTGACAATGCACAGCCTTGCTATATTCCTTTTCCAGTCTTAAAGCAGTTGTTCCATGTTCAGTTCTAACTGTTACTTCTTGGTTCACAAAGAAGCAGGAGATATATAAGATGACCTGGTATTCTCACCTCTTTAAGAACTTGCCACATTTTGTGTTCTACATATTCAGGAGCTTTAGTGCAATCAATGAAGCAGAAGCAAATGTTTGTTGTTTTTTTCCAGGATCTTCCTTCCTTTCTCCATAATTCAACAAATGTTGGCAATGTGGTTTTAGTTCCTTCTTCTCTTTAAAATCAGCCTGCTCTTCTGTTAATTCTCAGTTCACATATTGCTGAAATCTAGATTAAAAGATCTTAAACATCTACATGCTAGATATCTATAAAATGGCCTATTGTCACTGATCAAGACAGAAAACCTATTCCAAAGCTCTGACCAAAAATTTATATAAACTCTAAAATGAACATTACTTCTTTGTATAGTATGTTTCTATGGAGTTTTGACACTGTTAGAATTAATCTCCATTCATTCGTTCATTACATAATTTTTTCTTTATCCCATTTATCAATGCACCATATCGGAGTCATTTTTTGAGATGATAGATTTAATAGGTATGAGTATCCTTAATACCATAAAGAGAAAGTGAACTTTTTTAAAGCTACTAATAATTAGGTGGTTTTTTTTCCTATTTGTTAGGGAGTATACACACAATCCCTTTCCTTGTTAATGTGATATATGTTATTTCACTGCTTTTCCCTAAAACTGGCTTCTTTCTCTTCATTTAGATTTTTGCCTTCAGGGGCATCCTTACTTGCACTGTTATATCAGTCCTAACTGACAATGTAAACAAAAGAAAGGTTTTCCATTCTCTAAATTCCAATCATTATTTTGATTCTTTTCTTTCCTTTTGAGCAGTCTGTCAATAAGGATGTTTTCGATGCTAGATATGAAGACATTTGAGAATATTTTGATATTTTTCTAATTTTTAAAAATTTATCATAGGCTTATAAAACTAGAGTTGGAAATGGACCTGATAGATCATTTAGTTCATTCTTTTCTTTTTCTTATGACCTAATTGAAGCCATAAGACATTAATAGGATAGCTAGGTAGAATAGTAGATAGAGTGCCAGGCCTGGAGCCAGGGAAACTTCTATTTCTGAGTTCAAATCTGACCTCAAATATTTACTAGCTATGTGATCCAGGTAAGTCACTGAACCCTGATTGCTTCAATTTTCTCATCTGTAAAATAACCTGGAAAATGAAATAGCAAACTACTCCAGTGTCTTTGCCAAGAATACCCAAAATGGGGTAACAAAATTCAGACATACATGTATACTTATTGTGTATCTAATTTATATTTTAATGTATTTAACATCTACTGGTCATCCTGCCATCTAGGGGAGGGGGTAGGGGGTAAGAGGTGAAAAATTGGAACAAGAGGTTTGGCAATTGTTAATGCTGTAAAGTTACCCATGCATATAACCTGTAAATAAAAGGCTATTAAATTTAAAAAAAAAAAAAAAGGAAATTACTTATGCCTTTTTGTTTATCTTATTTTTGTGATCACCATCTGTGATCTTTTTAAAAAAATTTTTTTCTGTTATATGATATGTTATACAGATAGATTTATAAGTACATTTATAGCACACATTTCTTCTGTATGTAAATATACTTTTTTTTTGATTTGCACTTCCCAAATGCAACTGTTTAAATATCATTGTTAGTTCCTCATATAGTATATCTGATCTTGAGATGGTAGGTATAGACTAAACATGATGGTCACCCTATCATCTCTGATTAAAGTGAATCTCAAAAAATAAAAATTAAAATTAAAAAAATTTAAAAAAATTCAGACATAAATGAAAAACAACAAAAATACTAAAAGCCTTGCCCAAATTACCAGTGTAATATATGTTTTCTCCTCTTTTCACTGAACCCTGCTATGAAAAAAAGCATAGATTGTGCCCCCTTAAATACATGTTCTAGAACTTGCCATGGAATATTTAATACAAAGTTTAAAGGAATAAATTTGAAGCAGCCCTTTTCAGGATTGGAGTTGATAGTAATTAAAACTGGAGACAGAAAAGATTTTGGATTGGGTTTAGAAATGTTTCTATAAATTATTCTCCAGGGCTTGATTCATGAGGAAAAAATGTATTTACTGCCTCAAGATTTAAGAGATAGGGTTTGAAGACAAAGACCACAACTTTAAAATTCTCTAAAGATTATTGGTTTAGAAACCTAGCTACAACATTAATTATTAAGTTAGAAACTACTCCTTACCATGAGTTAAAAAAAAAACAATTGGCTTTAAAGTGTCTCATTACTAAAAATGGCATAAAATAAGTGGTTCAAATGAAAACTGATTATATTAGTCAGATCACAATAACTGAGCTTTGAAATATACACATTAAAATTTTGTTTAGCATTTCTCATGGCTACATTTTGTTGTTCATCTAATTTAATTTCTCGACATTCAATCAAATTTCAACATTAAATTATGAATACAAGTGGAGTTTGCAATTAATTTAGTCTTAGTTCTTTGTAACCCTGATAAATATGAATATATCACACTATTAAGTCTAATGTAAGGTGACAGTAGACACTGATCAATTCAATTAAGGGTACACTCAGAAATGGGCAAAAAAGATAACAATAGAGAAACTGGAAACATACACGCATATATTAAGAAACAACATTGACACTGATAGACATCATTAGAAACTGTTTCTCATATATCATGCTAGGCACAGCAAAAAACAATATGGTTTCATTTTAGAAAACAGATCATAAGAAAGCTCTAGTCCTGCCCAGAACAAATCATGAAGGTAACTTAACTGAGTAGGGCAGTAAGGGAGAAGATAGTAACTGTCAAATACAGTAAGTGGACTCCAAGGGCAATGTCAATCTACATACAATTGGGTGCCAGTCATAAAGACATAAAGAATGTGCTTAGAGAGAACTGAAGGGAGAAAGTTATCAAGTGAAGATGATTAAAGGAATTTGGTAGCAAATCTAAGTTTAGAAGTTACATTAAAGAGTTTACAAAGCACATAAGTTATGTTGATCATTAACATCTCTCTAGTAAAGATAATTAATCCATGCATACTATATTTGTACATATATAAAAATGAACAATTTTTTGTAAGAGCATATACACATACATGCATGTATACACACACATACATACATACCTACACACACACACACACACACACACACATCAGATTAGTCTAGGAGGCCAGGCCTTAACAAAATGAGCAGTTGGGTTTAGAAGTTGAATAAGTAAGTATGTCCTATTCTTTGTCTCAATATTTGGTTCAGTTTTCATGGAAATATTATTTTTGTTCCAGCCAGAGATGGAGTTGTCATGCTTTCAAAATGACATATTTTAGGAGAATCAGAAAATAGTATTTTTAACACAACCTGAAAAATACAGACTATATGTAGTAGCTGAGAGTAGTGCAAGGACTGATTTTAGATTTGGAAAAACAAAGATTCAAATTTTGTCCCTGAAATACACTACCTACAGGAACATGGAAAAGTCATTTAATCTGTCACTGTCCTAAGGAATTCTATTTCTATAAAAATTTGGGAAAAAATGAAATTATGTACCTGCCTCAGTTAATTTTTAGAATATAATGTGTCCATTTCCATAAGTATGTCAATTCTAGGTTTTTAAACCCTGTGAATACTTTACGGTTATGAATTCACTTCTCTTACTTTGCCCATACTTGCAAAAGGGAATTTACTTTCTGAAAGTAAATTCTGTAAGAGATATCTACGATAGAATTATTATAGAGAGCATAGACAGAATTTGCAGCGCATGGTAGGCAATCTAACTAGAACTGAGAACAAGTTTTTGCTGGAGTCAGATGCTCATGTCCTCAGGCTAGTGATATGCAGAGCAGTAGGAAAGAGTAGATGAGAATTTGTTTGATAGCATTTCCTTATCTTTCAGTAGCTATTAGATATCTGAGGATTCAAATGAACTTTTAAAAACTACTTGCAAACTTTGAAAAACAATGAACCATGTTTAGATCCCTGTCCATCTTCCATAACTGGAAGGGTAGAGGAAAGAGGGGAGAAGTGGCTGTAGCACTGGTGACCAAACAACAAATCTCATTTCTTATGAAGCTAGAACTACAACTTTTTTGAGAGTGGGATAGAATACTTGAATCAGAGTTGAAAAGATCCTCAGAAGTAATCTATTACAAACTATCATCCAAATTCAAATATTAAGTCTGTCTATGTCAGTCCTAACACCTACAAACTTTTATGAAGTGTTGTAGTAGTAGTAGAAAGCTCAAGTAAGTGAAGGGTAAGTAACAGTTGATGGCCTACATAAAAAACAAAATTTTACATGTGGGCCAAAGGTGGCCAGTTCCTGATTTAAGATAATAGGATGATATGTGTGTCATTTTGGGTAATACTAAGGTAAATGCCAAGTACTAAGGAACTTAGTACACTACAGCAGAGATGCTTAACATTGTGTGTGTGTGTGTGTGTGTGTGTGTGTGTGTGTGTGTTGTATATGTGATATGTGCATGTGTGTGTGAGAGAGAGGGAGAAACCCTATTGCTTCTCTGCTGAAAATATGTATCCATTCTCAGAATAATATTTTTAAATGCATAAAATAGGATAAAAAAAAGCAATTGAATTGAAATGCAAATTGCATTTCAATTCAATTGGTTTTCTTTGTGATGTGTAATGTGTACATATATGTGTATATATATATACATATATATATATATATACACACACACACATATAAATTTCAGGATGCATATCTGAACTGGAAAAATCTTTAAGATTATGTTAATCAAGGGCACTGCAAGAGATCTAATCTATTTTTGACATGAACTTGATAATCCAGAGAGACTCTAGGAGACAGGATAAATGCAAAGTTTGTTTTTTTTTTTATTTTTCTTTTCTGGGAAGGCTAGCATGTTCTTCAAAAAGAATATATTTATTAGGATTCATGAAATTGGGCTAGCTTTTCATAAAGTCCCCAAACTAGAGCTCATTGGATTTTGATACTTTTATTTACCAGAGTGGGTGCTCTTATTTTATTTTAGAAATGCATAGGTGGAAGGCGGAGCCAAGATGGCGGAGAAGACACACGCGACTTTCTAAGCTCTTCTCTTACCCTCTTTATCAATATTATATCGAGCCTCAAAAATAGTCTTGACTGCTACAATTCGTAAAGATAAGAAGTAGAACAACTCACCGGCCGAAGAAAATCTGCAGTCTCACCAAAAAAGGTTGGTTCCGGGGCCAGGGGGGAGATCGGCGCAGACAGGGAGAGAAATTAGGTTCCGAGGAGAGTCTCAAACAGAGGGTGAAAGCACAGATCTCAGCACAAGCGCACAGCCCCAACCAGCAGTACGGGCTTTTCCTTGGGGCAGCTGTGATCCTGCACGGCAGGAGGACGCAGCCCGGGTTAGCCTCCAATCTGCACAGTGGGGAGCTCGGCTTGGGGCCATAGAGCTTTTCCAGGGCCGATTTGCATTGGGCAGAGACACTGGGGCAGAGTTCCGGGCGGTCTGCGGTCTGCACTCAGCTGCTAATACTCACAGTCCCACAAGAGGCTCCGGCCTGGGGCAGTGACACTTTCACCACTTAGTCTCTAGCCAAAGGCAATCGCTAATCCACTCAGCCCTACTAAGCCGTTTGATAGCTAGGCCAGTGCTGAATCCACTCCTGTTGGGAGGAAAAACTCTCACTCAGAGCACTCCCATACCTCGGAGCCGGAAATCGCTTTAAATCTTCCCTGCTCTGCAGAGGAAGCTGGTAACCCTGCCTAGGAGACCCACCCTAAAGGCTTTAAAACATGAATAAAAAGATGAAAAGAACGATCCACAGCTTCTATGCAGAAAAAGAGCAGGTCAGCAAACCTGAAGAGACCTCAAACAGCAAAATGCATCAGACTGTCCTCCTTACATAATGCTCTCAGAAGAGACCATTAAAAGTCTCAAAAGAGAGTTAGAAGATAAATGGGAAAGGAAAGAGAAGCCTTCATAAGAGAGCAACAACTTCCTGAAATACGAATTGAAAAGTTAAAAATTCCTCAGGAAGTGCAAATTGGTGAATTGGAAAAATAAAAAATCACAGGAAAGTAAGAATTGTGAATTGAAAAATAAAGAATTCTACTAGAAAGTAGGATCCGTGAATTGGAAAAGACAAAGAACACGCAAGAAAGTAGGATCGGTGAATTGAAAGAAAAATCACTAAAAAAAAATTAGTGAAATGGAAAAATCTCCACAGACCAAAACAATACATTCAAAAACCTCAATTGGACAATACAGAAAGAAGTAAAAAAGCTAATGAAGAAAATAATTCTTTAAAAATTAGAACTGAACAAATTGAAACTAATGATGCATTGAGACAGCAGGAACCAGTCAAGCAAAACCAAAAATGACAAACTGGAAAAACCATGAATTATCTACTTGCAAAACGACAGACTTGAAAATAGATCTAGGAGAGATAATCTGAGGATTATTGGACTTTCCGAAAACTATGATGAAAAAAAGAGCCTAGATACTATTTTACAAGAAATCATCAAAGAGAACTGCCCAGATGTAATAGAATCAGAAGGAAAAATAGGCATTGAAAGAATTCATCGAACACCTTCTGAAAGAAACCCTAAAATAAAAACCCCAAGGAATATTGTGGCAAAATTTCAGAACTATCAGATTAAGGAAAAAATTTTACAAGCAGCCAAAAAAAACCATTTAAATACCGAGGTGCCACAATAAGGATCACCCAAGATCTGGCTGCCTCTACATTAAAGGAAAGAAGGGCCTGGAATATGATATCCGAAAGGCACAAGAACTTGGGATGCAGCCAAGAATAAACTACCCAGCTAAGCTGAGCATTTTCTTCCAGGGAAGAAGATGGACATTTAATGAAACAAATGAATTCCATTTGTTTCTGAAGAAAAAACCAAAATTAAACAAAAAATTTGATCTCCAAGAAGAGAACTCAAGAGATGCAGAAAAGGTAAAATAATCCTTTGAGAATTGTATTTCTGTTGTGGATATACAAAAAATACATGTAAAATTTGATTGTACTGATATAACACAAAAAAGGGAAGTAGATATGGAAAAGGGATGATGGCAGAATAAGGTGGGAAGGAGGGATAAAAGAGGGAAACCACATCCCACAAAGAGGCTAAGGAAACTTATCACATCTGAGGGAATTTAGAGAGGGGAGGAACATTAGGTGAATCTTACTCCATCAGAGTTGGCTCAAAGGAAAAATAATTGACATTTGTTTTAGAGAAAATTCTCTTGCCCATTAAAACGGGGAGAGGAAAAGGGAAAAGAAAAAGAGTAATAAGGAAGGAAGGGGGAAAGACTCAAAGGGGGGGAGGGAGGGATTATAAAGAGGATAAGTATCGTGATACAAGAGGGGTACATAAGTTTAAAAGGGGGAAAGAGGGTTGGGGAGGCAAGAATAAGTAAAGCACAATCTGGGGTTATTAGGATGGCAGGAAATACAGATTTAGTAATTCTAACCGTAAATGTGAATGGGATGAACTCCCATAAAGAGGAGGCAGATAGCAGACTGGATCAAAAGTCAGAACCCTACAATATGTTGTTTACAAGAAACACATTTAAAGCAGGGAGATACATATAGAGTAAAGGTAAAAGGCTGGAGCAAAATCTATTATGCTTCAGGTGAAGTCAAAAAAGCAGGGGTAGCCATCCTATCTCAGATCAAGCAAAAATAAAAATTGATCTAATTAAAAGAGATAAGGAAGGAAACTACATCCTGCTAAAGGGTAGCATAAACAACGAAGCAATATCAATATTAAACATATATGCACCAAGTGGTATGGCATCCAACTTCCTAAAGGAGAAGTTAAGAGAGTTGCAAGAAGAAATAGACAACAAAACTGTAATAGTAGGAGATCTCAACCTTGCACCTCAGAATTAGACAAATCAAACCACAAAACAAATAAGAAAGAAATTAAAGAAGTAAATAGAATATTAGAAAAATTAGGTATGTTGGATCTTTGGAGAAAATTGAATGGAGATAGAAGGGAATATACTTTCTTCTCAGCAGTTCATGGAACCTATTCAAAAATTGACCATATATTAGGACATAAAGACCTCAAAATTAAATGCAAGAAAGCAAATAGTAAATGCTTTCTTCAGATCATGATGCAATAAAACTACATCTCAACAAAAATTAGGGGAAATAGACCAAAAGTAATTGGAAACTAAACAATCTCATCTTAAAGAATGATTGGGTGAAGCAGCAAATTATAGATACAATTAATAATTTCACTCAAGATAATGACAATGATGAGACATCATACCAAAATTTGTGGGATGCAGCCAAAGCGGTAATAAGAGGGAATTTTATATCCTTAGAGGCTTACTTGAATAAAACAGAGAAAGAAAAGATTAATGAATTGGGCTTGCAACTAAAAAACCCCCAATCAAATACTAAATTGGAAATTCTAAAATTAAAAGGAGAAATTAAAAATATTGAAAGTAAAAATCTATTGAACTAATTAATAAAACTAAGAGTTGGTTCTATGAAAAGCCAATAAAATAGATAAGCTTTGGTAAATCTGATTAGAAAAAGGAGGGAGGAAAATGAAATTAGTAGTCTTAAAATGAAAAGGAGAACTTTCCACCAAGGAAGAGGAAATTAGAGAAATAAGGAGTTATTTTGCTCAACTTTATGCCAATAAATTTGATAACCTAAGTGAAATGGATGACTACTCCAAAAATATAGACTTCCCAGACTAACAGAGGAGGAAGTAAATTGTTGAATAGTCCCATTTCAGAAAAGAAATAGAACAGGCAATTAAACAACTCCCTAAGAAAAATCCCCAGGACCAGATGGATTTACATATGAATTTTACCAAACATTTAAAGAACAATTGGCCCTAATGCTATATAAATTATTTGATAAAATAGGAATGAAGGAGTCCTACCAAATTCCTTCTATGACACAGACATGGTATGATACCTAAACCAGGTAGGCTGAAAACAGAGAAAGAAAATTATAGACCAATCTCCTAATGAATATTGATGCTAAAATCTTAAATAAGATATTAGCAAAAGACTACAGAAAATCATCTCCAAGATAATACACTATGATCAAGTAGGATTTATACCAGGAATGCAGGGCTGGTCTAATATTAGGAAAACTATCAATATAATTGGCCATGTTAATAACCAAATTAACAAAAACCATATGATCATCTCAATAGATGCAGAAAAGCATTTGATAAAATCCAACATCCATTCCTATTAAAACACTTGAGAGTATAGGAATAAATGGACTTTTCCTTAAAATAATCAGCAGCATCTATTTAAACCATCAGTAAGCATCATATGTAATGGAGACAAACTGCAACCATTCCCAATAAGATCTGGAGTGAAACAAGGTTGCCCATATCACCGTTACTATTTAATATTGTATTAGAAACGCTAGCTATAGCAATAAGAGCTGAGAAAGAGATTAAAGGAATAAGAATAGGCAATGAGGAAGCCAAATTATCACTCTTTGCCAATGACATGATGGTATACTTAGAGAACCCCAGAGATTCTGCTAAAAAGTTATTAGAAATAATCCACAACTTTAGCAAAGTTGCTGGTTATAAAATAAACCCACATAAGTCATCAGCATTCTTATATATCACTAACAAAATCCAACAGTCAGAGTTACAAAGAGAAATTCCATTTGAAGTAACTACTGATAATATAAAATATTTAGGAATCTATCTGCCAAGGGAAAATCAGAAACTTTATGAGCAAAATTACAGACCACTTTTCACACAAATTAAGTCTGATCTGACCAATTGGAAAAATATTAAATGCTCTTGGATAGGGCAAGCAAATATAATAAAGATGACAATATTACCTAAACTAATCTATTTATTTAGCGCTATACCAATCAGACTCTCAAAAAACTATTTTAATGACCTAGAAAAAATAACAACAAAGTTCATATGGAAAACAAAAGGTCAAGAATTTCAAGGGAATTAATGAAAAAAAAAGCAAATGATGGTGGCTTAGCTGTACCAGATCTAAAACTATACTATAGAGCAGCAGTTACCAAAACTATTTGGTATTGGCTAAGGAATAGATTAGTTGATCAGTGGAATAGATTAGGTTCAAGGGATAAAACAGTCAACAAATATAGCAACCTAGTCTTTGACAAACCCAGAGATCCCAGCTTTGGGATAAGAACTACTGTTTGATAAAAATTGTGGGAAAATTGGAAACTAATATGGCAGAAACTAGGCATTGATCCATACTTAACGCCGTACACCAAGATAAGGTCAAAATGGGTTCATGACCTAGGCATAAAGAATGAAATTATTAATAAATTAGAGGAACATAGGATAGTTTACTCTCAGACCTGTGGAAGGGAAGGTCTTTATGACCAAAGCAGAACTAGAGATCATTACTGATCACAAAATAGAAAATTTCGATTATACCAAACTGAAAAGTTTTTGTACAAATAAAACTAATGCAGACAAGATTAGAAGGGAAGCAATAAACTGGGAAAATATTTTTACAGTCAAAGGTTCTGATAAAGGCCTCATTTCCAAAATATATAGAGAATTAACTCTAATTTATAAAAAATCAAGCCATTCTCCAATTGAAAAATGGTCAAAGGATATGAACAGACAATTCTCAGATGAAGAAATTGAAACTATTTCTAGTCATATGAAAAGATGCTCCAAGTCATTATTAATCAGAAAATGCAAATTAAGACAACCCAAGATACCACTACACACCTGTCGATTGGCTAAGATGACAGGAAAAATGATGATTGTTGAGGGATGTGGGAAAACTGGGACATTGATTCATTGTTGGTGGAGTTGTGAACGAATCCAACCATTTTGGAGAGTAGTTTGGAACTATGCTCAAAAACTTATCAAACTGTGCATACCCTTTGATCCAGCAGTGTTACTACTGGGATTATATCCCAAAGAGATTATAAAGAAGGAAAGGGACCTGTATGTGCACGAATGTTTGTGGCAGCCCTTTGTAGTGGCTAGAAACTGGAAACTGAATGGATGTCCATCAGTTGGAGAATGGCTGAATAAATTGTGGTATATGAAAATTATGGAATATTACTGTTCTGTAAGAAATGACCAACAGGATGATTTCAGAAAGGCCTGGAGAGACTTACACGAACTGATGCTAAGTGAAATGAGCAGGACCAGGAGATCATTATATACTTCAACAACAATAATAGATGATGACCAGTTCTGATGGATCAGGCCATCCTCAGCAACGAGATCAACCAAATCATTTCTAATGGAGCAGTAATGAACTGAACTAGCTATACCCAGAAAAGAACTCTGGAGATGACTAAAAACCATTACATTGAATTCCTAATCCCTATATTTATGCACACCTGCATCTTTGATTTCCTTCACAAGCTAATTGTACAATAATTCAGAGTCTGATTCTTTTTGTACAGCAAAATAATGTTTTGGTCATGTATACTTATTGTGTATCTAAGTTATATTTTAATATATTTAACATCTACTGGTCATCCTGCTATTTAGGGAGGGGTGGGGGTAAGAGGTGAAAATTGGAACAAGAGGTTTGGCAATTGTTAATGCTGTAAAGTTACCCATGTATATATCCTGTAAATAAAAGGCTATTAAATAAAAAAAAAAAAAAAAAAAAAAAAAAAAAAGAAAAAAGAAACTTCTCTCTCCAAAAAAAAAAAAAAAAAAGAAATGCATAGGTGCATCCAAATAGAGAGCAAGAAATTAAGCGAAAGCCTTGAACAATTAGATCTGAACAAATTTGAATAAAGTACATTTTTCTCCTGTGATTATAATTTTAGGGATGTATTTCAATACAAACAGAAGGAATCTAGCGACAACAACAAACAACTCAAACGTTCTTTACAGAGCAGACCTATTGTGATAACCACTCAATCTTTACCTATCCTTGGTTCTAGTGAGTTTACAGTAACTAGCAGACATCTGGGAGCTTTCTGCTTCATGAAGAAGGATATTTATCCTTTAGAAAAGATTTTCTGTCTACTTGTACCATAGTACAATGTATAATGACATGTACTCATCAACTTACAAGGCTTCTACTAATCATAGAAAGCATTGTCTGGTTCACAAATGGCACAAATGGATTTTTTTGGGTGTCATTATATGACAGAACTCATCTATAGTTTCAAAAATTTAATTCTGACAAATGTAGAAAATTTCAGATAATTTAGCTTACCTCTCAGATATCTCAGTATTAAAAAATCCTGGGTATATGGGAGAAAACAAAAACAAAGCAAAGCAAAACAAACAAACAAACAAACAAAGAAACAAAAACAAACAAACAAACAAACAAACAAAAAACTCTTGGACCTGATCTGTCAGCCTTTGCATGGTTATAATTCCTCCTGACATTCCTGGAGGCTTAGTAAGTAGGAAACCTCAGGAGTGGCATGAATGAGAAATAAGGATTACATAACTCTTTAGAAATTGACAATAGACATGGCATAAATACAATATAATATTTGAAGTTTTTCATATTCAGTGAAAACTGTCATAGATGAAATCTGACTAGTTTTATCTCTGCCTGCTGGCTATAAACATCTAAAGTTTAACTTCTCTCAGATATAATATGCTGGTTGAGTAATGCTGTGTAATGCCTTGTTAATGCATTTTCATTTTTTTCCCTAGTATATTCTTAAATGCCTGATGTATCTTTCTTCATTTCTAAGGCTACCCTTCCTGCCCACATCCTTCTCATTCTCTTCCATTGCCTTTGGGACCTTGATTAATATATAAATATATATATATATATATATATATATATATATATATATATTTTTTTTTTTTTTTTTTTACTGTTTCTTTAGTGTCTCTCTCTCACTTGACTCCTTCTTTTTCAGCCATTGTCATTTTTCCAAATGAAGACTCCAAAGTAGAGAAGCATCAAGAATAGGACATAAATGCCATAAAACTCACACATGCTATAGCTGTAGGTACAGCCTAGATCATTTGCCTCCATTACCAGAAGCAGTAAATCTGAGACTATATTCACCAGCTTTGGACATCTTCCATTTCTCACGTTCACATTAGCTGTTTCCTGGTATGTCTAGCAATAGCTGCCAAGTGGGGAATCTGCATATAGAGGAATAACACTTGTCTGGGACATGATATCCAGAGAAATGCTGCCCTTGACATAGTCTGGGGAGGTGGATTGTAATTTGTCCTTCTGTGGGAGTATATGTATTTCCCTTTGGCTCAGTGCCTTAGGCATTGTTCCAATTGAAACAGACAACTGTTGTCTTCAGCATTCCCTGGAGTCTGGGAATTTTTGGTAAGGCCATTTCCAGTTCAGAATGACAGAGACAGTTATGAGTATAATCAGAATTGACCAGATAACTGAAGTATAATAGAAAAAGCATTTTGGAGTGAGTTCCTAGACTCAAATTTTGACTCTGCAACTTATTTCTTATGTGACCTTGAACAAGATATATAACTGCTTTGGAAATCAATTTCTTTATCTGTGAAATATAAAGAGCTGTTAGGCTATTTTCACCATCTTTTCTGGCTCCAAATCCTATGACCTATGATAATAACATAACCATGAAAAAAAATGAGTCCATCCTGATCTAGCCATACTTGTCTCAGAGAAAAGAATATATATACATATATACATATTTATTTATTTATTTGCCAGTAGTCCAAAGATATGTTGAAGTTCTTTTTTCCCCTATAAAAATAAATCAAATCAAGACCAAAACAAAACCTTCATTATTTCTGCTACTCTCTCAACTTTTACCATTCTACTTTATAATTTTCAAGCTATGATAGTTACTGAATGGAGATTATACGCATGATTTCATTGGTATAAGAGATTCCCCAGTGAGGAAATCTGCCAATGATTCTGCAACATATACAGTATTACATAGAAAATTGAGACTTACACAGGCCTCACAGGCAGGATGTGTCAGGGTTAGGACTTGGATCTCAATCTTTTGGCTTTGAGGAAGGCTCTCTTATTATGATATGCTATTTCTCATATATGAAGTAATACTTTATATATGTACACATACATACATATGTACATACACACACAGAGTTTTAATGTAGAAACTGCTAAATCTCATGTCATTCTGACTGACTCCACAATACTTACATTGCTTATTTTTGACTGCTTACAATACTCATTCTTTGATCTGGGATCTCTGGGATTTGGCTATAATATTACTGGGAGTTTTAATCTTTTGTATCTCAGGAGGTGATTGGTAGATTCTATCAATTTCTATTTTACCCACTGATTCTAGAGTATCAGGATATTTCCTTGATAATTTCTTGAAAGATGATGTCTGAGCTCTTTTTTTTTTTTTGCATTGTCTTTTAAACATTCTAACAAGTTTTAAATTATCTCTCCTGCACCTATATTCCAAGTTACATGTTTTTATTTTCCAATGTGATATTTTATATTGTCTTTTTTTTCAATCTTTTGGTTTTGTTTTATTGTTTCTCAATAAAATTATTAATTTAATTTGCTCAATTTGATTTTAAGGAACTATTTTCTTTTTTAAAGTCTTTTAATCTTTTATTTTTTCCCAGTTACATGTAAAACTTTTTAATTTTTTCTGCAATTTAGAAAATGTAATTTTCCCCAATTATATGTAAAACATTTTTTGTTTTTATTTTTAAAGCTTTGAGTTCCAGATTCTCTCCCTTCTCCACGTAACCCACCCCCACTGAGAAGGCACTTGTAAAATTATAAGAAAAAAAATTTTCTATAAAAATCATGTTGCCAAAGAAAACATTGATTCTCACCTTCTTCCCTCCAAAAAAACACCTCAAGAATAATAAAATTTTAAAAAGTTTGCTTCAATCTGTGGTTAGACACAATAAATTATTTCTCTGAGTATGGATAGCATTTTTCATCATAAATCCTTGAATGTAGTACTGGATCATTGCATTTTTGAAAATAGCAATCATTCCACAGAATTGCTTCTACTTTGTACTCAGTACATTTCACTTTGCATAAGCTCATGGAGGACTTTCCAGGATATTCTGAGAGTATTTTGCTCATCATTTCTTATTAAATAATAATATTTCATCATAATTCCATACCACAATTTATTTAGCCATTCCTCAATTGAGAAGCATATTCTCAATTTCCAATTCGTTGCCCTGATAAAAGAGCCGCTATAAATATATTTGTACCTATTCATCCTTTTCATTTTCTTTTAACTTCTCTGGGGATTCATGCATAGTAGTGGTACTATTAGGCAAAAGGATATGTAAGATCTTATAGTCATTTAGGCATAGATCACATTTTTTACTCATTTATCAATTGGGAAATGGCTCTTTTTTGTACATATAAATTTGAATCAGATACCTATATATTTAAGAAATGAAGCCATCATCAGAAAATTTTGCTTTAAAATTCTTTTCACTATTACTATTATTGCTATTATTGTCCTCAGTGAATTTTTGTACATCTTTTATAATTTGGTCAAATTTGCTTTTTAAGGCACACTTGTTCTCATTAACTTTGTGTATTTCCTTTTATACCACTCTCAATTCTCTTCCCAAATTTCCCTTTACTTCTCTTACTTGATTTTCAAAACCCTTTTGAGCTTTTAATTAGCCTGAGAACAATTCTTATTTGTTGTGTAGGCTTTGGAAGTAGGAGTTTTGACTTTGTTGTCTTCTTCTGAGTGTGTAATTTAATTTTCCTTGTCACCATAGTAAATTTCTGTGGTCAAAATCTTTTTCTGTTGTTTGCTCATTTCCTCAGTTTATTACTTAGCTTTTAACTCTTTATTAAAGTAGAGCTCTATTTCCAGGATAGAGTGTACACTCTTCCAAGCTTTAGAGCAACTATTTTCAGAATTCTTTTAGGGACCTGTATTGTGAGCTAGCACTGCAACCTGAAATCTCAGTATGGACAAAGCAAAGAATCCTGCCTCAGTGGTAACAAATCGACCCCTGTAATCTTCTGAATAGCTGTCTAATCCCCTTACCAGAAGAAGCCACTGCTGCTGCTGCTGCCATTCTGCTGTTGATTCAGTGGTTCCCAAAGCCTGATCCTGATTTGTTGGGGCTCCCTTCACACTCTAGTGCGACAAATCTTTCTTAGTGACCTTCAAAGTAATCCTTGGTGTTAGTGAGTTGAAAGGTCTGTATTACTGCTGCTACTGCTATTGCCACAGATTCAGAGTTCCTAAATCCCATTCCTGCTTTGCTTAGGCTGGGGTTGAACTGGGAATGCACCAGGTCTCTGCTGTCTTTCGAATCTGGTGCAACAGACTTTTCCTGTTCATATTCCAAATTATCTTGAATTGGAAAATTTTTTATCTCATTTTTTTGTGGCATCTGAGCTTTTAAATTTTATTTAGAGTCATTATTTAAAGATATTTGTGGGGGCTTTGAGGAGAATTTAGGGGAGTCTTTGCCTTTATTTTACCATTTTGGATTCATCACACTGTTTGGAATTGTTTTCTTTAATAAGCTTTTGTACCTCCTTTTCCATTTGCCAATTCTATTTTTGAGGAATTTATTTGTTTTCCTTTGGTGAATTTTTATGCCTCTTTTCCATTTTGTCAATTCTACTTTTCAAGGTATTCTTTTTTGTATAAATTTATTTATCTATTTATCTATAAATTTATTTATCTATTTTTGTAGTTCTTTTAACATTGGACATAATCTGTTTTTTTAAGATGTTATTTTCTTCAGTATTTTTTGTGTCTCCTTTCCCAAACTGTTGACACATTTTCCATGTTTTTCTTGGATCATTCATTTCTCTTCCCATTTTTTTCTGTATCTCTCATGCTTGATTTGAGCTCTTTCATGACCTGAGACCAATTGATATTTTTTTGGAAGCTTTGGATGTAGCCAATTTGATTTTGATACCTTCTTCTAACCATGTGTTGATTTTTCTTGTTACCATAGTAATTTTTTATGATCAGATTTTGTTGTTATTTGTTCATTTTTTTTTTTTTACACCTCTTTGTTCACTTTTTAAAGTTAATTCTCTTTAAAGTTGTGTTCTGCTTCCAGGGTAAAGGGCCCAGTTTCTCATACTTCAGAAGTTTTGTGTAGCTCTTTTCAGAGATTCTTCTAGGGACTTACAAGTTTTTATTTCTTTCAAAGTAGTAGTATATGAGGAGACATGCATTTACTATTCCCCTGATCTGGTTTGTGAGTTACCACAAACATTCTTTTCTGCCCTGGAACTATGGGGAATGACCCTGTTCTACTGTGACTGCAATTTCTGGTATACTAGTGCTCCTCTATGCCCTGGGACTGCCACTCAGGATTGGGACTCAGATCTAACAATGGAAAAAGCAACAGAGTCCTACCTCAGTGACACCATTGAGAATTCTGTTATTTTTTTCTGATTCTGAGTTGTTTAATGCCTTTATCATTTGTGGGCTGAGAGTTCCAGAAGTTACTGAGAGTGCTGATTCAATGGTTCCAAAAGCCTGCTACTGGTTTTCTGGGACATAGTTAATACTGGCAAAGCCTGCAGTGCATTGTGTTCCACTGTCTTTCAGGCACGACAGACATGACTTTCTTAGTTTTCTTTGGCTGAAAAATTATTTCACCTTGTTATTTTGTAAGGTCTTTCACTTCAGAAATTATTTTATGGCACTATTTAACATATTCAGAGGGAATTGGGGGATAGCTCAGGTGAGTTTTCTACATTTTATCTACCATTTTGGTTCTGCTCTTATCACTCTGTTCTTAACATTTTGCAAGCTAGCTTTGATTTTCACAATTTCTACTAAAAATCTTCTCTGAAAAGTTATATAACATTTTCTAAATTCTAGATATAATTACATTTTAATCAGTTCCCATCTAAATTCTGTCTTCATATCTAATGCTATTAACTACTGCTTTCTTTTGGAAAATGTCTCCTTTCTGTCTTCTATCACACTGAATTATATTTATACTATTCTCATCTCTCTACATACTTTTTATCTACCTGTTTTTCTTTATTTTTTTCCTTATCCCATCCTTTACTTGGGTGGAAAATAATGAGAACAAAATCTTTTCTCTCTTCTTTTTCTTGGTGAGCTCATTTATGCTCAGAATTTTAAGTATCTACTCAATCGATCCAAAAACTTTTTTATTTATTATTTTCTATGAGCCCAACACTACTCTAAATTCTGGGGGATATATACACAACAAGGAAAAAGCCCTCACCTTACGGAGATTATATTCTATTGGTGAGGCAAGGTGTACTTGAATAAATTTATGCAGAACATATGCAAAATAACTACCTGTTGGTTTTGGGAAGAAGAATACATGGTTTTAGTTAGGACCAAGGAAGACTTAATGCAGAAGATAGCATTTGATTGGAGTCTTGATAGAAACAAGGGGTTGTAAGCTAAGGGTATGAGGAGGAAGTGCCTTTGTAATAACTTTAATAATAACTTTAGGATAATAGATTTAAATTTAGAAATTATCTTTGAGGGCATACAGTTATACCCTTTAATCATAGAGATGAGAAAATGGAAACAGACAAGTTAAATGACATTTCCAGGGTTACATATCATTTAAATGTTAGAGACAGGATTTGAACCAAAGGCTTTCTAATTCAAAATCTCAAATCCTCTATCTGATGCATTACTTTGTGAAAAACTCCAAGAAGGCTGATCTGGTTGAACCATAGGATGTGATAAGTGGAGTAATATGAAACAAAACAGAAAAGATAGATTGGGGTCAGGTTGTAAATAATTTTAAATGTCAAATGAAGAGCTTTGTTCTTAATGTTAAAAGTAATAGGAATCCAATAGAATTTATTGAAAAGAGTGACATAATGTAATTTCAGCTGAATTATATTGCAGCATGAGAATCATGAATTGGAAAGTATAGAGACAAGAGCCAAGTAGACTAATGATAAGGCTATTCAAGTGAAAGTTAGTGATCATCTGACTCATCATAGACACTAAGGAAAAAGAAAAGGACATATATTAAAGATTTTGTGGATGTAGAAACAAGATAGCAATGGAGCTGGATGGATATTTAAAGGGAAGAAAAGTGAGAATTTAAAGATAACATAGAACTTATCACAGACGGCTAAAAGTAGGTTAGTGTCCTTGACAAAAACAATAAAGTTCCAAAATTATTGGGTTTGGGAGAAAAGATAATGAAAAGCTCTATGGAGAAATTTTCAAATAATCTACAGTTTCATCTCCTTTTCTGCTTCAGAGATATAATTTTAACTGCTTGCAGTGTATCTCTAATAAAGATGTCCTACTAGATCCTCAAACTCAGCATGCTCCAAATCAATTTATCAACATCCCCATGGCCAAATCTTTCTTTCCTCTCTGTTTTTCACTTTTAATGTTGCTATTATCCTTTTTATCACCTGAATTAAAAAGTCAGTTATCTCTTTCATTCTTTTTTTTTCTCTTGACAGCCAAAACTAATCTGCTAGTCATTTCAAGGAGTCTACTTTTCTAGAATCCTTTCCATACACTTTCATTATCACAATACTAATCCAGGACCTCAGTATTCTAACATGCAAACCTATTCAATTAATGTTCTAATTGGTTTTCTTAATTCAAGTCTTACTCTACACATTTTATTGGCAACATTGTCTTTATAACCAGCATCATCAAAGGTTAACATTGGCAGAATAAAGTCCAGATCTTTAGTCATGAAATTCTGGAATGTCCCATAGTCAGTTCTCATCTAATCAAACTGAAAATCAAGAGATCTAGGTTGCAGTCTCAATTCTCTAAGTTGTGGGACTATCAGAAAATCATGTCTGTTCTTTGGTCATTTAACTTAAATAAAAGGATTTTAGATTAGGTAATCTCTAAATTTCATTCAAATTCTCATCCATGATTTTACTCCCTTCATCTTACCACTATTTACTTGTCCAATTTTTTATCCATTTTTAAAATTCATTCTACAAAGATTTATTAAATACTACTATTAAAGTTAAAACAATTAACTGAGTACTAGGAGAAATTATTTTTTTTTCAAAGTATTTTCATGGAACTCATAATCTAGCCAGGAACATTTTTCCCAAAAGTTGTCATAGCATGTTAAATTAGTGATATGTTGAAGCCTGAATATCAACCATGTTCCTCCTCATCATTCCTCTCTATGCAATCTTTATTTTTATTTCTTTGGAGGAAGCTTTGTTCCATTTCTTGCTGCCATATAGATACACTGGTAGAATGCAAGTGTTGAGGAAAAAAAAAACAAACTTGTTTTTACTTTTATTAGATGATAGGAGATGTACAATTTCTCTAAAGCATTCTTTTTTTTTTTTTTGTTTTGTTTTGTTTTGTTTTGTTTTGTTTTGTTTTCCTGTTCTGGCCTCAATTAGCTGAAGTATAAGTCCAAGATATACATACTGTTGCATTAACTCTAAACACACATTGAAGTCTGAGTATTTAATCTTTCTTGTATGGATTAAGAGGCCAAACTCCTTTGAATGATAACTTATCTCTTTCAGAAAGCTCTATATTGTATCAGAATGAGGAATTGCAAAGACTATTAGGAGTAAAATAAGTCATTAACTCACTGAATGGTAGGAAAAGAAGATGATTTGGTCACAAGACAAGACTTAGGGCTAACAAGTAGTTAGCCAGAGTACTCCACAGACTTCTTCAGGATAATGTCAGAAGACAACAAAGAAGACTCTCACCATGTGGTATGCTTTTGATGATAAATGACATAATAAAAGTCAAATGTGATGAATACACATTGATGGGGCACAGTATTATTGGAAATTATGCTGAAACTGATAATTATAGATTCAGTTGAGTATTTTCATATATGTGTGTGTGTGCGCATGTTTATATATATACACATACAAGTTTATTTCTATTTGTGTATATATAGTAAATTTTTAAAAAAATATAACTATTATATAAATATATTAGAAAATAGAAGAAACAAGGTTAGCATCATTTAGCAATTTAAAATTTAATTCCAGATTTAAAAAATTCCAGTCATATTAGTGAAAATTTATTCCCATCAAAATGGACTATTCACTATATCTTGAAAATATCTTGTCAATATCTGTCTGTGCCTTTATTTCTTGCTTTCTCTACCTTAAAAGTCTTCTTTCTGAACTTCTTAAGTCAAAGGATTTAAACATATTATAAAATTGGACATGAAGGCTTTTTTGCCTATTCTCCATACTCTCTCTAAGTTGGAAGTTATTTATGCTTCCTTTATGATTCTTTGCTATGCTGAGTGACCATAACAGTGTAAACATTATACATTGTTAATCTGTCTGACAATCAGTTTCTGGTTCTATAGAACTGGTGGAATAAAATAGAATATCTGTTTTGCCATGTTATTATAAGGCTCATATTTAGAAATTTAATCATTTGAACATGTGCTTAAAATACTTTTTAAACATATATTACTGATATTAGTAGAGATTTTTGTTTTTTTGCTTATATCCCTCATTATCTATCAGAGTGTAAAATGTGACAATACAGAAAATGTACCATTCAACTTTCTATTCCCCATAGCATTTAGGAGAGAACCTTGCCATATCATATACTCAATTAACATTTGTTGTTTTGAATTATGCAATTTGAGAATTGGCTAATAAAATAATTGTATGTGGGAAGAATATGTTGTGGTTTCTTAGGAAAGGTAGAAAGATCATTGACTTTGGAGGCAAGAGACCTCTGTTATATTCTATGAGCCATTTGACCTTGAAATTGTCAAGAAATCTCTTTGGATTTCTTTTAAGTTAACAGTATGGGGATGGATTAGATGATCTTTAATGTTCAATTCAGCTAAACAGATTTTCTAAATGGTTTTCTTTCACTATCATTGACATTTAAGCCATTAAACTGGAATTGATTTTAATAATTCATATTTTGGCTAAATAAATTCACCAAAACAGATAGTCTAGGAAACTATCTAG
Organism: Sarcophilus harrisii; assembly: GCF_902635505.1. Lineage (NCBI taxonomy): Eukaryota > Metazoa > Chordata > Mammalia > Dasyuromorphia > Dasyuridae > Sarcophilus > Sarcophilus harrisii. Next base: position 137,504,608 of record NC_045426.1, read on the forward strand.
AATCATAGTATATTCTGAGTCAATATGTATACAAATCATACAATTCTGAAATAACAACATAACTAGACATATAAAAGGTCAGGGGCGATAGGATTCTGATCTCAGCTTGACCTGTGTTCTGTGGAATTGAAATATCCCAATGTTCTATATTCTGCAGGGACGCATGATCTGTACCTATTTTCAGCCTGAAAATTCTTACATAGTATAGTTTAAAAATAGAACAGTTCTGAACTTTAACGATTGACTCAGAAAGGGCATTAACCTCTTTCTCAACTGCTCAAGTTTGTCCTTTTGCTAGATTCAGAGTCTGTATAAACTAGTATCTTAGTAAGAATGTAACTTCATCGTGCACTTGCTTTCTGTGAGTCTCTGTGAGATAATCTATTAGTTTTCCCTAATGTTTACAACATTTTATAAATATATTTTAAAGTTTCTTCTCAACAACCCCATTCATTATATCTTGCCTAGAGATGGGAATGAAAATAGATAATCTCTTAAGAAATAAAGCTTTTAAAATATATTAAAAAAAATTGTTATAAGAGATAGCTCATTATGTTGGAGAAAGGTGATAGAAATAAAAGATGAAATAAGTTTAAATATAGAATATTTTTTTTAAAAGAAAACCATGTTTCTCAAATGTCAGTTATATGAATTATTGTAAACAAACTCTTATCTGCTTGGTTATTCTGACAATTTAAAAGCACATGCATTTGCCCAGAGACCACAATGGAAAATAGGGACATCAATACAACGTGTTTTATTTCTCTAAATAGATGACTGTTACTAGTAGAAATTTAGATACAAATAGAGACTTGGTATTTTTAGGGAACACTAGAACTAGAACCATTTGGTACAACTTTTTGCAATCTTAAAATATTTTATCAAAAGCTAATTAACTTGATAATAAGCTGTATTATTTAATAATTATTATTAATTAATAATTAACAGTTCTATAACTATATGATAAATATGTGTGTATATTTTTGTATGTGTGATTGATGCCAATATTATTTAAAGATTTGCTTTCCCCAATATATCAGTCACACCAGATTATGGAATCTTTAAGTTCTATCCACTTCTTTTAGCCTGGACCATGTCTTTAGATTCTCAATTAAAATCCAGTTATAGTAGTAGTAGTAGTAGTAGTAGCAGCAGCAGCATCAGTAGTAGTGGTGGTAGTAGTAGTGGTAGTGGTAGTAAACTCTGAGACAAAGTCATGAGAAATAGTTTTTCATGAAGGAAACATGTTACAAATATTGGTGGTCCAAAATAAAAAAATTGTGCTGAAGAATAGAATGAAGAAAGTGAGAGTGGAAAGTGTAGAGAAAAGATTGAAGTGTCTGAAAACAAACTTTGCTGACATCCAAATTCTGCTTTGTATAAGAAATAGTTACCAAGAGAAGGTTTGGGAAATAGAGAATAATTTAGTTATACAATAATAATTATAATTTAAAACATGGAAATCTGGAGAAACCTTAAAAATTCCCCCCTAGGAAAATGCATCTGTTCCTTCATAATTTTTGTATTTATTTTATTTTAAATGAATTTAGGATAGTGACCATTCTAAAAGCTGTTCTAGCAGTTTCTAAGAGGGCCAGTGATAATAAGGAGTCTTCTAGCATAGGTTTAAACAGCATCTTCCTATATTAATTCTTCTAATACTTATACTTTGAAGAAATTTTCATATTAACAAGGGGGAATTCTTCATTTTTCAGTTCTTGATCCACATTCATGAAACTGAATGTTTCTGAATTAGCAATAAGCAAGAGGATATTTTTCAATTATTTCCTCCACAATTAAAATATAACATATTATTAATATTTTTCAGTTCTAGACAAAAGGTATTAGGTAGGACATCAGAAGTTAGAAAATGTCCAGAAAAAAAGCAACCAGGAGTATCTTGTGTAGGCGAAGGAAGATGGGACAGGAGAAGTGAGAAAGTAAGAGAATACAACTTATTTTATACAGAAGGAAACAATGAAAAATAATAAAAGATGCATTTAAATATAATTGGTTTCCTTTGTAACTCTATACATTTTGTTTATGTAATTTAAATGAAACATTATTTTGAGAAGAGATCTATAGATTTCACCACATTGCCAAAGAGGTGCATAACACACAGGGTTAGGAAGCTCTGAACTAAAAAGTTTGATGCAAGGGATTACCAAGTAAGGACAAATAGCTAGCCAGACTCATTAGTGTCCTAGAATATGATCACACTGATGTATCCAGAATTCATGCTTCTAATAAATATCTAGATTCATGGGCACAAGCAGCAAGGAAAATAGAGAGTGATCAGTAGAAAAGGTTTATCAGAAGCAGAATTAGATAAAAAAACAAACAAATCGGTGCTGGTGGAATTCCAGAGAATATCTTTTGAAATTCAGGTAAATGGTATGTAATTCTAGGGTCTCAAGAAATGATATATTCTGCAACTTAGAGTTGAGGAATTCTTATGGAATAATTTTAGGTTATTGGAATATCTCTCCCTCTGTATTTGAAAGTCTTTCTCCTGCACCAGCAAAGTTGTTTATCACTGAGATAGTTATATTGGACGATTATGATTACTGTCTATACTTTTTCCTTCTTCTTATATTCCTATCTTAATACATGTTTTCTCTGTTTCAATTTCCTTGTCATTATTTATAAATCACACACACATACATACACACACATATATACACACTTCCTGCATCATGATAGTTTTTTAAAATTTCTAGAACTATATTTCTTAAGGTATCACTGCACAGCTTTTTTGACAGTCACTTTAGCTGGCATGGAACTCGGTTTGATAATGGATTCAAATCCTGCCTCAGATATTTACCAGCTTAGTGAACCACAGCAAGCCACTTTTCTCTGAGCTTCAATTTCCTCATCTATAAAGTAAAGAAGGTAGATTCACATTCTTTCTAGCCCTAATTCAGTATCTTCTTGATATCATTGACTCAGGAAAAGGCAGAAGATTAACAGTGCCTCAGTGTAATATGAAGAAGAAAAAGGAAAAAAAAAGACTTTAGATTAAGGATTGTATGTATGTGTATGTGTGTGTGTGCATGTGTGCACATGACTTCTTTGGACTTCTGGTGAAGCCTCTAGATCCCTTCTCAGAATGTATTTTTAATTATTCATAATCAAAACAATTATTAAATTTCCTTTAAAGACTAGCGAAAATAAAGATGTGATATTTTCTCCATCTAAGTTCACTGTCCTCTTTCCAAAAATGTCTGTGAAATGGGTACTTTAAAATATTTGTAAATTGAATGGTTCAAAAAAAAAAAATAATGGATGTTTCCTATATGGTTTTCTATTTCTAAGGTGACGATGCTAAATATATATTACAAATCCTGATTTCTAGAGTCTTTATTAGCTCTGACTATTGTGCCTTTGTTTATTTTCCCATGTGGTAGTTATCCTTAGGGAATCTTTGTGCATTAAATTGAAAGCTATTTGAGGTATCAGGCATGATATCACCAAAGGGCTGAATGTCCCCAACTCTGTTATAAAGAAAACAATAACCACAACCTTGACACTTTCTGAATACTTCTAGCTCCTGTTCCTCTCAGATGTTCCTGAGTCAAATATCATAAGGACCCTGAAATGAGACAGGTTTATGTCTTGGCTACAAAACTTAACAAAGAACCCTCAATGAAAGGTAGAATATAAAAAGTGAACCTAATCTGCCTCTAGAGTAAGTTAAACCAATACAATCCTATTTTGTTTTGTTTTGTGTGTGTGTGTGTGTGTGTGTGTGTGTGTATGGTAGCACATGCGACAGCTTATGGGCACTGACAGGGTAAAAAGAGAAGATAGATTTAGAAATAAAAGTGCATTTTTTATTCTTTCTGTATTATCACTAAAATATGTGAGATATATCTCTCTCCTGTGATTTGCCTAACAAAATAGAGTAAGCCTCAGATAGATACTAACAGAATATTTGACCACTTGTCTTTAATATATTGAAAAGGCAAGTCATTTAATTTTTGACACATAAATGGAAATTATTCCAACATATTTAGTTTAAAAAAAAAACATACCCACCAACTGAGTGGAGCTTTTTGCATATGGAGTTTGGAATTTGGAATAAATTATAAATTCATAGAAATATCACCTATCAAGGTAGAGCCAAGATAGAGGAGTAAAGGCAAAAACTTGCCATCTTCCCCCCAAAAAACTACTTCAAATCCCTTTAAATAATGACTCTAAACAAATTTCAGAGCATCAGAACACCCCCAAAAATGAAGCAGAGCATTTTCCAGCTGAAGGAATTTTAGAAGCTCAGGAGAAAAGATCTGTGACAGCAGGGTGGGAGTCCCGTATGCAGCCACTGCTCTGGCCCCAACCCAAACCTCTGAATCAGCAGCAATACTGATGGCTTACAGATCTCTTAACTCAGAGACACCAAAGAGGAATTGGAAGGTCAGCAGAAAAGGAATCAGGGAGGGAGCCTGATATGTGATTCCAGCACAGGTTGCATCAGCACAGTCCCAGCCTTAGTTCTAGCCCCAGACCAGACCCCAGCATCAGTAAGGTGGGACCTCTGAATCAGCAGTAGTGCTAGATGCTTCTGGACCTCTTTACCTAGAAACACCGGGGAAGACTTAGAAGGTCAGTGTAAAAGCTCTGTGGCAACAGGGGTGGGAATCTTGTGTGCAATCTCAGTCCAGAAGCAGCCCAGACCCCAACTTGCCAGTCCAAGCATCAGTAAAACAGAACTCTGTTGATTTAGCACACTAAATCTTACAGATACTGTGAGGTGGGGACATCCCTAACAGCTGCATGATTTAAAAAAAAAAAAAGAGCTTGTGGTCAGGTCCTCAGATCCATCTCTGAAAATAGGTGCAAAAAACCCTGAAGCTTGTGCTATGTGCTATGCATGCTTTATCCTGGAAACAGTGCCCTACTTAAACAAAGAGTTAAAAACTAAGCATTAGGCTAGGAAAACGAGCAGATAACAAAAAAGTTTCTGACCATCGGGGCAACTAAGTAGTACAGTAAATAGAGCACCAGCCCTGAAATCAGTAGGACCTGAGTTCAAATCTGATCCTAGTCATTTAACACTTCCTAGCTGTGTGACCCTGGGCAACTCAGTTAACCCCAATTGCCTCAGCCAAAAAAAATTCTTTACATCATAACATATCAATACTCCTTTGCCTTAATTATGGTGACAAGGAAGATCAAAACACACACTCAGAAGTTTAATACAAAATCAAAACTTTTAAATGCAAAGCCTCCAAGAAAAATAAGAATTGAGCTCAGGCCATGGAAGACCTCAAAAGGGATTTTGTAAATCAAGTAAGAGAGATAGAGGAAAAAATTAAGAAAAGAATTGAGAGTTGTGCAAAAGGAAATTCAAACAGGTAATGAGGAGAAGAATTCCTTAAAAAGCAAAATTGGCCAATTGGAAAAAGAAGTATAAAAGCTCACTGAGGAAAATAATTCCTTAAAAAAATAGAATTGAGTAAATAAAAGCTAATGACTTTATAAGAAATCAAGAGACAATAAAGCCAAACCCTCAAAAAAAAAAAAAAGAAAAAGAAAAAGAAAAAGAAAATATCGCATTAAAAAAAAAAAAAAAACAAAAAAACCAACCAACCTGGAAAATAGATCCAGGAGAGGAATCTAAACATTTTTGGTCTGCTTGAATGTCATGATCACAAAAAGGTCCTGGACAGTATTTTTCAAGAAATTATCAAGGAAAACTGTACTGTTATTCTAGAATTAGAGGATAAAATAGTAACTGAAAAAAATCCACCAATCAACTCCTGAATATGATCCCAAAATAAAAACTGCCAGGAATATTATGGCCAAATTCCAGAACTCTCAGGTCAAGTGGGATATCTTGCATCCTAAAAGAAACAATTCAACTCTAGTGGATAAGTCAGAATAAGTCACATTATAGCACCGGAAGGGCTGGAATATGATATTTCAGAGAGCAATGGAGCTAGGAATACAACCAAGAATCACCTAACCAGCAAAATTGAATATAATCCTTGAGAGGAAATAGTGATCATTCAATTAAATAGAGGATTTTCAAACATTTGTGATGAAAAGACCAGAGTAGAATGGAAAATATGATTTTCAAACATAGGACTATGGAGAAGCATATGGAGGTAATCAGGAAAGTAATATTATAAGGGACTTAAAATTTTTTCTGTTTATATTCCTACATGGGAGGATGATACATGTAACTCATTTGAACTTTCTCATTATAGGACTATATATAGATAGAGGGCACAGATGTGAGTTGAATATGAAGGGATAATATCTTTTTTAATTATGAAATTAAGAGGTGAGAGAAGAATGTATTGGGATAAAGGGAAAGGGAGAAGTGGAATGGTACAAATTATCTGCCATAAAAAAGAGACAAAAAAAAAAAAGCTTTAACAATAGAGGGGAAGAGGGAGAGGGAAAAGAGAATGAACCTTGCTCTCTTTAAAATTGGCTAAAAGAGGAAATAACATACATACTCAACAGGGATAAAGAAATCTATCTTATCCTGCAGGAAAACATGAGGGGAAAGGGATATAGAAAGGGGTGGAGGATGATAAAAGAGGGCATATTGAGTAAAGAGTAGCCAGTATCACTCTGCTGAGTAGGGACAGGGTAAAAGGAGAGAGAGAATAAATGGGAGAGAGGAATAGTTAACAGGAGTAATTGTAAAAAAGAATTTCAAAGCAGGTTTCTCTGATAAGGTCACATTTCTCAAACAGAGGGAACAGAGTCAAATGTATAAAAAATAAGAGCTATGCCCCATTTGATAAATGATCAAAAGATGTCTGTGCCAAAGGGTTATAAATTAATGTATATCCTTTGATCTAATAACACCACTACTTGGCATGAATATGAAGAGTTGTTTTTTTTTTTTTTTGGGGGGGGGGAAAGAAATTACCTATATGTATAAAAAGTATTCATAGCAACTCTCTTTCCAGGACAAAAAAAATTGAAATTGAGAGTATGCCCATCGATTAAGAAATGACTCAATAAACTGTAGTGTGTTTATGACTGAATATTATTGTATTATTGTTCTATGGGAAATAATGAGCAAGGTGCTCTCAGGGAAATAAAAAATAAACCTGGAAAGTCCTCAATGAACTTAAGAAAAGTGAAATGTACTGTATACAAAGTAATAGCAATGTTCTGGGATGGCTATATATAAATGACTTTTTCAGTAGTATGATCATCCATTACTACTCTGGGGAACTTATGATGAGAAAAGCTATCCAAAACCAGAGAAGAAACTGATTATATCTGAGTAAAGATTGAAGCATTCTTTCTCCCTTTTTTTTAAACTTAATTTTTTGGGAAGGTTTTTATTTTCATTAGGAAGGGCAATCTTGACTTGTATGGAAATGTTCTGTGTTCACAAGTGGTTTCTTTATTGTGGATGGGATTAAGAGAAAATCTAGAACTCAAAAAAATAAAAAAAATGTAATTTTTTAAATATAACTGGAGAAAATATTAAATAAATAAAAAGAATCCCTGTTAGAAATATCTCTTATCATCTAACTTTTATAGCCTCAAAATTTTTCCTTATTTGAATTATATTTAAAATTAGTTTAAAACTTTTGTGGAAAAGTTTGTGGCACAAAATAAACAAAGCAGAGCTTGGGCAGAATTTCTTATAGGTATGCTTTCTTTATTGAGAAACAGCCTGGGATAATGGAAAGAGTGTTGATTTCATATTCAGCAACACATAAATTCAAATTAGGCTAAAAATATAGATTAAAAAAGCTTAGGCTTGTCAATGTCTAAATGAAATGTCTATACTAAACTGAAATGAAAACATTAATATAAGGTAAAATGTTTCTTATTATTATTTGAACTTTTTAGCTAGAAAGTTTGCTTCCTGCTTTTAAAAAGGGGATATATATATTTGAAACCTTATGCCTAAAAGGAAAGTACAAATGTATACAATGCATTCTATTTCCTTTGGGAAGGTTTTTTTTTAAATAAAATAAATCCAAGCCTAAATAAATCAATAACACAACAATATTGATCTCTGCTTAAATATAGACAGGATTTGTCAAGACTTTAATTAATTGGCATTTCATATACTTGAGATTTTAAAACAAGGATGCCCAGCCAGGAGCAGGTGTCTCATCCGATATGAAATGAGGACAAAAAGGACATTTGCCTAATTTCATTTTTTTAAAGAGGGGAAAAAACAAGAAAATATATCCTGAATTCTCTGCATGTTGTAGAAGAAAAAATGGTAATTATTTTGTTACGAACGACTTGTTCTTTCCCTTTGAGTCATGATCTAAACATAAAATTCTCCTGAAGAAAAAAAAAAAAAAAAGACAAACTTGTGCCAAATAGTGAGTGAAAGTATACTTACTTCTCTCAGAGGATCATTAAGCTCACTGAGGATGTTTTCTTCATCAAAGATTTTGCCCTGGTACCTGTGTTCATAGTAGTCATGAATTTTCTGGCGCATATCAGCTGGTAACTTGTGGAATGACATGTATTGTTCCACTTGCTTATACTGCAAGGAAAAGGAAGGTAAGAGGAAGATATTATATTTTGCATTACATGAAGAAACCACTGTAACTTTTTCAATAACTTCCATACAAATACATTTAAGTGGTTTGTTTAAATAGTTATTTCCTTTAAGAAAAAAAAAATCAGTCCCCACCAATGCTTAATAATACTATTGAAATCAGGCTCACAGAGAGTACAATATAATGATCTATTCATCAGAAGGTAGAAAGAAAAGAATTAACAGTGAATGATTTAAAAGTATTTAAGTGCAGAACTACTATCTAGTTGCAGAATAGTAAAAAAAAAAAAAAAAAAAAAAATCTTAATGATGCCATGTTCCTTGGGGCTTCTATTCAATTTGAACTGCTAAAGTGTTCTGTTATAAAGTTGTTTTTAAAAATAACCTGTAATGGGCTGAAGTTTGACTTGATGCACTTAGGTCCCAAGTAGGTGAGGCTAAATAGTAATTGGGCTATACTCTATACATGATTGGATAAAGAATGGTCCCTGCCCACTCTCTGTGCAAGTCCTGATGTGTTGTACAGGAAATGACGATTTTGGTGGGTGGAGGCAGAGAGAGGAAGAGGAAGAGAAGCTGGGAGAGATTGGGCTTGGGTTCCATTCTCCTGGCTGCTGGTCGTGTGGCTGGTGATCTAGCTAGCTTCTTGACTCAGCTGCACACATTGCTATCACCGATTATCTTCCACCTCTGATCCTTCTTCACTGAGAATAAAGACTGACGATTTTCCCCTAATCTGAACTCCAGACTCCTGCTGATTTTAAAATACACGATCTTCACAATAACCACTTCAACTGAGGGATATATTTCCTAAGTTGTTAAGTAAATGGAATTTACTTCAATTAAATAAATATTTATTACACATTTATTATGAGCACAGTGTTATTTCATAGTTAGAAGTCAACTTTAAATTAACTGAGTATCAAATAAATTGGTAAATTTTATTTTAATTCTTTTTTTCTCTTCCATTTCATGTTGAAGATTTTTAAATTCAATTGGCTCATCTTTAAGTGAAAGTCCAAGCAGGGAAAGAAGGAAACGACAGATTGGGAAAAGGAGAATATTTATGACAAGCAAAAAAAAAAAAAAGGAAAGTATTCAAAACATTTGAAAGGAACATTGAGTTTGATGTTAAGCAAAGAAGATATTTGAATAATTGCCACTTTTGAATGCCTTTTTCAAATGATGGTCCCTTCTTTGTGACTGATTTGAATTTTTTGAAGCAAGTCATAATTTGATACCTTCAAATTAGAGTGTTTCCTGAGGAGTTGATGTGTGCTCTACATTTTTTTAGGTACAAAGATGACAATTACTTGCTCTTGGACCTCAAAGAGTTCACAGTTGGGACAAAACCATTACACAAAATAGTGTGAGACAGTCTAATTGAAATGTCAAAACTTTGACACCAATATAAGGTGCCTATTATAGAGGTTAAAGAAGGGTAGATGCTTGACAAGGAATTTTCCCTAAGTCTCTTTACTCAACCAAAATAACAGTATACTACATATATACTCTTGGGAATACAGTGACAACTACAACAACAAATACAAAAAAATAACAAAACATAAATATATTTATTTTTGAACATTTTTTGAATTTTTACAGACATAATCCTATCCCATGACTCTTCCCATCAAACAAGTGGTGAAGAATTGTTCATGCTATGAAATAAATGAGCAAACTTTAAACAAAGTTCCTTTAAGGTAAAGATTGTCTTGTGCCTGCTTTTGAATCTCAGCACTTAGTGCAGTGCTGTTGGAATCTTTACAAAGTGTTAAGCCATTGGAGTTGATTTAATCTTAGAAAGAGATATTTTCGGCCAGAACTTGAACTAGGTACTAAGTACAACTAATGGAAACAATGCTTGTGTTCATACCTTTAGAGAGCTCATAAGTATCTAAGAACTCAATGGAGTTCACATGTTTGGGAGATTTCAGAGAGCATGCTGGGAGATATCCCACAATCCCACTCTCAGAGAAGTAGCATAAATACAGTTGCAGTGAGCAACGCAAGGGAGTTCTGGGGAACTTCAACTGGGGTTGGAGACAGAGCACTCTGGGAGATACAGAAGCCTACTCGCCTCATTTGGAGATTGAGAAGCCACGAGTCGGAGCTGGCTGGAGGCTGAAGAAAGCAGAGGCAGAAGCCAAGGACAAAGCTGCAAGATCTCTTTGAGCCAGGCAGAGAGATAGGCCTCAACTAACCGGGCTATTTTGGAAGGAGAAATAAACGTTTACACTTTTACCAGCTGGCTGCTATTTTGGAGTAATTATTTATTTCAACTGAGACTAAGGTAGCTCCTCAGGCTTATAGGTATAAGGTTTCAAATATATATATATATATATATATATATATATATATATATATACACATATACACACACACACATATATATATATAATATTTATATATATATCCCCTTTTTTAAAGCAGGAAGCAAACTTTCTTATTAAAAAGTTCAAATAATAATAAGAAACATTTTACCTTATATTAATGTTTTCATTTCAGTTTAGTACAGACATTTCATTTAGACATCGACAAAAGGAAACCTTCACATTTTGGCGCCCTGAACATGGGACTGACAGGACCCTCAGCTGATTTCAGTGGAAAAGCTCCGATCCTGGTTTCAGTAGAAAAGCCTCTGATCCTGATTTAAGTGGAAAAGCCTGTGATCCTGATCGAGTGGAAAAGTCTCTTCAAGCCAGAAATTAGAGTGAGTACAACAAAGAAATTTTGTTAAAAGAATTAAAGTAGAATTTCAGCTAAGATGGGACAGATCTTTAGAAAACAGCCTTCTGTTTCTGTTCAAGGAAAATGTTTAGAGAGCATTGGTAAAGTTATGGAAAGCTAAGGTTTGATTATAATTATGAAGCAGATCACTGAACTTTTACAAACTGTTAAGAAAATATGTCCTTGTTTCTCTCTGGAGAAAGATTTGGATCTGGATGAATGGAACTTAGTAGGAGAGAATCTCTGTCAATTCTGTAATAAAAATGGCCCTAACTTAATTTCTAAAGACATATTTAATACATATAATTTAATACAACTGGCTATAAGAAGTTATTTAAGTGTTAAAATGAGAAAGAAGAAAGTGCCAACTAAACTAGGTGATAAGCAGGAAAATTCAGGTCATGGAGTTAAGTACAATCCTGAGTGTGATACTTCACAGCAGGAGGAATTAGATCATTCCTCATCTGAGGAAGAAGAGGAAGAGAGAGAGGCAGAAACACAGTCTGCTTCCCCTGTGAAGCAGAATATGACAAGATTAGAAGAAGCATTAATTAAAGCAAAAAATAAAGGAGAAGATATATCTGGTTTTATAAATGTATATCCTGTGATGGAAAAGATTGACTCTTCAGGTCAAAAAGAAAAACAATACACTCCTTTTAATTGGGAAATTGTAATAATCCATGCTACCTCTGTTTTTGATAGTAAATACATACTAAAAATGCAACTGTTTATCTGTTTCTAATTCTAATGTTCTATTAGACAATAACACACATTTTCAGATTTTATCTTTTCTCTGAATTATGTCTTTCAGAATGTCATTTTTTAGAAGAAAAATAATATAGGACTGGGTTCAAATCTGGCCTCAGAAACTTATTAGCAGTGTGAGTTAATGATTATAAATTCATTAAAGAGGCTATAGATTTATAAGAACAGGGGTCCTTCTGATATAACCTAAAAAGATATGAAGAAAGACCCAGGGCTGTGGATTAATTTGAGTAAAATGCAAATACCTCCAGGCTAGCTCCTCAGAAACAGCAAATGAGGAACCTTGGGGTGGGCTGGATGTAGCTGGAGTCTCAGCCCAAAATATATGAACTTTCACCTCTGGGATTATGGGAGGAGTTGGAGATTGATTCTGTGAAGACTGAGGAAACCCCGGCTGGTTGGGAATACCAGGCCTAGCTGTGCTGCAGGGATGCAGCCCTCAGTGGGTAGGAATCAGCACCCTTCTTTGTTAGAATTCTTACAAGGTGCTAAGTCAATGGAATTGAGAGAGACAATGGTTGTTTATCAGGATGCTTAACAGTTCTCTAGATGTATTTAGTACTTACTACAGTTCCACAAGATTCACACCTTTAAGAGAACATATATAAACTAGGATCCTCAACCAGGACTTCGGGAGATTCACAAGCCAGAGACAGCAGAATGAAGGAAGACAGAGAAGTGGTGGTAGGCTGTCCTGTGGAGAACACTGAAACCAAGATTCGGAAGACTTCAAGAAAACTAGCCGAGCCTCAAGTGAAAGAGATAAGATTTTGAAAAAGACAATAAAGGATTTGGACTTTAACACCTGGCTGCATTTGACATGATTATTAAACTGAACTGAAACTAAGGCTGCTTCCACAACTCTCCCCCTTTTCCCCTCCCCCCCTTTCGGGGAAACCTGCTCCCAGAGAAGATTACATTTTAAAGAAGAATATTGCACTTCTTGAATGTAGAAGCAGTGGAGCAGGGACACTGCTGTCTGTGGGCACTTGCAAAAGGGAAGAGCTCTAGGCTTGGGGTTCCATGACAGAGAGAAGAGCTGATATAAAGCTAGATGCACCCCCACACACACAAGTATAAGTGCTTACACTAATAGTTCTCATTAAGAAAAAAAAATAATTGGCAAAGAAAGAATTTAACCATAGAACTTACTGTAGGAATAGGGAACCCTGGAGTTAGGAAGGAAGGAAGGAAGGGAGGAAGGAAGGGAGGGAGGGAGGGAGGGAAGGAAGAAGGGAAAATCTTCTTCTTCTACCCCAAAGAATAACATTAAATGACTCCCTGTCCAGAGAGAATTTATAAACTCAAAAAAGATTTCCAAAATCAAATGACACTGAGGAAAACAAAACAAAAGAAAAACAAGAAAATTATGAAAAAAGTTTACTAATTAGAAAAGGAAAGAGATGAAAATAATTCCATGAAAAATAGAATTTGGCTGGGTCTGTATCCCAAAGATGTCATAAAAAAGGGAAAAGAACCCACAAGTGCAAAATATTTATAGCATCCCTTTTTGTAGAGGCAAGTAACTGGAAACTGAGTGGATACCCATCAATTAGGGAATGACAATAAGTTATGATATATAAATATAATTTATAGTATTGTTTTATAAGAAACAATCAGCAGGCTGATTTCAGAAAGGCCTGGAGAGATCTACATGAACTGATGTTAAGTGAAGTGAGTAGAACCAAAAGAACATTGTACACAGCAACAACAAGATAATGTGATGATCAACTATGATGACCTTGGCTCTTTTTAGGAATGAGGCGATTCAGGCCAATTCCTGACGTAGAGAGAAATTTTCACCAAGAGAAAGGACTATGGGAACTCAATGTTGATCACAACATAGCATTTTCACCTTTTTTGTTCTTGTTTGCTTTTTTCTTTTCTTTCTCATTTTTCCTCCTTTTTTGATTTGATTTTTCTTGTGTAGCATAATAAATATGGAAATATTTTAGAAGAATTGCACAAGTTTAACCTATATTAGATTATTTACTGTCTAGGGGAGGATGGTGGGAAGACGGGATGGAGAACAATTTGTGACACAAAATTTTGCAAGGGTGAAAATTGAAAATTATCTTTGCATGTATTTTGAAAATAAAAAAAAACTATTATTTAAAAATAAATAAAAAAGAAAATTAGCATTTGGCAAGGGGAAGCCAGTGAAGCCATGAGACCAAGAACTAACAAAACAAAATAGAAAAAATGAAAAAAAAAACATACAGGACAGAATGTGAAACATCTGATAAGAAAAAAAACAGATCTGGAGAACAGATCAAGAGGAGAAAATATAAGAATACAAGAAATAATCCAAGAAAATTGTCCTGGAGTGACAGGACAGGAAGGAAAAGTAGAAATAGAAAAAAAAAATCCACCAATCACCACTACAATGAAATCCTTTGTAAAAAAGCAAACAAACAAATAAAATATGGGATTGTTATTGCCAAATTTTGAAATTGCCAGATCAAACAAGAGAAAAAAACAAACAATTTAAATATTCTGGAGTTACAATTAGAATTGTATAGGTCTTCTCAGTTGCCACAATTAAAGGTCCTGGAATCATAACTGTCAATCAAAAGAACTAGACCTGTGGCCAAAAATATAATATACAGCAACATTATCTACAATATTGAATGGGTGAAAAAATGGATATTCAATGAATTTGCAGATTTTCAGAAATTTTTTTCAACCAAACCAAAATAATAGAAAAATTAACATATAAGAGCCAATATCAAAGATTAATTTCAAGGAACTTAACATGGACAGATTGCTTATGTCTTTTTTTTTTACATTGAAATATATATATCATAGGTTTAAGATTGCCACCAATAACTGGATAGCTCAAAAGAAAGATTGAGACAGAGTTGAATATTATCTGACTCTAGAAAGCTAAATGGTTTAGGAAAGGGTAAAAGCAGTAATTACGTTATACAAATGAGGCACAAAGGAAGAATAAACATAGCTGCATTAGAAGGGGAAGGAAGTATTGTAGTTGTGAAAACCTACTCACATCAGGAATGGGTTAAATAGGCATCACTATATATTTATATACCATGAAGGGTATAATACCTTCCAAACTCTATAAAGAAATAAGGGGAAACAGATGAGGGAAGGAAACAGAATAAAGTGGGGTATAGAAGGATGTATAGATTTATGGCAGTGGGACAAGGTGTGTAGATTAGTGGGCAAAGGATAAAGGACAAGATGAGGTACAGAAGGCTATTTAATGTAATGATAGTGGGACTAGGTATGTAGGGAAAGGGATAAAGGAGGAGAGGATAGCATAAAATAAAGTGTGGGTAGAGAATGGTATTTAGATTAATCAGAGTGGAATAAGATATGTAGATTAATGGGAATGGAATAAAAAGGAAAGGAATGGTTAAGACAAGTTAAGAGACGGATTTATGGGTGAGGGAATGTAGAGTGCCAAGAGGTAAGAATCCATCCCAGGTCTTGAATCTTACAGTAATTTGGATCACAACATCTCTTTTCTATTGAAATAGCAGAGACATGCTTGGTAATACTATAAATTAGAAATCTAAGGAGTGAAACAAAATGCAAACATTACTCAATGGATTAAAGGCAAATTTGTGAATTTAGGACAGGAAAAACAACCACAGTGTGACTAAAGACATTTGGGAGAAAGATACTTGAGACAATGGTATAATAAACTTTACTCTGATGTGTATCTCAACTGTTTACATCTCTGTCTAAGTAACCAAGATCTTGGACTTAAGGGATTTAATTATTTATATCACATCAGATCTTGTTTAGCTATAGGAACTTCAAAAAAGTTTACTTTGTATCAAATCTATAAACATTTAAGGTGTTTATATATTTGTGGTCCTGATCAATAAAATTTGAAGAGTTCTAACTGAACTCCTGGCCTCCTGACTGTCACCCTCTTCATTCACTACAGGAGCTGGACTCCAGCAGGGGGAGGTTAAGTAATAGCAAGGCAAATTAAGGAGAAGAATTAAAGTAAAAGAATAATCAGATATGGAAAACAAGAGATTGACAGAAACACTGTAACACGGATCAGGAGTATAATTTACTAGGGAAAAAAAGTAGGGCTAATAAGGGTTGATCTTAGACAAAGTCTAACAAAGATTCAACCAAGAGAAAAATTTATATTTTGGCCATAGTATTGTTGTTTTAGGGGATTTTCATGAAGATCTTGAATATTTTGTGGAAAGCACTGTAGTATTTAAGCTGTCTTTATCCTTCAGATAAATGCATATGCATATATATGTATGAGTATATGTGAATATATACACATGTAGATCTATGTGTGTATATAGATATGTTTATATGTAAATGAGTCTGAATATATGTATGTATATAGACATATACACCCATATGTATGTATACATGTATATGAATCTCAGTGTTTACATATGTGTGTGTGTGTATATATATATATATATATATATATATATATATATATATATATATATATATATGATTAACTGTAGCCTGCTTGGGAACTGTGGTGGGGGAGGGAATGAAAAGGGACAAAAAAAAAAAAAAATAAAGTAAATAGTACTCAACTGAGCACAAAATAATAATCTATAAGGAAGCAAAGAAATGAAGGACATTCGTGAATATAATTTCTTCTATTATTATATATGATTTCTTGAAATGGAAATGTGTTGTTATATATTTTGAATCCTCCCTGATGTTCTGCTGGGCACATGACAGTGTTTTGTTTTATTTTATTTTCCTTTTTCTTTTTTTTCTATTTTTTTTCTCATTTTGTAAAACAAGGAAATCAAATATATATATATATATATATATATATATATATATATATGTATGTATGTATGTATGTATATATGAAACTAATTTTTACAAATAATGCAAAGGGGAATCTGAGAGCATATTAATTTTTAAAGTAATTCTTGAAATTTAAATATCTGAGACTCTTTATGACAATGAAGTGAGAACAGAAATTTCTTTCTTTGCTGAGAGCTTTATGCCTTTTGTATTCACACTGGATCAAAGAGATACTGGATTAAAGGAACAGCTGGCTTTTCTGTGGGGCTTCACATTTTAATCTCACAGTAATCCTGTTAAGCAATGACTTGGATATATCTCTTGAGCATCTTTAACCCTTTCATCAGTACAGTCAATCCATCCAAGTCTTCTCAGACCCTTTAATTCTTGCCTGGATTCTCCTATAAATCCTCCATCAAGGATAGGGGATTTGCTTGAAGACCTTGAACACTTTGGGGAAAGCATTGTAGTACTTAGGCTGTCTTTTTAAATTTATTCTTCAGTTAAGAAACATAAGTATTTGTCTAAGGGCCTTGAAAAGTTGTTTAACTTGAAGAACATATGACTTTAATGTTGATATGATTCTCAAATTCAGTATAATTTTCATTTTATCTTACAAATCAAAGAGATGATTGTGAAAGTAATGAAGCCTCCTCCTCCAAATGAATGGCCACCATCATCTTTGCCTCATATTTCATTAGCTTTCATAATACTCCAAGGCTCTATCTTCAATTCAGTGAGTGTAGATTCATTGAGTCTTTATCAAATAAACATATACACACATATACACCACACATACATATGTGTTTGAAACAAGTGTTTGTAACAACTATAAGGAAATAGGGAGTGGAATTTTAATTTCAGTGCTGTTTAAAACTTCTCAATGAGGAAATTCCCTCTGGTCTTAGAGTATTGTCTTGAGTTAAATAATTTGCCCAGGGTCAGACAAACAGTATGTTTCAGAGGTAGGACTTGAAATCAAGTCTTTTGGACCCTGATGTCAACTCTATATGGCTTATTCCAGGCTTCTTCTCATAAATTCTTTAAAATTTCTATTATTATGTGACATGAATCTTGTTCTTAACTTTATAAAAGTTTTTTGAAAAATTATCAGTTTCTTGGATCCAAGGACAAAATGCCTTTTCAAGGTTTTATCTATTAAAAACTTTTTATGATGAAACAATAATTCTAGGGAAGACTGGCTATGTTCACAATTTAATCTTTTCTTTTTTTAAATTTGAAGGTCTGTCATTTATTTACATCCAAAGTTCAATTTTTGTCCTCAAATATTGCTTGCCTACACTTGCATGAATTACATTGAAACATATTTTTAAGGGACAATTTTCAGAAGTCAAGAAATACACTTGAAATTAGTTTTTAGATGTGATATTTTTCACTGTTGTCCTTGCTTGCCTGACCTTTCATTTTCAGTGACAGAAAGTATTGTAACCATGAAACCAATGCAATTTCACACATTGACTCTTAATGAAAAATGTTCTCATCAAGAGATCCAATTGGAAAAATAAATTTTATACGGTTTCAAGCTGACATTATCCATTTTGTACATAAAACATAATCTTTTTGATCCAGAAAATGTTTGTAAGACTCAATGTCAATGCTATAAAACAAAATTACAGCATTTGAGTAAGGCTACCTTCACTATAAAAAGAACTTACCCATGCTGAAATCTAGTGTAATTACTGAGTAATAACTCTGATACAGTCAAGTTGGCCTTTTCATGGTTGAGAAAATCCATCTTTCATCTCTGCACCTTTGCATGGACAATTCTCAATTCTAGAATTCATTGCCTTCCCACCACTGCCTCACAAAATCTCTCTTTGCCTTCAAATAACAACTATGTGGAGCCTTTCCTCATTCTACCAACATTGACTGTCTTCTTCTACCCTTCAGATTACATTTCATTTAACTATTTTTTTAATTTACTTGTCCTTATTCTCTTACCACTTAGTATGTTTATACTTATATATGTATTTGATAACTTTCTCAATCAGAATGTGATATCTTTAAGAATAGTGATTGCTTTATTCTTTATATTTGTTTCCCTATTATCCAACATATTGCATATCACATAAGAGATAATAAATACTTATTGGTTAGTTGCTTGATTAATATAACATCACAAAATCTAAAAGCAGAAAGAGGCCATCTATTTTAACTCATACCAGAACAGGAACCTCTACCAAACTCAAGTACCAAAAAAGTGATCATCAGGGTTTTGCTTAACAACTTATTGTGAAAGAAAATTCTCCATATCCCTCAGAATGATCTCCATATTCTTAATGTCATTCCTAAAAGGACATTAATATCCTTCTAATATATCTTAGATAGAAGAATATTAATATTCCTCATTCTGTACATCAACCAGATTGTACAGGACAAGAACAGTGTATGATGGGATTATTTACCTTTGTCTAGTCCCAAGGGTTTTTCTGATTAAAAGTTCAAGTCATGGATTCTATGTGTGGCTACCTTAAAATTAAATGAAGTTCTTCATATTGAGAAGGATGCTCCAACGTACATGTTTACAATTGTATTACTTATAAAGAACTCAGCAGATTTCAAGGCAATTCACAAAAAGGACAGATAGGATTGAAAGGAAGCATTTTTGTCACTGTCAATCTCGTTGCAAACCCAATGAGCCTCTAAGCTCAGAGAACTTAACCATGATTTTCTCATGGTTACATAGGTAATACGTTTTGCTAGCATTTCCAGTATGCTATATTAGACATTTATAGTATGCATGTATTGATTCTGTAAGATAGAATATACATTCATTTAGAAACTAGTTTCTTAAATTGTAAAAATTTAAGAACTCCCATATGGAGAATCTAGGTGGCACAGAGAATAGAATGTTGAACTTGGAGTCAGGAAGACTCGTCTTCCTGAGTTCAAATCTGATATTAATTGTATGACCCTAGGCAGGTCATTTAATTTTGTTTTGTTTCAGTTTTCTCATCTGTAAAGTGAGCTAGAGAAGGAAATAGCAAGATACCCTACTCTCTTTACAAAGAAAACCCTAAATTAAATCATGAAAAGTCAGACATGACTAAAAATTATTATATTTCTCACTTCTCCATCCTGATCAGATGCTTCATCATGACATAAAGGTTACCATGTGATTTTGAAGACTTTGCCAATGGTCAATAGAGTACAAGTTCTGAAAGGTTCTATATATCTTCAAATATAAAACATATAATTGCATATAGTTTGAATAATGGAGTGGAGCTAAATTCTTAGAGCATAATCATTAGAAATCTATCCATCAAGTCATGGATTTTTTAAGCCAGGACTTTAAAAACAGTGATGGTACCTGAACAACTTCTTTTATATGTAAAGAACTGAGGTTCAGGCAATTTAATTTAAGCCTAAGATCATATAGGTAGTTAGTAACCTAACTAGAATTGAAATCCATATCTTTGACTTCAAATCGAGTTATCTTTACTCTGGATATAGAGAAATTACTATGATGCCTTTGGTTAAATCACAAAACATTAAAGATTCTGCACTGCTGAAATTATTAAGCATATTAACTCTACTTTGAATCTATTATAATTAATTTTAGTCATGTCTTTGTTGATTTTCTTTTTGCTGATGACTTCATTTGCAGTCTCTTAGAATCTTGTTGTTAACGTACATTTGGGCATAGTAGTATAGATGTTTTTCACATTTTTTTAAACCTTACTATTTTATGAAGAAATCCATATACATAAATACTATAGATTTAATTTACCATAAAATAGCTAAAATACATGTTTTATTTTTCATTCCAAGATGCCTGCTAAAAACAATGTATGTACATTTATACCTAAATTGTATCAATATCAAGAGAGAGTCACATACAGACAGAGAGAGAAAAAGAGGGAGGGAGGGCATAAGAGAAGGAGGAAAAGAGAGAGGGAGTAAGTGAAAAAGAAAGAAAGAGACAGACACATGACATAGTTTAAAGTAATGGGCAAGAATCTATTCTAATATTTATTAGTTCCATGATTCTTGTAGGCATTGTTAGAAGGATTATTTTCCAGGTATATTGACTATAGTGACACACAGTTCTATAGTAAATGTGACTTTCTATTTCTTAGATTATGGACATGTAACTCAACCTTTCTGCATCTCAGATAATTTTGTTAATCATATATAGATTGAGTGGAGGGCATTCTCACATATGAAGTAACAGATCTTTCACTTATTTCCACACACACCAACACAACAGGAGTAGCAAATCCAGCAAACTAAAGATATGGTTAAAATATCACCAATTCAATTCCCAATTATTTTGATTCAAAATAATTCTGAGACCAAAGTTTGCAATCACTAACTTTTGTTGTTATTAATGTGTCTTCTGCTTAATGTTTAGCTACTTCATCTTTCTTACCTTCTCAAAAAAAATAAGCAACATAATTTCTGAAACTGTAAAAACTTTACTTGCAAAGAGATACCATTTGGATGATAATTAGAGGGAGACAAATTCTATAATGTCTCACCAGTAAATTACAAAGTACTAATTATATAAAAGGTGTTTCAGAAAAGAAACAAAGTCATACTGTTACTTTTGCTCTCCTAGAATCATTCATTTAAAAAGTGAAAAGATAAAGTATTATTCTAATTGAATAAAATAAGAAACTGGTTTCAATTTTCAAATGCAGAAATGAAAATGATATAAAAACTAATATTAATGTGTTACTCATCAAGCATGACATAGTGTATTTATTCTCAAGTATCTATTAAGAAGAAAATACACATACACACATATATAATTCACAATGAAAAATCCTGTTTCAGTCTCCAGTATTGATCAGATGTCAATCACACTTCGAAAAATTTAAATTATAACACTAATCTATTACAAGAGTTACACTGTATAATTACTGTCATATCCTAGAATGAATAAGTTTTAGAGGATGAAGTAATGACATTTTAATAGATCACTTCATACAGAGAAATAGGAAAGATTTGGAAAAGGGTAAAAATTCAAAATGGATTGTGTTGTTATGGTTGGAATGAGCCTTATTCAAATGTAAAATTGATTATAAGAGAGTTTAAGGGGAAAATGGGAGGAAACAAAAGTCTGAGCCTTTCAAAAAATTGAATCATTGTTATACTCTGGAAAGGTAGCTAATGATAATAAATAACAGTATGTGGGTACAGGCACACTAGTTCCCTGTTAATGGAGTTGTAAATTGGTTTAGTCATTCTGGAAAGTAAATTGAAATTATTGTTAAAAAGTAGCTAAAATATTGAAACATTTTATTCCAGAAATCCCACAATTAGATATATATCCCAAGGAGGCTAATGATTTTTAAAAAGATACTATACACATCAAAATACTTACAGCAACATTTTTGTGTATATTAGTAAAATATTAGAGAAAAAGATACTTGATCTTTGATTCATTAATATAATGTAATATTACTAAATTATATTACTAAAAAGAAATACAATGATCATAGAGAAACATGGAAATGCAAGGTAAAATCATCAGAAGTAGCCAAAAATACACATTTACTACATCAGTATAAATGAAAAGAACATAAATGACAAAAATTAAAATTGAAGATTTTAAGATGATTATGTCAATTTAGGTTCCAAAGAAGAAATGATGCCATTTCATGTCTTATTTCCATAATAGAAGAACTATGGATACTAGGTAATACATGCAATGTCAGATTATTTGGATGTGTGTTGATTAAATTTGGCTTTTTTTAGATTAAAAGGGTTGCTTCTCTAAGAGCAGGAGAGGGATAATTAAATAATGGAAGAACTAGCTATATGAATAAAAATTATTTTGCTGTAAAATATTTTGTCACATGCTTTCAATATAAGACTATTTAAAATTCTGTTCAAAATAATCCTTTTTAAAATTAGTCAATTTGCTTGGAACCTTTTTTTTTTAAGCAGACACACATTCATATTGTTTTCTACAAGGCTATCTATAGATAATGGGGTATAGATAAACATTTTTCATTTGCATGAATAATATATAAATGAACATTATAGGCACTGGGTAAAATAGAAATTCCATTCTTTCCTTTTAGTAAAGTGAATATAATATGTAAAGTGCCTTAAGAATATTAATTCATGAGAAAATGTATATAGAGGGGTGGAGCCAAGATGGTAGAGAAACTGCAGGGACTCATCTGCACTTTCCCTCACACTCTTCCAAACAACTTTAAATAATGGCCCCCAAAAAACTCCTAAGTGACAAAACCATAAAAGCACAGGGTAGAATAATTTTTTTAGCCTAAGATAATTTAAAAGTTATCTTTTAGCCCACAGATGGTAAGGGGGTCAGACAACTGGGTCAGAGGGAGATTGAAGGGTACCTTTGCTGGCACCAGAGACAGAACTTTGTTTCACTGCCCATAATTGGATCCAGTTTGCAATCCTGGGTCTCAGTGAGACTCCTGGTGAGGAGAAGTACTAATACACCAGAGTTTGAGGTCACAAGGGGAAGTGAGACCCTGGTCACAGTTCAAAGGTGGGAAAAGAGTGATGGTAACTTTCAGACCAAAGCACAGAATAGAAAGTAGTAAACACAAGTCTCACTGAATCATACCTCCATGAAAAAACCAAAAACTTACAGGTTGCTAGAATTACTTCTGAAAATAATTGCACCAAAAACTTGAAGCTTTGTATAGTGTCCCTTCTACTCTAGAAAGAGAGTCATATGTTAACAGAGTTAAAAGTCAAGCATTAGGCTAAAAAAAAAGGGGGGGGGCAAATAGTAAAAACAAACAAACAAACAAAAAACCAAAAAAAAAAAAAAAAAAAAACATTCTGCACATAGAAAGCTACAATGGTGACAACAAATATCAAAATACAAACTCAGAACAAAACAACAAAGTCAAAATTTCTGTATCCAATATCTCATAGAAAATCATGACTCGACCTCAGGAAATGGAACAACCCATAAAAAAATTAACTATTAAGTAAGAGAGGTAAAGGAAAAATTTGAGAGAAATAAGGGTGACATAATAAAATCATGAGAAGAAAGAGTCAACAGGTTGTTAAAGTAGTCACATACACACAACAACCATATAACACACTAATAGGAAGAAAATTAGATCTAAAAAAACACAGAATAGGCCAAATGCTAAAAGAACAAAAACCCTATGAAGACAAGAAGATTTTGAAAAGCAGAAATGGCCAAATAAAACAAGATTTTTTTTTAAATTCACTGAAGAGAACACCTTAAAAAGTTGAATTGGCCAAGTGAAAAAGGGATAAAAGCTCAATGAATAAAATGATTCCTTAACAATGGAATTAGGCTAGTAGAAAAAAAGACTTCATATCAATAAATGATAAATAAAATAAAAAACTGAAAAAATAGAATCTAAAGAGTTGGAAAAAACAACTAACCTGGTAAATAACTTCAGGAGAGATAACTTAAGAATTATTAGACTACCTGAAAACTGTGATTTAAAAATAAAAAGAGCCTAGGAATCGTCTTTCAAGAATTATTAAGGAAAACTGTTCTGATATTCTAGAACCAGAAGTTGAAATAGTAATTGAAAAAAAAAAAACCTACCCTTTACCTCATGAAAGAGGTTTCAAAATGAAAACTGTCAGGAATATTATAGTTAAATGCCAGAGCTACCAGGTCAAGGAGAAATATTGCAAACAGCCAAAAAAAAAATTCAGATATCATGGATCCACACTCAGGATAACATAACATTCAGCAGTTTCTACATTAAAAGACTGGAGGGCTTAGGATGTGATATTACAGATAACAGAAGAGCTGGGATGACAACCAAAAATCACCTACCCACAACAAAAACTGAGTATAATTCTTCCAGGGAAAAAATGGATAATTGAATGAAATAAAGAATTTTCAAGCATTCCTTGTGAAAAGACCAGAGCTGAATAGAAAAATCTGACTTTCAAATACAAGACTCAAGCTAAGCATAAAAAGGTAAACAAGAAACCAAAATCATAAGGAATTCAATAAGCATAGATTATCTACATTTTTACATGGAAAAATGATACGTAACTCCTAAAACCTTTTTTATTACTAGGACAATTAGAAGGCATATATTTAGACAGAGGCAAATATATGTAGACAAATCTATGGAATTAAGAACTAAATGGTCAAAAGATATAAACAGGCAGTTTTCAGATGAAATAATTATAGCTATCTTTAGTCATATGAAAAAATACTCTAAATTATCATTGCTCAGAAAAATGCAAATTAAAACAACTCTAAGTTATCAGCTCACACCTATCAGATAGACTAATATGACAGAAATCCAAAATGGCAAATATTTTAGGGGATGTGGGAAAATTAAGACACTAATCATAGTTGATGAAGTTAAATACTAATTCAGCTACTCTGGAGAACAATTTGGAATTACAGTCAAAGGGCTTACAAATTATGCATGGCTTTTGACCATACAATACCACTACTAGATCTTTATCCCAGAGATTTTTTTTTAAAAAAAGGACATGAATTCATATATACAAAAAGGTTATGATAGCTGTTTTACTGGTGGCAAAGAATTAGGAATCAAGGGATGTCCACCAATTGGGGAATGGCTAAACAAGTTGTATCCAATTCTGATAAAAGACTATTGTACTTCAAGAATGACATGATCTCAGAAAAAACCTGGAAAGACTCTCATGAACTAATACAAAGTGAAATGAGAATAACCAGGGAAACATTTTATATGGTAAATAATAATATCATTATGATCACTGTGAATAATAGCCATTTTTAGCAATACAATGATCCAGGACTATTCTAAAGGATATATCATGAAAAAATGCTATCTATCTTCAGAGAAAATCTGACTTATTTGGTTCTCTGTTTTTTTTACCAACATGACTTACATGAAAATATATTTTGCATGACTTCATATGTATAATCTAAATCAAATCCCTTGTGGTCTCTATAAAGGGAGAAGAAGAGGGAAAAAAGAAAAAAGGAAAATTTGGAATATAAAATTTGAAAAAAAAGTTTCTTGTTTTTACATGTGAATGGGGAAAATATTAAATTTTAAAATGTATTTGGAGTTGCTGATGTGCTTGTCACTGTAAATTTATATTTAACATTCTCTGCATGCTTCTTTGGGCAAATATGTACTCTCCTCAAGAAGAAGCTTGGCAGAAAACAAAAGCTAGATTTTAGCAGACAGATTTCAGACAGTTTCACAACATACTTCCCCTTGGGTATTTTGAAAATAGTAGAAGATTCATATTTCTTTTCATAACATTGCATCATGAACTGAGAAATCACAACTTAGCTTGCCAAAATAAACAGGGGGGAGGGAAGAGAGGAAGAGAAAGGAGGAGGAAAGGGAAGAAGGAAAGAAAAAAGGAAGGGGGAGAGAAAGAAAGTGGGAGGAAGAGAAAAAGAAAGAAATATCATTCTCTGCCTTCAAATAGATTTCATATCCCCTGAAGCAGCTAAATAAGCAAACAATAGCTCAGTATTCTGTACAAATATTGTCAGATATGTCCATCTAAACTAGAAACAAATCTGGTAAGTTCCAAAATTTGACATTTGTAAAATTTGGGTCTGTGAATCATATTAACAAGTACAGATAAATGAAATGGACTCATCAAAAAAGTTGACACATAGAGCACACCTAATTTTTTTCTTCATTTGTATTATCTATTTCCTGGTCTTTCTAATCTTGTATCTATCCTTAAGTGCTTTAGAAAACAGTCAGTATGAAGAAGAACAATATTGTCCACTATACCATTACCCTGCTTCTCATTCCATGGGAATTTTTACATCTCTCTTATAGATTAGATGTATAGAACTTCATGGGGGGAAGGAATAAAAATAAATATCATAATCATAACATAAGGTTAGGCAGCTGGAACTTAAACAGATTCTTCTGGTTTATTTCATTATAAATTGATTTCTCAAAAACAGCTTGTTAATATTTTGAAAGCTCATAATTTAAGACTTAGAAATACCCTCTCAGAGGTCATGTAAGTTATTTTCACCATTTTACAGAATTTAAAAAAAAAAAAAGGAAGAAAATGAAGGCTAAAGGATGTGACTTTCCATGGTCACAAAGATAATAAGAAGGAAAGTTGGGATTTGAACCCAGATTTTCCAGTTCTAAATCCAGAACCCTTTCCATTGCATTAAATATTTTATTTAAGTAATATTTGATGATTATTCAAATATCTTGGCAAATATTGTCATTTTAAAATTTCTTATAACCAAATTGGACAGGTAATATATTTTCAGTTTATTGAAAGGGAAGCTGAGGCTGAGAAAAAGGTTCTCAGTGACATATCTGGTATGAGGAGATAGATTTGAGAATGTCAGCTTATTATCCTTTTCACCATATTACATGAACACCTATCTCACAAAACCCATATAGCTAGGAAGATAAATGGTATTCAGAACCTTAATGAAATCAGGACAACCCAATGGCAAACTCACATATTAAAAGGTGATCTACTTGAACCACTTTATGTTACTTTTTTATGATTTTATGCAATGTATATGTTGCCTATAGATAGAATCTATTATCATACTGTTATGGAGTTCTGTAGAAGGGAGTGATAATAAGTAAAGAGGGTATAGGCCTAAGAAGAAAGAAATAGAAGCAGAAGACAGAAGGGTAAGCAATATAAATGTTGAGGGATGAATGGCAATTTTGTGGATGAAGTGTCCCTTAAAAGGCTATGATGAGGGCACAAAACAGGCTACATTTTGGATGACAATCAGTATTTTTTTGTGCCATAAGTATGCATGAGTTCTCTAAATGACCACACAGATTTTCTTGCTTTATAATGAAACTAGTGAAAAACTGTGTATGCAATATGTGTGGTTTGTTTTGTTTCTAAAAGCAACAAAGTAGTTAATGACTTTACCCCAAACACCATTTAAAAATAAAACAAAAAAAATTTTCTAGTCTGGGAGGAATAAATGGGATCTGAAGTGCTAGATCAAGACAGTTAATGGACCCTTTATTCTATGTTTATCAGATCACATCTGGAGTAACCAGAGCTTCCTAGGAGGGTGCACTTGGCTATTATTGATGTTTCAAGAGATGTGGTGATTCCGAATTATATTTGTCTTCTTTTTCCTCACAGAGAATCAAGAGGCAGAGAAGAGCTGATGGAACTTTCTGAAATAACATGGGGAGGAGAGGTATATGAACAATCGTTTCCCATGCTTAGAATCAGAGTTAATGCAAATTAGATAAATATACCTACATCTACATCTATATCTATATAAAAATAACTAACATATCAGTGACATACCTGGAATGAGGAGATAGATTTCAGAATGTCAATTTATCATCCTTTTCACCACAATACATTAACTCCTATCTCACAAAACCCATATCAAATAGAAAGATGAATGCTATTCAGAATCTTAATCAACTTAGGACAGCCCAATGGAAAACACACATATTCGAAGTTGATCTACTGTAACTATTTTATGTTACTTTTTTTGTACTTTTATGGAATGTATATCTATACATAGGATATAGATAAATGAGTAAGATGCCAGGATTTCCCTTTGAAATAAAAAACAGTATTAAAGTTGGAAATAGGTAAGAGTAAGAGCTAACAGGAAAAGAAAGAAATATTCATATCTTATTTATTTGTTTATTAAAATTTCTTGTAATAATTATCTACTTTGATATCATATTTGATTAAATTTAGATATTTTCATGAAGTGATATAACTAGATAAACATATATATATATTCATGACTGTGAATAAACTTAGATATGTGAAGAGAATGGAAATATATGGCTTTAGCATTTGTAGGGAGATTGGATTGATGGCATTAAGGTTGCTTCATACTTTGACGCAATAAAGGTTTATATTTTTAAGACAATAGAATTCAGGGTCAACAAACAGTGATGAGGTATTCAAAAGACTGTTTCAAATGACTTTATTTAATAGTGTAATAAAATGAAACAACACTGATCTGGGATTCAAAAGACCTAGGTTTGAGGCCCAGTTCTGCTATACATCTGTAGAGTTGTCATGGATAAGTCACTTTATTGTAATGAAATTAAATGTCCTCATTTAAAAATAATAATGTTTAGACTAACTACGTTTTCAGCAGATTGTCTAGCTTGCTCCTTTTATCCCTTCTCATTGGTGTACTAACATTCTCTTCTCTCTTCCATTCTAAAATATAACAAAACAAAGAAAAAAAAAACTCTTGAGTCTACCATTATTGGTAGTTACTGGAATATGATTCTTGATTAAATTCTTTGATAAAGTCATCCTCAATCAGTAGTTCAATTTCTTTTTTTTCCCTCAATTGATTGTACAACCTTATTATTCAATGAAAATTGTTCTATGCAGTGTTACCAATAATCCTTCTTGTCTTGTCTGAATCTTTTGCTATTGTTCATTACTTTCTCTTCCTCCTAGGTATTATTTTCCTCTTTAGGTTTATTTTTGGTTGTGAGCACCTCTTTTTTGGTCTTCCTCTTATCTGCTGGTCTGTCTATTTCCTCTCAGTCTTTTTTGCTGGTTCTTCATCAAAGTCATGCCATTTAATTATGAGTTCCCTAGTTCTGTGCTAGGCTCTTTTCTCTTCTTCCTCTATTTTATATTTATTGGGATTTTATCTTAGGTTCAGAATGAAATATCTTGCTATTTTCAATTTTATGTGTATTCTTCTCTCCTTTGCCCAGCTGAGAGTGAGATTCAAAGGTTAGCTGTTTCCTGCATCATCCTATCTTCATTTGCATAGATGATTATTTATATTCCCTGATTTATTTATTTATTTTGCTGAGGCAACTGGGGTTAGTGACTTGCCAGGGTCACACAGCTAGGAAGTGTTAAGTGTCTGAGGCCACATTTCAACACAGGTCATCCTGACTTCAGGTCTGGTGCTCTACCCACTGTACCACATAGCTGCCCCATATTCCCTGATTTATCAGATAATTTCCCCTAATGTTCATCCGCTCCCTGATAAAGCATTCCTTCCCCCCCATTCTATTTCTATTTTTCTCTTAAGATCATGAACAAATAACAAGATATTTCCCAAGTTTTGGGCAAGATATATCGTCTATTACTCCTTATGATAGGGCTTATAGAAGACATGTCTATTGTTTCCTTACACTAGATACTAAACACTCTACCTTTCTATTTTCCTTTATTATTATTTGTTCTTATTCATTTTTTATCTTTTTATTAACTCTTGTGTTTGATATTCAATATTTCAAAAGAGCTCATTGTCTTTTCACAGGAGCACTTGGAAGTCATCTATTTTATTAAAGATAAGTTTTTGTTTGTTTGTTTTTGCTTTGAGTACCAAATTAGATTTTTTTTTTGGCTGTAACTCTATAACTTTTTCCATCTGGAATATATTCCAATCTGTTCAGTCTTTTATAATAACAATAGAAAAATCATATGTAGTTCTGACTATGGTTCCGTGGTGCTTAAATTCAAGTAGAGTCAGGAAAATGATTAAGTTCTAGAAGCAGAGAAGAAATATCCATCCTCATTAACACAATCCCTCCCCTTTGTCCCCTATACACCAATGTTCTTTAAGAAATATTGAGGAGTTTTGCAAATGCAATATTTTCTACTACCTTGATATGTTTATATCTAAAAGAGTGATGAAGGATAACCTGATAAAGAAAGCATCTCTTGCTATATTTTCCTTGAGAATATGGTACAATTTAAACTTTGATACCCAATTCAACCTAAAGAAATGATTAAAGAGCAGATTTATAGAAATTTCAAAAAATTGTATAAACAGATACAGAATAAAGTCAGAAGAACCATGACTACAATTTATTTAGCAACTATGGATCCATAATTTAAAAGAACTTTAAAAGAGTTTTTAAAAATCTGATCAATGCAATAATCATGGTTCCAAAATATGATGAATTATGTTTCTTGCCTCTTGGAAGAAAAGTGAAAGAGCAGAGAAGCAAATAAGATGATGTACATTTTCAAATAACCAATGTATAGAATTATTTTGCTTGATTCTGCTTATTTATTTTAAGAGAGAATATTATTTTATAATGAAGAAGATTGTGTATGGGTATGTATATCTATACTAGTGACATTCTAATTAAAAGGGAAAAAGAAAAACAAAGAAATACTTAAAATTTGCAGAAGAATGTTCAGCAGAATGTATAAATTAAGCATAGTAGTGTTAGTATCATTGTTAAACTTTTATATTTTTTAAAAGCTGTAGATAATAGAAATTGTGAATAGCTTGGAAAAAGTCTGCCTATAAGTCTGCTTACTTCCTATAAGTAGTGGGGAGTACTAGCAGATCTTAAAGCTGTACCTGGTATACCTCTAAATAGCCCTACCATCATCTCCTTGTGTGACTTTTCTCTCAATACATCATTATTCACTCTACTAAACAATAGATTGTATGCCTATATAATCCTTTTTTGTTCTTTATATAAGAAAGTTTTGTTTGTTAGGAATTTTCAAGTCCTTAATTTTAAAATAATTAATAATTAATAACAAAATATTTGAATGGCAGTATGTTCTCACTGAAGTTTTTTTCTGAATATAGCTGGAAATGATTTTGGAAAATTAATTCATTATCTCTTCTGTTTATCTGCATGACAAAGAATAGGTTTTTTTTTATTTCATGTCTAACTTCGAATTGGTAATCTCTTATAATTAATAGATAAGTGCTAAGGAATACTTGACAGATAGATGGCATAGTGAATAGAGATCTGGGCCTTGATTCAGGAAGACTCATTTTCCTGATTTCAAATCTGGCTTCAGATGCTTACTAGCTGTGTGATCCTGGAAAGGTCTTGTAACATTTTTTGCATCAGACTCCTCATTTGTAAAATGAAGTTGGAGAAGAAAATGGCAATCCTCTGCAGTGTCTTTGCCAAGAAAATACCAAATGGAAACTGAAACAATGGTAACAATACCAATGCCTTCTTAAAGATTTTAGTCTTTTAGATGCATGAAACATCCTCACAAGCATCTAATGCTAAAGAGTAGTGATTGTATAATGAAAAATAGTTTAAATAGCATATAAAATGCACAAAGAAATATACAACTTTCCAGAGTCCAAATGTATACATTGTCTACATTGGGGTTTTAAGTAACACTCAATTATTATTACCACAACATTAAATATAAAAACTGGTTATACTAAGTGGAAATATGCTACAATTGTAGGTGGTAGAGTCACGATTTCTGAATTTAGGTCTGTTTCTCTTTGTTTCAATGTTTGTGTTTTCTTCTGTTTCTCTGTTTTTATTCTTTATTACTTTATTCTCTCTTTCTGCTTTATTCTCCTGACTCCCTGAAGCATTAAAATAAAATTAAAAAGTATCAAGGAATCATAAAATTCTATCATGAAAAGGAGTGTATGATCCTGTTGCTCATCCAATATTACAAAATTATTTTTTCCTTATTGAGCCTTCAATTAATATTGTGTTCTGTTATAAATATCTGAATTTTATTCCAAATATAATAAAAACAAACTATTTGAGAAGACTGAGATAGCTCTTTATCTATTTTTTAAAATAAGTGATACTATTCATCAATGAAGGGATGCAGTTGAGTTCAAACCCTGTATTTGGTGGAAAGAGATCTTGAATGTAATGCTTTTCTTAAAGCCTTAGGAGTCTTGCTCAGCCCATCTTTTCTGTAACTATCAATTCCCTCATTGAAAAATCAGGGATTTCCAGTAGTTTTCCTCAAATGTCCTTTTTATTGCTAAGGTTTTAGGAGTCTTGTATTTTAAATTCAGTTAAAATAGGACTGAAAAAGAAATGAGCCATGGCATTAAGAGGAAAAATAATATAAAATTAGCAAAAATAAGATTATGCCATAGCATTATAGAACATTATACTTAATTTTCAATATTGAGAATATTTATTCATAGTCTAAATAAAACTATTTTTAAAGTAATTTAAGGAATAAAGTCAGTATAACTAAATTTCAATTAGTAATTACAGTGAAAACTTATTATTGTTGCTTTATACATATTTAACACATATGATTTACCCCTGATATGGTAATATAAACCAGGGCTGGTTATGATGCAATTTTGACCTTATTCATAGAAACTATTTCTCTATTAATGTAGCTAAATGTCATTTGAACTTTTTTAGTTGGCAAACTTTGGATTTATTCTAAGCTTTAAGTCCACCAACTCCATTCTACTCTACTACAGAACTTTATGGTAAATGGTTTAGAGTTTCAGTCATATGAAGATCAATTGAAGAAACTAAGATTATTTAGTCTGCAAAAGAGACATTCAGTGAAGCACATTATATTTGTCTTCATGTATTTTAAAAGCATTTAATGGAAGAAAGATTATATGATTTAAAAACCAATGATTAGAAATTTAAATGAGGTATATTAAGGCTTGGTATCAGATGGAAAATTAAAACTAAAAACCTGCCTAAAATATTAAAACTGTTCAAAATTAAAATGTATTGCCTAAAGAGGTAGTGTGTTCCTCCACAATATATGCTTTCAACAAGAGTTGAATGAGTATATGTCAAGGATGCTGAAGTTAAGATTCCTTTCATTATGGTCACAGAAGTCTCATGTAACCTCAGTCTTCTGGGATTTTAAGATGTCTATACATGGTAGCATTGTATGAATCCACATAATCTGAATTCACATGAATTAATATTTTAGAAATGCTTGAATAAGTTTATTTTTATAACATTTATTTTAAAAGTCTTACATATTATCAGTACTTAAAGTTTGTTAAAAGTGAAGATAAATTTAATGCTTAAAATTAAAAAGGAAATTACAAATAGGTGTTGTTGGTTTTTTAAACTTACAAAACTAAGGCTTAAAACATGTAGATTTCATTTAATTCGTGAAAGGAAATTAAAGATACATGAGTACTTGAAAGTACATTTTCTTTCTGAGATAACAGTTTTATTTTCAGGATATAGTGCCTACATTGTAGCAAAATATAGTTTTATGGCTTGACTTTTAAACAAAACTAAAGAGAAATCCTCATTGAATTTCTATCAAATTAGAATTTATCTTCAGATCTTTTGGTGAAGAAATACATGGAAAAAAGAAAAGCCAATCCATGAATCCACATTAGAGCTATATATAGACAGAGATAAATGTAGTCTCTTGGAAATGAAGCATGATAATATGTTGATTATGTCTAAACTATACTTTAGAGGGCGGAGCCAAGATGGCGGAGAAGACACACGCGACTTTCTAAGCTCTTCTCTTACCCTCTTTATCAATATTATATCGAGCCTCAAAAATAGTCTTGACTGCTACAATTCCTAAAGATAAGAAGTAGAACAACTCACCGGCCGAAGAAAATCTGCAGTCTCACCAAAAAAGGTTGGTTCCGGGGCCAGGGGGGAGATCGGCCCAGACTGGGAGAGAAATTAGGTTCCGAGGAGAGTCTCAAACCGAGGGTAAAGGCACAGATCTCAGCACAAGCGCCCAGCCCCAACCCGCAGTAAGGGGCTTCTCCTTGGGGCAGTTGTGATCCTGCACGGCAGGAGGACGCAGCCCGGGTTAGCCTCCAATCTGCGCAGTGGGGAGCTCGGCTTGGGGCCATAGAGCTTTTGCAGGGCCGATTTGCATCAGGCAGAGACGCTGGGCAGAGTTTGTGGCTGTCTGCCTTCTGCTATCAGCTGCTAATACTCACAGTCCCACAAGAGGCTCCAGCCTGGGGCAGTGACACTTTCACCACTTAGTCTCTAGCCTAGGGCAATCGATAATCCACTCAGCCCTACTAAGCAGTTTGATAGCTCGGCCAGTGCTGAATCCACTTCCTGTTGGGGGAAGGGAAAACTCTCACCCAGAGCACTCCCATACCTCGGAGCCGGAAATCGCTTTAAATCTTTCCCTGCTCTGCAGAGGAAGCTGGTAACCCCCTTGCCTAGGAGACCTACCCTAAAGGCTTTAAAACATGAATAAAAAGATGAAAAGAACAATCGACAGCTTCTATGCAGAAAAAGAGCAGGTCAGCAAACCTGAAGAGACCTCAAACAGCAAAAATGCATCAGACTGTCCTCCTTTACATAATGCTCTCATAGAAGAGACCATTAAAAGTCTCAAAAGAGAGTTAGAAGATAAATGGGGAAAGGAAAGAGAAGCCTTACAAGAGAGCAACAACTTCCTGAAATACGAATTGGAAAAAGTAAAAAAATCTCAGGAAAGTAAGAATTGTGAATTGGAAAAAATAAAGAATTCACTAGAAAGTAGGATTTGTGAATTGGAAAAGACAAAGAACTCGCAAGAAAGTAGGATCCGTGAATTGGAAAAGACAAAGAACACGCAAGAAAGTAGGATCTGTGAATTGGAAAAAGAAAATAATTCACTAAAAAAAAAAATTAGTGAAATGGAAAAAAATTCCACAGACCAAAACAATACATTCAAAAACTCAATTGGACATATACAGAAAGAAGTAAAAAAAGCTAATGAAGAAAATAATTCTTTAAAAATTAGAACTGAACAAATAGAAACTAATGATTCATTGAGACAGCAAGAATCAGTCAAGCAAAAACAAAAAAATGACAAACTGGAAAAAACCATGAATTATCTACTTGCAAAAACGACAGACTTGGAAAATAGATCTAGGAGAGATAATCTGAGGATTATTGGACTTTCTGAAAACTATGATGAAAAAAAGAGCCTAGATACTATTTTACAAGAAATCATCAAAGAGAACTGCCCAGATGTAATAGAATCAGAAGGTAAAATAGGCATTGAAAGAATTCATCGAACACCTTCTGAAAGAAACCCTAAAATAAAAACCCCAAGGAATATTGTGGCAAAATTTCAGAACTATCAGATTAAGGAAAAAATTTTACAAGCAGCCAAAAAAAAACCATTTAAATACCGAGGTGCCACAATAAGGATCACCCAAGATCTGGCTGCCTCTACATTAAAGGAAAGAAGGGCCTGGAATATGATATTCCGAAAGGCACAAGAACTTGGGATGCAGCCAAGAATAAACTACCCAGCTAAGCTGAGCATTTTCTTCCAGGGAAGAAGATGGACATTTAATGAAACAAATGAATTCCATTTGTTTCTGAAGAAAAAACCAGAACTAAACAAAAAATTTGATCTCCAAGAATAGAACTCAAGAGATGCAGAAAAGGTAAAAATAACTCTTGAGAATTGTATTTCTGTTGTGGATATACAAAAAGAATACATGTATAATTTGATTGTACTGATATAACATAAAAAAGGGAAGTAGATATGGAAAAGGGATGATGGCAGAATAAGGTGGGAAGGAGGGATAAAAAGAGGGAAACCACATCCCACAAAGAGGCTAAGGAAACTTATCATATCTGAGGGAATTTAGAGAGGGGGAGGAACATTGTGTGAATCTTACTCTCATCAGAGTTGGCTCAAAGAAAAAATAATTGACATTTGTTTTAGAGAAAATTCTCTCTCGCCTCATTAAAAACGGGGGAGAGGAAAAGGGAAAAGAAAAAGAGTAATAAGGGAAGGAAGGGGGAAAGACTCAAAGGGGGGGAGGGAGGGATTATAAAGAGGATAAGTATCGTGATACAAGAGGGGTACATAAGTTTAAAAGGGGGAAAGAGGGTTGGGGGAGGCAAGAATAAGTAAAGCACAATCTGGGGTTATTAGGATGGCAGGAAATACAGATTTAGTAATTCTAACCGTAAATGTGAATGGGATGAACTCCCCCATAAAGAGGAGGCAGATAGCAGACTGGATCAAAAGTCAGAACCCTACAATATGTTGTTTACAAGAAACACATTTAAAGCAGGGGGATACATATAGAGTAAAGGTAAAAGGCTGGAGCAAAATCTATTATGCTTCAGGTGAAGTCAAAAAAGCAGGGGTAGCCATCCTTATCTCAGATCAAGCAAAAGTAAAAATTGATCTAATTAAAAGAGATAAGGAAGGAAACTACATCCTGCTAAAGGGTAGCATAAACAACGAAGCAATATCAATATTAAACATATATGCACCAAGTGGTATGGCACTCAACTTCCTAAAGGAGAAGTTAAGAGAGTTGCAAGAAGAAATAGACAACAAAACTGTAATAGTAGGAGATCTCAACCTTGCACTCTCAGAATTAGACAAATCAAACCACAAAACAAATAAGAAAGAAATTAAAGAAGTAAATAGAATATTAGAAAAATTAGGTATGTTGGATCTTTGGAGAAAATTGAATGGAGATAGAAGGGAATATACTTTCTTCTCAGCAGTTCATGGAACCTATTCAAAAATTGACCATATATTAGGACATAAAGACCTCAAAATTAAATGCAAGAAAGCAGAAATAGTAAATGCTTTCTTTTCAGATCATGATGCAATAAAAACTACATTCAACAAAAAGTTAGGGGGAAATAGACCAAAAAGTAATTGGAAACTAAACAATCTCATCTTAAAGAATGATTGGGTGAAGCAGCAAATTATAGATACAATTAATAATTTCACTCAAGATAATGACAATGATGAGACATCATACCAAAATTTGTGGGATGCAGCCAAAGCGGTAATAAGAGGGAATTTTATATCCTTAGAGGCTTACTTGAATAAAACAGAGAAAGAAAAGATTAATGAATTGGGCTTGCAACTAAAAAAACTAAAAAAAGACCAAATTAAAAACCCCCAATCAAATACTAAATTGGAAATTCTAAAATTAAAAGGAGAAATTAAAAATATTGAAAGTAAAAAAACTATTGAACTAATTAATAAAACTAAGAGTTGGTTCTATGAAAAAGCCAATAAAATAGATAAGCCTTTGGTAAATCTGATTAGAAAAAGGAGGGAGGAAAATGAAATTAGTAGTCTTAAAAATGAAAAGGGAGAACTTTCCACCAATGAAGAGGAAATTAGAGAAATAATAAGGAGTTATTTTGCTCAACTTTATGCCAATAAATTTGATAACCTAAGTGAAATGGATGACTACCTCCAAAAATATAGACTTCCCAGACTAACAGAGGAGGAAGTAAATTGCTTGAATAGTCCCATTTCAGAAAAAGAAATAGAACAGGCAATTAAACAACTCCCTAAGAAAAAATCCCCAGGACCAGATGGATTTACATGTGAATTTTACCAAACATTTAAAGAACAATTGGCCCCAATGCTATATAAATTATTTGATAAAATAGGGAATGAAGGAGTCCTACCAAATTCCTTCTATGACACAGACATGGTACTGATACCTAAACCAGGTAGGCTGAAAACAGAGAAAGAAAATTATAGACCAATCTCCCTAATGAATATTGATGCTAAAATCTTAAATAAGATATTAGCAAAAAGACTACAGAAAATCATCTCCAAGATAATACACTATGATCAAGTAGGATTTATACCAGGAATGCAGGGCTGGTTCAATATTAGGAAAACTATCAATATAATTGGCCATGTTAATAACCAAATTAACAAAAACCATATGATCATCTCAATAGATGCAGAAAAAGCATTTGATAAAATCCAACATCCATTCCTATTAAAAACACTTGAGAGTATAGGAATAAATGGACTTTTCCTTAAAATAATCAGCAGCATCTATTTAAAACCATCAGTAAGCATCATATGTAATGGAGACAAACTGCAACCATTCCCAATAAGATCTGGAGTGAAACAAGGTTGCCCACTATCACCGTTACTATTTAATATTGTATTAGAAACGCTAGCTATAGCAATAAGAGCTGAGAAAGAGATTAAAGGAATAAGAATAGGCAATGAGGAAGCCAAATTATCACTCTTTGCCGATGACATGATGGTATACTTAGAGAACCCCAGAGATTCTGCTAAAAAGTTATTAGAAATAATCCACAACTTTAGCAAAGTTGCTGGTTATAAAATAAACCCACATAAGTCATCAGCATTCTTATATATCACTAACAAAATCCAACAGTCAGAGTTACAAAGAGAAATTCCATTTAAAGTAACTACTGATAATATAAAATATTTAGGAATCTATCTGCCAAGGGAAAATCAGAAACTTTATGAGCAAAATTACAGACCACTTTTCACACAAATTAAGTCTGATCTAACCAATTGGAAAAATATTAAATGCTCTTGGATAGGGCGAGCAAATATAATAAAGATGACAATATTACCTAAACTAATCTATTTATTTAGCGCTATACCAATCAGACTCCCAAAAAACTATTTTAATGACCTAGAAAAAATAACAACAAAGTTCATATGGAAAAACAAAAGGTCAAGAATTTCAAGGGAATTAATGAAAAAAAAATCAAATGATGGTGGCTTAGCTGTACCAGATCTAAAATTATATTATAGAGCAGCAGTTACCAAAACTATTTGGTATTGGCTAAGGAATAGATTAGTTGATCAGTGGAATAGATTAGGTTCAAGGGATAAAACAGTCAACAAATATAGCAACCTAGTCTTTGACAAACCCAAAGATCCCAGCTTTTGGGATAAGAACTTACTGTTTGATAAAAATTGCTGGGAAAATTGGAAACTAATATGGCAGAAACTAGGCATTGATCCATACTTAACGCCGTACACCAAGATAAGGTCAAAATGGGTTCATGACCTAGGCATAAAGAATGAAATTATTAATAAATTAGAGGAACATAGGATAGTTTACCTCTCAGACCTGTGGAAGGGGAAGGTCTTTATGACCAAAGCAGAACTAGAGATCATTACTGATCACAAAATAGAAAATTTCGATTATACCAAACTGAAAAGTTTTTGTACAAACAAAACTAATGCAGACAAGATTAGAAGGGAAGCAATAAACTGGGAAAATATTTTTACAGTCAAAGGTTCTGATAAAGGCCTCATTTCCAAAATATATAGAGAATTAACTCTAATTTATAAAAAATCAAGCCATTCTCCAATTGAAAAATGGTCAAAGGATATGAACAGACAATTCTCAGATGAAGAAATTGAAACTATTTCTAGTCATATGAAAAGATGCTCCAAGTCATTATTAATCAGAGAAATGCAAATTAAGACAAC
The DNA here is from genome assembly GCF_902635505.1 of Sarcophilus harrisii. Lineage (NCBI taxonomy): Eukaryota > Metazoa > Chordata > Mammalia > Dasyuromorphia > Dasyuridae > Sarcophilus > Sarcophilus harrisii. The sequence goes on from NC_045426.1 coordinate 137,544,242, forward strand.
TCTAAGATACCACTACACACCTGTCAGATTGGCTAAGATGACAGGAAAAAATAATGATGATTGTTGGAGGGGATGTGGGAAAACTGGGACATTGATTCATTGTTGGTGGAGTTGTGAACGAATCCAACCATTTTGGAGAGTAGTTTGGAACTATGCTCAAAAAGTTATCAAACTGTGCATACCCTTTGATCCAGCAGTGTTACTACTGGGATTATATCCCAAAGAGATTATAAAGAAGGGAAAGGGACCTGTATGTGCACGAATGTTTGTGGCAGCCCTTTTTGTAGTGGCTAGAAACTGGAAACTGAATGGATGTCCATCAGTTGGAGAATGGCTGAATAAATTGTGGTATATGAAAATTATGGAATATTACTGTTCTGTAAGAAATGACCAACAGGATGATTTCAGAAAGGCCTGGAGAGACTTACACGAACTGATGCTGAGTGAAATGAGCAGGACCAGGAGATCATTATATACTTCAACAACAATACTAGATGATGACCAGTTCTGATGGATCAGGCCATCCTCAGCAACGAGATCAACCAAATCATTTCTAATGGAGCAGTAATGAACTGAACTAGCTATGCCCAGAAAAAGAACTCTGGGAGATGACTAAAAACCATTACATTGAATTCCCAATCCCTATATTTATGCACACCTGCATTTTTGATTTCCTTCACAAGCTAATTGTACAATAATTCAGAGTCTGATTCTTTTTGTACAGCAAAATAATGTTTTGGTCATGTATACTTATTGTGTATCTAAGTTATATTTTAATATATTTAACATCTACTGGTCATCCTGCCATTTAGGGGAGGGGGTGGTGGGGGGGTAAAAGGTGAAAAATTGGAACAAGAGGTTTGGCAATTGTTAATGCTGTAAAGTTACCCATGTATATATCCTGTAAATAAAAGGCTATTAAATTAAAAAAAAATAAAAAAATAAACTATACTTTAAAAAAGCACAAACTCCTAAAAGGAAACAGACTGGTGATTAAAGTGGTTTATAAAAGGTAACATATACATTGAAAGCTCCTTAGCCTATATCTTTCATCTTTTGCCTAGCAAATCTGCCTCCCCAACTTCTATATGACTAGCTTAAAAGTTAATTTGTCTTTACTATTTATCTTACTCTTCTTTAATACCTATATTATGTCTAAAGTTATATAAATAAAAACAAAGAAGTTTAAGAGCAGTATACAAAGGTAACATGAAGTTCAGTCACTCTGAAACCTAGTAAAAAGCTATTATTCCATGTACATTTTGTGCTCTTTTCAGAGCTGAACTTACTCCTACTGTGAAGATGATTACAACTTCAAATGCATGCAGAGTACCTTAATTAATCAAAATCTAGGAAACTTTCTTGCAAATTCATAGTGAGGGAAATTTGATATCATTATATAAAATCAGATAAAAATTATTGAATTCCATTTTCTTTTTTATAAGAAAATTTACATAAGAAAGATCACTATGGAACTAGGATGCTAATTACCAGAAGCTTTCTTCAGCTATACTAAGTCACAGAATGTCTCCCACTTAATAATACTTGTTAGGTAATTTCACAATACCTTTAGGGGATCAGCAAGGTAACTTCTTTGCAGAATTCTTAAAATTAATTTTTCTATCAGTTACTATAATAATTATTGCATTACTGCATATAGATACCAAGGTTTGTAGTTGTTATTTGAGTATGTTCGTTGGATAACTTGACTCCTTTCATAGTGATTTAATATTGCCAGGAGTTAAGAGGTGAGGGGATTCATCCATTAAACCTAAATTTTTTCTATATTCCAATCCCTCAAGGTGACAGATGCCTAATCTATAATACAAGCCAGGTGGACATTTATAGGTAAATTAGAGTGCGAAGTCTTAGATCAGATGACATTCAATCTATCACTGAGGAAACAGTAGTAATTAAAGCTTGGCATGGATCCAATGTATATAACATAACAACAAAGCAAGCATTTGTCTGCTACAAAATCTGTGGACAATGAGTCTGGTTTCAGAAGCCTAAGACAGGCTTAAAAGGAGAAATCACATAAAAACACTGAGAGTATCAGAAACAAACAAAAAAAGTAAATTGTTCAGTTCCATCTTTTTCTTACTTGAATCATATTCTCTTTTACCTGATGATAAGATTTTCCTTTAAGATAGAAACTTTATACTTGGCAAAGAAAAAAATGCAACACATCCTTTTGTTGTGACTTTGACATTACAAATGAAGATGAATACCACCACCCTACCAGCTTTATCATTTCCCCTCTGAAACATGGAGAGTGATGGAATTTTCACATTTTATGTAACACATTGACAATTCTCATGTCAAAATTAGCCTTTATTAAAGTAGAAGTATGTTAATGGTAATTTTCTAAATTTAATATTCCCATTGTGAGAAAATTCGCATGACCTATGATGGATTAATGTGTCATTCATGGAAAATACAATACATTTTATGCTTTGTTCTTTAGTGCTGAGTGCTTATTGACTATTTTGAAACATAACCATTTTCATTTCAAGTATCCATAAAGGGATAACTTATTTTTAATAATAAATAAGATCAAATACATATCAACTCTATGAACTAAATCTTATGGACTAAATATTCATGAGGAATTTTTAAAATATTTATCTGTATCATTATATTAAAGTTGTTTCATTAACTTATTTCCCTCACTAGAATATAAGTTCCTAATATTCAGGGACTATATCTTGAGGAAGTACCCAGGCCAGATCTAAACTCACTCTTACACTCCTCCACTGGCTCTGCTCCTGCTTTTCTAGACTCTTCTCATCCTCAAAGATCCTATTATCCCTGTAGTCCAGTCTTTTGATGTCTGAATTCTTCCTCTAACCTCAAATTCAAGGAAATACCTGGGCTAGTTCCATACTCACTCTTTCATTTCTTTTCTGGCTTTGCTGAGAACTTAGAGGACTTCTCCCTGCTCCCAAGAAGATACTTTGAATCTCCCTGTGTGACTCTTTTTGTACTTATTGTCTTCTCCCATTGTGGGATGGAGGATGGGGATGGGTTACTCCAAATCTCTATTTAACAAAAGACTAGCTCGGACATCTCTTTTCTCACCTCACCTTATAACTTATCCCTCTCCCTCCCAAAACTACTTTTCAGCTTCCTTTTCTGAGGTATCTTCTCTCATTAGGCTGTAAACTCCTTGAAAGAAAGAAATGTCATTCTTTTTTCATAGTTGTGTTCTTATCACTTGGTACATTGTCTGGCACATAGCTCCTTGATTGAGATAGGAAATAATATAACATACAGAAAAACACAAAGAAAAATGTATAAATGAAGGAAACAGAGACATATATAAGTCTATAATAATATAAAAGGAAAGAAAGACAAAACAATTTTAAAATGAAACTATATATTATAACATTATAACAACCAAAATTAGTCTCAAAGAGAAGATAGGAAAAGGCAACTTTCTCCATTTTCTAAAGAAAAGTATGGAATCATAAGTGAGGAATACTACAAAAATTCTAGACTTCACAAATGTGTCTATAAATTTTACAAAAGTATTTTCCTTCTTCTCCTTCTCCTTCTCCTTCTCCTTCTTCTCCTTTTCTATCTCCCTCCTTCCCTCCCTCCCTCTCTCTCTCTCTCTCTCTCTCTCTCTCTCTCTCTCTCTCTCTCCTTCTCTCTCCCTCCTCCTCTCCCTCTCTTCCTCTCTCCCTCTTTTTCTCTCTCTTTTAAATGGAAGGATCTTTGGGAAAGAGCATCCTACATCCTCTGGGAAAGGAAAGGGAAATTGATGCATTGGGAAATGTAGGTGAAGTTAAAAATAAATATAATTTTAAAAAATAAATTTGCGATACATCTGGATTTTTATCAAGAATGATAGCTCCCTCCAGGATTTTGCAACCTAATGGGAGAAGATAACTCAGATAAGGAAGCTGAAAAGTAAGTCTGGGAGGGCAAAGAAGAAATTTCAAGTTCCAACACATAAGGATTTTTATCTATCTAGGGTCTGGTTCTTTTGTTCTTTATTCTTTTTTTCCTTCTTCCATCTCTTTTCTCAAACCCACAATGTCCCAGATGGAACGCATCATTTCCCCATCTAAATATGTTCCTATTTCCAGCATCTTTTTAGTCACCCCAGCAATTTCTAACTTTTCACTTTTCTTCATCACTATGTTAAATCAGTTTCTAAATCTTGTCTATTACAATTTTATAGCATATATCTCCTCCTTCCTGTCTTACAATAAATATTGATATACAATATTTAGTTCAATCCCTCATTATTTGTTATAATTAATTGGTCTTCTTGATTTCATTTTCCACCTTCTCTATACTTCCTATATTTGCCAAAGTAAGTTTTTTTTTTTTTTTTTTTTTTTTTTTTTTTTTTTTTTTTACTAATGTACAGGTTCAATTATGTCACTTCCAATTATCAATTTTTGGATTCATTTTTTTTTTGCCTTTAGAATAAATATAAAATCATTAGGCTGCCATTCAAGATACTTTGCCATTTCACTATAATCTGCCTGTCTAGCCTTATTTCAAATTACTTCCTTTCATGGAATTCCATACAAATCAGGAGCCTTATTTCACATTACTTCCTTTCACAGAATCTGTGTTCCATACAAATCAGGCTAGTTGTTATGCATTAACTTGACATACAATTTTCTGTCTCTCTGTAGTTGCACAGGCTACATCTCATGTATAGAACTCACTGTCTTCTCATTTCTGAATGTCATAATCATCTTTCAAGACTCAATTCAGTTTTCATTTCCTGCATGAAGGCTTTCCTTATTCCTAGTTGAAAGAGTTCTTTCTTTCTCTCTCTTTTTTTCACATGTTTCTAGAGACCTTTGCATGGCTCTACCTCTACCATGTATACTAAATTATATGTGTTCATACTGTGTCAACACTCCACTAAGTAGATTGTAAATTTATAAAGGTCAGATATTGAGCTTTTTAAAAACTTTATTGCCATTAGTTCTGAGCATAGTGACTTTTTGTGTACTACAAGAACATAATAAAAGTTTGCTGTATGTAGTGAATTTAAAAATTAAAATAATTATTTTGGAAATGAAGGCAACTCTAATAAAAATTTTAGTAGACACATTTAAAATTCTTCACATTATAACTGCTATAATTTTCCATTTTAATGAAAACTGATCTACTTAAGTATTCTGCATGCTAGCCAAACTAACTGATTGACTATTCCCTTAAATCCAGAATTCCACCATTGAAGTCAATGCATTTTCTGAGCTATTCTCCATGCTTGGAAACTTAAAACTCCTTGCTGCCTTTAAAGTTCAAGTTGTATGTCTCTTCTTAACAGTAGTCATTTTTCTTGACAATATGTCATTCCTATCCTCAATAATTCATTGAGGATACAAATTGCTTTTCATTTTTGCCTTGATAAGTTCAAAGGCTAGCACACAGACGTACTAAATAAATGCATTCTGGAGTGAATTGCTTGACTAAGCAGATATACTTCTTTATGCTTGTGGCAATGAACATTTGAGGGTGAATCTTGCTTTTCAATATTTAGAACTACTTTAGACATTATATTAAGAAGTGGAGGGGAGCATGTACAAAAATATTTTGGCAGCTCTTTTGTGGCGGCAGATGAATGGATGACCATCAATATGTAGTTAAATAAATTGTGGTATATGGATGTAATGGAATATTAATGTTCTATAAGAAATGATGAGAAGTCTAATTTTAAAAAATCTGGAAAAATTTACATGATTTAATGCTAAATGAAAAGATCAGAATTGGAACATTGGACACTGTTACATTGTAACAGCAAGATTGTGTGATGATCAACTATGAAAGATTTAGCTATTCTCATCAGGATGAAAATGAAAAACATTATGTATCTGAGTGTTGTTAGATAAACCTATATTTGGTGATATACTTACACATATATACAGACAATCCAGTACATGTTTTACTTTGACTATAATTGTCTATTCAGAAGCTATACATAGAATTTCCTATCATCTTAAAGGTAAGCTAAGAAATTAGGCCACATTTAACTTAATTGGTATGTTCTGCACTGAAGTGGTAATTAATCATATTGCAGCATTCAGATTGTAAGCAGCATGAATTATCACTTGCTTATGTAGCTGGATAAAAGAAAAAAAAGATGGAAATAGAAAGTTCTGAGAAATATAGAAACTGTTTAGATAAATCCTTTATAATGGAGAATGTTACATTTCTTTTTCTATTTAATGAAAGACAGATAATTATTAAATTTGGTAAGTCATTCTTTTTACCTTACCTGACACATAGTAAATATTTAATAAATGTTTTTTTTCTTCTCTTTCTTCCTTTCTTTCTGTATCCCTTCCCTTCTTTACTTCCATCTATATTTTTCCTTTGTTAAAACAATTTAAATTTGGTTTATCAATTATATATCATAGATGACATGGATTTAGAAATCATTTAAATTATACCATAACTGAACAAGTGTCCCCCTATAACATATATCACATGACTAGTGATCATCCAGTCTTTCTTTGAAGATTTTTAATGTGATCCACCCACTCCTATAACACAAACATTTCTTTTTGAGAGAATCGTGATTATTAGTATTTCTGTACATCAGTCAAAATCCTCTCCTCTTGATCTTGCATATAGACTTTCTAGTTCTAATCTGGTACCAATGAATTAATGTTTTATCTGAAGCAAATTGAACTGTGCTATGTAGTTTCTACTTGACCCTAGCAGAAATGCAAATGCAAAAGTACACAGCGTAAGCTGATGTCAAATTCTTATTGACTCCCATACTTGCTGCAATGGAAATGCCATTTTTCTTGTTCTTGAATCTTTGGACTAACCAATGGTTAGCTGTCTGTTGGTTTTGCCTGTGCAATTCAAGTCTCAGTCATTGGCTCCATGTAGCAGACTTACAATCTCACTTACAGAATATGGGAGATGATATTTCAGTACAACCTTTCAGCCACATAGTTTTTTTTTTTTTTTCTTGGCTTAGTTTTCAGGTCATTAAAAAGTATTGAAAAAGCCAGAAGTCTGACTCTCTAGATAAATTTGTATATTGGTATGAATAACTCCACCAAATGCATCTATTCTAATAATCCAAATGTCATTAAAGACTTTAATATCCAAATCTTAATGGAGTATGCATGTTTTTATTTTTTCAATTAAAAAAAAATATTGTAAACATTTTGTTGGTCTTATTTAATATTACTTGGATTATCTCAGAAGAATTTTCCAATGTTACACAAATACACACACATGCATATTCATCGATGTATATATTTAGATATGAATACACATATATATTTGCATATATAAACAAAATATGATATCCATATATATATATTAAGCACTTAATAATCATTTTTGATTGATTATCTGTGTGGGGACTATACCTTTCTATTAGGCAATAAACTCTAAAAATATATAACAATATGTTAAAAACTCTATATCTTCAATAGCAATCATAAGAGTGCTTAGCACAAAAGGAGTATTTAATAGTTTGTTGAATACAATTAGACCAATTAGTCTGTTATAGTATAAGAGATCTTTGACAAATCATATGGTTTTATATTAGCTTATTTCACATTCTTATTACTTGAAGATATAATGAAGATATGTAAGACATTTGGAACATTCTTTAAGCAATTGGCAAGAAATTCACTCCAAAATAATTAACATTACAATATGATATATATGTACATATATGAATGTATATCTTTATTAAGTGCTTTCCATATTTTAGACATTGTGGTAAACACTGAGGACACAAAGAAAGGCTAAAATGTAGACTATTTACCTTCAAGTAGCTTAAATACTTATAAGGAAAATAAATGTAACATCATAATACATGTTGAGTATAAGAAAGAAAAATGTAAAGTACAATGTAAAATCCAGGCTGGTAGAGACCTGAGAAGACTTCCTAAATGTTATGTCATTTGAGATATAATTTAACAGATGAATAGGAAGAGAACAGAGAGTTTTAACAAAAATTTTGGGTGAACATAGAACAAAAAATTATTAATAAAAACTATTCAAAATGAGCAAAATCTTATATTTGTAATTCAATTCAAAAGGGAAGACCATATGTGAAGATCCAGTAAAAACAGAAAGGTAGGCACTGAGTTTAGCAATGGAAAAATCACTGGACAAGGAATCAGAATAATTATCTTATTCTTCCTGTTATAGGTCATTAAATATGTTCCTTAACACAGCTCTAGTTTTGCTTTCATATCTGTAAAATTAAGGGATTGGACTAGAAGATCTGCTTCCCCTTTACATAACTCTTGCTAACTAAAATTAGTTGGTTCTGAACTACAAACTGCTGAACCTTATAACTATTACTTCCTATTTACTCCTTAGTAATTTAATTGCAATGGATGATAACCAAGCCTGCTTATATCACTTTAATTTATAGATAGTCATTCATTGGAGCTATGTTTCCATTGAATTAAAAGAGGGGAATTAGAAATTGAAAATTGATACCCCACTTTATTTTGTATTATTTATTTTTATGAATTTTACTAATAAATATAATCAATAATCTTGGATTAAATTTAGAGAAAATCGTAAATGTATTAATGGTAAAATTTATAAGAATTTAACTTCCCTATTTCTATGGGCTTAAGTTTGACCATAAAGACGCAAAATCTATGACCTTTTTCTGACCTTGGAAGAGCAGAGATGGAAAAAGAACATGAGCCAATATTTTCATGAAATGTTTTCTCTAACACTAGGTCAATCTGGTGTTAAGTGGTATATGACACATGACTTTCCAGAGGATGTTAGTCAATTCTGTTTTTCTTATCATTGTGGGTTTGGAAATACCCTCTCTGAGTTAAGTCAAATATAAGCCCACTTTTCAGCTTAATGGTAAATCAAGCACCATCTCAGTGTAGTTTATATCAGTGGTACCTTATGTGACCAACTGTATAAAAGAATGGTTCTTCCAGTAAGAAAGGTCCTTGACTATTGAGGTGTCTCAGGTCTTTTGTATTAGCAATTGCTAGCTTTGCTAATAAACTTTGTGCCTCAGTTTTTCCTTATCATAGATTTTTATCCTGACAAAGGACTATTGAAGATTTATGTGAGTTAATATTGGAAGGAATATTGAAATGGAATTCATAAGACTTCAATTCACATCCAACCTCTTCCACTTTCTGTGTGACATTGGATTAATTATATTACCTTCTAGGGTTTCATTTTATCTTATTGGCAAAATGATAGTTTGGGCTTGATCCTACTTGGTCATATTTACAATTATAAACCTATGACACTGTGACCCTGAACTATAAATCACTGCTCTTATTTAGTATACAATGCATGAACAAAATGCTTTTGACACCTTTATTCTACCCTTTGGTTCAAAAGATAACTGATTCAAGATATCCTGGGATACTCATACCCATATGGAAAAATTATCCCAAAACTCAATTAAAGATCTTTTCCTTTAATCTTGTTAAATTATTGGTAAGGATAGCAGAGGCAAGATATATTCTCCACCCCACCCCTATATTTCTAAAACATAACAGGATTTTTCCCTCTGAAACCTCAACTCCTTCCTAATTTCCCTATTATTCCAGAAAGCAACACCATCTTCCTGAAGCTCACAGCCTAAATCATACACAACTTCTTTGTAATTCTCATGATCTCTGTCCCCACAATATATAACCTGTTCTCATGACTTATAGATTTCACCTTTGCAACATCTGTTGAATATGCCTCCTTCTCTCTGACATTGTCACACTTCTGATATAGGTGGTTATCACAGCACCTAGAATACTAGGAACTTGCTGGGGGAGGGGGAGGAGAGCAGAGTTTATTTGTCTCAAATCTTCCCTCACACTTTTCCATGCTAAGGTGATTTCCCTAAGGCACAAAGCTGAACTTGAAACTCTTCTCACACTTAATAAACTCTAACAGTTTTTAGTTGCCTTCATGATCAAAGCCAAAATTTTCTGCTTGACATTCAAAGCCTTTCTTAACCTAGCCCCCTTCAAACTGCGTAATGTTTTCAGACCACTTCTTGACAGGCACTCATTGATCCAATGACTCTTAATTCCTTGCTGTCCTTCCTGCAAGACATTATTTCTCAGTTCCAGGCACTTTTTCTATCTTCTATGCTAGGAATTCTCTCCCTCATAATTTCTGCCTCCTGGCTTTCTTGGCTTCCTTTAAATCCCAGCTACAATGTTACTTTTTTCAGGCAGTTTTCCCCAATCGAGTCCCTCTTAATCCTATCACTTTCCCTTTCCTAATTAGATTTATTCTGAATATAGCTTGTTTGTGTTTATTGTTTTTTTGTCTCCCCCATTAGAGTATAACCTTCTTGGGGGCAGGAATAGTCTTTTGCTCCTTTTTATAGACACAGTGCTTAGCATTTGGTAGGCACTTGATAAATATTGATTAATTGATTTAGAAATAAACCAGAGTCAAACTTCTTGAAGTTTCTTCTGGGGAAACAGCTATATCATTCTGTGGCTATACTATCAAGTTTAGAGTTAGGAAGATGAATTCATATTTGGCATTAGACATTTACTAACAGTATGATGCGGGGTAAGTCACTAAAGCTCTTTCTGCCTCAATTTCTTCAAATGTAAAATACGGATAATAGCCAACTAATTCTCAAGGTGGTTGTGAGGTATAAGGTATGAGGTTATGAGGTTGGAGGACCAAATGAGGTAATATATGTAAATCATTTAACAGAGTACCTAACTTTTAGTAGGTACTTAATAATGGTTTGTTTCTTTTTTTCCAAAACTTCCTTTACTTCATTAAGAGATTAAAAGCTTTGCTTTCCACCTAATTAACTTTTGACATATCATTCATCTTTCCAATATGACTACAGAATACAAGGGTATTTCTGGGAAGAAATAGATTTAGAAAGGACACAGATAAGATGGTTCCCCAACATGAAATGTTTAGGATACAAAGAACAAAATTCTTCAGGTATATATTTTTTTCACTCTACTGGAAAATGGTAGTGTGGTGGTATTTTCAAAAATAGAAACTAGGGTTCTATAACTTTCTACAATTTATATAGCATGATCAATAGTAGAGAATAATAATTATGCACAAATCAGAAAATATCTCATACCTTTTTACTAATTCTACTTTTGAAAATATAGTCTGAACTCTTATCACACACCCCCTAAAATTTTGTGCATAAAAATCACCATAGTACTATTACAAATAATTCCAAGGAAAAAAACTGTAAAAGGTTAACATGTTCACTAATAAAGGAATGGTTAAATAAGTTATAATATATTGACATTCAAGAAAACTACAATGCAAGAATTTTTGAGTTATAGAGAAAACATTGAGAGATGTATGTGAAATGACACAAAACACCAAAAACTTGATCTGTCAGTACATATTTATTATGCCTTCTACATACCACACCCTATGTGAAAAACTAGAAGAATATAATATATATGAACTTCTGGAAAAGATCATAAATCTTGATGAGGACTTAGAAAAATATTTGATATTTTATGTATCAGAAATAATTATTTAAATCTTAGTAATTGTTATAATAAGTTTATTTGGTTGTACTGAAGTTCAATTTCTTTCTTTTAAGAAAACATTTAAAAATCAATGGAGCAACCCAAAAATAATTAACAAGCAAGTAACTCATCAGACTCAAGCATTAACAAATTGACATGAGGATGTAGCATTTACTATTTCTTAATATACAAGATATAAATGGAAACCAAAACATCAGAAGTTGAACTGATATTATTGAGAATATAATTAATGTGTTTAAAAATAATAGTGATTTCCCATCCCACTAATATCAGAAAATAACCTATTTCTTCATCTGTATATGCCTAATGGAATTTGCTTCCTTATTTTTTAATTATCTTCAGATTTATCTATAGAAGGGACATGATTTTCATAATTTCAACAAATCATCAAATATATGCTAGGAGTCAAATTCTATGTTAGGCACGTAAGATAAAGATAAAAATGAAAAGTTGCTGCCCTTAAATAACTTAAATTTCATTTAGAGAAACAACTTATACACATTTAAGTAGATACCAAATATATATAGGGGCAAAGGCTTTGAAACAGAAGATGGAATGTCAAATGTATGGTTAGCCAGACTACAGAGTATGTAAAGGGATGTCATTTCTTCCTAAGACTGAAATATTATTTTGCTAATGTTTAAAATTTATGTGGGAAGGAACCTCTCCTTTCCCTCCTTTGCCAAACTTTCCCCCCAAATTTATTTTGAAAGTTAATTCTATTCTCACTCTGTGATTTAATTTTTGTCATTGTTCAGATGTTTCAGTTGTGACTGAATTCATGAACTTATTTGAGATTTTCTTGGCAAATCTTCTGGAGTAATTTGCTTTTTTCTTCCCTAGCTTATTTTACAAATGAGGAAACTGAGGCAAACTGAACTAAGTGACTTGCCTATGGTCACATAGTTACTAAGTGTCTGAGGTCCTTAGGCATAAAGAATGAAATTATTAATAAATTAGAGGAACACAGGATAGTTTACCTCTCAGACCTGGGGAAGGGGAAGGTCTTTATGACCAAAGAAGAACTAGAGATCATTACTGATCACAAAATAGAAAATTTCGATTATACCAAACTGAAAAGTTTTTGTACAAACAAAACTAATGCAGACAAGATTAGAAGGGAAGCAATAAACTGGGAAAATATTTTTACAGTCAAAGGTTCTGATAAAGGCCTCATTTCCAAAATATGTAGAGAATTAACTCTAATTTATAAAAAATCAAGCAATTCTCCAATTGAAAAATGGTCAAAGGATATGAACAGACAATTCTCAGATGAAGAAATTGAAACTATTTCTAGTCATATGAAAAGATGCTCCAAGTCATTATTAATCAGAGAAATGCAAATTAAGACAACTCTAAGATACCACTACACACCTGTCAGATTGGCTAAGATGACAGGAAAAAATAATGATGATTGTTGGAGGGGATGCGGGAAAACTGGGACATTGATGTATTGTTGGTGGAGTTGTGAATAAATCCAACCATTTTGGAGAGTAGTTTGGAACTATGCTCAAAAAGTTATCAAACTCTGCATACCCTTTGATCCAGCAGTGTTACTACTGGGCTTATATCCCAAAGAGATTATAAAGAAGGGAAAGGGACCTGTATGTGCACGAATGTTTGTGGCAGCCCTTTTTGTAGTGGCTAAAAACTGGAAACTGAATGGATGTCCATCAGTTGGAGAATGGCTGAATAAATTGTGGTATATGAATATTATGGAATATTACTGTTCTGTAAAAAATGACCAACAAGATGATTTCAGAAAGACCTGGAGAGACTTACACAAACTGATGCTGAGTGAAATGAGCAAGACCAGGAGATCATTATGTACTTCAACAACAATACTATATGATGACCACTTCTGATGGACCAGGCCATCCTCAGCAATGAGATCAACCAAATCATTTCCAATGGAGCAGTAATGAACTGAACCAGCTATGCCCAGAAAAAGAACTCTGGGAGATGACTAAAAACCATTACATTGAATTCCCAATCCCTATATTTATGCACACCTGCATTTTTGATTTCCTTCACAAGCTAATTGTACAATATTTCAGAGTCTGATTCTTTTTGTACAGCAAAATAACGTTTTGGTCATGTATACTTATTGTGTATCTAATTTATATTTTAATATATTTAACATCTACTGGTCATCCTGCCATCTAGGGGAGGGGGGGGGGGGGGTAAGAGGTGAAAAATTGGAACAAGAGGTTTGGCAATTGTTAATGCTGTAAAGTTACCCATGCATATATCCTGTAAATAAAAGGCTATTTAAAAAAAAATTTAAAAAAAAGTGTCTGAGGTCCTGATTTGAACTCAGGAAGGTGAATCTTATGGACTTCAGGCCTGTCATTCTAACCAATATACCACATAGCTGCTCTGTGACTTCATAAGAAGGCATTAAAATAATTATTCAACCTATAAATGAACTTTAAATCTTCTAGTAGTGGAATATTTCTTTAATCTTTTAATAGAAAGGAAGCTAGGGAACCTGGGCAGGACTAAATAATATTGTATATTAGGAGAAGCCTTATAATGAATGTATGAACAGGGTTGTGTGCAGGTTAAAAAGAACCAGTTTGGAATTCAGTTGGAGGCTCTCAATAGATGAGAGGCAAGGTTACTGACAAAAGACTTGAAAAACCTCTGGAGTTTGTCCAGCTGCTTGAGGATTCCAAGGAGCTTCAGAGTGATCAGTTTCTATTCAATGCATTTAGAACCAAGCAAGGTCCTATCACAGACAACATGTCTAGTGGATCTAAAATTAAGAGGCTCAGATTCAAATTACTCTACTTACCTGTCTATGGGCAAATCAATTAACAATTCATCCTCAATTTTTTCTTCTGTAAAACGGAGATCAGTAAAGTTTCTGCTACATCTGACACAGTAGTCACAAGAAGTATTTTATTAATCTTTAATTGCTATATAAATGTGTTATTAAAAATAGCAAATTTTAAGTGTTAGCTACTTCTCATTACCATTGTGTCATAGTAATAATATAATAACAATATAGAAGGATTAAAATTTAATAATAATAGAGAAAAAAGATTAAGCCACTCAACCTTTGAATGAAACAGAATAATACTATAGAAGAATCTGGGCAAAGGGTTTAGTGGATGTCAAGTAATATTAAGTAAGGAATCTGTATGCTTGTAACTTTTCTGCCTTTGTGTTTTCAGGATCCTAAGATGTGTTCATATGTTAGTAAAACAGTTTGGGCTTCTTAAATTTCTGAATGAGCTTATACAAAACACACATAATTTGAGTAAGAGAGGTATTAAAAAATAAAAGAAAAAGAATACAGTCTCAAAAGCGTGCATCTTAAAGGGATGATATCTTTCTTCTCCTTTTGCCTGATGTTCCATATCCATATTCCTGGGCTTCTTATTTGCAAAATGTTTCTACATTTAGCCCAACCCAGGCCCATCTTATGGCTGCGAACTAATCTTCATGGCATCCCCTTCCCTATTTGTGCTCTCCCTCTATGCCCATTCTTTTTACCTAAAAGTCAAAACTGAAAATTAACACTAAGATTTCTGGAAAAACTGCATATGGTCCATTTTTGTGTGATTTATCGGATAAAGATAAGCTCTGGAATAGTTTACATTCTGATGGGGGTGAGGGTAGGGAACAGATAGGGAGTGATATCCTGAAAGGGTGTGTTTTTGTTTGCCTGTGTGTGTGTATGCACACATGCTTACATGTGTGTTATAAATCCTTAGCACAATGTCAGACACAGAGAAAACATGTAATACATGTCTTCTATTCACTCATTCCTTCACAGCTATACATTGAAATTAGCAAATATGTTGACAATATATTTTTCCTATACTGGATGTTGCCCCAAAGCTTTACTTTGAGTCACCATTAAGTTTTTCTTATTGACAGTATTGAATAAATTCAATCATCTACATTTAGTATTCAATCTGGATAGAAGATAAATGCCAATGTAACACCTTAAATTTCAAGATAGTAGAATAAGTTGCTAGTTCTTTGTACAAAGGAGATGTCAATCTCCAACTTTACCTTTCTTTTCTATTACTAAAAGCAAGTAAAATGTTTTCCATTACCAATAGCACCTGTAACCCTAAAAGTAATTTCTCCTCTGGCTATTCCATTAAAAACAAATTCTTTGAAGGTTTGATAAAAGCAGTGCTATTAAAAATGCTTAATCATTTATTTTTGAAGGGTTTTATCAATTTAAAAAATGTTCCTATACTTACAAGATCAAAGTTATAGCAATCAAAAGGAAAGGTTTGATATTTCTCTTTATGTAGATGAAATATAAATTAAATGAAAACTAAATTAAGTTGATTTTTAAAATTTTATGCATTGTGAAGCTTGATGAAATATCATGGGGGGGAAGCATTTGGGGGACACTGTGCTTGATAAAGAAAAGTTTTCACACCCTTAGAACTAGTTGGTCTATTAGACCTAATGATATTGTCATAGAAGTCTAAGGTAATTACAGATTATATTTTAAGCATAGGAACAATTTGGTTCAAATCAATGAAAAACAAAGGAAATTTGATTTAAACTCCTGGAAAATCATTTCTTTAAGGGTGATGAACTTAGAAAAATAGTACAGGCTCCTTTTTCTTTGTTCTTTTTTACTCATAGACTCATTCAGGTCATTAGAGTATTTAATTGTAATTGAGGCCCAGAGTGCTGATTCAAGTTTAGAAACCTGATGCACCCAAAGCCCAAAAATGTGAATATAAATAAGAACAAAAGAAGGTGTCAGATCATTTTGCCTTGCTGTCCCAAATTATACATGGAAGTACATTAACTTTTTTTTTTTTTTTTTTTTTTTTTGCCTTCAGGGTACCTGTTATCACATTACTGCTACAGGAAACAAAAAAGTTAGTGTGCTTCTCTACATGCTTAACTTTCTATCAGAAAGCTATTTAGGCACTGGGGAATTTTAGGTTTCCTATATTTTAATATTGTGCTATGTGATAGTGAAAGTACACATCCTAAATTGTAAACAGTACTTTTTAAGCCTCTGCTTAGTAGGACTTACTTAAATTAGATATATTTTCATAAATTTACATTTCAGTTTAAACAATTCCCTATTTTGAGCAAATTACAAAGATAATTTTCATGGGAACATCTTTTAATCCCATAGTATTTGTGCTTAGAAATAAATTATTTTCCTGATTCTGTGGAAAATGGGAGAGAATAATATTTTAGATTGTTTTCATTATCAATATGAGAAAATGATCGCTTCTTTAATTGCTTTAAAATATATTGGCTCTGAAAACTGAATATACAGCAATTTTAGCTTTTTTTTAAATGTCTCTGCCAGATGAACCCAAAAATATTATCTGAAATATAATTTAAATAAAAAAGCAATATCATAAATTAATGTAAGGAAAGAAAGCGGCCAATAATAATGGGCTCCTTGTCATTCAATTCTTTATTCTTTACTCTTCCTATATGTATATGCATATATGCATAATACGTGTGTGTGTGTGTGTGTGTGTATAGAGTAGTATAGATAGATATAGATGTAGTAAAGCATAGTTCAGTGATCTGGCTTCAAATCTTACTTTGGAAAAGTCACTGCTTTGTGATTCAGTTTCCTCATTTGTGAAATGGGGACAACAATTAAATCTATATCAAAGTACTATTGTAAGAATCAAATTAAATAACTCTAGTAAAATGTTTTACAAAGTTTCAAGTCTTATAAATATGTGACATCTTATTATCTTTACAATGAAAAACAAATTTCCAAAGAACACAATATTATACTAAGTTGAATTGTGAACACTATTGTTTTAATAAGAATATGATCAAAATTTTTGAATCTGCTGTCCCAGAAATAATTCTCTATAATTGCCCCACTGGTCTACTCTATTACTATTTTATTGAGACAGAATTTAGAGTCCTATAATTAAGAATCTTCCACTGACTTCCTTGACCCTATCTGAGTTGGAATGAATATCCTTTCATCCCAGTGAGACTACCTTTCTTGAAGTCCTTCCAACCTATCTTGAGCTAGAAAATTATTTCATTCTGTCTCTTTTTAGGCTCTGTTTTTCCTGACTTTAGAGTTGGTTTCATGTGGTTTTCAAGAAAAACTTGGAGAGTTTGAGCACCTTCTTGACTTGGATAGTGGCTTCACTCTTCCATTTTGCCTCTGCCCCGAGGAAGTCTATTTGAGCTTATTAATATACTGTATCTCTAGCCATCACATTTGCCAAGATTTCTCACAGATAAAGCATCTGATTTGCTTTCAATGCAAAGCTAGTTTGCATTGACATGGAAATGTCTCATTTGCATATGAAAAATTGAGAACTAGCTGATTTTCGTGGATCCTATGATCTAGTGAGAAAATTTTAATATTTGTTTTATTTGTTTCTAATCCTGTATATGCCATGGGGATGGAGGGAAAGGAATTATTGTTTGCTGGTCAAATCAATCTGTAGAATCACAATCCATGGATTTTGTCCTCTAATATTACTTACTTTGTTTATATTTATCTTTTCTTATCTATTCATATGTCATTTTCCCTCTCTAGTTTTTCTATCCTTGGAGCTTATACCAGAGCCTGAGACACGAAAGGTGCTTAATAAAAACTTTCTATATTGAACTGAAATTTAATTGTGAAGTCTGAAGTAGTCATTTGTACTTTATAGAAATTGCAAAGACTGTTAAGAAAAGTATCAAATCAGTGAAAATGAAGTTGTATCTTATGACATATAAAGTACATTTGGGAATTCCCTAGCATCATGTCATACAGCTGTACATAAATTAACAACCAGGATTTCTAAGTTAAATATTTGAATTTCTAGCAAAACCTGAGAAAAAGAAAGTGGGTGATGTATTCCCATTGTTTCTTTTACATTTTCAAAAAATAAAATACAATTGAACATAACAAATCAGGAATTATCAAGAAAGTAAAAAATAAAAATGGCACATGTAAAGACATAAAACTGGTTGGCACTAACTAATCTTTTAAAAGCAATATGGTACACTGAATGAATGAACAAATAAATAAAATTCCAAAATTGGGTTTTCTTCTTCTGCACAAGAAATTAAAATAAATTTAAAATAAAATAAATAAATTTAAAATAAAAAAAAAATTGAGTTAAAGTTCTACCATTGTCTGGTAAGCTCTCTTAGCCTATATCATTCTCACCTATTTAAGGGATTAATGACTTTATTATAAAATAAGATAAAGCCTTTTATTCATTACTTTGATGATTAAAGCCACTATAGGTATCACTGATATGCATTGCAACTATTTTCATTTGTATTAAGGCATTTTGTTGTGGTTTCTTTTTCTTTGAGAAATTGTATAATTGAGGAAAAGGCCAAGAATATATTCCAAGAAATATTTAACAAAATATTTAAGACTAACTATAAGTTCAAAAGCAAAAGAGTTACAAGTATCATTTTGATTTTTACTTTCAACCAAGGTGCACCACAAGGTGTAATCTCCTGTGGAGAAAAACAGATTTATTGTATTCTTTAGAAATGCCTGGAAAGATTTACATGAGCTGAAGCTGAGTAAAACAAGCAGAACCCGGAATACAATGTACACAATAATAGCAAGAATATGTGATATTCAACTATGAAATACTTGGTTCTTCTCAGTGGTTCAAAAAATCCCAAGAAACTTTGGATAAAAAATGCCATCTGCATCCAGAAAAAGAACTAAGGAGACTGAATGTAAATCAACACATACTATGTTCACTTCTTTTTTTCTGTTTTTTTCCCCTTTTGCTCTAATTCTTTCTCCCAATATGATTCAGATAGCAATGTGTATTAAAAATAAACAAATTTGCTAGAAAAAAACTTATAAAAATACATGCACTTTTGTTTCTTCAAAGGTAAGGTCAAAACAATTTGAATAGTTCTCACTGACACGTGGCAAAGACAACTATGTATTTTCAGTACAGATTTATAATAGAATGATAGCTAAGTGAGGAAGATCTAAAACTAATTACCTTCTCTTGATATTGTCTTCGGGAGGAATCCAGAGATTGTATTAATGCAGTGGCATGGCCGACAAACATGGCATAACAGGTGGCCCCTACAATCATACTCAACATGGTAATCCAAAGATCAGACATGCTGACTGGTGCTTGGGCTCCATAACCAATGCATAGCATGTGACTCATAGCTTTGAAGAGTGCATACGAGTACTGCTTTCCCCAGGAATCATTCTGTAAGGGGGAAAAAAAGAAAGAGAGAAAGAAAGAAAGAGAAAATATGGCTGAGATAGCAAGAAAAAGGGAAAAATGTTTTATGCACAAAATAAAAATATTCTAAATGATTTGTTTTGTGGTATGTCTTTGTAATGATATATAAATATACACTTTTCACTAAATGACTATCTAATCTTTATTATATTTTGCTTAACACAGCAGGAAGGAAAAGCATTCATCTTAAAACTATTTCAAAGATAACTAAGCTGAAAAAGAAAATTAGCTTTATGAACTCATTCACATTTCTTTGAATCATAAAGAAAACTGTGAATAAGTCATATTGAGGGCATTTTAAACAGTGCTTAATAATTGGTTCAGGTGTAATTAGGTGATACAGTGGGTAGAGTGCTGGGCCTGAAGTCAAGAAGATTCATCTTGAGTTCAACTCTGGCCTCAGAAATTTACCACTCCAGTGTCTCTGCTAAGAAAACCCCAAATGAAGTCATGATGAGTCAGACATAACTGAAAAAATGGCTAAACAACAAACAATAATGCATTCATTGTTGTTGTCAAGGCATTTGACAGTCCTGTCTGACTCTTCATGTTCCCATTTGGCATTTTCTTGGCAAAGATATTGGAGTGCTTTATCATATTTTTCTCCAGATCATTTGACAGATGAGGAAACTAAGACAAAGAGGATTAAATAATTTCCCCCAATAAGTGTCAGAGGTTCAATATTAACTTGTGTTCAATTTTACCTCAAATACATATTAGATGTGTAATCCTGAACAGTCACATAACTTACTAAGACTTTTAGTTGCAAAAAAGATATGAACCTGTATGATAGAATAAGTTGTCTTACTTATATCCCAAAGAAATATTAAAGAAGGGAAAGGGACCTGTATGTGCAAATGTTTATGGCAGCCCTTTTCATAGTGGCTAGAAACTGGAAATTGAATTGATGCCCATCAATTAGAGAATGGCCGAGTAAATTATGGTATATGAATGTTATGGAATATTATTGTTCTGTAAGAAACGACCAGCAGGATGAATACAGAGAGGCATGGAGAGACTTACATTACTGATGCTAAGTGAAATGAGTAGAACCAGGAGATCATTATATACATTTCAACAGCAATACTATATGAGGATCAATTGTGATGGAAGTGGCTATCTTTGTCAATGAAAGGATCCAATTTAGTTCCAATTGATCAGTGATGAACAGTACCAGCTATATCCAGTGAAACAACACTGGAAAATGAGTGTGGACTACTTGCATTTTTGTTTTTCTTTACAAGTTATTTTTACCTTTCTAAATCCGATTTTTCTTGTGTAACAAGAGAATTGTATAAATAGGTACACATAGATTGTATTTAAGATATACCCTAACATGTTTAACATGTATGAAACTACCTGCCATCTAGGGAAGGGGTTGGAGGGAAGGAAGAGAAAAGTTGGAACAGAAATGACTGCAAGGGTCAATGTTGAAAAATTACCCATGCATATGTTCTGTCAGTAAAAAGCTATAATAATAATAAAAAAATGGTACCTTATTTGGGAATTCCTAATGTTACTGAATACACAGATATAATCCTTTTGTTCAAAGTAAATGATTTGACTTTTACAGTCACTTATATACTTCTTGGACTAACATATTTCCCCCTTCTCTGAACTGAGCAAAAGGACTGCATTGGATTGCCAGCTGTACCAGATGCTAATTATGTAACCAGACAAGGCATTTAATAGCCATAAGACTCCTTCTTCACATCTGTGAAATTAAGGTGGTATGTGAACCACCTATTTTACAAGACTATTATTTGGATAAAATAAAAGCATGATGCAGAATAGACTCTATAATCTCTACAGCTACTACAACTGTGCAGATATGTTGGGAGTGCCTGTGATTATAGGAAGTGTCTAAGACAAAAGTGTAAATATGTGCTTGTGAATGTGTTATTGTGTGATGTGTATTTGTGACTGTATCTGCTTATCTGCTTGATCAGAGATATTTTGAATTTATATATATATATATATATATATATATATACACACATTATGTATGTATATAGAAACATACATATATGTGTGTTAATATAAACACATATGAATAATCTCGAGCATATGAATCAGAAGATATATCTAGATATAAATATCTAAATATATAGAGACTACATAAAAGTTTAGGAAAATACTAACAGTTAAGGGAAATAGGAAAAATCTGATGCAAAATGTGTTGCTTAGAGTGAATTATAAGGATAGAGAGGGGATCTTTGATGAAGGTGATGCCTTTGAAATATTCATTCCTCTCTCTTTCTCTCTCTCTCTCTCTCTCTCTCTCTCTCTCTATATATATATATATATATATATATATATATAGAGAGAGAGAGAGAGAGAGTAGAGAGAGAGAGAGAGAGAGAGAGAGATACACATATATTTGTGTCTCTCTGTCTGTGTGTGTCTCTGTCTGTTTCTCCCCTCTCTCCCCTTCTCCCTTTCTCTCCTTTATAAGCATATGTATATAAAACATATATACACATATATGTATAGTGTCATCACCTCCAACAGTTTTATAGATACTAATTCCTTCTTTATTCAAAAACTAAAGCAAGTTTTTTTATTCAAATCTGTCAGGATCAAAACCTATTTTCCATATGGTCGATAGAGTTCTTTATTACCTAATACAATACTAATAATCTACAAAGCTTTCAAGTTGTTTTTCAAATTATTTTGAACTAATATATGAATCTTCTTGAATAAGCTTTTCTAGAAAACTTTTCTAGTGATCATAGAGAAAACTGAGTCAAAATATAAGCTCATCCTTTCGATATTTTAGTATACAATTCTCATTTTGAAGGTACAAAAATAATCAGTTCTAATTATTTATAATTGGGATAGGGAAGGTCAAGTCAAGACATGTTGGAGAATGCTTATTTATAAAACATGAGTAAACTGTCATGTTAAAATAACCTCAAAATATTCTAATTAGTTCATGTACAATCATCAAAATGAATAATGAATGAAATGAATAATAATTCATGAAAATTATATTTATCTTTAAAAACAATGATGTGTCATCTCTGTAATCTATTGGTCTAACTCATTGGACATGTTTCTATATGGTGGCAATCAGTACTAGTTTTACATATTATTTCATTATTCTTTCTTCTCCATGAGAATTTAAAATTGTTTTTGATAAAACATAATTGGATTCTGAATGTGTAAGCTATTCCATGAAGATGAAATTGGAGTATGAATTATCAACATCATATGTGGTACAAGGAGTTTAAAGGAAGCTTTATTGCATGATATATTTACAACTAATAATTTAAATCTATTGAAATTCACTTCCAATAAAATCTTGGACATGATGCATTCATTATAAGTTGTGTCATTTAAGGGTAAGAAAGAAAGATTTTATCTAAGTATAAAACTGAGCTTTTTTTATTTTGATGCTAGAGTCAAATGGCAAAACTCTGAAAGTATTTTAAATACTTTGGGATGGACAATCTTAAATTGTTACCAGGTCTTGATGTGTTAAGATGGATAAATGCAGAATGGCCTTATGAAAAAATGAAGTTATTTACATTCAGAATTGAGCTCTATTCCTGGCTCTGATACTTACTAGAAGTGTGACCTCAGATATGTTGCTTATCTCCTTAGTATCAGTTTCCTCATCTGAAAATGGAGGATTACAATATTTACTCATAGGACTTTGTCAGAAAAAGCTCCTTGTAAATTGTGAAACATTATGTAAATGTGAATGATTTTTGTCACAATGGATAATAAAAAACACTTGTGAAACAACTCACCTAATCACAAAAATAATGAGTATTAATAGACTCAAAGTGTGGAAGGTGGAGACACACATTAACACCAGAAAATAAATGGGAAATTCATTTCAATTGGATAAGCATTTATTAAGAGCTAAGATCTTACTATATGCCAGAAATTAGGTACATAAAGAAAAAAACAAAAAAATATAAAGGGAAAAGTCATTGCCCTCAAAGAACTTATATTCTTCTTACTTTGTAGTTATTCATATCTTGCCAAATCACAATATGGCAATAGGACCATAATTTCCTTTCTCATTTCCTATTTGCTTGCTGCAGAACAATGTTTAAAGAGGCCATAAAATGTGCTGAATGAGCTTTCTACTAATTTATGTTACCCATTCTTCACTGGAAAAACCACTACTATGAGGCAATTGTTATTCTTTTGAGACTGACTCTATCAGACGATATAAAACATCTCTTTCAAAATATCTTTTCTTTTCAAATGCTACCTCCTTGTCAGGAGAGGGTTTTGCCTCATTTTGCAAAAAAAAAAAAAAAAAAAAAAATAGAGATTCTCTTATGAACACCTGCCCATTCAGGCAAATGATTGCCTGAATCATTTCAGTATCATTTACTCCTCTTTTTTTTCCTTCATTGAGTTCCTGAGATTTAGTCCTCTTTTTCAAGTCATTCTCTATCTTCATAACTTTAATCCAGAGGGGTAATACTAAATATTTAAAAATTAACTCTCAGAAAATGAAATGCATGATACAACTGTGAATTTAATCAGCATTACTAGCATTTCACATATCACTTTCTGAAGTCTAGAAATCAATAAAATCACAAATCAAATACATTTATTAAAAGACACAAACAAGATTTTCCCAAAATGAAAAGACATAGAGATATTAAAAAACTGCATTAAAAACCACTTCTCAAATGAGACCATGGTTCCCTTGAAATATCAGTAAAACATCAAATCTTGGTTTTAAAATGTAAAAATATTTCATAAGACTGTTCACAGCTTCACTGATTTTATAGTAAAGATAATACAAAATGAAATACTATTATTTTTATAAATTTTCTTATATATATCATGATTACTTTTAAATAACATGGACTGGAAAAAGTATCATTTTACAACCCAGTTTAAAGAACAATGTCAAGAAATGTTCAAACTATCAAACAATTGCATTTATTTCACACACTAGCAATGTTATGTTTAAGGCTGTTCAAGTAAAGCTTCAGCAATATCTAAACTGAGAATTATCAGAATAGTCTGGTTTTTGAAGAGGCAGAGGAACTAGAGACCAAACTGCCAATGCATGCCAGATTATGGATTAAGCAAGGGAGTTGCAATAAAAACAACTACTTTAGCAACACTGACAGCATTAAAACTTAGCCTGTGTATATCACAACAATCTGTGGCAAGTCCTAAAAGGGATGCAAGTAACAAATCATCTTATTTGTTTCCTGAGGAGCCTACATATGAATCAAGAAGCAACAGTTAGGAACAAACATGATGATGATTGTTTTAAGATTGGGTAAGAAATGCAACAAAGTTATTTATTGTCAACCTATTTATTTAATTTATATGTAGAGTACATCTTGCAAATTCCATGCTGTATTCATCAAAAGCCTAAAATTGCTGGGTGAAATATCAACATTCTCAGACATGTGGATGATACCATTCTGATGGTAGAAAGTAAAGAGGAATTAAGAAGCCTCTTGATGAAGGTTAATGAGGACAGTGTAAAATTTGGTTTTAAACCTCAAAAAAGAAAAACAAGTTCTTAGCAACTAGTCCCACAATTTCCTGGTAAATCAATGGAGAAGTAATGGATTTTATATTTTGGAATCAAAGATCACTGTAGTCAGAGAATGCCACCACATAATTAAGATACTTGTTTTTTGGAAAGAAATCTATGGCAAACCTGTGCAGCTTACTAAAAAGCAGACACTACTTTGCTAACAAAGGTCTATATATTTAAAACTATGTGTTTTCCAGGACTTAAAATGTATGGTTGTAAGATTAGGTTCATAAGGAAAACTGAGTATCTCAAAACCAATACTTTTGAATTGGAGGTAATGGAGAATATTTTAGGAAATCTTTGTATAACAAGGAAGTCAAAGCCCTGAAAACTTAAAGACATTGGTTCTGGTTATTCACTCCAAAATCAAATACCAAAGCTAAGAGGTAAATACTTTATCTACATAATGACAATATAGGACTCATTAGAAAAGACCCCGTTATTGGGAAGGATTAAAAGGAAAACATTAAAGCAAAGGATGAGTTAGGTAGATGCTATCATAGAAACAATGGACAAGAATGTGAACAGACTTCAAGATATAGTAGAACATAGAAGGGTCTGATGGACTATGATCCATGGATTCATGAAATGCTGGGCATGTCTAAATAACCAAATAATAATAAAAAAATTGTGGTGTGTGAATAAATGAAATATTAAGAATCCTGAAAATTTTGTATAAATTGTCAAAAAATAAAAAGAAGGAGAAGTAATAAAAGGAGAAGTGAAAGAAGAATAGGAAGAAATGGAGAAGTTGGAGAAGGAGGAAAAGGAAGAGGGAAAAGAAAATGGAGAAGAGGTAATGAAGGACCAGGAGAAAGAGAAAAAGGAGAAGAAGAGCCAAGAAAACAATCCATAGAAAAACTATGATAATTTTAATGGAAAGAAAATCAACCAAATAATAATTGAAAATGAATGCTGCAAAGTTACATAGAACAAGAATGATTCCAAAGAAGAATTATGAAAAGCTGTCTCCTTTGTAGTGGTGGGAACTTCATGGTTATGGAACACTGAGCATATTTTTTACAATTTGTAAATATACTAATTAGATTGAAGAATTTTCTCATTTTCTTTTTTTTTTTACGTTAATGGTATTTTGTGTTCTGTAAAATAGTTTTTTTGGAAATATGGCTAGAGATGAATTTAAGGAGAAATTTAAACAAAATAAAAATAACCAACATCAATAAAATTTACTTTAAAAATAAAATCAGACTGTCAAATTATATGCCACTTTCAACTCTAATGGTATATGATTCTCAAAAATTCTCAGCAGAATTTGATTACATTCCAGTGTGTTACAGTATTAGAATTCTAATCCACTGGATTAAATGATTTAGAGGACAAGTAGGGAATATATACATACACACACATACACACACACACACACATATATATATATATATAGATAGATAGATAGATAGATAGATATAGATATAGATATAGATATATGCATATATCAAATTTTGTGCCAGATACTGTGCTAACATCTTTTTTTTTTTAAACAAATATTAACTCAATTGCTCCTTATAATAACCCTGTGAGGTAGCTGCCATTTTCTCCATTTTATAGTAGAAAAACTGAGGCAAACTGAGATTTAGTGACTTACCCAGGGTCACACAGTTAGTAGGTATTTGAGACATTTGAACTCTGGTCATCTCAAATCTAGGTATAGTTTTCTATCTCTTCTTTAGCTATTGCTTCTAGAAAGGGTCTTAGAAAATATATATTTTCCTACTTCTTATAGATGATGAAATTATGATCTGGAAAAGGGGAATGATTTTTTAAATTCATACAGATTTTAAACAGCAGAATTTTTAGGTATACCTAGATTTTCTAACTCCACAAGCAGCATTCTTTATACCATACCATACTGCCTTACAATGCACTGAAAGTATCTACTGAATCTCTCTAAGGAATTTGAAGGAAAAGGTGACATTTTCATCAAAGATGTCCTCCAGAGATAAAATCTTCAGAGAATTGAGGTCAATAAAAGCAGTTTCTTGGTTGACTCACACTCTCACTTGCCCCTCTCCTGGTTTGCTATTGACTTAACATATCTAAAATGTTTTTCCATCTCCATTCTATTCCCAACGCCCTGAATCTAGACACAAATCCTGTTAGGCAATAGGAACATTCACCTGAAAGGAAATCCTTGTATGCTGTTAAAGTCTTCAGAAAATGCAAAAGAAAAAGTTGGCAAAAGCATGAAAGATTGAATATCTGGTACCTGTTTGTATTTTCTGATTATACCTTCTTTTACTGTCTCCCAGTGAAGTCTATGAACAAATATTAGTTGTTATTGTTTGTAAGGATTACAAAGCCTCTAGGAGCAAGAAATGCAGTTCAAGGCAGGTGGGAGGAGCTGAGGGATGAGAGGTACTGAGGCACAGGCAAGTTTTACATGGAGGTGAGGCATAGCCCCAACAGGTGGTGTCTGACCCCAGGTACCATGTCTCCCTTCTTAGAGCTCTCAAAGCCTACTATGACTCCCTCCCTCTTCTTGGGCCAGTCCTATTATGCCAGGTTCTTAGAGGACCTCTCCTTGCCCAGATCCTCAGGAGAATATAAATATGTGCGAAGAATAAAGTTCTCTTTCGCTTCACCTTTACCTGCTGGTGGTCTGTCTCTATGTTATCTGGGTTGGTACTGGAAGACTGGTAAGTTTGGCCTAGTTGTGTGTGTAAAGGGCTGAAACTCTTAAAAGGTATGCTTGAATCAGACAACCAAGCACTTAAGGTTAATTACCTATTCAATAATGACTCTTTTAGCATATGTTTGGAAAAATGGCCCTTCTCACTGTTCTGTATTGGCTCAGTGTTTGGTATACAGATAATCAGAGGCAAGGATTAGAGGGTGGGGTGAGACAAGGCAGACTCACTTGGCCCCAGGACTAGGAGGAGAAAGGTGGTGCTTCTAAACTCCTAACAGTTCACCTATTTCTCTCCCTAAAGATAAGGACTTTTACTTATCCTTACTCTGGCTAATCTGAGGCCTTCAGGGAGCTAGTTTGGACTTAATAGTCATGCCACCAATAGGTGGGCAGTTAGAGTAGCCCAAAGGGCTACAAGTGGCACCTGAACAGAGATAATTTTAGCTAAGACCTCACTATATAGCAGGCCTGCAGGTGGGAAGAGAGACAGAACTCTGCTCTAGTGAATAGAAGGTTAGGAATGGGACAAATTATTGTGAGGGTCCCAGACCTGGAGGGCCCAGGGAAAGAAGCTTATAGAATAGTAAAGCAAGAAGGATTGGAAATTGATTTTAAATAGTGGGAGGCAATAGGTAATCAGATGACTTCCTATGATCAGGAAACACCAGGAGCCATCCTGGAATGGCATCACCTCATTTATCAAGTGATTGAGGGCATTTTAAGAGGTTCAAGTCACAATCTAATAAAAGTACATAATGAAGTGCAAACAGAGAGTCATAAAACAAATGAAGGTCTTCAACCAGCACTCACCAGGACCAGCCATGTCCATGAAATGGAGCAGGTAGAAAGAATTAGGAAGTAAACAGAAAGAAAAAGGAGGTAGATGTGACAAAAAAGGAAGAGGTAGTGAAGAAGCAGGAAGTGAATATGAAGGAACAGGAGGAAGAAGGGATATGATGAGCAAAGAGAAAGTAAAAAGAGAGACATATGACCTTGAGGAAAAGGAGAGTGATAAGATGAGGGAGGAGAAAGCAAACAGAGGAAAGGTCACCTCTGTCTTCAAGGCATGGCCTTCTTCCTCCATCCCCTGCCATCCCTAAGGAGATATGTCTTCCATCTGCTCCCTCTGAACCCTCTTGTGAAGGCTTTAGAGATTCCCAGACAAGTTTAGGACAAATAATACAGAAAGATGGAAGGTATGAAATAAATGAAGATCAAATGCAATATGATGCAGCAGTATATGTAGCTGTGTCCCAATGTGCCCGAAGAGCATTTAGCAAAATTCAAGCTTCTGGAAAACAGAAGCCCTCAATTACTAAAATTAAACAAGATCCAGATGAAACTTTAACTGATTTTGTGGTCCACCTACAGGCAGCTGTTCAGAGGTCAGTGGGCAGAGGAGAAGCCTCCAGCCTCCTTATACAGAAATTGGTATAAGAAAATGCTAATACTAACTGCCAGAAGGCAATGCTTACATTAGATAGGGAGGCTGGCCTGGAAGAGATGAGAAAGATATGAGAACTTTGGCTCCAGTGCCTTTCAAATGGATGCCATTGCAACTGCTATATCTAAAGGGATTGCAGCAGAAGACCTGCCCTGGAAGTTTGTAGACAAACAAGAGATATTCTGACTCCTAGTGGTTGCAGGTGTCAGGTACAATCTATGGGGCAGGGACATGTTGAAGGCTTGTGGGGCCTCAGTTTATATAAGACCTTCACAGGATTTTTAATTAGGGTCATTGGGTATTTGGGCACCACCTTTCATATCACACCCACACCATTAACATGGAAATCTAATGCTCCAAGTCATTATTAATCAGAGAAATGCAAAGTAAGACAACTCTGAGATACCATTACACACCTGTCAGATTAGCTAAGATGACAGGAAAAAGCAATGATGAATGTTGGAGGGGATGTGGGAAAACTGGAACACTGATGCATTGTTGGTGGAGTTGTGAACGAATCCAACCATTCTGGAAAGCAATCTGGAATTATGCTCCAAAAGTTATCAAACTGTGCATACCCTTTGATCCAGCAGTGCTACTACTGGGTTTATATCCCAAAGAGATACTAAAGAAGGGAAAGGGACCTATATGTGCCAAAATGTTTGTAGTAGCCCTGTTTGTAATGGCTAGAAACTGAAAAATGAATGGATGCTCATCAATTGGAGAATGGTTGGGTAAACTGTGGTATATGAATGTTATGGAATTTTGTAAGAAATGACCAGCAGGATGAATACAGAGAGGCTTGGAGAGACTTACATGAACTGATGCTAAGTGAAATGAGCAGAACCAGGAAATCATTATATACTTCAAGAACGATACTGTATGAGGATGTATTCTGATATAAGTGGATTTCTTTGAGAAAAAGAAGATGTAACTCAAGTTTCAATTGATCAATGATGGACAGAAGCAGCTACACCCAAAGAAAGAACACTAGGAAATGGATGTAAACTGTTTGCATTTTGGTTTTTCTTCCCTGGGTTATTTTTACCTTATGAATCCAATTCTTCCTGTGCAACAAGAAAACTGTTCAGTTCTGCACACATATATTGTATCTATGATATACTGTGACATATTTAACATGTATACAACTGATTGCCATCGGGGGGAAGGGGTGGAGGGAGGGAGGCATGGCTTTATGCCATGATACTGCATTTTATATGGATGATATATAGTTTTCAATTAACAGTGGGAAAGATCTCTCTGCCCTACTTAGAAACCATAAGCATTCTCACTCAACATGGACTGGTGGTAGCCCCAGAAAAGATCCAACATAACTATCCCATCATTTACCTGGGACTCCTCATGGGGATTTCTACAATTATTAATCAGATACCTAACTTAAAATTGGTTCTAGCACTTGCCTTATGTATGACTGATACAAGGTGGGGCTACAATACATTCCTTGGGGGAGAACTTTCCATTTCTAGTGCAGATCAGGCCCTGAATTGTTTATAGAGGGAAGGGTAAAAGCAAATCTTTTTCTTATCTTCTGGAATCAGAGGGATGGAAAAGAAAGAATATTGTGTCTATTACTGTAATTGGCCAGCCAGTGGGTACTAGATTAGGACCTGTATGTGCCAAAATGTTTGTGGCAGCCCTGTTTGTAATGGCTAGAAACTGAAAAATGAATGGATGCTCATCAATTGGAGAATGGCTGGGTAAACTGTGGTATATGAATGTTATGGAATTTTGTAAGAAATGACCAGCAGGATGAATATAGAGAGGCTTGGAGAGACTTACATGAACTGATGCTAAGTGAAATGAGCAGAACCAGGAAATCATTATATACTTCAAGAACGATACTGTATGAGGATGTATTCTGATATAAGTGGATTTCTTTGAGAAAAAGAAGATGTAACTCAAGTTTCAATTGATCAATGATGGACAGAAGCAGCTACACCCAAAGAAAGAACACTGGGAAATGGATGTAAACTGTTTGCATTTTGATTTTTCTTCCCTGGGTTATTTTTACCTTTTGAATCCAATTCTTCCTGTGCAACTTATTTCAGAAACTAGTTGGATACATTCAGTTGTTAAGGGCTCATGCTCCTATTCCTATTTCTTTGATGCAACTTTTATATGACATCTTAAAAGGATGTAAGAGATACCCAGAGCTCATTAACATCATATCAGACAGCCTATATGCTGAGTGCTCAGAGACAATGAGGATTCTGTCTTATAACCTCAGAATTCTTCAATTGCTAACTGCTGAATTGCAGCTGATTTTACAGACTAGGAAACATCCCATTTACATCCTGCATGTATATTCTCACCAGTGCTGTGTGGGAGGCATATTTGCAGGCAATGAGGGGGTGGATCATGCTTTACAATTCTCCCTTCTCACGGTTGTCATATGCCCATGACTTTTTACCTGCTAATTCTCTGCTTTGTCTTTATGGGATCACCAGGGAATAAGCCCAGCAGATAGTGAAGCAGTATGTTCAGTGTGTTCAGTTTCTCCCTTCTCCACCTAGTAAAGGAATTAATTCCCAGCATTTATTCCCCAATGATTTGTGGCAAATGGATATGAAACATAGGAGCCATGTGGCCATCCACATCTGTACTGACACCTTTTCTAAATTTATTTGAGCCACAGTGGCCTCCAGTGAGAACACTCCAGTGAGTCATTAAACATTTGTATAGTTGCTTCTCCTCTCACGGGATTCCTAATACCATAAAGATCTAGCTTATACCTCTAAGCAAATGGCCACCTTCCTTGCCATATTCGATAGCATATTACAGGGATTCCCCATAATCCACAGGGTCAGACCCTAGTAAAACAGGCCCATCGTACTCTGAAGGGCACCCTTGTTAAACAGAAAGGGGAGGAAGTAGACAGAATCTCTGATGGCCCACACAGGCTGAGGTGGATAAGACCTTATATACTTATAATTTTTTGTGCTTGGATAGGAATACTGGCCTCTCTCTAGGAATGATACATTTGGCACAATCTTATAGACAGAGAAAACTAAGCTCCATAAAAACAGCTCTTCAAGCACCAGGGAACATTAAAAAGGTCCTTTGGAAGGATGAGAAAGGACATTGGCAAAGTTCATCCTTAGTACTTTGGAGAGGACCAGGATATTTATGCCTTGCAGATCCTGATGGGGAAAGCTGCTGGATTCCAGAAAGAACAAGGAAAGTTTCCCTTACTAAAACAGGAGCTGAAGAAGAAGATAAGGAGATTACCCAAGAAATGCCTGAAACAGCACCATAGAAGAGAGATGATTACCCTTGACAAATCAGCTTAGTGAGTGGATCCAAAATACTGCTTTTCCCATCTCCTTCTATTGTATCCTATGGGCTCTATGTAGCCATTTTTGTGTTATTGCTTCTTTTGCTTTTGCCTACTTTGCTAGGATGTTTTATACATATTCTAAAAAATTCCTTAGAGGTACTTATAGAAGAGCTTCTCATTCATTAATATGAGAACACTTGGTCTTATTAATAAAAGAGAGGGAGATGTAAGGATTAAAAAGTCTCTAGGAGCAAGGAATGCAGTTCAGGGAATGTGGGAGGACCTGAGGGATGAGAGGTACCAAGGCCCGGCAAGTTCTACATAGAGGTGGGGCATAGCCCCAAGAGGCGGTATCTGATCCCAGATATCACATCTCCCTCCTTAGTGCTCTCAAAGCCTAGCATGCCTCCCTCCCTCTTCTTGGGTCAATCATGTTATGCCAGCTTCTTAGAGGACCCCCTTCCCTTCAGGGGGATATAAATATATGCTGTCTAAGAATAAAGTTCTCTTTCACTTCACCCCACCTCCAGGTGGTCTGTCTCTATATTATCCGGGTTGGTGCCTAAAGAATGGTAAGTTTGGCCTAGCCATGCCACTGGCGGGTGGGCAATTAGAGTAGCCCAAAGGGGGACACTACAATTGTTGATCAAAGCACAAAATTAGAAGAAGGAAGAAGAAGGATGAGAAGGAGGAGGAGGAGGAGGAGGAGGAGAATAAAAAGAAAAAGAAGGAGGAGGAGGAGGAGAAAAGAGAAGAAAGAATAGTAAAAAGAAATGATTTTTTATTGTCTATATAGCATTATGCTCACATATTATGTTTATACATAACAGAGTTGAAATCTGGATATGTTCAACAAGTATGTTTCATTTGTTTTTATACCTCTGTAGTCATATTAATGATTAAATAACTGACATATTTTAATTCCCTCAAAGACAATAGCAACTTTGCTATTGTTGCCTCTTATTTGAGATACACAAATTCTTTATAATAAGCATAAATTATCCATTTTAAAGATGAAGAAATATGGTGAATCATGGTCCAGTGCTATTACATGTCAGAGGCATGATATGAGTCAAAGTTGTTCCTACTATAGTTCTAGTAGCCTTAACAACACCCATTTTGCCTCTCAAATGAGTCATAATTTCATCACTGAGCATATTCTCTGCACTAAAACAGATTTCTACTTTTTTTTATGTACAAGCAGGATGGTCTTCATAAGTTGTTGGGAGGGGGAGGTTGTACTAACATTTCCTCCCAAAATATGACCTCATGCATAGGGGCACTCCTTCTAATGAGACAGGTAACAATCCATGCATTACAGTCTATCCCGGGCAATTCCTTCACATGTTGTCCTATACATTCTCCTGGGAGATTCACCAAATAAATAGAGAACCTTCCTTAATTCTAATGAGCCTTTTCAAATTTAGCGTTGGATGAATCTTAACCAAACTCATCAACTTCATAGTTAGAAACCATTCAAGTTTAGAGGTATAATATGTACAATTTCACAATTAGTCCCATGACCAAGGTAAAGCATCTGAGGAAGACTAATGGAGGAGAATTTTTATAACCTTTCAAATTACCATTTCTTGACTTAACAAAATAGTGTTTGTTAAACAAAAAAAACACTCTCAATAAGAAAAACTTCAAAATCCATCACAGAATAAATAATTTCTTTAAGAGGGTCAACATAAATGTTCATGAAGACAATATCCATTTCTTAAATAAATAAATATGAGTTAAAAAATGTTAAAACAGGGGACTGAGCCAAGATTGCAGAGAGGACACATGCTTCTTTCTGAGCTTTCCTGGTACCCTCACAAATTATGAAAGTCAGCCTCTGAATTAGTGCTAGACTGACAGAATCCACGAATATTGGTAATGCAGCCAATTACCAGCAGAAGATCATTCTGAAGATCTCCAGAAAAGGCCTCTTTTGATCAGACATAGGCATAGGAGGAGGTGGCTTAAGCACAGGCAGAGAGGTAGGCACAGAGGCCAGCACATACTGAGCAGAGAATGGGTGCAATCTCCACAAGGCAGAGAATCTACAAGGAGGACTCCACCACAATGTGGGCTACTCTACCCTGGTTGCAAGCCAGTAGATCAGCAGAGTTGTTATAAAACATCCAATAAAACACAAAAGGTAAAGAGTGTACCCCAAAGTGCTGAAGTCTCACAAGACCTAACCATACCCACTCAGCACCAGAAGTGATTCAGCGTGATCCCAGTGCAGCCATTGCTGCTTCTGGGAGTCTGTAGAAGAAGCTTGGAACCTCCTTGCCCAAAAAGCAGATCTCAACTTTTAAAAAATGAGTAAAAAGGGAAAGCAAGCTCTAAGTAGAAACAGCTTCTACAATGAGAAAAAACAGATTTCAAACCTCGAGGAGACTAAAAGCAGGTTATCTCCAGATGAAGCTCCAAAGAGGGATATAAGCTGGTCCCCACCCCATAAAGCTCTCCTAGATGAAATTTTAAAAGATCTTAAAAGAGAGCTATAAGAAGAATGGGGAAAGGAAAGGAAAATCCTGCAAGAGAGTTTGGAAAAGGCATATAATTCATTAAAAGAAAGATTTGATAAAGTGGAAAAAGAAAACAACTCCCTGAAATGTGAAATGGAAAAGATAAAGTATTCCCAGGAATTTGTGAATTGAAAAAAGAAAATAACTGTATAAAATAATTTATGAAATGGAAAAATATTCCATAGAACAAAACAATTCATTGCTTTGGCAATGTGAGAAGAAAAAGAGATTAAAGGAAATAGAGTAGGTAGTGAAGAAACCAAATTATCACTATTTGCAGATGATATGAGGGTATACTTCAAGAACCCTAGAGAATCAACTAAAAGCCTATTAGAAGTAATCAATCACAATGTTAGCAAAATTGCAGGATACAAAATAAATCCACATAAATCATCAGCATTTTTATATATCACTAACAAAATCCAACAGCTAGACATACAAAGAGAAATTCCATTTGATATAACTGTTGATAGGATAAAATATCTGGGAATCTGTGTGCCAAGGGAGGGTCAGGGATATATGAGCAAAACTACAAAATACTTTCCAAACAAATAAAGTCAGATCTAAACAATTTGAAAAATATCAAGTGCTTTTGGATAGGCCTAGAAAATATAATAAAGATGACAATATTACCTAAATTAATATATTTATTTAGTGCTATACCAGCCTAACTCCCAAGAAACCCTTTTACTGACCCAGAAAAAATAACAACAAAATTTATTTGGAAAAACAAAAGGTCAAGAATTTCAAAGGAACTTATGGAAAAAAAATCAAATGAAGGTGGCCTATGTGTACCAGTTCTAAAACTATATTATACAGTAGTGGACATCAAAATCATTTGGTATTGGCTAAGAAATAGACTAGTGGAATAGGTTAGGTTCACAGAACCAAAATAGTCAATAACTATAATTTAGTGTTTGACAAACTCAAAGACCCCAGCCTTTAGTATAAGAACTACTGTTTGACAAAAACTGGTGGGAAAATTGGAAATTAGTATGACAGAAACTAGGCATTGACCCACACTTAATGCTGTATATTAAGATAAGGTCAAAATGGATTTATGATCTAGACATAAAGAAGATAATAAATACTAGAAGAACATAGGATCATTTACCTCTCAGACCTGTGGGGAAGAGAGGAATTTGTGACCAAAGAAGAACTAGAAATCATTATTGATCACAAAATAGAAAATTTTGATTATATTAAGTTAAAAAGTTTTTGTATAAACGAAACTAATGCAGATAAGATTAGAAGGGAAGCAATAAACTGGGAAAACATTTTTACAATCAAAGGTTCTGATAAAAGCTTCAAATCCAAAATACATAGAGAATTGACTCAAATTTACAGAAATCAAGCCATTCTACAATTGATAAATGGTCAAAGGATATGAACAAACAATTTTCAGATGAAGAAATAGAAACTATTTCCATTCATATGAAAAGGTGCTTCAAATCACTATTGATCAGAGAAATATAAATTAAGATAACTCTGATAGACCACTATATACCTCTCAGATTGGCTAAGATGACAGGAAAAGATAATGCTGAATGTTGGAGGAGATGTGGGAAAACTGATACATTGTTGGTGGAATTGTGAATAAATCCAACCATTCCAGGGAGTAATTTGGAACTATGCTCAAAAAGTTATCAAACTGTGCATACCCTTTGATCCAGTAGTATTACTACTGGGTTTATATCTCAAAGAGATCTTAAAGAAGGGAAAGGGACCCACATGTGCAAAAATATTTGTGGCAGCACTTTTTGTATGGTTAAAACCTGGAAATTGAATGGATGTCCATCAATTGGAAAATGATTGAATAAATTTTTGTATATGAATGTTAGGGAATATTATTGCTCTATAAGAAATGATTAGCAGGATGATTTCAGACTGGCCTGGAGAGACTTACATGAATTGATGGTAAGTGAAATAAGCAGAACCAAGAGATCATTATACACAGCAACAACAAGATTATATGATGATCAACTCCGATGAATGTGGCTCTCTTCAACAATGAGATGATTCAAACAAGTTCCAATTGTTCAGTAACGAACAGAATCAGCTACACCCAAAGAGAGAACTTTGGGAAATGAGTGTGAACCACAAGATAGCATTTCTACTCTTTCTGTTATTGTTTGCTTACATTCTTGTTTTCCTTAGATTTTTTTCTTTCTTTCTAAATCCGATTTTTCTTATATAGAAAGGTAACAGTATAAATATGTATACATATATTGAATTTAACATACTTTAACTATTTAACATGTGATGGACTGCCTGCCATCAAGGAGAGGGGTTGGGGGAAAGGAGGAGGAAGGTTGGAACAGAAGGTTTTTCAAGGGTCAACGTTGAAAAATTACCCATGCATATGTTTTGTAAATAAAAAAGCTTAATAAAAACAATATAAATAAATAAATGTTAAAGCAGAGGTAGTGGTTGAAAGAAATATGTTCTGTAAATAAAAAAGCTTAATAAAAACAATATAAATAAAATGTTAAAGCAGAGGTAGTGGTTGAAAGAAATTAGCATATATGATACCACCCACAGGTAAATTAGGTTCTGTTCTAAAACATATTCTAAGTTTTGTTTGAATCTAAATTGTGGCTATTCTATTTTTATGTTGATTTATATTTGGTTTTTGGGGACCTACACCTATGATTTCTCTGGTGCTATATATGATGACTATAAAGAAACTCAATCTCCCAAGCAAATTGGCACCTGCTCTGTAATTTATAATTTTATCAATTTGCCTGCACACTTAAGAGTTTAAGCTCTTGCCAGAAGACACACAACCAATTTTGTCCCTTGAATGCTATTTCTTTATATTGGAGAGACCAAATCACAATAGTAGAAAATAAAATTTAAAATAAAAAGAAAAGAAAGTAAATCAATGTGTAGTTCTGTATCAATAAAAAAATGCTTTGGGGTGTGTGTGGCAATATGAATCAAACTTGTGCCTGAATTTACTGATGTCTATCTCTAAATTGTTTTTTTTTTTCCTTTGAGAAAATATTCTACAATAAAAATCTATTTCACCAAGTACTCTTGAAGTATAGTTGTAGTTCCTTTTAGTTAGTTATGTAAAAGTTCAGTCTGTTAGAAAATTTCTTGGAATCATCAGTATAAGGAAACTTACAGATCATGTAACACTGGGGTCCATGGAATCCATTAATCTGTTAGGATTATATGGATATATTTTGGGGCCGGGATTGTACTAGGGAAAATGTTATGCCTTTATTTTCCCTTATTTTGATCTGAAAATTAAAATTTCCTTCAATTATTTAAAAATATTCTGGGATACAAACAATTCTCCAGTTGGTAAATGGTCAAAGGTCAATTTTCAGATGAAGAAATTAAAACAATTTCTAGTTGTATTAAAAAGGTGCTTTACATCACTATTGGTTAGAGAAATGTAAATTAAGACAACTCTGAGGCACACAGATACTTCTCAGATTGGCTAAGATGACAGGAAAATATAATGATAAATGTTGGAGAGGGTGTGGGAAAACTGGGACCCTAATATGGTGTTGGAGTTGTGACTTGATCTAATCATTCTGGAGAGCAATTTGGAACTATACCCAAAGGGCAATCAAAATACATATCCTGTGATCCAGTAGTGTTTCTCCTGTATCTATATCCCAAAGAGATCATAACAAAGGGAAAAGTACCCATGTGTGAAAAATGTTTGTAGTAGCCCTTTTTATACTGGTGAGAAACTGGAAACTGAGTGTATGTCCATCAGTTGAGGAATGGCTGAATAAATTATGGTATATTAATGTAATGGAATATTATTGTTCTATATTGGTTCAGCAGGATGGTTTCAGAAAGGCCTGGAGAGAGTTGCATGAACTGATGCTAAGTGAAGTGAGTAGAATTAAGAGAATAGTATTTATAGCAACAACAACATTATATAATGATCACCTGTGAGGGACTTGGCTCTTTTCAACAATGAGGTGATTCAGGCCAATTCCAATAGATGTGTGATAGAGAGAGCCATCTGTATCCAGAAAGAGGATTATAAGGACTTAATGTGGATCATAACACAGTATTTCCACCTTTTTGTTGGTGCTCACTTGCTTTATTTTTTTTTTTACTTTCTCATTTTTTCTCTTTTTAATCTGGTTTTCTTTGTGCTGCATGATAAATATGAACATATGTTTAGAAGAAATGGTCATGTTTAAAGTATGTTGAATTACTTGCTGTCTAGAGGAGAACAATGGATGGAAGGGATGAAGAAATATTCATTGCCTGGATTCTTCATGTCAAAAGAACAGAGCCAAGACTTCCCATATGATAGAAGTTTCCTAAGGCCACATAAGCCTATTATAAATATCTGTTTCATAGCATGAGAACTCCTATAAGCACAAATACAACTTTATAGAAAGCTTAAATAAGAGAGTTTGTTTAGGAAAAAGAGAAGGTTGACTTTTGGGATCAATAAAATTAAACTACATTCATTCTTTAGTAGAACTCTAAGACGTTATATTACTGGGAAATGGCCTTGTCTCATATAAAACAATTTTACTCCCATATTGTAGTTTTTCCCTCCAGCATTGCTTATCTTCAGTCAGTATATTGCTGCTTTCAGATAATTGATTTAGAAATCTTGAACAAGCAGAGTTATTACAAAGAAAAAAGTAGGTGCTTTTAAACAGTTTGTTTTGGGAGGGTTTTTTTCCTCTATTTTTACTTCTTTTCAGCTTTGATTCCTGCCAAACATTGAAAAAAATAATGAATACGCAAAACCTTACTTTAATTCTCATAAAATGTTTTTGAGTTTTTATTTTTTTTTGGGGGGGGGCAAAAGCAGAAACAAAAACAAACAAAAACCTTCAGAATATATCAGTATATTTTCTGTGTATATGTATGTATGTATATGCAAAATATCAGTATTTCTCTAACAAAAGAAGTTGATAGTTTTCTGAACACTAATTATTTTTCTTACCTTGAAAATACTGTCCCTGTTCACAACTATTAGTTCAAAGAATCTAAGAATTAGTATAGCATTTTCTCATCATTTAGTCTCAATGAGACTATACTCTCAGGACTATGATCAATGACCAAGAATCCCTTCTACAACATACTTCGGAAATAATCATCTAGCTTTGCTTAAAGACCCCTATTAGAAGAAAGTCCATTGGGAAATGTGTGTATGTGTGTGTAGAAATAGACATTTCTTAACCACCTACTATTTACCAAGTGCTATATTAAATAAAATCTTACTTTAATCTATCTATTATTCCCCAAGTCAACCCATTTAACATTCACATAGCTATCATTGTTCATAACCTTTTTATTTATGTCAGTACTAAATTTGCTTTTGGTATTTACATCTCTTCATTTAAATTTTGTCTTCTGGATCAAAGGAGAGAAAGTCTGTTCTTTCTTCCATAAACCAAGAATGAGGAAATCAAGTATTTATTAAGTTCTTACTATCTCTCAGACACTCCACTAAGCCCTTTACAAATATCTCATTCGATTCTCAAAGCAATTCTGGGCAGGTATTTATTATGATTGTTGTTGTTGTTGTTGTTGTTATCTTCATCTTCAGATTGAAGAAATTAGCAAGTAGAAGTTAAATGACTTATGCAGGATTATAAATCAAATGTATGAAGATGAATTTGAACTCAGGACTTCTTAATACAAGGATTTGGGCTCTATCTACTGCTCATTCAATCATTCATTAACTGTGATTCAATTAACTGTGAAAAGTTTCAGTGTATCCTTTCCTAACATTCTCTTGCCTTCTATATTACTTGGCACTAACTATGCCACAGTGAATATAGCACAAGATCATATCTTCTCTTTCACTTGTCTCATTACACTGCTACTTCTTATTAAGCTTGACTTCTAATAAAACCCCCATATGTGTTGACTCTCATTGCTATGGCAGCTCTGTCCAGCCAAGTCCTTATAAAAACAGCCTATAATAACCTCAGAAACCCCTAACTATCTTAACGCCTTAAACCCAATGCTCTGTGACATGGATTGTTTAGTTACTATCAATTATCTTTGTAAGATCCTAGGAAAAGGGAGCACTTCTGGAGGACCACAGAAGAGCAAAAATTTCCCACTTTTTTTATTTTTTAAAGAACAGAGTAAAGAAAGAGAATAGGGCAAGGAAATAACCATTTAATAAGCACCTACAATGTTCTAAGAATGGCACTGTTAGTTTTATAAATAAATTACAAATATTACCATATTTAATCATCATAATCACTCTGCCAAGTAAGTGATGTTATTATCCCCATTTTCAGTATTATTCTCATTTTTCATGATCCTACAATGATAATTTATTTTAACTCAGCAATCACACTTGACAGGTCTTTCTATTACACCACCCCAACCCTGGTAGTCCATCTAGGTGTATACATTTGAATTCCTTGAGTGTATATAGGTGTCATTCAGTCACCTCCATAATCTAGAGATTACAACTTCTCGTAACTATTTTTTCTGTCTTTCCCTAAAATTTTATGAATATGGAAATAAATAAGTTGCCATTTCATTTTATTGGGTTATATACTTAGTGTTTATAAGTAATTCTCATTTTTCTGCTGTATTATTTGCATTTTAATACATGAGAAGACTGTTTTAGGGGAAAAGGAACCAACTGCACATATACAGAAATCCCAAAGACTACTGTCTTTAAATGTCTACTAAAAAGAAAAAAAAAGAAAATATTTTTCTCATCATGAAAAGCTGCTGGCCCTATGATAACTAAAACATGGGCAACTTTACTGATTATAGAAAGGCCTGAAAAGATTTACATGAACTGATGCTAAAAGAAATAAGCAGAACCAGGAATACATTGTACACAAGAAAATTATCAACTATGAAGGCTTCAACTCTTTTCAGTGGTTCAGTGATCTAAAGCAATCTCAATAGACTTTGGACAAAAAAATGCCATCTGCAGGAAGAACAAGAACTAAGGAGACTGAATGTAAATGAACACATGCTATGTTCAATTTTTTGTTCTGTTTTTTTTTCCTCTCCCATGTTTTTTTTTTTTTTTTACATTTCCTCTGATTTTTCTCTCCCAACGTGATTTGTAAAGCAATGTGTATTAACAATAAATAAACTTACTACTACCAAAAAAATGGGCAGCTTTAATGACCAGATGTTTAAGGATTTGAAGTGGGAGTGGGAGTATAAAGAATGGGAAGAAACATAAAGCCAAATAGAATGCAACAATGAGTGATACACATTTTTCTTGTCATGCCCTGACATTACTCATATTCTTTGGCCTCAACTCTGATAATGAAAGACTTATGCTAACACCGACCAGCATTCGGATACTGCTAGAGAAAACAGTTAGAAAATCACCCAGTGCCAACCATGTTATAGAAAGTAGATAACTGGTGTAGTAGGGAATGGAATCCTTCATTCAATTATGCCAAAGACTAGTTTCAGAATAGAAACTGGGCAAGTAACAACTTGCCATTGCAAATGATAATATGATTTAGTTGACCCATAGCTTCAATTTGCTCAGGTTTAAAGCAATGGTGCAAAAAATTTCTGATCAAGGACCTAACAACATTGTTCAGAGTTTATCAACTTAATATTTCATTTTACCCTAAATCTGAAAAAAAATAAAGAAAATATTCAAAGCTTAAATGCTTCCTTTCTCAATAATAGTGTTTGTGAAGTGGACAAGCATGTTCAAGTTGATTATAAAATACTTATCTTATTCCATATTTAATGTCTCAACTTTTCATTCATCTTTGCTAAATTCAGCTTGGTTTTTCTCAGGCATAAGCAGTAAAAACCTATATGACGGCACCTAGAAATATCCTAAAAGTGTGTATATCTATGTATATTTTTATATGTAAACATTTGAGTATGAAAGAGAAGGATGCTGTTGTTCTCCACCAATGAACATATTTATAATACATGGTATTGCCAGACCCATACAATTTCTTTCTCTATAAATTGACTGAGATAGAGTGTAGCCATAGGTATTTCAGAGGCAGAAGCACACATGTAATAACTGGAAAGCTCTTACACATCTTTGAATAGACACTCTCTCATTCATAGTCTTTTATTATGGGTGTGTCTAACTATCATCTACTCTAGTTTACATTTTCTACCAATTTTCCATACTAGTTTATTTCTAAATTTTCATTATAACTTTTTATACACAAAACATAAGCATGGGTAATTTTTCAACAATGATCCTTGCAAAACCTCATGTTCCAAATTTTTCTCTCCTTCCCCCCACCCCCTCCCCTAAATGGCAGGTAATCCAATACATATTAAATATGTTAAAATATATGTTAAATCCAATATATGTATACATAGTTATACAATTATCTTGCTAGACTGTGGTCCACACTTAGTTCCCACCATCTTCTCTCTGGGTGTAGATAGCTCTATTTATCACTGAACAATTGGAACTGGTTTCAGCCATCTTATTTTTGAAGAGAGCCACGTCCATAAAAATTGATCATCATATAGCACTATTGTTGAAGTATAATGATCTCCTGGTTCTGCTCATTTCACTCAGCATTAGTTCATGTAAGTCTTTCCAGGCCTCTCTGAAATCATCCTATTGGTCATTTCTTACAGAACAATAATATTCCATAGCACTGATATACCATAATTTATTCAGCCATTCTCCAATTGATGGGCATCCATTCAGTTTCCAGTTTCTTGCCATTACAAAAAGAGCTGCTACAAACATTTTTGCACATATGGGTCCCCTTCCCTCCTTTAAGATCTCTTTGGCATATAAGCCCAGTAGAAACACTGCTGGTCAAAGGGTAGTCACAGTATAATAATATTTTGAGCATAGTTCCAAATTGCTCTCCAGGATGGTTAGATCCATTCACAGCTCCACCAAGAATGTATCAGTGTCCCAGTTTTGCCACATCTCTTCCAACATTTGTCATGTATAGTAATTTATTTTTCTATTCAACTAGAATTTTCCCCTGATAACAAGTTGTTTTTTTTTATATTAAATACTTTATTTGCTTATTTTTAGACAACAAAAATAGTGATTTATCCTCTGGACGAGAAAGACTACTCAAATAGTGAGGAAAGGTTTATCTTTCTTCTCTACCATCAGTGTATTAACACAAAACATAGAATCTCAGAGTTGGAAGAGGTCTCAGGGATCATGTAATCCTATTCACAACTAAATAAATATGTCTTGCTTAACATATCCAAGAAGTGGTCATCACTTGAATATCTCCATATTAATAATAAAACCAATAGAAATCACATGATAATTTCAATGAATGCAGAAAAAGGTTTTGGCATCCTAAAATTAATAAATCTTTGTGGTCAGCTATTTACCACCAGCTTTTTCAAATAAAAACCTGGTGTATTTTAAAATGAAAAAATATATACTTTATTGAAATGATCCAATCAGCTTTTGATCATACAAGTAGGTACATTGGTAAAACAAAATCATAACTTTTGAATTGACTTATTGAAAATTCAAATAAAAACACACAAGCATACACCAACAGACCGCTTGCTTTCATTTAAATCATTTGAATAGACAAGATTGGATTGAGTTCAACAACAGAACAGAATTTCAGTATGATTATGTCCCTTAATACTATCACTCATTCCTATTAAAAACATTAGAGACCATAGGGATAGAGGAACTTTCTTTAAAATAATAAGCATTATCTATGTAAAACTTACAGCAAGCATTATTTGTAATGAAGAGAAGCTGGACACTT
Organism: Sarcophilus harrisii; assembly: GCF_902635505.1. Taxonomy (NCBI): domain Eukaryota; kingdom Metazoa; phylum Chordata; class Mammalia; order Dasyuromorphia; family Dasyuridae; genus Sarcophilus; species Sarcophilus harrisii. The sequence continues at coordinate 137,589,071 of NC_045426.1, forward strand.
TCCCAACAAGATCGGGGTGAAACAAAGTTGCCCATTATTATCTCTATTATTCAACATTGTACTATAAATATTGACTTTAGCAATAAGAAAAGAAAAATAAATTAAAGGAATTAGAAGAGGCAATAAGGAAAAAAAACTGTTGCTCTTTACAGATAATATGATGACAATCATATTAGAATATAATATATAATGTAATATAAAGCCATCCAAAAATCTATTGGGAACAATTCACAGCTATAGTGTTGTGTTCTTCTTCTTTTCTAAAATATATGATTCTCTCTGAGAGCAGGTTTCTTGGGGAGGTTTTCTGGAGGCAGCCTTAGTTTCAATTAAAAGTAATAATCACATTGGAGATCTTTTCTTTCTAGGGTAATAATGAATAGTTCTACCATAATGTCATGCAGAGTAGAATATTCCACATACATTCTGAAATTGTACATTACTGTTCACCAATTTTGACTGCCAAAGGGGGTTTTCTTCAAGACTGATATGCAAAGTCATCATTAAAGATATTCCTAGAGATTAAAAAAAAAGTAATCACTTCAAATACAGCCAGCTGATAAAATCCAAATGTTTATTTTCTCCTTCCAAGTCTTGTCTCTTTCCTTGGGCCCGGTTAGCTTTCTTAGAGGCTCCCTTCTTGGTTCCAAGAACTCTTGTTGCTAATCCTTTCTTCTAGTTGTGCCTCTAGCTCAACTCCAACTCGTGGCTTCTTCTGAAGTGACTTCCTCTATTCTGAATCTTTTCAACTGAACTCTGCTGACTGAGCTCAGTTGTTTTTATGCTCTCTCAAAGGTTGACTCCTCCTCTGAGAGAGTGGGATTGTGGGTTTCTGACTTGTGAATCTCATACTGAATACTGACTTGTGAATCTCCCAAAAGTGTGAACTCCAGTGAGTACTTAAATACATTAGTGAGCTAGAGAATTTGCTAAGTACCATGCTAAATTAGGCAACTGACATCACTTTGTAAGGATTCTAACACTATAGCAAAGTAGCAGGATAAAAAATGAATCCACAAATTCATCAGCATTTCTATGTATTACTGTCAAAGCCTATCAGCAAGAGATAGAAAAAGAAATTTCATTTAAAATTACTGTAGACAAAATAAAATCCTTGGGGTTCTACCAGCCAAGACAAACACAATATGAACACAATTACAAAACATTTCTCACAGAAATAAAATCAAAATCTAAATGATTGGAGAAATAACAATTGTTCGTGGCTAGGCCAAGCTAATATAATAAAAATGACAATTCTGCCTAAGTTGGTCTACTTGTTCAGTGCCATAACAATCAAAATGCCAAAACATTATTTTTTAATAGCAGAAAAAAATAAGACAATTCCTTTGGAAGAGCAAAAGGTCAAGAATATCAAGGGAATTAGTGGGGAAAACAAACAACAAAAAAAGATGGCTTAGCAGGACAAACCTAAAACTATATTATAAAGCATCAGTGATTAAAAACCATTTGGTTCTGGCTAAGAAATAGAGTCATGAATCAGTGGAACAAATTAGATACACATGACACAACAATCAAGTTCTATAGCAATCTAATATTTGAAAAATCCCTAAACTTCAGCTTCTCGAATAAGAACTCACTATTAGACAAAAATTGCTAGGAAAATTGGAAAATGATATGTTTAAAGATAATGTTCCATCTAGCCTGTATTCCTTCCATGGGCTATTAGTAATAGCATAAAGAAGCACAGGAAGGAAATAGACAAAGAAGGAAAGATATTATGACTATAAAGAAAGAAGTGACATTTACCATTTCAATTGTTGAGTAGTCAGCTGTAAATGCTTAGCTCAAGATGTTGTTATTAGAGTTATCAACTTTCATTAGGCTCTATAGGACGTTATGGTTATAACTTTGCCCCTTCCCTAAAAGGAAAGAAATAGCAAAAACAAAAAACAAACAAACAAACAAACAAAAAACCCTCAGTAAAGAATTCAAATATGCAACCACTAGTCTGGAGAAAAAAATGTATCAACCTATGTATGTATCCTTATATTGCTTACTTCTTACTTGCAGATCCAAAAGTTTTAGAGCTTTACTTACATAAATGATTTCATTTGAAAATGACCCTGACTTCCTTTATTTATTCCTGAATACTAAATGTGGTCAAACTCAATATTCAAGAGCTACTCAGTGCACTGAGCAATCCTGGCATGTCATAGAATATCCTAAACTCATGATACTAAGAACTGAAGTAGTTATATTTCAAAGAGGTTTACTCATATCCACAATCCACATATCTTCCTTTGGTCCTAGAGAAATATGACAAAATTTCATTTTTTTTCTATATTTAATTCAATTGTGTTTCATTTCAAACACTTCTGAGAATGAGTTCAATTATTTGCTAAGACAAACTATTGTGAAATTTCCAGTTTAGTTATGGTAAGCATATGACTCAAGGTTCTCTTTCAAAAATTCACAGCTGGTCAAAGCTAGAAGGGACAATTATTTCGTCCCCAAAAAGTAAAAATAAATCTTTCTTTTATATATATTGAAGAGAAGATTAAAACCAAACAGAAAATTTAGTTTCATTTTATCTAATACATTATCCATCATATCTAGAGAAAAATACACTAAATATCTGTGCTTTTAAATATCTTCTTTAGGCCAATAAACTGGAACATTTTGGAAAGAAAGGCATTCTAAAACTAATAAATCTCTGTGGTCAGCTATTTACAACCAGCTTTTTCAAATAAAAACCCAGTGTATTTTAAAATGAAAAAGATATACAGTATTGAAGTGATCCAATCAGCTTTTGATCATACAAGTAGGTACACTAGTAAAATAAAATCATAACTTTTGAATTGACTTATTGAAAATTCAAATAAAAAACACACAAGCATACAGCAACAAAACATCTTGCTTTCATTTAAATCATTTGCATAGATAAGATTGGATTGAGTTCAACAACAGAACAGAATTTGAGTATGATTATGTCCCTTAATACTACCATTTATTAAACACCATATTTTGTTTGTGGAATAAGGGGTTTGAACTACTTAGTAAATAGGCCAGAAGTTGTAAATACATCTTTCAATTCATGGGTATTTCAGATAGAAGAAAAGGAAAAGGTTAGAAAAGATTGAGAATTTTCAACTTTATGGAATTAAATAAATTCTCTGAGTAGCAGATTCAAGTATTCTCTAAGGTGATATATATCTAGAAAGCAGATGGTACAAAAGACTCAACATATATTTCAACTTGGTGTAAAAAGAAGAAAAGAACCAGTTTGTATGCATCAATTATATTAGTTATTTATTCTCCCCCCTCAGGAATGGCTTTAAAGCTGTGAAGGGAATAATAATGATAAAACAATCAGATTTATGTCTTCATCCTTCCTATTATTTATTTATTTATTACCTGATACATCCACAAGAGTTATGACTATGCTTTTCCATGAACTTATTAGTGTATAATGAGAGCAATATACCAGTAGACACATTTGTAAACAATGTAATTCAATTCAAACAATTGACAATTGTTTCGAAGAACAATTTAATTCAATTCAATTCAACTTGAATTCAATTCAAAGAAACTTGACTGGTGGATTTAAAATATCAAATGTTAATCAAACTGACATTCATTTCTGCTAATGCCCCTCCAGCTTTCCTCTTCATTTTTTTTAAACAGTAGCTAAATCCCTGAAAGAAATGTTTCTCTAAAATAATAATAATAATATTTCACATTTCTATAACAGTAACATTTAAAAATTGCTGTTTTCAACAATGGTATGAGATAGTATGTAGGATAATGCAGATGAGATAGGATGGTTTACGTCTCAGATCTATAAAGGAGGAATCTGTGACCAAAGAAGAACTAAAGATCATTTATTCATCACAAAATAGTTAATTTCGATTATTGTTTAAAAGTTTTGTACGAACAAAACTGATTCAGACAAGATTAGAAGGGAAGCAATAAACTAGGAAAACATTTTTGCAATCAAAGATTCTGATAAAGCCCTCATTTCTAAAATATATAAAGAATTGACTCTACAAGAATTCAAACCATTCTCCAATTGATAAATGGTCAAAGGATATGAACAGACAATTTTAAGATGAAGAAAATGAAACTATTTCTAGTCATATGAAAAGGTGCTCCAAATCACTATTGATCAGAGAAATGCTAATTAAGACAACTCTGACATACCACTACACACTTGTCAGATTGGCTAAGATGACATGAAAAGATAATGGCAAATGTTGGAGGGGATGTGGGAAAACTGGGACACTAATACTTTGTTGGTGGAACTGTGAATGGATCATTCTGGAGAGCTGTTTGGAATTATGCTCAAAAAGTTATCAAATTGTGCCTACCCTTTGACCCAGTAGTGTTTCTTCTGGGTTTATATCCCAAAGAGATCTTAAAGTAGGGAAAGGAACCCATATGTGCAAAAATGTTTGTGACAGCCCTTTTTGTAGTAGTAAGAAACTGGAAACTGAATGGATGTCTATCAATTAGAGAATGGCTGAATAAAGTATGGTATATGACTGTTATGGAATATTATTGTTGTGTAAGAAACAACCAACAAGATGATTTCAAAGAGGCCTGGAGAAACTTACATGAACTGATGCTACATGAAATGAGTAGAATCAGGAGATCACTACACACTGCAACAACAAGACTATATGACAATCAATTCTGATAGACATGGCTCTTGGCTCTCTTCAACAATGAGTTGATTGAGATCAATTCCAGTTATTCAGTGATGAAGACAGCCATCAACACCCAGAGAGAAGACTGTGGGAACTGAGTGTGCACCACAATATAGCATTTTCACTCTTTCTATTGTTTGCTTGCATTTGTTTTCTTTCTCAGTTTTTTTTCATTCTCGATCTGATTTTTCTTGTGCAGCAAGATAACTGTGTAAGTACGTATACATATATTGGATTTAACATATTTAACATGTATTAGACTACCTTCCATCTAGGTGAAGAGGTGGGGGAAAGGAAGAGAAATTTTGAAACAGGTTTTGCAAGGGTCATTGTTGAAAATTACCCATGCATATGTTTTGTAAATAAAAGCCTTTAATAAAAACAACATGAGGCAGAAGAGGAGGAGAAGACTCTTAAATGTTAAATTTAGAAACAAATGGTCATATGGGTAGTGAGTGAGAAGAGAAATTTGTTTTTTCTTATTTCCCTATTATAATCCTTATTTACTTTATGGTTGATAACAATAATAAATAACATCTCTTTCAAATTTGTCCCCTTCCTTCTACTCAAAGATAAAAAAATGCCTTTTTTGGATCTCATTCTCTTTATTGTTGGGCATTGCAAACATCAATGTGTAATATGCCAGAGAGATAGCTATGGGATGGATGAGACTTAGACTAAGAAAAGAATTTTAATCCTGAAATACTTCATAGAACATGTTATTGTCACCAATTGGGACAACCTGGAGAAAATCTGATACCATACATTCTACTGAGTTCTACTTTATCCAAAAAGGATACTCTTTGTCAACAAAAGTGTATCTCTGCATCTGTTCTTTCTCTAGGATGGACAGCATTTTTTTTTTATCATAAGTCCTTCATAATTACCTTGGAGCACTGCATTGCTGAGAATGGCACAGTCATTCAAGCTGATTATCTTAAAATATTACCATTGCTTTGTACATGATGTACATGATGTACACTTTGCATGAGCATATAGAAGTCTTTCTAGGTTTTTCTAAAACTATTCTGCTCATTATTTCTTATAGCATAATAATATTCCATCATAATCACCACAACTTGTTCAGCCATTCTCCAGTTAATAGGCATCACCTCAATTTCCAATTCCTTGCCCTGAGAAAATATTCTTCCTTTTTTAAAAAAAAATCTCTTTTGGGGGCAGCTAAGTGGCATTGTAGATAGAGCACCAGCCCTGAAGTCAGGAGGAGCTGAGTTCAAATCTGCTCTCAGACTCTTAATACTTCTCAATTGTGTGACCCTAGGCAAGTCACTTAACCTCAATTGCCCCGGGCAAAAAAAAATCTTTTTTGAGTTACTATGTAGTGATATAGCTAGGTCAAAGGATATGCATGGTTCTGTAGCCCTTGGGATATATGTCCAAATTCCTTTACAAAATGTTTGAACCATTTCACAATTCCACCAGCATTGCATTAATATCACATTTCTCCTATACTCCCTCCAAAATTTCTCATTTTTCTTCTCTGGCTCAATAGTCAATCTAATGGGTATGGGTTAGTACCTCAGAATTGTTTTAATTCGCATTTCTCCAATCAATAGTGAGTTAAAGCATTTTGAATATGGCTATAAATAGCTTGATTACTTTATCTGAAATTGTTTGTATCCTTTAATCATTTGTTAATTGAGGAATGGCTCCATTTTTAAAAATAAATTTGACTTTATGTTTCCTATATGTTTGAGGAATGAGGCTTTTATAAAAGAAATTAGTTTCAAAACTATTTTCTTTTTTTTCTTTTAATTTTTTAATAGCTTTTTATTTACAAGTTATATGCATGGGTAGTTTTACAGCATTGACAATTGTCAAACCTTTTGTTCCAATTTTTACCCTCCTTTCTCCCACCCCCTCCCCTAGACGGCAGGATGACCAGTAGATGTTAAATATATTAAAGTATAAATTAAATACAAAATATGCATACATGACCAAACTATTATGTTGCTGTACAAAAAGAATTGGACTCTGAAATATTGTACAATTAGCCTTTGTAGGAAATCCAAAATGCTGGCAGGCAAAAATATAGGGATTGGGAATTCAATGTAATGGTTCTTAAGTCATCTCCCAGAGTTCTTTCTCTGGGTGTAGCTGGTTCAGTTCATTACTGCTCCATTGGAATTGATTTGGTTTATCTCATTGCTGAACATGGCCAGGTCCATCAGAATTGATCATCATATAGTATTGTTGTTGAAGTCAAAACTATTTTCATGATAACTATTATTAACTACATTTATTCTATTCTTTTTCCTTTTGCCTTGTCCCTCCTCAAAAGTATTTTGCTTCTGACTACCCCCTCCCCCAAAATGCCCTCCTTTCTGTCACTCTCCCCTTCTTTTGGTAACTCCTTCCCCTTATTGTATTGCAGGGTAAGATAGATTTTTATATGAAATTGTGTGTATGTTATTCCCTGTTTGAGCCAATTCTGATAAAAATAAGGTACACCCACTCACTCTCCTCTTTTCCTCTTTCTCTCCACTGTTGGGGGAGACGACTTTTTCTTGCCTCTTTTATGGCAGATAATTTACACCGTTCCACTTCTCCCTTTCTGTTTCTCCCAGTATATTCCTCTCCTACCCCTTAATTTTCATTTTATATTATCCCTTCATATTCAACTCACACCTGTGCTCTCTGTCTATATATACTTCTTCTAACTGCTAATACTGAGAATGTTCTTATGAGAATCATCCTCCTATTTAGGAATGTAAAAATATCAACCTTACTAAGTTCCTTATGATTTCTTTTTCTTAATTACCCCCTTATGTTTCTCCTGAGTCCTGTGTATGAAACTTATATTTTCTATTCAGCTCTGATCTTTTTATCAAGAATAGTTGATAATACTCTATTTTATTGAATATCCCTTTCCCCCCTGAAAGATTATATTAATTTTTTCTAAATAGTTGATTGTTGGTTGTAATCCTTCCTTTACTCTTCAGAATATAATATTCCAGGGCCTCTGATCCTTTATTGTAGAAGTCACCAAAATGTGAATTATACTGACTGGCTCTACCATCCTTGAATTGTTTTTGTTGTTGTTGTTGTTTGTTTGTTTTATTTCTGGATACTTGCAATATTTTTTCCTTGATCTGGAAGTTCCAATATTTGGTTATAATATTCCTAGGAGTTTTCATTATAGAATCTCTTTCAGGAGGTAATCTATGAATTTTTTGAACTTCTATTTTACCCCTTAATTTTAGAATATCAGGACAGTGTTCTTTGGTAATTTCTTGAAAGATAATAACTAGCCTCTTTTTTGATCATGGCTTTGAGATAGACTAATAGATTTTAAAATATCTGTCCTAGACATATTTTCCAGATCATTTGCTTTTCCAATGAGATGTTTCACATTGTTTTCTATTTTTTTCGTTCTTTTGGTTTTATTTTATTTTTTTGATTTCACACAAAGTCATTAGCTTCCATTTGCTCAATTTTAATTCTGAAATAATTGTTTACCTCAGTGAACTTTTGTACCTCCTTTTCCATTTGCTCAATTTTGCTTTTTAAGGAATTTGTTTCATTGACTTTTTGTACTTCCTTTTGCATCACTCGTATTTCTCTTTCCCATTTTTTCTTTACCTTTCTTACTTGATTTTCAATGTCCCTTTTGAACTTTTCTATAATCTGAGTCCAATTCTTGTCTATCTTGGATATAAGGATCTTTGACTGTCATCTTCTATGTGGCTTGATCTTTCTTGTCACCATAGTAATTTTCTACAGTCAGAATCTTTTTTTTCCTATTGTTGGCTCATTTTATCAGCCTATTATTTGACTTTTAAGTATTTGCTAAATAAAGTAAGACTTTGTTTCCAAGGTGGGGGGTGCAGTGTCCCAAACTTCAGAGCTGACTTCAAAGTCAAGGAAACATGGATTCAGGTTTTACATATTTTCTGTGAGACAAGTGGACAACTTTCAACGTTTTATTCTCCTTGATTTTATGTAGCCTGTACCCTAGTGCTCTCCACTTTTACCTTAGTGTAGACCTTTTCTGCCAACCTACCACGTTGTCTTCAGCTGGAAAATTGTTTCACTGAATTTTTTTATATAATCTGATGCTCTAGAATTTGTTTAAAGTCATTATTTAAAGGTACTTTGAAGGTGTTTGGTGGATGGCTCACACGAGTTCCCATTTTTATTCCATATCTGTAATTTTCTTAATTATGACATCTAAAACAAAGACATAGACATAGTTTCCCCAAAGGAATCTGAGAAATACAAGGGAGAATACAAATAAATACACATACCAAAAAACATTATTCATAGTCAGTAAAAGTAGATTTAATTTAGGGAGAAAGAAGCAAACCCCCCAAGTTTTGGATTTCTAGGTCTCAGTAGCTTGAAAAAAAATCAAAGCCATAGTCAAGGTACATGACTTCCTAGTGGAAAATTTCAGTCCTTTGAAGCCAACTGGATATCTATACTCTCAGATATATTTCAATACTTAAATTTGAGATCAATAAGAAATACACTAAAATTGGAAGATAAAAAGGCTATGAATAAAAAAAGATAGCTGCAAAGATCTGTGCATGTAAAATTGGAGAAATAAATTAAATTAATTTGTTAATAAATAATATAAAAATAAACTTAATTTGTCCTCCAAAGATGCAAGTGTCAGTCATTATGCAATATTATTGTTTTGTTTTGTTTCTGAAAGGAAAACTGTGACATGGATATGGAAATAAAGCCAGATACCCTATTCAGCTATTTGTTCATTTACTCATTTAGCAAGTAATTAAGGACTTACTATGTTTCAAAAAAAAAAGCATAAAAGGAATATAGACACGTTATTGCCCATTTCTTCCTTTGTTACCATGAACATGATTATGCAAAAATATGCAACACCTATTTTATCTAATAATTAAAAGGAAGCATTGGGTAATAGACAGAGAGCTGACTTCAAAGTCAAGAAAAGATTAATTCAAATTTCATTTCTGATACACAGTGGCTGTGAGACAAGTGGACAACTTTCAACCTCTCACTCTCCCTGGTAATGCTATAAGACAAAATTGTCAATTCACATTGATACGATAAGTTTGCTTTTTGGAGAGACTTATATAAATGAAATCACTGACCTGGACAAAAAAATCAAATTACTCCTATTAACATGTGGTGATCATAGGCTAAGTTAAAAGAGATAATCACAACATTATAGGAATTTAATCCATTTAATATCACTTTGCTTTAGGATTTTTTAATAGCAAAAATGGTCATGTGTTTTGGCTAGTGAGCACATAAGGGAAAGGACAGCATGCTTCTAGTTAGTCTAGTATAGGGAAATCAATTCTACTGTCAACAGCTGGGCCCTGAGATGAGCACAGATGTAGAAAAGGTCTAGGAAACATAATTGTAAAATGAATGCAAACAAAATGCTTAAGGATCTGCCCAGATTGGGAATTGCTTCACTGAACAGAAGGTATGAATGTGAAGGCAGCTTGTCTAAGAAAAGTTTAAGACATCTCTTTAGAAACATTTTAATTTCCGTTCCTGGATATAAATGCCATTCTATATGCTTTTTGTTTGTTGTGAAATCTGTTTTGCTTACTAGTTTAACTTATGTTTATTTTGCAAAATGTAAGTATATGCATTTTTGTTATTTGTTTCTCTACCATTTAACACACTGCTTGGCACATAGTAAACTCTTAATAAATGTTTTCTATTCCACTTTTGCAATCAAATTATTTGACGGGAGAAGCTTAATTTGCAATTTATAAAGGCAGACACATGAGTTGGGCCAAGCACTTTATATAACTGAGTTTGAACACTAATAATAATGGTTTACACTTATATAATTCTTATTTGTAATTAAGAATAACCCTATGAGACAGATGCTAGCTTCATTTTGCAGATAAGGAAATACAGATTAATTTAATTACCCAACATTTCACATCTGAATGTCTGATTCAGAGACTGAGCATTGATTTCCTGGGCTCTAAGTCTAGCACTTTATTTACCATGTTATATAATTGCCACTAGCTGGGAAAAGTAAAATTAAGAATCCATATTTTATAGACTTTATAGTTGTGAATTTTAAAAAATCTTTGTCAGATACGTTAAGTAGCATTATTTCTTCTTTTATTGATGAGGACACTGAGAGAAACTCCTCAGTATCATACATCTAATGAATGTCAAAGTTCAAAATTCAGTTCTTCTTACTCTAAGGGCAGTATTCTTACCACTATGCCATATTTGTATCTTCCTGGGAAGTCATTCTTATGTTGCAAATACCACTAACAATCAGTTTGGACTGTTATCATCCTCTCCCAGGTAATGCATCATCATCATGTCAAAGAAGCCTTCAGGAGACATAACACCTTAACTAAAAGGAGTGACTAAAATTAGGAATAGACAGCCAGATATACAGACATAATATCTGAGGACAGACTTTTCCCCTCAGATCTCCTATATAAAACGAATCCTCAGCATATCTTAAATTAATGAAAATTAATTTTGCTTGCTATAAAAGAAGACTATACAGCTGCCAATTGAGGAATTTATATGAATATATTATAACTTCTTAAATTGAATAAAAAATCTTAAGGCTTGTAGATAGTATGTGATATGGTAAACATAGTCTGTGTCCTTGAGTTTTGTCCCTGGAATTTATGTGATCTTTTCCAAATCCTTTTACTTCAGTTTCCTCATTGGTAAAATTAAAGAATTGGGCCTGAAAAATATAGCTATTCAATTCTATGGGTCTTTAATCATGGCATGTTGCCATATTTAGAATAAAGAAATTGGAGTCACTGGGCATCCTGGATTTCTCACTTATTGCCTATGTAAGCTTAAGAAAGTCACTGAATTCCTCTCCTATAAAATGAGAGGCTTAGAAAATGGATGACCTCACCAACAAAATCCAACAGCAAGAGATACAAAGAGAAATTCCATTCAAAATAACTGTCAATAGCATAAAATATTTGGGAATCTATATACCAAAGGAAAGTCAGGAATTATATGAGCAAAACTACAAGAAACTTTCCACACAAATAGTCAGATTTAAATAACTGGAAAAATATTAAGTGCTCTTGGATAGGCCAAGCAAATATATTAAAGATGACAATAGTCCCTAAACTAATCTATTTATTTAGTGTTATATCAATCAGACTCCCAAGAAAATATTTTAATGATCTAGAAAAAATAGCAACAAAATTCACATGGAAAAACAAAAGGTTGAGAATCTCAAGGTAATTAATGAAAAAAAAAAAATCAAATGAAGGTGGCCTAGCTGTACCTGATCTAAAACTATATTGTAAAGGAGCAGTCAGCAAAACCATTTGGTATTGGCTAAGAAATAGATTAGTTGATCAGTGGAACAGGTTAGGTTCACAAGACAAAATAGACACCTATAACAATCTAGTGTTTGACAAACCCAAAGATCCTAATTTTGGGGATAAGAATTCATTATTTGACAAAAACTGCTGGGATAACTGGAAATTAGTATGGCAGAAATTAGGCATGGACCCACACTTAACACCATATACCAAGATAAGATCAAAATGGGTCCATGATTTAGGCATAAAGAATGAGATTATAAATAAATTAGAGGAACATAGGATAGTTTATCTCTCAGACTTGTGGAGGAGAAAGAAATTTGTGACCAAAAATGAACTAGAAATCATTATTGATCACAAAATAGAAAAAATTTATTACATCAAATTAAAAAGCCTTTGTACAAACAAAACTAATACAAACAAGATTAGAAGGGAAGCAACAAACTGGAAAACATTTTCAGTTAAAGGTTCTAATAAAGGCCTCATTTCCAAAATATATAGAGAATTGACTCTAATTTATAAGAAATCAAGCCATTCTCCAATTGATAAATGGTCAAAGGATATGAACAGATAATTTTCAGATGATGAAATTAAAACTATTTCTAGCCATATGAAAAGATGCTCCAAGTCATTATTAATCAGAGAAATGCAAATTAAGACAACTCTGAGATACCACTACACACTGTCAAACTGGCTAAGATGACAGGAAAAAATAATGATGAATGTTGGGGAGGATGCAGGAAAACTGGGACACTGATATGTTGTTGGTGGAGTTGTGAACAAATCCATCCATTTTAGAGAGCAATCTGGAATTATGCCCAAAAAGTTATCGAACTGTGCATACCCTTTGATCCAGCAGTGCTACTACTGGGTTTATATCCCAAAGAGATACTAAAGAAAGGAAAGTATGTGCCAAAATATTTGTGGCAGCCCTGTTTGTAGTGGCTAGAAACTGGAAAATGAATGGATACCCATCAATTGGAGAGTGGTTGGGTAAACTGTAGTATATGAATGTTATGGAGTATTATTGTTTTGTAAGAAATGACCAGCAGGATGAATACAGAGAGGCTTGGAGAGACTTACATGAACTGATACTGAGTGAAACCAGGAGATCATTATATACTTCAACAACGATACTGTATGAGGATGTATTCTGATGGAAGTGGATTTCTTTGACAAAGAGATCTAACTCAGTTTCACTTGATCAATGATGAACAGAAGCAGCTACATCCAAAGAAAGAACACTGGGAAATGAATGTAAACTGTTTGCATTTTGGTTTTTCTTCGCGGGTTATTTTTACCTTCTGAATCCAATTCTTCCTGTGCAACAAGAGAACTGTTTGGTTCTGCACACATATATTGTATCCAGGATATACTGTGACATATTTACCATGTATAGGACTGCTTACCATCTGGGGGAGGGAGTCGAGGGAGGGAGGGGAAAAATTGGAATAGAAGTGAGTGCAAGAGATAATATAATGTTGTAAAAAATTACCCTGGCATGGGTTCTGTCAATAAAAAGTTATAATTATTTAAAAAAAAATAAAAGAAAATGGATGACTTTTAAAATCCTTTTAATTTAAATATAATTATATATTCCTATGAAAATATGTGTTTATAAGATTTAGGGATGAAAGGGATCATAAAGATCACTGAGTTTAAAACCCTCACTTTAAAGACAAGGAAACTAAATCTGAGAATTGGTTTAGAGGAATTTCTGACACTGTCAACACTCTGGTACAGGCTCTCATAATCTCATGCCTCGTTCATTGCAATAGCCTCCTTCTTGGTGTCCCTGCCACAAATTGCCCATCTCCAATTATAGTCCATCTTCTATATTAACTGTCAAAGAGATCTTCCTAAAATGAGGATCAGACCATGTCACTCTACTAATCAATAAACTCTAGTGGCCTTCAATTGCTCCAGGATTAAATTTAAAAAGCTTTGTTTTATTCTCAAAATCTTCCTTCTCAGCTTTCCTATTGTCCTATACATTATTCCACCTCATGTATTCTGCAATCCTGCGATAATAGCCTCTTTGCTGGCTATCTCACAAGATATTGCCTCTCTTAACTTTATCCACTATCAGTGGTTAGCCCCCATGATTGAAATCTTGCCCTGCTTCATGTCCATGTCTTAGCTTTCACAATTTCCTTCAAGTCCCAGTTAAATATCTACCTTCCAAAAGAACTATTTCCTCTTAATTACAATAACTCTTATTTATTTTCAATTTAATCATATATATATATATATATATATATATATATATATATATATATATATATATATGTAGCTTCTTTGTAAAAAGCAATTTGCATGTTTTTTCTGCATTAGACACTGAACTCCTGGTGCACAAAAAGTGCTTTTTGTCTTTCCTTGTATCCCCAGCCCCTTGCACAGTGCCCAATATATAAAAAGAATTTAATGAAACTTAATCGTCTCTTTGAATGACACAACTAGGAAGTGGGAGAGCCAGGATTTAAATTGAAATCTTCTGATTACAGAATAATTAAATTTTCCGTATCAAAGTAAAGCACAATATCAGTTCACATATCAGAAATTGTATAAATCATAACTGAGCATATCGAATAGATAACATAGATAATAGATCTATAGATAGATGATAGATAAATGATAGATGGATGATAGCTATATCCATTAATAGATAGATCGATAGATAGATGATAGATATATACATAGAAAGATACATATAAACATAGATATATAGATAGATACATAGATGATACATGATAATAACTAGATGATAGATAGATAACTCATTTTGAGCAAAAATTAATGTAGCTACAACAGTGATATAACAGTGATGTCATTGGATGTAGTCAGTGATGGAATTTCTTAAGTTATGAACATATCTCATAAAAACAACTTGCAATCATCTTTCCAGGATGCTAAAGCTTTATATATATAATTATTTAAACCTTGAGTTTAATATCTTCCACGGCATCATTTTTAATTCAGTAAGGTTCATCCCCTCTCACTGAATGTAAATTAAACCTAGTCCACTAACTGTTTCCCACATTTTGTAGCCTCTGACACATATATTGATTGAGATACATTCTATTATCCATTGCATGACTAAGAATTTAAGAAGAGGAAACCCAAAAGGATGACATGAATATATTCTGAATGTTTTGTTTGAAGTTTTTTTTTTTTTCAGAGTTGGAGAGAGGACCATAACATCTCTCATAACTTCCCATTTCCCAAAGAATAAAGTTCAAAGCCCTTAGCTTATCATGGAAGCTATATTTTTCTCTAATTTTCCATATTTTCTACTACTTCTGAAAAGAAACTTCACTAAGACTGGATTTATGTACTGTTTTCTGAAGTAACCTTGCCCTTGACATTCATATAATGTTTTCAAACTGATCCCAAGTAGTCCTATTAACTATGCCTATATCCATAGAGGTTATACTCTATGACAATGTAGTTGATGAATAATCTCATCAACACGCTGACTCCTTCCAATGATACAGATCACAACTGAATTCTATGTTTTTTCAGCCTATGAATTGTCTTCCCATGAATACTTCACAAGTTGATCTATCCATCTTTTTAAGAACTTATTCTGTCTTTTACCTTCAATAAGGTCAAAGGACTATATCTGGACTGACCCTCCTGTTTTTCTCTTTAACAATCTTCCTGGAGGTCTTTTTTTTTTTTTAAACATTGTTTTTTGAAAAGGGGGAAAAAGAGAAAGAGAGACAGAGACAGAAAGACAGAGCGAGAGAGACACACACAGAGAGAGATAAAGTGACAGAGAGAGAGACACACAGAGAGAGCCAGAAAGACAGAGAGCCAGATAGACAGAGAGAAAGAGAAGGATAGAGGGAGAGAGAGGGAAGGAGAAAAAGAGGCAGAGAGGGGAGAGATGGAAAGGAAGGAGAAAGAAAAGAAGAGGGAGAGATATGAGGGAAGGAGTATGAATTCATGCATTTATTTAGTTTCAGTCAACTACTTTGCCTGTTGAGATATTTTAGGATATCTGCTAAAACCTAGTATGTTAGAAACTTCCATTTTATTTCAACTGCAAAATTAACAAGCATGACATTTATTTTTTTATTCAAACCACTGATAAAATGTTAAATACCATAAGTCCAAACCCAGATCCCTAGAGCATGTCTTTGGAAATCTCAAAGTTAATTATAATAACATTAATGAATACACCTGGGATACAGATATATATATAGGGTACATTGAGTGTACATGAAACTACATGCCATACACCAGGCAATAGGCACTATTAATCCACAATTTTCTTATTTGGATTGATAAATTTATATTTTAATGGTTATTAATATAGTTGAAGAGTTTCTTACATAATATGGAACTTCATGAAATCAGAACTATATCATATTAAAATAAGAGCATCTGGAGCGCACCATCATCCATAGAGGCTCTCTCTTCTATTTGGATTTGCTTGACTCCCTTAAGTACATTTCCATGACAGTGACCAACACATTTGGTAAGCATATACCTTCTTGTTATATTTATCTTGGTACTGATTATCTGAGCATTGTTAAACAGAATTAATCCTATGTTTGCTCTATTAAGAAATTATGCATGATTTTTACTAGCATGGGAACAATTTGGAGTAAAGTCTTTAAAGCTGTGTTTCATTTTATTTTTTATTTTTTATTATTACTATAGCTTTTTATTTATAAGATATAGGCATGGTTAATTTTTCAGCACTGACCCTTGCAAAATCTTCTGTTCTAACTTTCCTCCTCCTTCCCTCTACCCCCTCCCCTAAATGGCAGGTAGACCAATACATGTTAAATATGTTAAAGTACATGTTAAACACAATATACATATAAGATATAGAGAGATATAAATGTATCTAGAAGAAAATCAAAAATGCAAGCAGACAAAAACAGGAGTGGAAATGCTATGTTGTGGTTCACACTCATTTCCCATAGTTCTTTCGTGTAGCTGGTGTAGCTGGTTCTCTTCATTATTGAACAAATGGAACTGATTTGGCTCATCTCATTGCTGAAGGGAGTCACGTCCATCAGAATTGATCATCATATAGTATTGTTGTTGAAATGTATAATGATCTTCTGGTTCTGCTCATTTCACTCAGCATTAGTTGATGTAAGTCTCTCCAGGCCTTTCTGAAATCATCCTGTTGATTGTTTCTTACACACAATAATATTCCATAACATTCATATACCACAACTTATTCACCCATTCTCCAATTGATGGGCATTCATTCAATTTCCAATTTCTAGCCACTACAAAAAGGGCTGCCACAAACATTGGTTTGCCGCCAAACATGGTTGGATGTATTCACAATTCCACCAACAATGTATCAGTGTCCCAGTTTCCCCACATCCCTTCCAACATTCAGCATTATCTTTTCCTGTCATTTAGCCAATCTGAGAGGTATGTAGTGGTATCTCATAGTTGTCTTAATTTGCATTTCTCTGATCAATAAAGATTTGGAGCATCTTTTCATATATGTCTAGAAATAGTTTCCATTTCTTCATTTGAAAATTGTCTGTTCATATCCTTTGACCATTTATCAATTGGAGAATGGCTTGATTTCTTATAAATTAGAGTCAATTCTCTATACATTTTAGAAATGAGGCCCTTATCAGAACCTTTGACTATAAAAACGTTTTGTCAGTTTATTGCTTCCCTTATAATCTTGTCTGTATTAGTTTTGTTTGTACAAAAACTTTTTAATTTGATATAATCAAAATTTTCTATTTTGTGATCAATAATGAACTCTAGTTCATTTTTGGTCACAAATTCCTTCCTCCTCTACAGGTCTGAAAGGTATGTTCTTCTGTTTTCTTCTATGTTCTTCTATTTTATTTATAATCTCATTACTTATGCCTAGATCATGAACTCATTTTGACCTTATTTTGGGGTATGGGGTTAGGTATGGGTCAATGCCTAGTTTCTGCCATACTAATTTCCAATTTTCCCAGGAGTTTTTATCAAATAGTGAATTCTTGTCTCAAAAGCTAGGGTCTTTGGGATTGTCAAATACTAGATTATTAGAGTTATTGACTGTTTAGTCCTATGAACCTAATCTATTCCACTGATCAACTAGTCTGTTTCTTAGCCAATACCAAATGGTCTTGGTGACCGCTACTTTATAATATAGTTTTAGATCTGATACAGCTAGGCCACTTTCATTTAATTTTTTTTTCATTAGTTCCCTTGAAAATCTTGACTTTTGTTCTTCCAGATGAATTTTGTTGTTATTTTTTCTAGGTCATTAAAATAGTTTTTTGGAAGTCTGATTGGTATAGCACTAAATAAATAGATTAATTTAGGTAGTATTGTCATCTTTATTATATTTGCTTGACCTATCCAAGAGAACTTAATATTTTTCCAATTGGTTAGATCTGACATTATTTGTATGGAAAATGTTTTATAGTTTTGTTCATATACTTCCTGACTTTCCCTTGGCAGATAGATTCCCAAGTATTTTATATTATCGGCAGTTACTTTAAATGGAATTTCTCATATCTCTGTTGAATTTTGTTGGCAATATATAAGAATGTTGATCATTATTTGGGTTTGTTTTGTATCCTGCAACTTTGCTAAAGTTGTGGATTATTTCTAATAGCTTTTTAGTGGCATCTCTGGGTTTTTTTTTTACATATACCACCATATCATCTGCAAAGAGTTATAATCTAGTTTCTTCATTACCTACTCTAATTCCTTTCATCTCTTTCTCAACCCTGATTCCTGAAGCTAACATTTCTAGCACAATATTGAATTGTAATGGTGATAGCAGGCAACCTTGTTTCCTTCCTGATCTTATTGGGAATGGTTCCAGTTTGTCCCCATTACATATGATGCTTATTGGTGGTTTTAAATAGATGCCATTGACTATTTTAAGGGAAAGTCCATTTATTCCTGTACTCTCAAGGTTTCTTTTTTTTTTTGATGGGAATGGATGTTGGATTTTATCAAATGCTTTTTCTGCATCTATTGAGATGATCATATGGTTTTTGTTAATTTGGTTACTGATATAGTCTATTTTGCTAATAGTTTTCCTAACACTGAATCAATCCTGTATTCCTTATATAAATGCTACTTGGTCATGGTCCTGAGGATGATTTTCTGTAATCTTTTTGCTAATATTTAATTTAAGATTTTGGCATCAATATTCATTAGGGAGATTGGCCTATAATTTCTTTCTCTGTTTTCAACCTACCTGGTTTAGGTATCAGTAGCATGTCCTGTGTCATAAAAGGAATTCGGTAGCAGTCCCCATTCCCTAGTTTTACAAATAGTTTACATAACATTGGATTTCATTGTTCTTTAAATGTTTGGTAGAATTCACATGTAAATCCATCTGATCCTGGGGATTTTTTCTTAGGGAGCTGATTAAAAGCTTGTTCTATTTCTTTTTCTAAAATAACTATTTAGTCTAAAATGACTATTTAAGCAATTTACTTTCTCCTCTGTTAATCTGGGAAGCCTATGTTTTTGAAGTAGTTATCTATTTCACTTAGCTTATCAAATGTATTGGCATAAAGTTGGGCCATTTTTGCTCTAATTTCTTTGCTCTAATTATTGCTTTAATTTCTTCTTCATTGGTGTAAAATAATCTTTTCATTTTTAAGACTAACAATTTGATTATCCTCTCTCCTTTTTGTAATCAAATTTACCAAAGGTTTATCTATTTTGTTGCTATTTTCATAAAACTAACTCTTAGTTTTATTTATTAATTCAATAGTTTTTTACATTCAATTTTATTAATTTCTCCTTTTAATTTTAGAATTTCAAATTTAGTATTTGATTGAGGATTTTAAATTTGCTCTTTTTCTAGCTTTTTAAGTTGCAAATCCAATTCATTGATCTTTTCTTTCTCTATTTTATTCAACTAAGCCTCTAAAGATATACAATTTCCCCTTATTACCACTTTGGGTGCATCCCACAAATTTTGGTATGTTGTCTCATTGTTGTCATTCTCTTGGGTGAAATTATTAATTGTGTCTATGATTTGATGTTTCGCCCATTCATTCTTTAGGATGAGATTACTTAGTTTGCAATTACTTTTTGGTCTATTTACCCTTACCTTTTTTTGTTGAATGTAGTTTTATTGCATCATGATCTGAAAAGAATGCATTTACTATTTCTGCCTTTCTGCATTTAATTTTGAGGTCTTTATGTCCTAATATATGATCAAATTTTGTATAGGTTCTATGAACTCTTGAGAAGAAAGTATATTCCTTTTTGTCTCCATTCAGTTTTCTCCAAAGATCTATCATACCTAATTTTTCTAATATTCTATTTACCTTTTTAACTTCTTTCTTATTTGTTCTGTGGTTTGATTTATCTAATTCTTAGAGTGCAAGGTTGAGATCTCCCACTATTATAGTTTTGTTTTCTATTTCTTCTTGCAGCTCTCTTAACTTCTCCTTTATGAATTTAGATGCTATAGCACTTGGTGCATATATGTTTAACATTGATATTGCTTCAATGTCTATGCTACCTTTTAGCAAGATATAGTTTCCTTCCTTATCTCTTTTAATTAGATCGATTTTTGTTTTTGCTTGATTTGAGATAAGGATGGCTGTCCCTGCTTTTTTTTTTTTTTACTTCACCTGAAACATAATAGATTCTGTTCCAGTCTTTTACCTTTACTCTGTATGTATCACCCTGCTTTAAATGTGTTTTCTTTAAACAACATAGTATAGAATTTTGGCTTTTGATACAGTCTGCTATCCACCTCCACTTTATGGGAGAGTTCATCCCATTCACATTTATGGTTAAAACTACTAATTCTGTATTTCCTGCCATCTTATTATCCCCAGATTATGCTTTTCTTTTTCTTTCCCCCCTTATCCCCCTCTCCAATATTAAACTTATGGGCACCACTTGCTTCATACCTCTTTAGAATCCCTCCCATCCCCTTTTGAGTCCATTTCCTTTTCTTATACTTTTCCCTTATTACTCTTTTACTTTTCCCTTTTCCTCTCTCCCTTCTTAATGAGGTGAGAGAAGTTTCTCTGAAAACCAAATATGTGTAATATTTTCTCTTTGAACCAATTATGATGAGAGTAAGATTCACACAATGTTCCTCTCTCTCCCTAAATTCCCTCAGATATGATAGGTTTCCTTTGCCTCTTCATGGGATGTAATTTCCCTCTTTTTATCTCCCCTTTTCCCTTTTTCTGATACTATCCCATTTCCATTTCTACTTATTTTTTTATATTATAACAGCAAAATCAAATTGTACATGTGCTCTTTATGTATGCCCACAAATAGAAATACAGTTCTCAAGAATTCTTTTTATCTTTTATGCTTCTTGAGTTTTATATTTGGAGGTCAATTTTTTTTCTTTAGCCCTGTATTTTTCATTAGGAATAAATGGAATTCACCTGTTTCATTGAATGTCCATCTTCTTCCCTGGAAGAAAATGCTCAGCTTAGTTGGGTAGTTTATTCTTGGCTGAATTCCAAGTTCTTTTGCCTTTCAGAATATCAGATTCCAGGGCCTTTGATCCTTTAATGTGGAAGCAGATAGATCCTGAGTGATCCTTATTGTGGCTCTTCAGTATTTGAATTGTTTTTTTCAGGTGGCTTATAATATTTTTTTCCTTAGTCTGATAGTTCTGAAATTTAGTCACAATATTCCTTGGAGTTTTTACTTTGGGGTCTCTTTCAGAACATATTTGATGAATTCTTTCAATGCCTATTTTACCTTCTGATTCTATTACATCTGGGCAGTTCTCTTTGATGATTTACTGAAAAAATAGTATCTAGGCTCTTTTTTTCATGATGGTTTTCAGGGAGCCCCATAATCCTTAGATTATCTCTCCTAGAGCTATTTTCCAGGTCTGTTGCTTTTCCAAGTAGACATTTAGCATTTTTTCTATTTCTTCATTTTTTTGGTTTTGCTTGACTGATGCTTGATGTCTCAATGAATCATTCATTTCCATTTGTTCAGTTCTGATATTTAATGAGTTATTTTTTTATTAACATTTTTTGCTTCTTTTTGTATATGTCCAATTGAGTTTTTAAATGAGTTGTTTTGCTCTATGGAATTTTTTTCCATTTCACTAATTTTTTTTAATGAGTTATTTTCTTTTTCCAATTCATAAATCCTACTTTCTGGGGAGTTCTTTACCTTTTCCAATTCACATTTCAGGAAGTTGTTTTCTTTTTCCACTTTATCAAATCTTTCTTTTAATGAGTCATATGCCTTTTCCATACTCTCTTGCAGAGCTTCTATTTCCTTTCCCCATTTTTCTTCTAGCTCTCTTTTAAGATCTTTTATAATTTCTTTTAGGAGAGCCTTGTGTGATGGGGACCAGTTATATCCCCCTTTGGGCTTTTGTGTGGAGACTGTTTGCTATTAGTCTCCTCAGGGTTGGAAATCTGTTCTCTTTCTGTATAGAAACTATCTATAGTTAGAGCTCACTTTGCTTTTTTCCTCATTTTTAAAACCCTTGGGGTCTGCCTTCAGGGCAAGGAGTTTCCCAGCTTCCTCTACAGAACAGGGACATATGGCCAGTAGCTGTCCTGCAAATGGGCTGCGAAGAGTGTCCGCTCTGGAAGTGTGACTGCCATGGGCAGAGCTCCACACTGCAGAGTGCAGCTACTCAGGTGTGCTGTGGTCATGGTGAGTCACTCCCGGTGCTGGGTGGTGTGGCCAGGTCCTGTCTAACTCTGGTGTTTTGGAGTACACTCTACCTTTGACATTTGTGTAACTTCTCTGCTGGAATACTGCTTTGCAACCAAAGCAGAGCAGCCAACCTGTGGTAGAGCTCTCCCTGCAAATTCTCCACCCACAGAGACTGCATCCCAACCCCAGTTGGCTCAGCGTGGATAAGCTTCCGTCTTATGTTTCCCTGCCTCTGCTGTCCTCTTCCCACTCAATCTAGACAGACCTTTTTTGGTGATCTTCCAGATAATCTTCTGCTGGTAATTTGTTGTACTCATAATATTTGTGGATTCTATCAGTCAAGCACTATTTCAGAGGCTGAATTTGGTAATCAGTAGTGAAGGGTAGAAGGGAGCTCAGAATAAAACATGTGTTTTCTCCATCATTTTAGCTCTGCCCTCCTATTTTTTTTCTTACTGAGTGATCAACAAATAATAGAATAGAATGTGGTATTCTTTACTGACTTTTCAATCAATTATGCAAAGATGAATGTATGGATTGATAAATAATATTATTTATAAATATCAACCAATTATCTTTTAATATTTTCATCAAAGAGATCATATTAATAAAGATTTTCTAGAAATGGACAAGCAAGCAAATGGGGCAATAGCTACTAGTTTTTTCAACTTTTTTTTTGTTAATAATATTTATATGATTTTTTTTCCTTTACTGAGAAAATATTTTACATCCTTTTCTAGTTATCCTGAAAAAGAAATCTTTCAGTGCTTAAAAAAGAGGTGTTACTTGTAACATTTTTCTTCACATAAGTGATATATTAAAAGTTCTTATTTTTGTCTTTTTCTTCTAAAATGTCACTTCTCTTTACTTATACATATCATTTTGAAACCTGAGGTGATGAAGTTCAAACATCCAGGTACTGATTCATTTTTTTGTCTTTTTACTAATGTGCCTAGGATAATACATTTAGTAGGTTATAAGTAAATACTTCATTATTAATTAATTATAAATAATTGATGTTATCTTAAAGGCTAGAAATAATTACTGATATGAATGCTTTCCAAATTAACTGTCACTATACAATTGAGTAGTTAAAAATGAAACAAACCTAAAAGAAATTATTTTTAGAATTAGAATAATTGGATATAATTGTAATATTTCACCTTAAAGCATTTTGTTGCTGCTGAGATGTAAGAAATAGATAAAGGAAAAGACATGGAATCTGCTCAACTCAAGTCTTTTCTTTGATTGAATGCAATCACTACAACTGAGGTGAAAAAAACAAGAAAAAATATATGTGGCAGACTAGAGCAACATTTAAAAATTTTTAGAGAGGACAAAGAACATTATCTCATAAAACATGAAAGAGCATCAAAATGTGAAAAGAAAATTGTCACAAATATTTACCATGTATTTATAATGTTACAATGAACTTTTGAAATGCAAGGGAATTCCAAAATATAGTCCCTGTTTTTCCATAGTTCAAGTTCAAATAGGAGAAATAGATTAAAAATAAGTGTGTGTATATATATAGTACAAATAAACCCCAGAGAAAGGTTTTTGAGAGTAGGAAGGTGAGTGGGAAAAGCCAACTGGAGAAGGTATAATGTAAGTTAGATGAGTCAGGAAGAAAATCAAGCTAGTTAGAAGTGGAGGTGAGGTATGAAAAATGAGAAAGTGAGAGCATTCCAGATAGGAAAATGAAGTGGACAGTGCCAAAAAAATGGATTATTAATGTTTAAAAAGAATAAGTAGTCTAGTTGAATTGTAGAGATACTGAAGGAAAATGAATTTTAGACAATTGGAAAGAGTCATGAAATGTTTCCTAGAAATAAGATACCATTAGAGCTTATCGAATTGGGAGAGTAGAGCAAAATAGTCAGACTTGTGCTTTAGGAAAATCACTTTGGTATCAAAGTAGAATACATATTGGAGTGGGAAGAATCTTGAGACAGTAAGACAAAATTGCAACCTACTACAATAATATATGTAAGAGCTAATGGGACCTGATAATTAGTAGGAAAAGCAAAAAAGTTGCAGGTAAATCTCTGCAAGACACCTAATCCCAAAAGCATTTATACTTAAAATTTAAGAAGAAAAAACATTTGAAGAGGTGGGAAAAGAAAAACATACTGTGAATATTTTTAACAAATTTATCTCCATCACTAATGACACTGGAACCTCTTGTTAGCCTTAAAAAATAATATGTCCCACTTCTATGAATACTCTTCTTTTTACTTTAAATCACTCTCTCCCTTACCATACTATAATTAAAAATTATGTGTTTTCTGAAGAAAGGGTCTTTGTATCATAGATCTTTTTGTTGATCATAAAACTAGGAGACTTCCAACTTTTTTTTTGTTATTGTTACTGTGCCATATTTATTAATTTTAAATTGGGATAGCAGTGGATTGGGGGAGTCAGGAGATCAACTGTTTTTAGGAAAAATAATCTTCCAATACGGTCCCAGGACAAAAGAATTACTAAGGAAAATTAGGAAGAGAATAAAGTAAAATAAAAATATGGAGACAGAGGACAAGTAATACAATTCTATCCAAGTATGGTCTGTCTCTAATCTAACTCTATAGTTTTATTAACACCAGTCACTTCCACTAACTTCTGAATCCAACCAAAATTATTACACTCACTATACTCAGAATATAATTTGTTGTTTCTCTCCTATGTATTTTTTGCTTACATAATGACGTTTTTTGTTGTTATTCTTCCTAATGCTACATATACCACTCTTCCTGGAATTTCCATTCTTTCATCATTCTAAACCCTGCTCAAATCCTACTTTCTCTGAAACACACATACACACACACACACACACACACACACACACACACACAGAGACATTTTGTAACAACTGGGAATTCTCCTGATCCTACCTAATAATTATTAAATATACAGGTCTTTTGGCAATCAATCACCCACTATCTTAGCAGCATTTCTTCACTATTCATGTGCTTTTGATATCTTAACAATATCAAAGACTCATTGATAGAGAACTGGAAGGTACTTCAGCAAATATCTAGCTTAGCAGTGTCATTTTTTAGGTCAGAAAACAGAATCTCAGTGATTTATCCAAGCTCATACACTCATCTAATCACACACACACACACACACACACACACACTCTCTCTCTCTCTCTCTCTCTCTCTCTCTCTCTCTCTCTCTCTCTCTCTCTCTCCTCTCTCTCTTAAACAAACAAACTTCTTCTAGGTTCAAACTAGGCCTTACATTTCCTGAAAAGAGTAACAGAATTTTTTCTCTATTCCTGAAGTACTGTACCTTACAATTGTTAAGAGCTTGATAATTTGAATTATCTGTAGTAAAAAGATATAGTGTTTTAAAATTCTATTTCCTAATTCTCTCAATAAAAAGTTTAACTATTTCAGATTACTTGTTATCTACTTTATAAGAATTAGAAATTCCATTTTTCATCCTGAAACAGTAGGGGTGTTAGCAGAGAAAGTATGTGATATATAACAGACTTAAATATTTTGCAAAAATTTGGCAGGTAATATCCATTTTCTGAACAAAATACAAAACAGAGTTTTAGTACTCCTGTGGGAGTAGCAGAAACTATGTACAAACCAAAGTGAAAATGAAATTTTACTAATAAGATAATATGAACTTTCATTGGAAGCCCTACAATATGATCATATAGATTTATTAAGGACTATAGACATAGTTTCAAAACTAAAACCTGTATATATATATATATATATATATATATATATATATATATATATTTACATATATATGTGCAAATAATGACTATTTTTAGTCATGACTAATTTAACAATAATAAAGTCAATATGAAGATAATGATTTCTAAGTCTTTGAAAGAGAAAATTTGAATTACAATTCTCATTCAGAATCTGTGTGGTATAAGACAATCACAGAATGTCAGGAGCTGTAAGAGAGCTTTAAGGTTATCTAGTGCTACCTGTAGATAAACAAGAATCCCCTGTAACTACATATCCAATAATTCTTACCATCTCTATTTTGCCTGAAAAATTCCAGTCAGAGGAAATTTGTTCACTCTTACTGTGGCCAATGACACTTACATAAGATTAATTGTGAGAAAGTTTTCCTTTATGTAATACCTAAACTTCTTTCTTGGCAATTTTTATTGATTATTACTAGTTCTAATTTGTAGTATTAAACAAAATGGACATAATCCCTCTCATATATCACCACACTTAAATCCTGAATATAGCCAGCATTCTGGGAATTCTGACTGCAGCTTCTAATCCCTGCTACTAAGGGCAGCTGAGTCTGATGGATCATTTGAGTTGGGGGAAACATCACCTTGAGAAAAAAAGTCCATATAATCAAGGCTGTGGTTTTTGCAGAAGCAATACATGGCTGTAAGAAGTGGATTGTAAGAAAAGCTGAACAATGCAGAATTGACATTTTCAAATTATGGTGCTGGAGAAGAGTTTTGAGAGTCCCTTGGACAATAAGGATATCAAATCAATTAATACTTAAATTAATTCAGTTTATTCACTGGAAGATCAAATATTGAAGCTGAAACAAATATGTTATACACAAAATGAGAAGATGAGACTATGGAAAAGACCTTGATATTGGAAAAGATAGAAGGCAAAAAGAAAAGGTGACAACAGAGGATAAAATGGATAGATAGTGTCATGTTCAAATGAACATGAACTTGGATGGACTTCAAGAGATATTGGAGAATAGAGGGGCCTAGTTTGCTATGGTCCATGGAGTCATACAGAATTAACACTACTATAAAAATGAACAAAACAAGAAAAATTACAAGATAGCTGAAGCATATTGGGTATCCTCACTAAGTCTTGCACTAATATGCCAGAAGGTAGGTGCTAAATTTCCTTAGGAAAATTGAAACTACTCGGGTCAGAAAAATGGAACAACTTAATTCTTTAGAACAAATCAGCATTGAGTTTGGCCAGTGAGTAACCACTACATTTACCCAAAGAGCATGACTGAAACTCTGAACCAATCATTGGATATCTTGTGAGATGTCAGATATCCAATTGCTAAAGCCCTATAATATTCTCAAGTTGTTTAATAAACAGCAAGGCTCCTAAAGGAATAAAGAAAGAAAAAATTCACAATACATCTTTAAATTTCCTTTCTACTACCCAATGAAAGAGGAAAGCTTTTTACTGGCTAATAGGTCATTTCAAAACCTGAACAAAGCACAGTCTTACACACCATTGACTATATTACCTCCCCTTGAAATCCTATAATTTCATCAATTGCTTTACATACAGGAATAGGAAAGAACAGCTTGTACCTGATGCTGAAATCTGATAGTTAGATTTTCAATGCAGGCATCTGTATCTCAAAATTGGCAAGTGCTAGGAATCAGGGCTTGATTTAGTGGTTTGTAAATATTTTAGATATTGTAAAATGATGAAGCAAATATTAATAATGCAAATCAAACTTTAAAATGTACTATACATATTTTTTCATGCCCATAGAGTTGGTTATTAAAAATTTATCAACACATTACTGATTGGGAGACTCAATTATTTGGTGGTTTTCTGATCAAGCCCCTGATGCACAGAAATGACTGTTGTATTAAGTAGACTTGTTAAGAGTAGAGGATTCTGCCTTCTGGACCTCTTAAAAACCTCCCATATAATTCAATCTACTCCAGTCCCACACCTGACACCATGCTTCATATTCCCTTCAAACAATTTCCTTTGTCATCTTTATGGCATATACCTTTTCCTTCAATAAAATAATAAGCATCTGAAATAGGGTGGCAGTATTATGAATGAAAAGGACAGATATATTTGAAGTATATTATGGGTGTAAAATCAATGATATTTATGAAGAACAGAAAAGAGTCAGATAACTCTTTGTTCATCTGGATTAGGACAGTAATGGTATCATTGTCAAAAACAGGGACAACATAGTATAATTGGAAAGAGTTAGATGGGAAGGAGGAGAAGGTATATATGAAGTCTTACTCATGCTAGTTTATCACTATGGTTAAGATAGCTAATTTCCCTAACAGATTCCTCCTATATAAAATGAGAACAACTATATATAGAGAGTTGTTATGATGATATAGATCATGGATATGTAGAGAGGGTTTTTCCTGATTATCATGTCCCACTTTTATATAAAGTTTATATTAACAAGCACTTTGGATTGATAACTCTTATTATTCTTTTATTGGAGTACTTCTGAGTTTCTAGTGACTAGAGATACCTCCAAGATGTTTGCTGGCACTCAAGAGAAAGGAATCTTGTTGCAGGAGTTACCTTATCAAAGAGAAAGATAGAGCACCTTTAGACCTTTTGCCTCTATCTTTGACTTGGATTACTGGCTATGAGAGCCTGAGTAAGTCACTTAATCTCTCTGACCTCTAAGATTCCTCCTATCTTTTGGTTCATCATTTTATGAGTTTTTTAAAAGATAGAACAGACTTGCATTCAAGGGAGGATTGGGTGTAGAGGGCTGGAACTCTGGGGAAGTATACTTACAAGGTATTAACTCAGTGGAATTATGAAATGATGGTTCTTTAATATATATATACTTAGTGCTTAGTATGGTGATGTAATGGTTCTCTAGTTCACACATATTCAGTATGCTGTAATGATGTAATTGTAATGAGGTATTTAAGGGCTGAGAGGACTGGAAATGAAACATTTTATCTTTGATCAGCCTTGAGGCAGCTGTCCTCAGCAAGCATTCTTAACCTTATTTTAAAAATAAATTGATAAATGAATTTCAATATAATGGTTTTCCTTTAAAATAATATTATATATTGTATTTTGTGCATTTAAAGCACTTTGAGAATGGGAATATAGAATTTTTTTCCAAATCAAAAAAGGGTTCAATGATAAAAACAAAAACCACAAAGTTAAGATCCACTTTTCTAGAGAAAGAAAATGACAACCTACATAGTTTATCTTTCTTGACAAATGAATAATACTATTCAAATGAACACATAAACGGAAGGATCTTGAAATTATGTTATGGGATGACAAGAAATCAGATCTCAATTTACCAATCCCATCCTCCTATAACTGAATTATTTAGACAATAGATTTCACTTTTAATGAAATCTGAGCCCTCACAGAATGTCTTTGAGATTAAAAGCGGACTCACTAGCATGTTGGAAATATCATGATTGCATCACTGCATCTATTCATTTGTGAACTCCTGGAGTCCTTTGTATAGCTAAATGCAAATGAAATCAAGGATATCTTACCCATAATGTATTTATTGCATTAAACATTTGCATAAGAATTGGGGTTTTTAATTATATACATTGGAGGAAGTGTGGCCATGGATTAGGCCAAAATTACATTAGGAAATTTTCCTGGAGTAATAATTCCACAGACAAACTATAATCAGATGGAGATAATGATCAACTAATCATCACGAGGATTAAACCTGTTTAATGAAAGTGCTGATTCTTTTGGGGTATAATAAGCCATTCTTTATATGTGTAAAGCAGAGCAGCTAGATGGTTCAGTGGACAGAGCTCTGGCTTTAAAGTCAGGAGAAGTCAAGTTCAAATTTGGCCTCACACAATTAACCCTTACTAGAGCGTGTAACTTTGGGCAAGTCAGTTAACTTTAATTGCCTCTCCCAATCCTCCAAAATCAGCTATATATGTAAAGCACTTTGCAGTTATGCATGCATACAAATAGATGTATGCATGTGTGTATATGTATTGTACATTATGCATGTATGTGTGTATGTATTTGTGTGGGTATTATATATACAGTTTATACATATAAGTATTAGTGAATAATATTTATTAGTGAAGTTGGCAAAAAGATAGGTTTAGATAGCTGATAAGTTTTGTTTCTAATACTTTGAATTGAATTTGCAGACATGACATCCAGCTAGAGCTATTCAGCCAGAATATTATGGTATGGGACTGAATCTTAGAAAAGCAACTAATGATTGAGACAGAGTTAAAAGTATTCTGCATAGAAATGAGTGATGACATTTAACTGGGGAGAATTAACAAGAAGAGATTTGAAGAGAATAGAAAAATGAACCAAAGAAGGCATTAAATGACCTGTGTATTTAGGAAGTTCAAAGAGAAAAAAAATATTCAGCAAAGAATAAATAATAGAGATATTTAATTAATATTACATAGTTATAATATTACTAAAGACAACAGAGAAGAGAGTATTAAAAAGAAAGAGGTAATAATATCAAACTCTACAAAGAAGTCAAGAATGAGAAGATCTCAAAAAGGCCATTAGATTTGGTAAAAAGATCATTGGCAATCTGTGTTAGTCAAATAGTAAAAGCACATCAAAGGATAAGATGAAGGGCAAAGATAATGTGAAACTCATCCTTTTATATCCTAGAGAAAAAGAAAAGGTGAGCAAAACTCAGAAAAATGTAGAGATAGGGGAGAAAGAGGATTATTACTTACATGAGATGGTCTCATTTTCCTTAGTAATGTTAAAGGTGAAGTCTTACACTAAGAATGCATGGAATTGAGGATACAAGGATAGTAGAGAAGGAATAGAAAAATCTAAGTAGGGAATAGAATGAAGTATTAATCAAGAAGAGATGAATAGGGAAACTGGCATGCACCTGTGAAGATAACTTGAATTACAAAGCAAAATTTTGAAATGGACCACTAGCATGATTATGTCATTACCCCAAGAGTATTCAGAGGCTTCAGAATGTGATCAAGTAAGAATTTGGTTTAGGTAAGAATTATAGAAAATGGGGGTAGTTAGGAAAGGAATACAAAAAAAGCCATAGGACAAGAAGAAAACTTCTTTGAGACAGGTTGATGCTTGGGTCAAGGTTGCACAGAGAATCAAATGAAAAATGAACAAGACTTGGAGAAAAGGAGAATTTTGAAGGAATAAATAAGAAGAACAAATAATAGTATGTGGGAAAGATCCACAATGTCCTGTGAATGACTACTTTTATTCATTTCTTTTAATTAATTTCAAATTAATTTGGTCTAAATATTCTATTACTTCTTTTTTGATAATAACCTGTAAAACTTTGAGGGAAAGAGAAGAGTTTAAATCACAGAAAAGAAAATGCTTACCTGAATTCATAAGAAGTAGGGGGAAAAGTAGAATTTACAACAATAATTCAAAATGAAGGTCACATTAGAATAATATTGTCATTCTTCAAGTAAGATAGGATTGAATTATTTTGCATACTGGCATTTCCTGAGTCATTGCCTACACAGCATGCTGACCCTAGACAGTTGTATTTTTTCTTTCAAATGTTCTCTTCCTGAGGTGCTTTTACTGCTGGCTGTTTCTAAGCTACCAGGAAGTGAATACATTGTAATTTTCTATCCTTAAATGTCACAAAACTAGTGGCTATTTCCCAAATGTAGTTCAATGTCTCTTCTTTTTGTTCCTTTGTGCTCAATTGTCTCAAAGTGAATTGTGTTTGTTACAGTTAAGAGTTAAAATTGAAGACCTGTACCTGTCCTACTATGAGAAATTATTCTACCTCTTTTGAAATATCTTGAATAATTTTCTTCTTTGCATAATGAATCAAAACCAGTATTTCCATAATTATTTCTGCAAGCAGGTGTGCAAAATAAACTCTCTTGTGAAATTTATTGATCATTTTGGCTAAGGTATTGCCCATGATGAGACATTGTATTCTAAGTTATATAATCTTATATTTTGAATGTATAACATTTTATTTTCATTTCATTTCTTGTTATTGGATATTGTAATTTTTCCAATGGATAAGAATAAATATTAAATGTTTATGAGCTATATTTAAATTATCTTTTATGCTCCGTGCCACAATTTACTGGTTTCTTTGGGAAAAATAATTACTTTTTCTGTCCATTCATAGTCTTTCATATCTGTTTGATTTAATGATAATTATTCATGAAACAACTGTTTCATTCATGAATTAATTATTATTTAAACATAGAAAATGTTTTTAAAACATGCAAAACTTTCAGAATTTCATAAAAAGAGAAAGTCATTCAAAATCCCTCAGAATCACTGTGTTGCTTCTTGCTCACAGTTCTTATAATGACTTTACCCTAAGGAAAAGCTATGTTACTATGTTGGTCTGGTTTGCAGATTGTTTTCTTTCAAATGTTCTCTTTTTGAGATGCTTTTACTTCTGGCTGTTTCTAAGGGACACATACAAAACATCACACTGAGTTGATCTAATTACGCTATTATTGATAAGCTTGAAATATATTTAACAGACTTGCTGACTCATGTTATAAGTAGAAGGAGGCAGTCTTACCTCACTAACATACCAGTTCTCCATGATAACCTAAACTGAATATGTATCTTCCTGAATTTCAAGCAATTGTTTTCACTTGTACTATACCTTAGGGAGCTGGTATGTTTAGAGGAATCCTAGGATAAACAAACTGAGTTAGATGTTCCAGAACTGGGGAAACAGACCCCAGTTATTTTTGAATATGCTAATGAATATATCTTTTCAACATAATTCCAAAGGATTGTCAAATTCCTTTATAATCAGGACTTGTGGTAATGAATATCTATCAATTATTTTACCTATTTTGATGCATGTTTTTTTTTCTGAGAAGAATAGATGATCTAATCAACCAGGAGCAATAATATTTTTGAGTTTCAAAATTTTTTTTTCATCTTCACAATTAATTTCAATAAATTTAAATTGATTCTTTATATACATACTTATTTGCAAGTATGAACCATTTTTTTATTTTATAAAATATTAAAGATATTGGGATTATTTTGATTATAAATTCTGCACAATGATAACAAATACTTATCCAAAGTAGGTAACATGAAGCTTTAAAATAGCTCAAAATAGATTTTATAAAACCATAAAATGAATTATGAATGCTAATTTTGTAACTGAAATGGAAAATAGGTAGTGATACGTAAGGCTAAATATAAATTATTTAATAATATAGCTGGATCTATTAGTTTAAAAAAGCAATCACACAATCTTGTTCATAAATACTTTACATAATATTTGATCATTTATTGTATTTTCTATATTGTCGAATTCATTTAGTAAAATTTAGGGGTTGGGGTTGGGGTTGGGGTTGAGGTATTTTTAATAACTTTAAAATTTTTTATTTTAAAACTGGCCTGTAATAGGCAAAGGGAAAAAAAGGAAGGAAAAGTGCATTGAAAGAACAAAGAAATATGTGAAGAACAGAAGAAGGTGGGAAAGTAGAAGGATAAAAAGAGAAACTGAAGCTTTAATCAAACAATATAACTAAATGAAATAGAGAGAGATGGAGTGAAGGATAGTGAAAGAAAATGACTCAAAAATATATGAAATGATTAACCAAAAATATATTTTCCTGACATGTAAATATGAAATAATTACTATTTCATTTTAGACTACCTTTTTATTAAACACTGAGCATTTTCATTGGCTGTGTTCCTCTCCTGGAATGCTCTCCCTTCTCCACTTCTCAGCTTCCTTGCATTCCTTAAAATCTGTTAGTCCTTCTTCTGCAAGAAGTCCTCTTTAATCTTGGTGTCTTCTCCTGAGAAAATTCCCATCTTATATTCTATATACCTTATTTGTACATAGTTGCTGGTCTGTTGTCTCTTCCATCAAAGTCTCTGTGGATAGGGATTATTTTGTTTTGCTTTGTTTTTCTTCCCGTGTATCCCCAGTGTTTAGAATGTTTATAACTACATGGTAAATAATAGATGCTTAAAAATGCTTGTAGACTGATTAAATAAATGAGATAAAAATACAAATAGGTACAAGTCTGGACTTTCCCTTCATCACAGCTTTCAAAAAATATTCATTTAACCACAATATCAAATTGATTTATTGTTGGGAATTAATTTAATTTTAATTGCTATAATATTAGTGTATATGTTTAATTAAAAGAGCAGAACTTATTATGACCAAGACAAGAGGCACAGTATAAGAAATAAAAAAATAAGAATGCACATATTAAATATGCTAATAGCTATCCTATTGAGATTTTAAATTAGTAAATATTTGTGCAGGCCTAAAAAAATAACTTTATGTATATTTGTGATAAAGTGCTATAGCATATAAGGAAGCAGTATTGAGTCAGTGAAAAGAGTGCTGAATTTGGAGACAGGACCTAGGTTGAAATCCATTCCTTGTCACTTATTATTTATGTGATGTCAGGGAAGTCACTCAATCTTTTTAGATATCAATTTTCTAAGTGTAAAATAAAAAAAAAAAAAAAAGATTTGGATTCTGTATATTCCTCATGTCATCTTCATGATCCAGTGTGAAAAGGAAGGGATAACTTATTGCTATATTAAAAAAAACTTTAATTATTATCATAAAAGAGAGCTCAAAATATAAACACAAGGTGTAGGTATAAATATAGAATGAAGGTTTTATAGTATTAAGAAGTTTTCCTACAACCTCAACCCTATGTTTATAACAGTTTTTCACTTTGAGAGTTTATATAAGGAATCACTGAAAGAAGACAACTCACACTATATTGGAAATATCTTGATGGAATTAATTCAATCAGACCTTTTGGGAATGTAACACACTTTTTTTTAAAGGAAGCATTTAAACAGTTGAGGACTAACGTTTGAGCGTTGAAGCCAATTGTGGTAGAAAATCCCCGAATCTGTAATGGAGGACATAGAAGGGACAAAAGAAAAGTGAGGAATTTAACTTCTTTCCTCACATCCTTCTTCCATGTCATTAGAGCAACTGAACCATTGGAAAACATTATATACTGCAACTAAAGGGAAACTGTCACACACTTGAGAAAGACTAGGATAGAGAAAATCATTTGAAGACATACAAATAGAGAAAGGAAGGAAGCATCTTCAAGTTTTGCCACCCCTTAAAAAAGAGATAAGCCATTGATTCAAAAAAGGAAAAGATCTGGGACCTAGATGAAAGTCCTGACTAACAAATTTTCAATCCAAGGAAAACTGTGTAAGGATTATACAATTAAAGAAGGGACCACTAACTTTCGCATTTTGTAATGTTAAGATATTAGTGGATTTTGCATCCTATGTTTCTATTAATACAAGTGTATTTAAGTGATATCACACTCTTCTCATGGATATATTATCTCTCTATCTATATCTATATCCATATGTGTATCAGCACACATATGTGTATGCATATGCTCATGCATGTATATTGGGGGAAGAGTCAACCACAGCCATTCTGGCAGACTTATTTCATACTAACTGTTCTTACAAATGTTTTTGATAAAAATTATCCGTGAACTATTTGTTAATGGAAAGCATTTTAGTGGAAAGAGGCAGCAAGGTGGCACAGTGGATAGAGTACAAGGCCTAGAGGTAAGAAGACTGGAGTTCAAATTAGGCCTCAGACACTTAATAGCTATGTGATTCTAAGCATGTCACTTGACATTGCTTGCCTCATTTTCTAATCTGTAAAATGGGTCATCAAAGATGGTAAAGTACTGCAGTATCTTTGTGAAGAAAACCCCAAATGTGGTCACAAAGAGACAAGACTAAAATGACTCAATAACAATATGCTAAATGTGAAAATACGCTTAGAAGAATTGCACCTGTTTAACTTATATTGCTTTACTTGCTATCTAGGGGAGAGCATAGGCAGAAGGGAAAGAGAAAAATTTGGAGTACAACATCCTTTTGTAAAAATGAATATTAAAAACTAGTTTTGCATGTATTTTGAAAATAAAAATTATTAATCAAAACATTTTTTTTAAAAACATACTAGTGAGGATGGAGCTTGTGAATTACAGTGGAAGGAATTTCTACTCACTATATCACCTCTAAAATTGAAGGTTAATACCTACTTTTGTGGACTCTACAAGTGAGAGTGTAACTTGTGAGAGTATAAATAATCCAGAAGAAGTGTTATAAATGTATATATTTACAAACATGTTCTGATTATAATATTGGAAATGTTGTATAAGTCAGATGTAGAAATAATGTATTTTGTCAGAGGAAATTCTTTTTTTTTTTTCTTCAGTCTACTCCTTTATAATGAGGAGATTAGACTCAATGATCTTTAAGATACCTTCAAGGTCTAGCAATCAATGATTCTATTTTTACTCTCTTAAGTGAGTAATATTTGCACAGATATTACAGGCAGCACAGAAATAGCAGCTTTCATATTTGAGGAAAATTCAGTGGTGATAAAAAGTCTTCCTGACATGTCATAATAAAATGTGCTTCTTCCATAACAGGAGAATAAGGGTTGAGCTGTTAAAAGTCTAAAGAGGAGGCTTCCATCCTGAGGCAAAAGAAAAATTCTGAACACATTTTGTTTAGCATTAATCTTCTGAGACTAAAGCGAGTGTGCAAAAAAACGAAACTGCAGTATTCATCAAAGTTGCTGTTCTTCAGAATGAGAAAAGATTCTGCCTTTCCAGCACCCTTTGATAACAAAAAAGAATATATGTTTGGGAACTTGATGTTGAATATAGCTGTAATGAGATTATTTCCCTCTAACATGCAAGCATGCACAATTTTTTTCTATCAACTACTTTGCATCTAGAAGCTAAAGATTTATCATAATCGCATATGGTTTTCCTCTTCATCATTTTTATTTGTCATACCCTTATAGCAGTTCTTTGGCTACTCCAGGATTAGTAAGCAATGCATCTATTATTTGCTAAAGTTTAAAATATTTAGGCATTCTACCACTTTTCCAAAAAAAATGTAAGTCCATTTCTTGATGTCATTATAAAAAAGAATTTTACAAAACTGATGTGTACTATTGAAAAAATATTAAGAAAAAATTTGGGGAATTCTTGCAATATAGTCCAGAATCTCAGTTATTGGGGGGAGGGCACAAATGAAATAGTTAGTTTCAGAGGAAAGGGCTAAAGCTCTGTGGAGAAAGAACATGAAGAACATTCCCCAGATTCTTATAAATTCTTTCATTCATTATCTTTGGAAAAAATATTTAGAGGAGGTATTATTTAGTATCAGAGGAAAGAAACATGGAAGCTAAAATATATAGCTCCTGGGAGATACCAACCAATTGTTATGTAATGCTCAAAATTTGAAATCATCCATATCTGGAAAGTATTAGAAATATAGAAGGAGAAAAGGGAGTTAGTACTAAGTGAATCCTTCAGCCCAAGATTTAATAATCAAAAAAAGGCAGAAAATGAAGTGTTATTTAAGAAGATAGATATATGTTAGCAATGAAAAAGTCCAGTAATTAATGAGAGGATATTGCCTAAGGCAAAAAAGGTCTTAATCTTGGTGATCCTTAAAAAAAAATACAATTCATAATGGTTTAACACATCCCAAAGGACTTGATAAAAAATTTCTATTCACTTTCAGCTATATTTTTTCTCTTCCATTCTTTTTCTTTTCTTTTTTTTGAGGAAGGAAATATAGCTAATGCAGAAATATAAATTGCATAATTTCACTTTTGTAATGGATTTTATATTTCTTGCCTTTTCAATAGATGGGAAAGGAGTAGTGAAAAGGGAAAATTCAAAACTGAAAAAAATTGAATAATAAAGGCCAATAAAATTATCCATGAATTGATCAATTTCAGAGCATTTGAGGCAGATTTGATATTCATACAGCAGTTAACAAATTGGTAGCCCGAATGAAATACTATCACAGGACCATGCTGTGCCCCAAAGAGTAAAGGATAGTAATGAGATTGTCATAAGAAAAGACTATTAGCACCCTGTTGTGTAAACAGAGGAATAAATTGTCTTATATGTATTGCCTACTATTAGCACCCTGTTGTGTAAACAGAGGAATAAATTGTCTTATATGTATTGCCTACATAGATGCTTCATTACCATTGTACTTTTAAGTTTATGACTACTCTTTACATGGATACTGTATACCTATGTATGGGAATGAGCCTCAAGTTTTTTGTAGGATGTGGATGTCTTGCAGCTACTGTTTTTACTATACCATCTTAGTAACACTATTTGGAATAATCTTGAACATTCATTATTAAGGGGAAATCACCATTGAGGTTTTGTGATTACTAGATTTACAAACCACAGACTATATACCCTTAGAATATATGGTACTACCTGCTCCATTGAGTGCCCCATATGGAAACCAAGAATGCTGACTCAAGGAGATAAAGTAGAGGGAATACTGAAGAAATAACAAAGAAAGAAAATTATCATTGAAGTTCAGAACTTTTGAGTCATATCCAAGTCCTCATATTTCCTTGTGCTTTATATCCAATCAATTGGAAAAGTAAAGTAAGGCACACTTCAGTGAAGACTTGGAACCAAATTATCACTTATGCATTTTATAAAGGTATATGAATAAAACAAATATTTATGGATTTTTGTTACTTAATGGATATATTTATATTTGCTGGTATGCTATAATCTACATAGACCTAGGGTTCAGTAATTTTGGAGAAGTCATTATTATGGTATCTTCCATGTATTGATGCTTTACTGTGGATTATTCATAGCTGTCATATCTCACTCCACAATTCAGACCTAAGCCATTCATCAGGATGAATCTAAAAAGTAACTTCCTACCTTTTTGGTTCTACCTTGCCTTCTGCGAGCATGATAATGATAACTATGCCAGAAATCTGACAGATTGCCATAGGAACCTTGTCACTTTTCATGAGTTTTACCTTCCAACATTTTCCATACTTATTTCCTTCTCATAGATCCATAATCCTACTTTAGATCATCATCATCTCTCACTTGGATGAATTGTTCATTACTCT
This sequence comes from Sarcophilus harrisii, assembly GCF_902635505.1. NCBI lineage: Eukaryota > Metazoa > Chordata > Mammalia > Dasyuromorphia > Dasyuridae > Sarcophilus > Sarcophilus harrisii. Next base: position 137,628,273 of record NC_045426.1, read on the forward strand.
GCTCTACTTTTCAATGTTAGTGAGAAGTAGGGAAAAAAATAAATGTTGAGCTCCTTAGAAAAGAAAGAAGGGGAAGGCAAGGGGAAGGGCAGGGGGAAGGGAAGGGGGAAGAGGGAAGGGAGAAGGGAAGGGGGAAGGGGGAAAGGAAGGGGAATGAAAAATTCAAGCTTCCTGATTGCCTTGTTCTTTATTTAGAACAACCAAGAAGCTTCTCCTGACGAATCCCAACATGTGCTATTGTTTCTAAGATGATTGATTTGCCACTGTGTTAATTCTCCTGTGACCCAATGTCCTCTGGCAAGATCTCTTATTCAGATATCTGTTAGATTAACATCATTTATCTTAGGGTCTCTTAAGATATTAGCATGTTTGGGAAAAAAATAAACATTCTATCATTTTTTTCTCATTTACCCATTTTTCATAGTCCTGTTTTCTTAGCAACTACCATAGCAAATTGCAAGACATTCATTTGGCAGGGAGTAGGAGGATTTTTTCCGTAGGTAAGATGCGATATTAATCTTCCGTTGCTTTTAAGATTAATACTACATGTTCTTTGTCCTTATCTGTAATTTCATTTGTATAAAGAACTAATAGTGAGGGAATTCCTTTTGGCAATGAAGAACATTGTGTATGTGTGTGTGTGTGTGTGTGTGTGTGTGTGTGTGTATGTTTTACATAGAGTGTGAGAAAAATGCAGAGAAATTAAGTGATTTGCCCATAGTTTTGTAATCTATATATACAAGCAATTTGATTCAAACATAGGTCTTCTTGATTCTCAGGCCAGTAGTTTACCCACTACCAAATACTGGCCTAGTGTTATTGATTTCATTATGTTCACATACATCTTGATGGGATCATGGATTGTTAGAAATGCTGAGGAAGATACTTAGAAAATCCTAGAAAATCATCCAAAAATTTACTTGAAATAATTAACAGTTTTACCAAAGTTGCAGAATATAAAATAAACCCACAGAAATCATCAGTATTTTTATACATTATTGATAAAGCCCAGCAACAAGAAATAGAAAGAGAAATTCCATTTAAAATAACTGTAGACAAAATAAACTATTTGAGTGTCTACCTGCTAACACAAACTCAGAAGCTATATGAGCATAATTATAAAATATTTCTCACTTAAAGTCATCTCTAATCAATTGGAAAAATATCAATTGCTCATGAATAAGCCAAGTTAATATAATAAAAATGACATAACTACCTCAATTGGTCTACTAATTCAGGGCCATATCAATCAAACTGCCAAAAAGTATTTTACAAAACTAGAAAAAATAATAACAAAATTGATCTGGAAGAACAAAAGTTCAATATTATCAAGGAAATTAATTTTAAAAAATACAAAGGACAGTGGCTAGCAGTATAAACCTAAAACTATCACACAACAGCAGTCATCAAAACTTTTTGTTACTGGCTAAGAAATAGATAGTGTGTAAAGTTCTGGTTAGCTTTCTGGAAATCTTGGGACCAGCCTTGTTTTCAGCAGAGTAATCACTACAAGAATAGTCGGGGATAATAAAGTCCAAAGTCTTTATTATCTCCTTCATAGTCTGCCTCCATATGGGGCCCGGGCTAGCTTTCTGGAGGCCCTCCAGAATGGGTCTTGGTTTCAGTGGAGGAATACAAGAGACAAAAATTGCTGGAGAAAACTTGAAAATAATCTATCAAATACTTGGCAAAGATCTATACCTCGCACACCATACAAAAAACTGTCAAAGTGGATGCATGATTTGGACATAAAAGGTGGTACCATAAGCAAATTAGAGAACAAGGGATAATTTACCTACCAGATATTTGGAAAAAGAAGAACCAGAGAATATTGTGAAAGGTAAAATGGACAACTTTAATTACACTAAATTAAAAAGGTTTTGCACAAACAAAACCATCAGAAGCAAGATTAAAAAAGAAATATAAAGCTGGGAAACAATCTTTGCAACCAATATTTCTGATAAAGGAATCATTTCTAAAATATATAAAGAACTGTGTCAAATTTGTAAGAATACAAGTCATTCCCAACTAATAAATGGTCAAAGGATATGAATAGCCAATTTTCAGATGAAATTAAAACCATTTGTAGACATATGAAAAAACTCTCCAATCACTATTTATTAGAAAAATTAAAATTAAGACAATTCTGAGGTCCCACCTTACATTTCTCATATTGGCTACAATGATAAGAAAAGAAAATTATAAATGCTGGAGGGAATGTGGGAAAACTGGGACACTGATTCATTGTTGGTGAAGAAGTGATCCAATGATTCTGGAATGCAATCTAGGACTATGCCCAAAAGGCTAAAATACTTTATATGCTTTTTGACTTAGTAGTATCACTACTGGGTCTCTATCCCAAGGAAATTCTAAAGGAGGGAAAAGAATCCACATATGCAAAAATATTTGTAGCAGTTCTTTTTGTGGTAGAAAAGAATTGGAAAATAAGTAGGTGTACATCAGTTGGGGAATGGCTGCATAAGTTGTGGTATGAAGATAATAGAATATAAAAAGGTGAAAAAGCTGATTTTAGAAAACCTGGAAAGATTTACATGAACTGATGCTGAGTGAAACAAGCAGAACTAGCAATACATTGTACACAATAAAAGCAAGTTTGTAGGATGATCAACTATGAAATATTTGTTTCTTCTCAGTGGTTCAATGATTCAAGGCCATCCCAGTAAACTCTGGATAGAAAACACCACCTGCATACAGAAAAAGAACTATGGAGAGTGAATGTATATTAACACATGCTATGTTTACTTCTTTTTTCTACTTTTATTTCGTCTCCCATTTTTTTTCCTTTTCTTCTAATTTTTCTCTCGCAGCATGATTCTTATAGAAATGTATATTTAAAAAGTTAATGTACATGTAGAACTAGAAAAAAATGAAACAATATAAAAAAGAAATGCTTAGGAAGAACATAGGATACTATGTGCCTTTGAAAGCTTAATTAAAAACTAATATCTATACCCATGGAGGCTAGAGAATTATCAAAGTGATTACAGCAAATAACATGCATAAATAACTATAATGCAAAATAATGCATGATAAATGAAGGAACATCTTATCCATCTCTAAATAATGCATGATAAATGAAGGAACATCTTATCCATCTCTAAATAAACATGATGTTCGGGGAGAAAGTGGTATCATTGACTATGGCTTAGAAGGGGCATTTGAGTTGGGTTTTAAAAAATAAGTATAAATTCAACAAGTGACAAATGACACTTATTATATAAATCTCCACTTATCTCTCATCTCTCTATCAATTTATCTTTCTATCTGTTACTTGTGTCTCTAGTGCCTATTGTAATACAATGCACATAGAAAGTGATTAAGAAATAGATTAAGTGAAGGAGAAAGAAAGTCATTCTGGACATAATGGACAGTGTGAGTAAAAAGGGAGAAGAAGTGAAAAGTATAAATATATGTGTGCCCATAAATACGTATATACGCATACATACACATAAATATATGTGTATCACATACCTATTTGTATAATACACAAATGTATGTATGCATGCATACACACAAGACATTCCAAAAATTTTGAAACCATTTGAAGTTTCAATAGTTTTAAAAAGCATTGAGATTTTTGGTACACCCTATAGATACCCCATACTCATGTATATGTATATATACAGGTTGTTACATACTTTGTGGATGTACATATTATATATATATATAAATATATATGTTTACATGCACAGATATAAATTGTGAATATATTTGTGTATATATGTACATTATGATGAAGAGTATCTATTGGGATAAAAAGGCAATATTTGTAAGTAGACAAAGCGCATTTGGAATCAGAAAAAAAATAAAATCTTGCCTCAGACACTTAGGCTGTGCTGAAATGTGAAAATCAATCAATCTTTTTAAACAAAAAAAAGCACTATGAAACTTAGATACTAAGTTACAGACATGTTGAATTCTGCATTAAGTGGCAAGGTGTCCATGCTAATGAAATCATAAGTACTTGGTTTATAGATGTATCTATAGTTAATGGTGACTAGTTCACTGTGCCTAGTTTATTGAGAATGTTGCAGAGGTCCTCAAACTTTTTAAATAGGAAGCCAGTTCAATGTCCCTCAGACTGTTGGAGTGCTGGACTATAGTAAAAACAAAAACTTTGTTCTGTGGGACTTTAAATAAAGAAATTTCATAGCCCTGGGTGAGGGGGATAAAAGTCCTCAGCTGCCGCATCTGGCACGTGGGCCATAGTTTGAGGACCCCTGTAAGGAAATGAGTAAGATAAGGGCCAAAAAAAGCACAGAAATTCTTGCTCCACTGCATATAGACAAATAAAAAAATTATCAAGCCTAAAAAAAAAACCCACAAACTGCCCCAATAAAAAGATTTGGTTTGAATTGTACAATCCATTCCCTGACATGCCTGCACTTTAAATCCCTTTTTTACTGCTGGTTTTCTCTGATCATCAAATAATTCACTAACCCTTTTTAGTCCCTTAAGTCTCAGTGCTCCATAGGCATTTTAGCAATGTCAGACTTGATTTTCTGAATTATTTCTACTATGCTTTCAACTTGAATACTACTTTTTCTAAATTATGACTCACCTCTTTCCCTCATTTTCACTGATAGCTAGGAATGCTTTTCACTGCATACATAAAACCAAGTGTCTCATCATGGCTATGACTTTATCATATAAGGTTAAATCATAGCACTTAGCTCAACAGGGTTATTGTGAAAATTGAGATATTTATTTTAATTTTTTTATTAAAGCTTTTAATTTACAAAACATATGCATGTGTAACTTTTCAACATTGAACCCTGCAAAGCCTTCTGTTCCAAATTATCCCTTCCTTCCTCCCACTTCCTCCCCTAGATGGCAGGTAGTCCAATACATGTTAAATGTGTTAAAATATATGTTAAATCCAATTCATATATACATATTTATATGATTATTTTGATGCACAAGAAAAATTGGATCAAGAAGGAAAAAAAAACTGGGAAAGAAAACAAAATGAAGGCAAATAACAACAGAGAGAGTGAGAATGCTATGTTGTAGTCCATGCTTAGCTGCCATGGTCCTCTTTTTGGATGTAGATGGGTCTCATCATCACTGAACACTTAGAATTGGTTTGAATCATCTCACTGTTGAAGAGAGACATGTTGATCAGATTTGAATATTATATAATCTTGTTGTTGCTGTATATAATGATCTCTTGGTTCTGTTCATTTCACTTAGCATCAGTTCATGTAGATCACTCCAAGCCTCTCTGAAATCATCCTGTTGGTAGTTTCTTACACAACAATAATATTCCATAATATTCATATATCATCACTTATTCAGCCATTCTCCAACTGATGAGCATCCATTCAGTTTCCAATTTCTTGCCACTACAAAAAGGGCTGTCACAAACATTTTTGCACATGTGGATCAATTTCCCTCTTTTAAGATCTCTTTGGGATATAAGTCTAGTAGAAACACTGCTGGGTGTTTGGGTAGGCACAATTTGACAACTTTTTGGCATAATTCCAAATTGCTCTCCAGAATGGCTGGATGTATTCACAATTCCACCAACAATGTATCAGTGTCCCAGTTTTTCCACATCCCCTCCAACATTCAGCATTATCTTTTCGTCTCATCTTAGCCAATCTGACAGGTGTGTAATGGTGTCTCAGAGTTGTCTTAATTTGCATTTCTCTGATCAATAGTGATTTGGAACACCTTTTCATATGATTAGAAATATTTTAATTTCTGCATCTGAAAATTATCTGTTCATATACTTTGACCATTTATCAATTGAAGAATGGCTTGATTTCTTATAAATTAGAGTCAATTCTCTATATATTTTGGAACTAAGGCATTTATCAAAACCTTTGACATAAAAATGTTTTCCCAGTTTGTTGCTTCCCTTCTAATCTTCTCTGCATTAGTGTTGTTTGTACAAAAAACTTTTTAACTTAATATAATCAAAATTACCTATTTTATGATCAATAATGATCTCTAGTTCTTCTTTCATCACAAATTCCTTCCTCTTTCATAGATCTGAGAGGTAAAGTAACCTATGTTCTTCTAATTTGTCTATAATCTCATTCTTTATGTCTGGATCATGAACCCATTTTGACCTTATCTTGGTATATGGTGTTAGGTGTGGGTCAGTGCTTAGTTTCTCCATACTAGTTTCCTATTTCCCCAGCAGTTTTTGTCAAATAGTGAATTCTTATCACACAAACTAGGGTCTTTGGGTTTGTCAAATACTAGATTGCTATAATCCATGCCTATTTTGTTTTGTGAACCTAATCTATTCCGCTGATCAACTGCTCTATTTCTTAGTACCAAATGGTTTTGATGACTGCTGATTTATAATATAGTTTTAGATCTGGTAGAGCTGGGCCACCTTCATTTGCTTTTCTTTTCATTAATTCCCTTGAAATTCTCAGAGGAATTTTGTTGGTATTATTTCTAGGTCAGTAAAATAGTTTCTTGGGAGTTTGATTGATGTAGAATCAAATAAGCAGATTAGGTAGTATTGCCATCTTTATTATATTTGCTCGACCTATCCACAAGAAGTTGATATTTTTCCAATCACTTAGATATGACTTTATTTGTGTGCAAAGTTTTTTGTAGTTTTGCTGATATAGTTCCTGACTTTCCCTTGGCAGATAGATTCCCCAAAATTTTATACTATTGATGACTATTTTAAATGGAATTTCTTTTTGTATTTCTTGCTGTTGGATTTTGTTAGTGATGTATATTAATGCTGATGATTTGTGTGGATTTATTTTGTATCCTGCAACTTTACTAAAGTTGTGGATTATTTCTAATAATTTAGTTGATTCTCTAGGGTTTTCTAAGTATACCATCATATCATCTGCAGAAAGTGATAATTTGGTTTCCTCATTACCTACTCTAATTCCTTTAATCTCTTTTTCTTTTCTTATTGCCAAAGCTAGCATTTCTAATACAATTTTGAATAGTAATGGTGATAGTGGGCAACCTTGTTCACTTCTGATCTTACTTGGGAATGGTTCCAGTTTATCGCCATTACATATGATTCTTGCTGATGGTTTGAAATAGGTGCTACTGATTATTTTAAAGAAAAGTTCATTCATTCCTATACTTTCTAGTATTTTTAATAGGAATGGGTGTTGGATTTTATCAAATGCTTTTTCTACATTTGTTGAGATGACTACATGTTTTTTCTTAATTTGGTTATTGATATAGTCAATTATGTTAATAGTTTTCCTAATATTGAACCAGCCCTGCATTCCAAATCTCACTTGGTCATGGTGTATTATCCTGGGGATGATTTTCTGTAATAATATTTTATTTAAGAGTTTTGCCTCAATATTCATTAGGGAGATAGGCCTATAATTTTCTTTCTCTGTTTTCATCCTCTCTCGTTTAGGTATCAGTACCATGTCCATGTCATAAAAGGAATTTAGATAAGGGTCCTCCGTTCCCAATTTTTTCAAATAGTTTATATAGTATTGGAGTTAACTGTTCTTTGAATGTTTGGAAGAATTCACATTTAATCCTTCTGGCCCTGGAGATTTTTTCTTAACAAGTTGATCAATAGGTTGTTCTATTTCTTTTTCTAAAATGGGACTATATAAGTAATTTATTTCTGTTAATCTGAGAAATCTCTATTTTTGTAGATATTCCTCCATTTCAGTTAGGTTATCATATTTATTGTCAAAAAGTTGGGCAAAATAATTCCTAATTATTGCTCTAATTTCCTCTCCATTGATGGAAAGTTCTCCCTTTTCATTTTTGAAACTAACAATTTGATTTTCCTCTTTCCTTTTTCTAATCAAATTAATTAAAGGTTTATCTATTTTGTTGGAGTCTTTTTTCATAAAACCAACTCTTCATTTTATTTATTATTTAAATAGTTTTTTTTATTTTCAATTTTATTAACCTCTCTTTTTATTTTTAGAATTTCAAGTTTGGTATTTGATTGGAGATTTTTAATTTGTTCTTTTTCTAGGTTTTTTTTTTAATTTGGAAGTCCAATTCATTGACCTTCTTTTTCTCTATTTTATGCAAGTAAGCATCTAGAGATATAAAATTTCCCTTTATTACGTCTTTGGCTGCATCCCACAAATTTTAGTATGCTGTTTCATTATTATCATTCTCTTGGATGAAATTATTGATTGTGACTATGATTTGCTGTTTCCCCCATTCATTCTTTTGGATTAGATTATTTAGTCTCCAATTACTTTTTGGTATATTTTCCCCTGGCCTTTTATTGAAAGTAATTTTTATTGCAACATGATCTGAAAAAAAATGCATTTACTATTTCTGCCTTTTTGCATTTGATTTTGAGGTTTTATGCCCTAATGTATGGTCAGTTTTTGTATAGATTACGTGAACTGCTGAGAAGAAAGTGTACTCCTTTCTGTCTCCATTCAATTTTCTCCAAAGATTTATCATACCTAACTTTTCTAGTATTTTATTTATCTCTTTAACTTCTTTCTTATTTATTTTGGGGTTTGTTTTATCTAGTTCTGAGAGAGCAAGAAAATCTCCCACTATTATAGTTTCACTGTCTATTTCTTCTTGCAACTCTTTTAACTTCTCCTTTAGGAATTTAGATGCTATAACACTTGATGCATACATGTTTATTATTGATATTGCTTCATTATCGATAGTACCCTTTAGCAAGACATAGTTTCCTTCTTTATCTCTTTTAATTAGTTCAATTTTTACTTTTGTCATTAAGTCATAAATGCTATGACTTTAGTATATAAAGTTAAATCATAACACTAAACTCAGCAGGGTTATTGTAAGCATTGAGATAATTATTCTTTTAAAAAAATATTTAACAAAAAAATTGGACAGAGTAAGTGATTACAAATTGTTTATTCCCTTTCCTAGTTTGTCATAATCATCATAAATGAAATCATTGTTGCAGTTTATTCAAGAATTCAACTCACTAATTATAATTACCTATATTTTTTGTTGGTTAACCCACAATAGAAGACAATATCAAATGTGTGTACACATACACACACACATAAAAGGAATTCTTTCATATACATACATACACATAAATGCATATGTATGTATATGAAAGAATTATATATATATATGTATATATACACACATATATACATACCATATGCTTTTGTATATTTTACGTATGTGTAAAAATAATAATTTAAGATACATTTAACCTTCCCTATCCATAGAGAATAGTTGATATAAGACAAAGAGAAGCAATGGAGAAAAACTTACACAAAACAGGAACTAAATTGAATAAATAGATCATTTTCTTTCTGTGCAGCACAATAAGCCAAATTCACATTTTCCTCTGCAGCTGCACAAATCTCTACTTCATTCTCATAGAGCTATGCCAAGTGCCAAACACGATTAAGTAGGTGGGAATTATATATACTGGTTGCCATCAGAGATGTATGCTAAGAAAGATGGAAATTTGGCCAACAGGGAATTCCTTTTCAGAGCCATATTAGCCTTTGCAAAGTGGTTATTTAATGGTACTATTGCATACAAATGAGTTGATATTTCCATGAATATGAGGCAAAATAACAAACAAAAAAGTAAAAAAAATATGGATGAGAATCATCCATAAGTGCTAATCTAATTTAGTAACATTTTCAAAGTTTACAAATTTCATTGGTAGCGAGCTATTTCCAGACAGCTGATAATATAGAAAATAAGTATGGGATGTGGAGTCCTGATGGTGTAAGTAAGAGAAAACATTTTGGTTAGCTCTGCTAGCATTCTTCTTCAATGGCTCAGAAAATGCACCAGACCACATTTGAATTTGTGAATCCAAGAAAAATTTATTGGGTCCATATCCCATTGCAACCTGCAATATCCAGACTATATTCCAACATCCAGGAATGAAAAGTAGACTGAGATAGAGAGCCAGAGCAGGAAGGAATGCAGTAGAAAGTGATTCCACAGGATTACTGGACGAGTTCTAGGTCCAGGAATGGATATGATCTGTCAAGTTTGTAACCCATTATCCACTTATAGGTCAAGCATCTAGGACACAGAAGACTAGTCATGAGCAAATGTGGGTCCTAGCAGTGTAATGAGAAAGGAACAAATTTTGGAAATGCAGTTATATATGTGGTTCTGAGAACAGATTCAGAAGTGAAACAGCAGGAATTTAGATCTAGTCTTTAGTCCAACAGTGGAATAACAAGCCAAAATCCCAGACTAAAGATGAGCCATTAGTTTTATTTTCTGGAACCTACAGAACTTTCCAGCAGACTAACAGTGACAGAGTTCAGTAGCAATGCCAAAACTTTTAACTACACTCGAGCTCAAACATCTAAACATGGCAGGAACTTGAATAATTCAGATCAAGAAATCAGTGAATGGAACTTTTCCTGGATCATACCAATTTGGGAGCAGAAAAAATCTTGTCCCCAAACTTTCCCTGTGAAAGAAACAGAGAGACATAAAAATATAGATATCTGCCCCACCCAGATGTCCTCAAAGCCCAGAAATAACATAAAATCCAAGATCAAGAAGGCTGGAAGTATAAGCAAACAAACAAACAAAAAAAAGAACCTAACTATAAAAATCTATTTTGGTGACAGGGAAGTTTCAAGACATAAACACAGAAGAGAATGACTTAAAGTCATGTTTAAAAAGAGCCTGTAAAATGCAGATCAGACACAGACCTAACAAGTATTTTTTTTATAAGAATGGAAAAAAGAATCTTCAATAAAGCAAAAAAAATTAAGCAAATAATATCTATGGAAGAAAGATATGAAAAGAGAATTAACATTATGGAAGATAGGATATAATATTGAAGAAAATAACTCCTTGAAAATTAGAATTGGCCAATGGAAGATAATAAGACATCAAGAAAAACAATAAAACAAAATCAGAAGCCTAAAAAGAGGAAGAAAATGTTAAATATTTCATAAAATATCAACTGACCTAGTAAAACAGACCAAGAGAGATAATTTAAAAATCACTGGATCACCTACACAGGAACAATAACAACAAATCCTAGACATCAAACACAAAGAAATCATTAAAGAAAACTTTCCATTCTAGAACCAGAGGGCAAAAATCAAACTGAGAAAACTCACATCACCAAATGAAATAAATCCTCAAGTGAAAATTACTTGGAATATTTTGACCAAAATGTAGAAAATCCTGATCAAGTAAAAATATCATTAGCAATCTGACAAAATTCCAGTATTGATAAAGTACAGTCAAGATCACAAAGTTTTTACTAGAAATCACTTAAAAGGAATGGAGAGCTTGGAATATAATATTCCAGAAGTCATTCAACAAACATATCTATGATACAGCTAGAGAAAATGCTTGAAGCTGAGAGGTAGAGTGCCTTGTTTGAGGAACAGTAAGAAATCCAGTGGGATAGGTTATGTAGGGCTTTTATATGAAATAGAAAATATTGCATTTGATCTTGGAGACAATAGGAAGTCACTATAGCTTATTTAATTGGGGATAGGAATAGAGGAGGGGATGGTGACATATTATGACCTGACAATCACTTCAACAGGCAAAAGGGAGATACTTGATATAAAAAGATTGTAGAGCAGGCTTTTGCAATAGTTCAACCATGATCTGATGAGATTTTGCAAGTCAATGGTGAGTGCAACAGAGGAGAGAAATGGATATATTCCAAGGAACCTGAAAATGTAAAAATAATCAGTTTTGGAACCAGATTAGATATGGGGAATGGGAGATAATATCCTAACCAGGAATGATACTTAGACTATGATTTTGAGAGATTGTAAAGGTTGTCTTGCTTTCCACAATCTTAGGGAAATTAGGAAGAACAAGAAATATAATGATTTTTATTTTAAATATGTTGTTAATATGTTTACTAGATACAAAAAGAAATGGGGACATGAAATTGGAAGACAGCAAAGAGCTTAAGAGAAGATAAGATTCATATAAGGATAACAATGAATTCCATGAGAACTAATGCACTCATCAAGTAAGGTGATATATAGAGAGAAGAGAAGAATTGGTACAGAAGGCAAAGGATTTAGACTTACAATTTAAAATAAACTGCCCAACAAAATTAAGTATAATCCTTAAGAGGAAAAACTAGATATTCAATGAAATAGAGGATTTTCAAGCATTCCTGATCAATTAGAACAGAGCTGAGTAGAATATTTGACATTTTTATATACACAAAACTCAAAACACATACAAATACACAGAGCTGAGTATAGAAAGACATTTTACCCAAATGGAAAGTAGAAGGGAAAAGAATAAATGGAAAAGGGCAAGGGTACTAAGACAGTGGGTAGATTAAGGAGATAGAGTGAAACCAAAATCAAATCTTAAAAAAGAGGGTAGGGGAAAAGAAAAATAAAGAGCATAAGAAAATGGGAGGAAGAGAAATATAATTAGTAATCATAACTATGAATGTAAATGGAATGAATTTACCCATTAAATGAAAAGGATGGAAGAATGCGTTAAAACAATATTCCAACTACATGCTTAAAAGGAATACATTTAAAACAGAACTATATACATAGAGGAAAAATGAAAACTGCAACAAAATCTATTATGCCTTAATTAAAGTTTTAAAAAGGAGGATAGCAATCAGGATCTCAGACAAAACAAAAACAAAAAAGGACTAATTAAAATAAATGAATAGGAAAACTACAGTTTACTAAAGAGCATTTATACACAAAGAAAAAAATAATGAATAAATATCCTACAAGAAACTGGAGCCATATGAGGAACATAAGACTAATTCATTATTATTAGGAAATGCCTAAGGAAAATTAATTATATTAATAATAAATGATAACATGATTATTTCCTTTTTAAAATATTATTTTATTTATTTATTTTAGGTTGTACATATACATTAATTTTTTACATATTTCTATGAGTCATATTGGGAAAGTAAAATCAGAACAAAAGGGAAACATCACAAGGAAAAATACAGGAAAAGTATATGAAAATAGTATGCTTGGAAACAGATTCAATTTCCATAATCCTCTCTCTGGAGGAAAAGAGCATTTTCTGTCCAAAGTTTATTGAAATTGCCTTTGTTCATTGAATTGCTGAGAAGAACCATATCTATAATAGTTGATTCACAACAGTCTTATTGCTATGTACAATGTTACCCCGGTTCTGTTTGCTTCACTCAGCATCAGTTCATGTAAATATTTTGAGACTTTTAAAAAATCATTCTGTTAATCATTTCTGTAGAACAATAATATTCCATTACATTTATATACCATAACTTATTCAGCCATACCAATTCACCCAATTGATGGACATCCGCTCATTTTCCAATTCTTTGCCATTACAAAACTCAAACAGTCTACTTATTCAGTGCTATACCAATCAAATTGATTATTTTAAATATATATAGAATAACATTCACAAAATACAATATGCATTCCTGTTTTGTTTATTTTAAGAATTAGTAGGGTTTTATTTAAAATAATAGCTAAAACTAAGGGCTAGCATTATTTGTAAAGGAGGCAAGTTATAAATACTCCAATAAGGTCAGGAGTGAAGCAAGGATATTCATATTTATCATTACAATTTAAAATTGTACTAGAAAATTCCAGAGGTTGAATGATAATGATAAAGCATGATACCCAAGTTATGATAGAGAGGTGATGGGAAATGATATATTGATTTTTGGACATGATAAATAGAGGGATTTATTTTACTTTTTTTTCATCTCTTTTTTTCTAAGAAGTGGGTAGAAAGGAGAAAATTAAATTTAGAAATTAAAGATAAACATGTTTAATTACAATGATTTTGCTTGTTAAACACACTAAAATTTAGTATAATATTTAGGACATGGATTCTTGAAAAATAAAAGATAGCCATGGTTAGGGAACAGTTTCTGTGAAAATAGATTTTAATGGTCCACAAGTTCAGTGGGAAAATAGGTTGATAACTTAGCAAATAAAATATTGGTCTATGCATTGATGAAGCATGGCATTTAAAACATGGGAGATGTCAAAGACCCCAGCTTTTGGGATAAGAACTTACTGTTTGACAAAAATTGCTGAGAAAATTGGAAACTAGTATGGCAGAAACTAGGCATTGACACACACTTAACACCATACACCAAGATAAGGTCAAAATGGGTTCATAACCTAGGCATAAAGAATGAGATTATAAATAAATTAGAGGAACACAGGATAGTTTACCTCTCAGACCTGTGGAAGAGGAAGGAATTTATGACCAAAGAAGAACTAGAGATCATGATCACAAAATAGAAAATGTTGATTATACCAAACTGAAAAGTTTTTGTACAAACAAAACTAATGCAGACAAGATTAGAAGGGAAGCAATAAATTGGGAAAATATTTTTTATAGTCAAAGGTTCTGATAAAGGCCTCATTTCCAAAATATATAGAGAATTTACTCTAATGTATAAGAAATCAAGCCATTCTCCAACTGATAAATGGTCAAAGGATATGAACAGACAATTCTCAGACGAAGAAATTGAAATTATTTCTAGCCATATGAAAAGATCCTCCAAGTCATTATTAATCAGAGAAATGCAAACTAAGACAACTCTGAGATACCACTACACACCTGTCAGACTGGCTAGAATGACAGGGAAAGATAATGCGGAATGTTGGAGGGGATATGGGAAAACAGGGACAATAATACATTGTTGGTGGAATTGTGAATACATCCAGCCATTCTGGAGAGGAATTTGGAACTATGCTCAAAAAGTTATCAAACTGTGCATACCCTTTGATCCAGCAGTATTACTACTGGGCTTATATCCCAAAAAGATCATAAAGAAGGGAAAGGGATCTGTATGTACATGAATGTTTTTGGCAGCCCTCTTTGTAGTGGCCAGAAACTGGAAACTGAGTGGATACCCATCAATTGGAGAATGGTTGAATAAATTGTGGTATATGAATATTATAGAATATTATTGTTCGGCAAGAAATGACCAACAGGATGATTTCAGAAAAGCCTGGAGAGACTTACACAAATTGATGCGGAGTGAAACGAGCAGGGCCAAGAGATCATTATATACCTCAACAACAATACTATATGATGACCAATTCCGATGGACCTGGCCATCCTCAGCAATAAGATGAACCAAATCAGTTCTAATGGAGCAGTAATGAACTGAATCAGCTATGCCCAGTGAAAGAATTCTGGGAGATGACTAAAAACCATTACATTGAATTCCCAATCCTTATATTTTTGCCCACCTGCATTTTGGATTTCCTTCACAGGCTAATTGTACAATATTTCAGAGTCTGATTCTTTTTGTACAGCAAAATAACAGTTTGGTCATGTATACTTATTGTGTATCTAATTTATATTTTAATATATTTAACATCTACTGGTCATCCTGCCATCTGGGGGAGGGGGTGGAGGGAAGGAGGGGAAAAATTGGAACAAGAGGTTTGGCAATTGTCAATGCTGTAAAGTTACCCATACATATAACCTGTAAATAAAAGGCTATTAAAAATAAAAATAAAAAAAGAAAAGAAAATTTGTTTAAAATATTTTAACTTGCTTCAACCATCCCCATTGCCTCATGTACCTTATTTTCTTCCCATTCTCAGCTAAACCCCTTGAAAAAGCTATCAACACTCATGGCTTATCTCTTTTCTTATCTCTTTCTTTTGGATTCTCTGAAATCTATATTCCAATCTCATCATTTAACTCAAAGTATTCTTTTGAAAGTTACCAAAGATCTTTTAATTGACAAATTAATCACTCTTAATTGCCTTTTCCCAATTATCATTCTTTTTGAATCCTTTATATAATTTGATGTTGATTAATTTCTTTTCTCAGGGTTTTTATGACAGTGCTCTCTACTGGTTTTCTTCCATTCTGTCTGATCTTTTTTTTTTCTCAGTCTATTTTGTAGTCCAGTGAAGCCAATGGATCTCTGCACACACACACACACAAGCACAGAGGGAAAAAGAGAAACAGAAAGAGAGAGAGAGAGAGAGAGAGAGAGAGAGAGAGAGAGAGAGAGAGATGTGTGTCTAAAATAAAATTTAATAGATTACAAAATAAATATTTCATATTCAAATACAGGCACATACAAACACATGAATGTTAATAATTATGGGGTGTTATTAAAGTTACTATCTTGTATATTACTTTTACAGTGGAAAAAAATCTAAACAATCCCTCAGTGAGTGGTATAAATTTATAAATTCAGCCCTATTGTCAGTACTTCAATAAAATGAGAAACATATTGCTATTAAATTAATTTCTGCATCCTGTTTGCATAAGTGAAGCTATTAGGAATATAAATAATAAAATCCCCTTGTGTTCTGTTCATGCTTGGCATAAGTCTTCTCATTTCCATGGTTGAGTTGATATTTTCAATAATCAGGTGTCCATCAATACTTTCCCAGTCCCCAAGTACTCACTGTCAAATGTGCAAATGAGTCCTTTGGAGGAAGACTTATTGATGAAAATAAGTATTTGCTGGTCCGCCACAGAGCCTTTAATTTATCACAGTTAACTTGCATTTAATAAAGAAGGTGAGTTATTTTAAAAAGTCATTACAAGGATAAAAAAGTGGAAACTTCAATTTCAGAGTGATAATTAGATACATCCTTACTACACTGCCCTGCAGGAGTTTAGGAAATAAGGAATGACATTGTATATTGCTCTCCTTTCAAATCTGTTGATTGATGTCTTTGCTTTCATTGAAATCCTGTACTTTCTTTTCCCATCAATATAGTCATTGTAATTTACTTGTCTGGCCAAATGGCACAAGAAACTGGGATCTATTTTCCTGGCTCTACTCAGAAGGTTATAGTGGAAAGTAACATTTAAAATTTTCTTATATCTTCCAGAATCTGGGCAATGTTAAGATTTTGAGTTCTGCATGAGGTTGAATAGTAGTACTTTGAAAAAATATTTGCTAATTAGTGAAATATGCCAATCATTTTTTTCTTATTTCACATTTAATTTTTTCCCCAAATATATGTAAAAAAAAAAGGTTTTAACATTCATTTTGTTCAAATTCTGAAAGAAAGATCTCTTTCCTTCCCCATTCCCCACATTGAGAAGCCAAGTAATTTGACAAAAGTTATACATGTGTAGTTATGAAAAGCACATGTCCACATAAGTCATTCTTTGAAAGAAAAAAGACCAAAAAGAAACAAGAAAAAGTATCTTTGATCTTCATTCAGGCTCTGCCCATTCTTTATCTGAAGATGAACAGCATGTTTTATCACATATCCTACAGAAAAATTTTGGATTACTATATTCCTGAAAATATGTTATATATTATGAATAATATGCTTTATTGGATCATAACTTCTAGACAGTCCAATTATTCTTAAATTATCTCTCCTGTATTTATCCCCAAGTCATTTATGTTTCTAATCAGATATTTCACATTTTCTTCTATATTTTCATTTTTTAATTTCATTTGATTGTTTCTTGATGTCTCACAAAGTCATTAATTTCTACCTGTTCAATTTTAATCTTTAAGGAATTACTTTCTTCAGTGAGCTTTTTTACCTCTTTCCATTTGGCCAATTCTTTTTGAAGGCATTCTCTTCAGTGAATTTTTGTATATCTTTTCCCACTTGGCCAGTTCTCCTTTTCGAGATGTTCTTTTCCTCATTGGACATTTGTACCTCTTTTACCATTTGGCCTATTCTGTTTTTTAAGGTATTATAAAACTCAGTAATTTGTAGGTCTCCTTTAGCAAGCTGTTAACTCTTTTTTCATGATTTTTTTGCATCATTTTCATTTTTCTTCCCAGTTTTTCCTCTGTCTCTTAATTGATTTTGAAAATCTGTCTTGAGCTCTTCTATAGTCTGAGATCAATTCATACTTTTTTCTTGATCTATAGTGATAAAATGTTACCAAAAAAGAATATGGCTTTGAAAAACATCAGCCTTGTTTTAGGGGGAAACTTGGAAGTCATTAATAATTTAAACATTTCTTGATTTCCAAACTGTTTTTCTTCTGTACTTCAATTTTGGAATGAGCACAGAGTCTATCTTAAATCTCTCTTCAATATAAACATACTAATAATGAAAACGTAACTGAATATTTAACTGAATATCAAAATAAAATTTAAGCAAAAGCCTGTTTCATCCACTTGGTTTTTCCTGAATGGATTGTTATCCAAACACTAAGTCATTATTTAATAATTTAATAAGTTCTACAAAATTGTATGGTTGATGCACTCAGCATATCCATATTACAAAAATATGAAATATATGTATATGTGAAAATAAGTATAAATAAGCATCAAGAGAAACCAAGTAATATAGGAGTTGTCATGTGGCATTTATATGATATATGGCCACACAGACACATTTACCAAGTTAATAAATACTACGTCCTTAGGCTGGTAAGAAGAAAACTCCATTAGACAACAATTTGGTGAGAACAGTAGTAATGGAACAGAGACGTTGTAATAAAGAAAACAACTTTTCCTCCCATTACAAAGGGACTTTTTGAAAGACTTAATCAACAATGAAAAGTATCAAGAGATCTGGTTAGATAGAGGACTTATTAAGTACTTCCTATATTATTTGCACTGTGCTAAATTCTGGGAGTTCAAATATAAGTAAGTAAGGCAAGTTTTATCTAAAAAGAACTTACACTCCAATGTAGGAAAACAACACAGGATGGAAGTTGGAAAATAAAGATAATGGATCTTTTCCCAGTCAAACAATCAGTTCTCAATGTCTTCTTTATTCCTTTTTATTATCCACTGTAAAAGTCAGTATTAATCCTCATTCTTTAATTAACTCCTTCTAAAAGATATTGGGTTCCTATGGAAATTAGACATCAGATGAAGATAAACATAATGACAAGACAATATAGCAGTTGCTTCTTGATCAAATGGCTCTCAGAATATACATAAAAAAATTCATATATAAATCTTATTCTAAGAACAATTTAACTCATCAGTATTTATTTGAATTGAGGGATCAATAACTCTTTGCTTATACTTTAAATAATATCTACATACATAAAATGATTCCACATATTTCCCCTTTCCTTTGAAAAGTGAAATAGACAAACTACCTGAATCCTAGAATTTATAGTCAACTTCCTACTTTACAGGGGAATATGTTAGCTTTATCTATGTTATCAAATTGTTAAATTTCTGTGATTTTTCTTTTATAATTTTACTATGTTGCTCACTAGCATGTCCCATTGATTTTATATTTCCCTTAGGAATTCATAAAATATGAATTCCCACTCTAGGAAAAGTAATTTATTTTATGTCAGTTGATAAAATTTCTAGCGCATTGTAAAAGGCAAATTGAATGATTACATTTTTACAGGATCAAAAACTAAATAAGTAGAATAAGAATATTTCATTTTCTTGTTCTAATTATAAATTGTAGCATTTAATCTAAATGCCTTATACATGTGATGAATAAATATTTATTGATGTGTTAAATACCACATGAATTATAGGAAAATAAAAGGAAATTTTATTTGTCTTTAATAAATCTGGTAAAATGTCACAGGAATATTAGAGTAACTCTATTTCTTCATAGATCTTTTTTTTTCATTAAGTTCAGAGGAAACTAATCTGGTATTGAATCATATTCAACATTTCCCATCTATTTTATTTAGACAAAGTCATTATTTTCTATTTCCACATATGAGCATATGAATCTATTCATTCTGCACTCTTTTCTTTCAGTCTCTCATAATGAAGTGACCTTTTATCAATACCCAAGCCAGATCTATACAGAGACCTTTGACTTTGTCTTTTCCTGTCTTGTCCAGAATATTGACCCTCAATCGTAACCTCACTCTCTCTAATCTTTAATTTCTCCCTATCTAATTATTTTCTGCCTTATTCCTTTAAAAAAAAGTCTAAACCTCTCCCATCGTGAAAAAAAAATAAAATAAACCAAAAAATTTCTTAGATCTTTGCATCCCATTAAACTGTCATTATATATCATCTTTCATTTCTCAAACTATTAAAATAAATTATTCATGTTCATGTAAAATATATCAACTGAATGCAGCATTTAATGAACAGCAAAAAGAGATAAGGTTTTCTCAAATGAGTAGTGCAAAAAAAAAAAAAGAAGAAATCAATAGAATAGGAAAGACAAAAAATCTCTTTGATGTAATATGATTTTGTAGTCTTCTGATTTTAGTGGGTGGGGGAGAGAGCTTCTGTTCTAACAATAAATCAGTAATCCTAAATCTTCTGGCTTTGGAGTCTGCCTCAGGGACTTTCTATACTCCCAATCTAAGAATTACAATCTGTCTGATTCTGAATAGACAACTCCTTGAATCACTGCTGACTGCCAGATAGTTTTGGGTCTCAGGATTGTCCCATGGACCAAACTTCAGAAACAATAATGATAATCTTGTCAGTGATAAACAAATTCCCGAGACCACTCCTGAACCATAGAATTAGCATGTCAGTAATAGAAAGCTAGATAAATGTGTCTCCTTGCTTCTGTTTTTCTGCTAAATTCTCTTAGAATTCAGTCTATGTGTAATAGCATTACAATAACAATAAACTTTATGCCTTGACTAAGGAGATGGGTTCAAAGCTGCAAATTCTTTTGAAATATCTTTCAACATCAGTGTATGACACCAAAGGGGTCAAAGGAATGTTTCATACTCTTATGCCACAGTGTCCATTAATTGTTTTGCTTTAGTTTCCCTGAATTGTTCTGCCTCAGTTTCCTGAATTGTTCTGCCTCAATCCCCCTAGTTGCACCCTCTCTTCCTGACCATTATAACTGATATAAATTATGGCTGGGAGGCCTAACCATTAGCATTCCATAGAGCCATAAATTGCAGGTTATTTACCTAGATGGGACCCTTTGAACCAGACATCCTGGCTCCTATCCTTCCAACTTAACAGGATTTGTGATATTTTCCTTACCCACAACCTGTCAGAACCAAATTATGGTTCATTTCTGGAAATTCCTGCTCATCAGAGCTCTAACCCTATCTATCACTGAACTCCTCTAAAAATCCCTAGAATCTCACATTCGGTGTTGGATACTTTGATACATGAGTCCAATCCAGTCCTGGGGCCAATATGGATCCTATTTTGATCCCAGCACAATCTCTCTTTCTCAGATAAAATATTAAAAACTCTCTAATCTCTATCTTATCTCACTTTCTCCAGCATTACATTTTGGAGGCCTCAGCGAGACATGAAAACTGAGAGCAGGACTAGAGATTGGAGACCTTCAAGCTTCCATCTGGATCCTTGGGTTGACTGAGGTCTGGGCTCTTTGTTGGGAGAGGCTATCTGCTCTGGACTGTTCCAGAGTACCCACAAAGAGCAATTTTCAGCCACGGCAAGGCTCACTGCAGACAATCTTCACCTGGTCAAAGGAGTCTGTTTTAAAATCCCTGCAGGGTAAGTGGTTTTCTTTCTGTTTGTCTGCCCCTAGTTTCTTTAGGTCCACAGAAGTTAGGTTGATAAACCAATAATCTGGAAGGTGCTCAGTGGGACGCTACTGGGGTGCCATCTGTTCTGAGTGTCTATTAAGACACATTTGTGGTCCGAATATGTCTTTGGACAGTAAATCTGGGTGCTTTTTAAGTACTATTTTATTCTGGATGCCTCCAGGCACAATTTTTGGGTCTGGGTATTTTTATATATTAAATATTGTGTCTATGTGATCAGTGTTTGGTATTCTGTGTGATTAGTCCATCTGTTTTGTTGATTTAAAACTTTTAGAACAATGATTAAGAAATCTAGCAATTGGTCATTTCAATGTTGCAAGTATGTTTAGCAAAAAAAAAAAATTGCTTGTGGTTTTTAACTTCTTAACCTGTTTGCACTAATTAGAAAATAAAAGGAACAGAAAAGTTTGGCTACCTTTAAAAGACTGGCAGAAAAGCAGTTTACCCAAAAAACCTGTTAGAGAATAAAGGAAAAGGGAAATAAAAACCTTATCTGATTCAATTGAAGTGGTATGGGGAAAAGGTAAGAAAACAAAAGTTGATGCTAATTGCTTTGAAAAAAAAAAAAAAAGAAAAGCCTCTGAGAGCAAGTTTAAAATATGTGTCTGTGTGTGTGTATGTATACACACATACACATATACATACATATTATATATATACATATATATAAACAAACACACACACACACACACACACACACACACATATATATATATATATATATATATATATATATATATATATATTATATATATATATCTGGTGATTCAGTTTGTCTGCAACATTTGATTAGGAATTTTTGAAAACTTAATTAAGTGAGAAAAAGAAAAACCCATAGTCTCTTGAATTTTGGAAACTTTTTTTAAGTGTGATTCTGATTCTGTTGCCTTGTGCATGCTAGATTTGTTTATTCTGAGTATAAGATCTTGTTAAAACAAAGTTCTGATAACTTGCCTGAAGAGGTCACATGCCCCTAATTAAATAAAGTATGTTACCTTCTGAAACATATTTTGGATAATTTGTAAACTTTATAAATTATGCTTCAAATTTGTCAGCTCTGCTGAACATGTGTGTGTGTTATGGAGTTATTGAGTTGTTCACTATATTGTGAATCTTAAAAGTTTTGAAGGAAAAGAAAGAACAAGGGACAAGAAAGATTGTTTTGCAAAAGTAATTAATAATTTAAATGGAGCAGCTCGTTACAAAGGTTAGTGGTTTGGGATTGTGGTTAAAGTATGTCAGAGAAGGATTGAGAACATAAGCATAGGCAAGAGAGACACAGAGATAGAACAGGGGAAGAGATGGTATGAGAGGAACAAGACAGAGAAGAAAATGGGGGGATCAGGAAGCATGGTGGAGTTGGAAGAAATGACATATAGATTGGGGGGAAGGGCAGGTATGTGGAAAGGGTATTGTCATGTGATAATCTAATTCCTCTTCCTCCATTAAGTGTGTTGCAGGCTTTTTTTTTGTAAACAAACTGCAGCTCCTTGCTGATTAAAACGTTAATTGCTTATACTGTTTAAAGGGACAGTTTATTTTTACATAGTGTTAATTGACTGAATTTTTGTTTCTTTAGATGCATAATGGTCTCCTTGTTTAAGAAATATAGTCACAAATGTGATCTATAATTTGATAGCATTATTTCCAAAAGTTTAATTGCTATTTTTAAGAACCTTTCAGATTTTTTTTATGTGGAATTAAGGTATTCTGTATGAGATTTAATTGATTATATTGAATCATCTTAAAGTTGTATCATTATTTAAAGGGACTCTTAGAATAATAGTTTTTGTATTTGTCCCTTGTGAAAATGTTTCTGTTATGGACAATATGCAATTTGGGATTTTTCTATATATTGGGCATTCTAAAGCAAAATTATTTGTATAATGTTCATCTTATAAAACATTTATTTACATATGAAAGATAAGCTGTGAATTTTCTGGGACAAATTCCTTACTGTTAGCAATATAAGGTCTTGATAAATATCTGTTTACAATTCATCTGAAAATTTTGGATTTGTTATTAGAGGTAAAATTTCTTGGGCCTGTATTATTTAGAAGTTTTAAAGCCCCACCTTCTGAAAGTTCCTGGGACAATTACCTGGAGTAAAACTGAGTTAAGGATATTTTGTCCTGTGTCCTATATGTGCTGAAGAATCAATTTTGACTGATTAAATTATGTTATAGTCATGTCCCTGCTTTTTCCTCCTGTGATTGATTTCTAAGATCAGAACAAATAGTAAACAGAAACTATTAATGCAAATCAATTATGTCTTACCTTGCTGTTTCCAATCTAATTATATAATCATTATATCCTAAGCATGTTTCCTTACATGGGAAGCTACTGGCCAGTCTAACACTGGCCTCTCCACATTTTGTAGCAGTCCTTGTGAACCAGTCTTTCTATCTCAGACTTTTCTGTATTATGGGCCTTAATTCTGAAACAAGGATTCTTACAAGTTGTTCAGTCAGTGGAATTGATAAATACAATGATTATCTAGTTTAGTATGGTGATTAATAGTTCTCTAGTTCAGTACATGTACTTAGTACTTGATATAGTTCTCTAAGTTCAGTACGACTGATTTAATCTTACAACAAATAATGATTCCCTAGTGATATAATGATTGGCTTATACTCAATGTAGAGCACATAAACTGGGACAAACTCAGCCAGGGTGAGATTCAGATTCAGAGCCAGATTCATTAACTTAATCTCATATCACTATGGTGACTGGCTTCCTGCACTTCCCCCATTGAGAGCAAGGCTGGTTTGAAAGGCTCTCCAGAAAGCTGCCCAGCCCCAGGCAAGGAGACAATAAAGAATTTGGACTTTACACCTGGCTACTCTCTTGGTGATTACTATGCTGAAAAGAAGGCTGGTCCCAAGACCTCCAGAAAACCAAACAAAAACATTGCATTTTGGTATTAGAACTTGGGACTAAGGATTTAGGAACAAGATCCTGACACGATCTTGATTTCAGTGGAAAAGTCTCCATGATCCAGAAATTAGGGTGAGTACAAAAATAGGCAAGAAGGAAATTTTATTAAGGGCTAAAGTAGTGTTTCAGGTGAAATGGGACAAATGTTTAAAAAGGAGCTCTTTCAACCTCAAGTAAAATGTGTAGAAAGCATGGTTCAACTAATAAAAAAACAAGGATTGATTGTAACTTGGGAGCAGATTATTGAATTTTTAGAAGCATTACAACACACATCTCCTTGGTTCTCTAAGGAAAAAGAATTAAATCCAGATGAGTGAAAATTAGTAGGAGAGCAACTATGTGAATACTACAATGATAATGGTATCAATTTAATCTCTAAAAAAACATTTTATACATATAACCATTGGCTTTAAGGAATTATATAAGTATTAGAATTAAAAGAAGAAGAAGAACAGGAAGGGGAGGATACTGACAAACTAGGTGAAAAAGATGAAGAATTAGACAAGAATTGAGTTAAGTACAGTTATGATGAAATTAAGGAGTGTGGTGCTTCACAGCAGGAGCTATTAGGGCATTCCCCATCTCATGATCCTTCCCCATCAATTAACCCTTCATGGGTGGAGGGAGAAGGAGGAGGGGGAGAGGCAGTGACAAAATCAGCACCACCTACAAAGCAGCCTATGACAAGATTACAGAAGGCACTAGTTAAACCTAAAAAAGAAGGACAGGATATGTCTGATTTACAAATAAATGCATACCCTGTTATTGAAGAGCTTGACTCTTCAGGTCAACAAAGGAAAAGATATACTTCTTTTGATCTGGAAATTATTAAAGATTTAAAAAAGGGTTAACCTCTTTATGGGGCTACATGTTTTATGTTAAGATGGTATTAGAGAATTTGGCTTATGAAATTTTAATCTCTAGTGATTGGAAATCTATAGCAAGGATATGTTTAGAACCTGGAAAAAACTTGTTGTGGCTTTTGGAATATAGTGACCTATATAGGATATAAGCCCAATGAAATAGGTAAACTGGAGCTAATCTGCAAATCACCTTTGATCAACAGCAAGTAATTCAGTATGAGACATTCAGTAGAGATTAATTATCCTTTAATAATATATAAGCAAATTGTTGCTGATGCTATCAAAGCATGGGGCTCCCTTCCAGGAAAGCAAGATAGATAGGAAGCCTTCATGAAAATAGGGCAAGGTCCAAATGAACCCTTTGCGGATGTCTGCAGACAGCTGTCACAAGAACCATTGGAGAAAATGCAGCTACAGGAATTATGACACAACAACTGGCTACGGAAAATCCTAATGAAGTTTGTAGAAGAAATAATCTGGGACTACACAAAGATGCTCCTTTAGAGGAGATCATAAGAAGCTGTACCACAATGGGCACAAATGCCTTTTATACCCGCTATGAGGCAGAACATGGGAAGACAGAGTCCCTCTTGGCAAGGGACTTCTAGAGAGATTTGGTGATGCTTTCATTATGGTAAAGTAGGGTGTCTGACAGCTCAATGTAGGCATAGAGATAGAGTGAGAGGACAGCGTGAGAGAATAAGACTCAAAACTCCATGTACAAAATGCAACAAGGGCTTCCCTGGACCTCAGAATGTAGATTGACCAAGGGAAACGAGAGGAAGGGCCCAGCTCCAAGACCTCAAACAAAAAACAGATGGGGCATGATGGCAGACAAGGTTACACCCAGAGAGTCTTTAGAAGTTCAATACTCTGATATGATCAATCAGCAGAGAAGCAATCAGATGGCAGAAGGGGATTCAACTGGGGCAAATACAGGCTTTTTAATCCAATAGAAGGGCAGTGTCCAGTGTAAGTAGCTCCAATATAATTTCCAGGTGATGTGGAGAGATCCAGAAAGTGGTGAATAAAAGGAAACAGATGGGTTAACTGCTTGGGGAAGAGGGTTTGCTTGTGTTTCTACAGTTGAAGAAGGAATCAGATAGGTGTCAAAGAGCCCTTATCCGTCTTGTCCATCAGAGAGAGACAGAAAAAGAGAAAAATATCAAAACAAAGAAGAAGACCTAAGAAACATCTGAAACTGAAAGAGCATGGCTGATAACAAGACTGTTGCAGAACTTCAAAACCAACAGGAATCATTGCATTCTCTAAGACATGATAACACTGATACAGGACTTCAAAATTTGCAGGAATCATTTGATTCCCTAACACATGAAATGATGGACAATATATTGGTTTTGGACTGTTTCTAGGACTTAAGGACATGTATAATCCCTCATTTTGATTCATGTTGTTTATTATGCAATGCCTTCCATGTTGATGAATTTATGTATATCTGTTTCATGTGAGACCCTTCATAAACCCACTAATCTGGTTTGATTCCTCATTTCCTTTGGCATTTTCATCTCCCTTTCTGAGATGTCAGAGAGGGCATGATCACCTCTTTTTATGGTATTTTCATTTCCTTTTTTCTGAGAAGTCAGGAAGGGCATGATCACCTCCTTTTTGGAGTTCTCACCCCCTTGAGAAGTCAGGGAAGGGTGACCACCTATGTTCTAAAACAAAAGAAAGCAGGAGATGTTATGGGCCAGAACTCTGTACTTAAAACAAGGATTCTTACGTGTTAATTCAGTGGAACTGATGAGACAGTGGTTATCTAGTTTAGCATGGTGATTAATAGTTCTCTAAGTTCAGTATGATTGATTTAATCTTGTAACAAATAATGGTTTCCTAGTGATATAATGATTGGTTTTTACTCAAAATAGAGCATAAAAAGCTGCAACAAATTCAGCCAGAGTCAGAGTCAGAGACAGACTCAGAAGGGCTCAGAGAGAGACTCAAAAGGGCCAGACACAGACTCAGAAGGCACTCAGACTAAGATCCAGAGAGGACAAGAGGACTGGACGCAGGAGCTAAAGCTCTCGGAGCCAAGGAAAACAGATTCATTCCATCGTCCATCTTTGTGGTGGCAGGCTGTCCTCCTTAGTTTCTCCACTGAAACCACAACTCCAGAAGGCTTCTAAGAAAGCTATCCCAGGCCCCTGGAAAGGAAACTAGATTGTGAAGGAGATAATAAAGGATTTGGAGTTTAACATCTGGCTATTCTTGTGGTGATTAATCTACTGAAACAAAGGCTGCTCCAAGACCTCCAGAAAATTAACACAGAACATTACACTTCTAATCTTTATTTGTTAGATTTGTTTTTTCTTCTAGATTTCCATCAAATAACAACTATATTGATGTGCTTCTTGGACCTGGATCAGCCCATTGGATACTTTGATTATTTTCAGCACACCACACCACATTCTCCCCTTCTCTGGAATGGGATTTCAGCTCTTTGCCATTTTCAGCAGGAAGCTGTTTTGAAAGAGACAGTCACCCCTTCTCCTAATGAGCCTCATTGATCTGGGGGGAACTGAAATGGTTGATGGATAACTGTTAAATTCTGACTGGGTCCCCTATTACAGTGTATTTGGAATTTGGGATGAAAAATGTTGGTTTTGGGTAACTGGGTTACTTAAGGATATCTGCATTATCTACTTGATCACAATCTTCCCTTCAGAACATGTAATTGTTTGAGGTATCTCTAGATAAGTTCCTGAGTGGAAAACCTCTACTGTACTAGTCTGTTATGTATAGAAACTTAAGTTTACTTTCAGAACTTATATGTGGGATAGTTACTTGAAAATTTATTTAGTCCTCCTTGGATGATTACTTTGATAACACAAAAGTGGAGGATAAGAGAGATGGACCACAATTTTTCCCAAAAGTACCTGAAAGTAACCTCTAATTCCTATTCACTTTGCCTCAGACATTTCTGCTCCATCCTCTAACCCATCAGTTCAATTTGAAAGTCCTTCCAACAGTCCTTTTTTATCTTTAGTGCCTGCTTAGTTTATTATTTAAACCCCAAATAGATTGTGATTTCTGGTTATGTTTTAACTTTGAAACTCCTTATTCTGTTGGAATTGCCCTGGCAGACTCAGTTTTTTGGGACTATTTTCTGATTGCCAGTTTTTAGGAAAAGCCAGAAATCACTCTTGGAAATCTTCAACGTACAGACACCTTATGACTGGCAGTCTCTCTAATCCATTTCTCCAGTCCTGTAACCCCAATTCCTTAATTAGCATTTCAGCATTCTCAAACAATGGTGCATTTTGGTATCGAGCCTCTAAAAGTTCGTCATTTGCCTGCCTTGATGGTCTAAGTGTGCATACTCTGATACTCTGCTCAGAAATCCAGATCCTTTCTATATCCTAGTAGCAGTGTTCCCTAGCCTGTTTGTTCTTCTGGGCAAGGATAGGTGACCAATTCCAGCACTCATACTTCCTCCTTGCAATCTTGGGCTCCTCCCAGGATGGGCTAGCACAAACTGTCTTGAGCACTGCTGCTGCTGCTATATAAGCAGATGCTGAATTGTGCACAAACAACTGCAGACCTAACTTACACTGAATTGTCCATCTCAAATTGGATTCCCTGGCTGAGGTGGTATTCTAGAAGTGTAGAGGACCTGACATCCTTGCCATGGGGAGCCTTTGTACTGCTATTAACTCTGGGGTTATAAGGGAGAGACTTGTCCTTGCCATAGATCTTTGCATCTTTTTAAATTTTATTTTGGTTTATTTGCTTCACATAGGGTTGGTCAAAATTATGGTGCCAAGACCTCCCAGGTATCTGGGGGAAGGTGATTCAATGATTTGAATATTCAGAAGAAAGAATGTAGAATGTTATGTCACAGTTTTCTTTAATTGACCTGCCTTAGTTTCCCTGAATTATTTTTTTCTCAGTCCTTTGTATTGTTCTGCCTCAATCCCCCTGGTTACAATCCCTCTTTCTGATCATTATAACTGATATAAATTAGGACTGGGAGACCTGACAATTCGCATTCCATAGAGCTATAAATTGCAGATGACTTATCTCAGATACTTAGATGGGACTTGCTGAACCAGACAACCTGGCTCCTATCCTTCCAACTTAACAGGATTTATGATCCTTCCTTACCTTCAACCTATCAGTACCAAATTATGGTCCATTCCTGGAAGTCTCTGCTCACCAGAGCTCTAACCCCCACCCTGCTTTGTTCCCCTTATCACTGAAGTCCTTTAAGAATCCCTGGAATCTCACATTCAGCAGTGGATGCTTTGAGACATGAGTCCTATCCAGCCTGGGGCCAATATGGATCTTGTTTTGCCCCCACCCCCCGCACAATCTCTCCCTCTCAAATATTAAAAACTCTCTAACCTTATGTTGCCTTAGTTTCTCTGACATTAAAATATAAAAAGTGGGCAGGATAAAAAAAAAACAATGGCAGGGATTTAATATAAGTAGAAGAGACTAGAAAGAGGTGGCAAGAACATATAGACCTATACACAAAAGATCTTATCATTGGTAATGATGGTGGTGTGGTTACAGATTTAGAGCCTTACATTCTGAAGAGCGAAATCAATCAAACCTTTAGGAAGCACTGCTAACAAAAAGGCTAGTGGTAGTGATATTCCAACTGAACTATTTAAATTCCTAAAAGATGATGCTATTCAAGTGTTGCACTCAATATGCCAGCAAATTTAGAAAACTCAGCAGGGGCCACTAGATTAGAAAAGATCAATTTACATCCCAGTTCTAAAGAAGGATAATGCCAAACAATGTTCAAATTACCAAACAATTGCCCTCATTTCATAGACCAGGAAGATTAAGCTCAAAATTTTGCAAGCTAGGATTCAGCAATATGTGAACCAAGACTTATCAAAAGTGCAGGCTGGATTTATCATTTTACTTGTCTCCGGAGGAAGTTGTATGCAGGTCAAGAAGGAAGAGTTCAGTTGAAATTGAATATGGAATAAATTATCAGTTAAGATTGGAAAGAAGTATAGCAAAGCTATATATTGTGACCTTATCTAACCTAAATGCAGAGAACATTATTCTAAACGTCAAGCTGGATGAATCAAAGACCAGAATTCAGGTTGTCAGGAGAAATATCAATCATCACAAGTATTCAGATTATACCACTCAGATGGCAGAAAATTAAGAATAATTAAGAAGTTATTTGATGAGGGTAAAATAGGAGAGTGAACAAGCTGGACTAAACTTAACATTAAAAAACCTAAAGATTATGACATCTTATCCCATTACTTACTGACAAATAGCAGGAGAAGAAAAAGAAGCAGGGTCAGATTTTATATTTTTGGGCTCAAAGTTCATTACAGATAGCAACTGAAAATGAAATGAAAAGACACTTTCTCCTTGGAAAAGAAATTAAATATGGAAAATATAGATAGCATACCAAAAAGCAGACACCTAATCTTGCTGAAAAAATTCTTTATAATCAAAGATATGTGTATTTTCCCAATGGTAATGTATGACTCTGAAATTTAATGTGGAAAACTGATGCTTTTGAATTGCAGGATTACAAAAGAATTTTGAGAGCTTCTTGGACAGTAAAAAGAGACAATCAATAATCACTTGAAGATATTGACTCATTGAGCTACTCATTGGAAAGCCAAACACCAATTCTGAAGCTTAAATACTTTGGCTATGTTAAAAAAAACTCAAGACTTATTGGAAAATATGTTGATGCTGAGAAAGATAGAAAGTGAAAAGAGAGAGATGGTAGAGGATATGATAGATATAGTGTCATGGAAACAATAAGCATGAACTTGGACAGACGTCAGGAGATACTGGAAGACAGAAAAAGACAGAAATACTGTGGTCTACATGGTCACAAAGAGTCAGACGCAAATAAGTATTTGAACAATAATGCATATGACTCACAGATCAATATATCCAAACCAACTCTCCTACAACCTTTAGTCCCATATCACTAATTGTTCATACAACATTTCATTTTGCATGAAATATTATTTCATTCTTATTTCAGGCCTTCCTCATCTCTCATTTAGATTACTATAATAACTTCTTTCTTGGTTTCCCAACCCAAAGTCTTTCCCCATTCTATCCTTCACAATCCTGCCAAAGTTATTTCCCTTGAGTGAAGATCTGATGTATTTCCTTAACTCAATAAACTATTGTGAGTCCCCAGGGTGTTACTAATATAAAACTATAAAGTCCTCTATTTGGTTTTAAAACCATTCACAAGCTTTTGAGCTTCACATACATTATTCCACATTGAACATTCTGAAATTCAGACAAACTGACTTTTTTCTTGATATTTGAACATATAACACTCATCTCCCATCTCTATGCCTTTGCTTTGTTGCACATGTCTGGATACATTTTTCCTCCCCTTTAATTCCCAAAATTCCTCTTTGTTCTTAACCAGCTCTTTCCTCATCTGCTATATCAAACCTTTTTAGATATTCCCTAAAAGTGGGACATTTCACTCCACACTTTTATCTAACCTTAGTACATTTTTTCTTTATGTTTATTCACTATATTTTTATATTTATCCTTCCTATTTCCTCATTAAAGTATAAGTTGCTTTTTTCATTCCTCTTATTTATATTTTCAGAGAATAAATAGCATAATGCCTGGCCTATAGTAAATATCTAATAAAAGTTTTTTGACCAATGAAAAATCTACTCTGATAAACATGACTATTACACATAAAATATCAAAGCCAATAAAATATTGGCTATTGACAATATACTTGCCATATAGGAAAGATCTTAACCAATTTGGTGAACAATATATAAAACAGATAATAGAATCCAATATCCAAATATGTATATAAGAATGGATCCAGTTGGATGTATTCTTTAGCCTGAAAAAGTAAAAAAAAAAAAAAAAAAAA
This sequence comes from Sarcophilus harrisii, assembly GCF_902635505.1. NCBI lineage: Eukaryota > Metazoa > Chordata > Mammalia > Dasyuromorphia > Dasyuridae > Sarcophilus > Sarcophilus harrisii. Next base: position 137,660,286 of record NC_045426.1, read on the forward strand.
AAAAAAAAGCAACTACTTCTGAAATCTAGTGATTAAATCCTACATAGAAAAGGTTATTCTTTATTCTTATTGTTGATATACCATACAATGATGTGGAATAATACTGAAACAAACCAGAAGGCAATGACATGTTCATCATGAGTTCTTTATGCATATGATATACTAATTTTAGAAGGTAAAGGAAATAAAACAATTAGACATAGGCAATCTTTTAAACAAATGGAGGAGCTTTTCCTCTACTTCCTCACTTTTCCCTAAGCTTTTTTGATCCCATCCAAGTTTTTCTTTTATATCTTGTATAGTATAATTAGGTCAATGAAACTGGTTGGTGGGAGGGAGGAAGAGGTAAAAAGGGATGGAGATGGGAGAAAAAGGTTTAATATTACCTCATCATTTTGAACATGCATTAGAATCTATTTTCCAAATTTTAATTTGATGTCTTTATCAAAAAAGATAATTTACTATATATTTCCACATATACAGCTTATCTCATATGATGGTCAAAGTTGGGAGCAAACCTATACAGGCAACATATGTTTTGACATGATAATGATTGATTATTGTAATTATTACTGTACATGGGAATATATTTGTTCCTGTTTCAGATATTATTTTTGATAAAAGCCAATAAATGTCCATTTTCTAGGGGAGAAGACTGCCTGCTTTTTGTACTTCAGATCAATAAAAAATAGTACATTTCATCTAAATTGGTTTTCATTAATGAGAATATAATCAAAATTATATTGGTTATTTTACTTTTATACTGATGTCATTTGCAACTGCCCAATCAGAAAGAATCACCAGGCAGACTTTCCAAATGGATAGTAAAGTCGTCTCATAGAGCAAAAAAAAAAGAATCCTACTACTCAGCATACTGGTGACCTACTTTGTTGCAGTAATTACACTTGTAAGTTTATGATTCTGCTTCCTTCCCCTCCCAAGAAAGCTGCACAGTAACTTGTCAGCAAATGTTATCTGTTGTTAGGATTATATTTTGATTTTTGCTAAGGCATTACTGTTATGACCTCAATGCAAGTCACCTTTTACTTTTTAGTATCCATTGAATATTCTGACAGGCATGTAACATCCTTTGTTTCAAACATTTGAATTTCACAATAATGATACTCTTGAGTGGAGAAAATATATATCTTTAAAATTTGTATCAAAGTTGTTAATATTTATTTTTAATTCAGATATGCTAAAACACAGTGAAGCAACAGCTTTTGTAAAGTTCATTGTTTTGGTACTATTCACTTGGATAAATCATATAAAATTGGAAGGGAAATTACATAATGTATACTACCTAAATGGATCTTTAATTTTAAATTCTATTTGTTTTATAAGCTTCTCAAAATCTCTACTTTACAATTAAAGTCCATTCTTGAATCTATATCTCAGATACCTAATTTTAAAAAGTCTTCTGCATTTCCATTTGACTTAAATCAAAGCAAAAAGGAAAAAAAAAAAAAAGCATTATTTTACTGAGATTATCCATGTGTGTTTTTCATATACTTTTAGAGCTGTAAGGGACACAGACAATTATATATTATGGCTCACATGATAAAGAACATAATCTCAAAGATAATATTCACTTTTTAATCTGGGGCATATCATTTAATTGCTTTCTGAGTCTTATAAATACTGCTATCTACATTATATGCATATAGATGCATACAAATATATTTACATATCTATATTCACAAGCATTACATTTAGGTAATATGTGATATTTATGTATTAATTCATGTGTCTGTATATTTTTGTCTGCATATAGAAAAAAACAAAAGCTCTGAAAACTAAGCAAGGTCCCATCAATAAGGGAATAGCTATATAATGTGGTCTAGGAATACAGTGGAACATTATTACATCAAAATAAATTATCAGATAAGATTTTCAATGAATATTTTGTTGAATGACCTGATGTCTAGTGAAGTGAACACAGTCAGAAGAATTTTTTTTACAACAGTAAAGAAAAAACATTAAAAATCCAAAGAATTCTGATCAAAACAATGGACAATCATGTCTCCAGATGATCTATCAATCTTGTTATCCCCATCTGGACAAAGAACCAGTGGAGTTAAGAGTATGGAAGAAAACATATTCTTTTAGAAATGGACACAATGATTAAAAAGTTTGTGGGGCAATTCAGTGGAAGATTAGGACTCAAACTAAAATTTAGACACTTTCAGACTGAGTAAAGTCTAAACTTAATAAAATAATTAATTCTCTTTTTGAAAATTTTATTTTAATATATATTATTTTAGTAACTCAACAAAAAGCAACTGAGAGCACTAGATTTTATATTTAACTATATGCTAATGTCATAATGGTGAAAATTTATTCCAACAGAGAAAAAGTATCATTTGAAATTTGTAAAAGAAAATGTTGGAGTGAGAATTATTTTTAAAATTAAATATTTCATGAAAGGCAGCATAATAGAATATATAGCTGACTTTGGAAACTGGAAAATTGGGTTTGGATTTTCCTTGACTTGTTTTGTTTGTTTTTTTAGCATGTGAAAAGTTGACACTCAGAATGTTTTGCCCACATTCTTAGTAGCAGACATATAAGAAGAGAAAACTATAAAGTATAAACAATACCTAATAGATCTCTCTCTCTCTCTCTCTCTCTCTCTCTTTCTCTCTCTCTCTCTCTTTTTCACTATACATGCTTCCAAATAATTTCAGCCAAGTAATTACTGATAATTATATTAAAAGTTTCTCTTAATCTAAAATATTAAAGGGAAATAAAAGAAAAAAATCTAGATGACAGAAATTGATAAATATTTATTTCTACCAACTTAGTAGATTAGGTTTTCATTTCATTATTAATATTTTATTAACTTTAATCACAGAGAGAAAGAAGGAAAAAAGAGAATAGATGGACAAAAGAGAGAAGAAAAGGGGGAAAAAGAGAATAGAGGAAAAAAGGAACAAGAGAAAGAGAACAAAACAGAAAACAAAACAGAAAAAGAAAGGAAAATGACAAAAAAGAGAGCACTTCTTCCTCTCTTCTCTCTCCTCCACTTTTTCCTCTTCCTTCTCTTTCTTCTGTTCTTCCTCCTCCTCCTTTCTTCTTATTCTCCTTCTTCCTCTTCCTCTAGTTCCTCCTCTTCTCTTTGTCTTTCTGTCTCTGTCTCTATCTCTCTCCATCTCCCATCTTGGTCTCTCTGTCTCTGACTTTCTGTCTGTCTGTCTCTTTCTTTTTTTATTATATTGCTTCTGATAAAACCTATAATTACTGTGTAGACCATGTATAACATCTACATTAATGTGTTATGAACTGCAACAAATTAGTCCTGTTAGTAGTCAGCCTAGGTCAGGTTATTTAGTCATTCAGTTGTATGCAATTCTTTGATGTCATGGACCATTAGCACTTCAGATCCTTCTATCCTACTGCATCTCCTGAAATCTGCATAAAGTCATGTTTGTTGATTATATGACATTATCTATCCATCCCATCTTCTTCTATTCCTTTCTCCTTTTGCTTTCAGTCTTTCCCACCATCAGAGGTTTTTCTAGTAAGTCTGTCTACTCATTGTGTGGCCAGAATTTTTAAGCTTCAGCTTGTCTATCAAATGAATAGTCTAATTTAATTTCTTTAAGTATTGATTGATTTGACAACTTTGTGGTCCAAGGAATTCTCAATAGTCTTCTCTAACACCACAATTCCAATTACCTAGATGAGACAGAGAGATTCAATTTCTAATTATATGTAAATAATAGATAGTTGGATGGATGGATTTTTCAAACATCAATTCAACAGTCATTTCTTTGTAACCCTTTCTTTTAACCTCTGTTTCATTACGCCATATTTTTTCAACTTTTCTTTTTTCCTTTTCAACACTGTTACATACTCTATGGATATTTCAGCATGTATCAGCTAATAGTGTTTGCTGAAGTTACCTATAATTTATTATATATATATATATATATATATATATATATATGTGTGTGTGTGTGTGTGTGTGTGTGTGTAAGCATCTATTTACATAAGTGCATATTGCTTCCACTGATTTAAAAAAAACATGCTCCTTGAAGGCAGAGCCTTTAAAAATATTACTGCTCCTCACCTAACACATACATAACAAAAAAGACAAAATAAATGATTGTTTCTGACTGATTAATGAATGAGTAGTTTGGCTTTTGTGATAATGTTTTATTTTTGTTATTTTAATAATATCTTTTTATTTTCAAAATATATGCAAAGACAGTTTTCAATATTTACCCTTCCAAAAGCTCATATTCCAAATTTTTCTTCAGTTCTTCATTCCACCCCCTCCAGAGAGTAAGTAATTCAATATATATTAAATATGTGCAATTCTTCCACACAATATTTTCATATTTATTGGACTACACAAGAAAAATCAGATCATAAAGGGAAAAAATGAGAAAGAAAAAAGCAAGCAAACAACAAAAAGGTGAAAAACATGTTTGGGTCCATATTCAGTTCATACAGTCTTCTTTCTGGATGCATATGTCTCTACCCATAAAAAGTCTACTGGAATTTTCTTGAATCACCTCATTGTTGAAAAGAGCTATGTCCATCAAAGCTGAACATTACATCATCTTGTTGTTGCTATATACAGTGTTCTCTTGCTTCTACTCATTTCACTAAGCATCATTTAATATAAGTCTCCAGATCTTTCTCAAATCACCCTGATGATCATTTTTAAATGATTTTTTAATTAAAACTTTTTATTTACAAAACATATGCATGGGTAATTTTTCAACATTGACCTTTGCAAAGCCTTGTGTTTCTAAATTTCCTCTTTCCCCCCCCCTCCTCTAGATGGCATGCATGTATTCCAATATGTATTAAATGTGTTAAAATATATGTTAAACCCAATATATATATACATATATATATATATAGTTATGTTGCCGCACAAGAAAAATAGGACCAAAAAGGAAAAAAATTCTGGGAAAGAAAACAAAATGCAGGCAAACAACAACAGAAAGAGTGAAAATCTACATTATGGTCCACACCCGGGTCCCACAGGCCTCTCTTTAGGTGTAAATGGCTCTCTATTGCAAGATTATTGGATTGATCTGAATCATCTCATTGTTGGGAAGAGTCATAGCCATCAGAATTGATCATCATATAATCTTGTATTTAGTATTTGTATTTAGTAATTTTGTTCATATTGTTCCTGACTTTGTCTTGGCAGGTAGACTCCCAAATATTTTATATTATCTACAATTTTTTTTAAATGGAATTTCTCTTTTTATCTCTTGCTGACAGACATTGTTGGTAACACATAGAAATGCTGATGATTCATGTGGATTTATCTTGCATCGTGCAAATTTGCTAAAGTTGTTCATTGTTTCAAGTAGTTTTTGGCTGACTCTGGAGGATTTTCTAAATATGCCATCATATCATCTGCATAGAGTGATAATTTTGTTTCCTCATTATTTACTCTAATGCCTTTAATTTCTTTTTTCTTCTTTTATTGCTATAGCTAATTTTTTAAGAGTGTCAATTGTTTCTTTTTTAATAAACCTTTTAATTTTCAAAACATGCATGGATTATTTTCAGCATTCTTTCTTGCAAAAGCTGATGTTCCAGAATTTTTTTGCTTGATCTGAAATCAGGATTGCTACCCTTTTTTAATTTTTTTTTTTTTACTTTAGATGAAGCATAATAGATTCTTTTTCTTTTGCCCTTCTATTTCTCCATTTTCCTTTCCCCTTTCTCTTCCTACTTCCCTATAGGGTGAGACAAGTTTCTATATCAAATGAAATATATCTGATATTCTATCTTTGAGTCAAATCTGATGAGATTAAGGTTCAAACAATGCTCATCCTTCTGCCTTCTGCCTTCTTCCCTTCAATGGTAATAGGTCTTGTCTCCTCATGCAATGTAATCTATCCCATTTTACCTTCCCTTTCCTCCTCTTCCACTACAATCCCTTTTACACCCCTAGTTTTTTTCTTAATATATCTTTTATATATCACAATAAAGTCAAATTATATCTATATCTTCTAAGTATATCCCTAACCAAGAAATAGTCCTTGAGTTAAGCATATTTTCCCATATATGGATGAACATAATTTATTTTTTAACAGATATTTTCCTTTCTTTTTTACTTTTTTATTCTTCTCTTGAGTTCTGCATTTGAAAATCAAATTTTCTGTTTAGTCCTGGTCTTTTCATCAAAAATAATGGACATTCTTCTATTTCATTGAGTGTCCATCTTTTTCCATGAAAGATAATGCTTAGTTGTACTGGGTAGCTGATTTTTCGATGCAGTACAAGCTCCTTTGCCCTCTGGAATATCATATTCCAGGCTCTTTAATCACTTAAAGAGGAAGCTGCTGGGTACTGGGTAATCCTGATTGTGGCTCCTTGATATTTGAATTGTTCTTTTGTGGCTGCTTACAGAATGTTCTCCTTATCTGATGATTATGAAATATAGCTACAATGTTCCTTGGAGTTCATTTTGAGGTTATTTTCAGAAGGTGATGGGTGGATTATTTTAATGACTATTTTATCCTCTGGTTCTAAGACATCAGGGCAGTTTTCCTTGCTATTTTCTTAAAAAATGTTGCCTAGGCTCTTTTTTATAATGGTTTTCAGGCAGTCTAATAATTCTTAGATGGTCTCTCCTAGAACTATTCTCCATGTCATTTGTTTTCCTAATGAGGTATTTTACATTCTCTTCTATTTTTTCATTTTTTTTTTCATTTTGTTTGCCTTATTCTTGATGTTTCATTGGGTCATTTACTTCCATTTGTTCAATTCTAATTTTTAGTGAATCATTTTCTTCAGTTACATTTTTTATCTCCTTTTGCATTTGGCCAATTGAATTTTTAAATGAGTAGCTTTCATCATTGGATTTTTTTCCCATTTCAGAAATTCTATTTTTAGGGAGTTGTTTACTTTTTCCATTTCAGCAAATCTGTTTTTTTAATTCATTTATTTTAATACCCATTGTTTTATGAATCATGTTGGGAGAGAAAAATCAGAGCAAAAGAGAAAAATCACTGGAAAGATTAAAAAAAAACAGAAAAAAAAGAAGTGAACACAGCATGTGTTGATTTACATTAAGTTTAATTCTTTTTCTGGAAGTTTTTGCATTGCTTTGAATCACTGAACCACTGAGAAAAACCAAATCTATCATAGTTAATCATCTCACATTCTTGCTGTTATTGTGTACAAAATGTTTTCCTGGTTCTACTTTTTTTGCTAAGCATCTGCCCATGTAAATCTTTCCAGGCTTTTCTAAAATCAGCTTGTTCATCATTTCTTATAGTAATAATATTTCATTATCTTTACATATCACAACTCGTTCATCCATTCCCCAATTGATGCACATTATTCATTTTTCAATTCTTTGATATGATAAAAAGAGTTGCTACAACATTTTTGCACATGATTGCCTTGGGACACAGACCCAGTAATAGCCCTTCTGGGGCAAAGGTTGTGCACAGTTTAATAGCTCTTTGGGTATAGTTCCCAGAATGATTGTTCTCCAGAATGATTGAATCACTTCACAACACAACTACCAATGAATTAGTGTCCTAGTTTTCCCATATCCTGTCCAACATTTATCATTATCTTTTCTTACAGGATTTTAGCCAATCTGAGAAGTACAAAATGGTACCTCAGAATTGTTTTAATTTGCATTTCTCTAATCAACAATTATATAATAGAGCATTTTTTCATATAACTACAAATGGCTTAAATTTCATCTTCTGAAAATTGTCTTTTAATATTCTCTGACCATTTATCAATTGGGGAATGACTTATACTCTTATGAATTTGACTCAGTTCTTTACATAGTTTAGAAATGAGACCTTTATGAAAAACGCTGGCTAAAAAGAATTTTCCAAGTTTTGAACTTCCTTTTATTCTTTTTTCTATTGATTTTGTTTGTGCAAAATATTTTTAACTTAATATAATCATTTTTTTTCCATTTCTTCCTTTCATAATGTTCTCTAGTTCTTCTTTGGACATAAATTCCTCCCTTATCCAAAGTCCTGATAGGTAAATTATCCCTTGCTTTCCTCATTTGTATATGGTATCATTCTTTATATACAAATCATATACCCATTTTCACCTTATTTTCATTGGGTTTTATATATAGTCTATGTCAAGTTTCTGACATATAATTTTCTAGTTTTCCCAGAAATTTGCATCAAGAAATCTATTTTTAAGGAGTGGTCTTCTTCAGATAATTTCTATGTTTCCTATGCCAAACACTCCTATAGAACTCATTTCCTTTCCCCATTTTTCTTCTAGCTCTCTTAAAATCCTTTTTGAATTCTTCTGAGAGAACATTTTTGAGTTGAATACCAACTCATATCCCCCTTTGATGCTTCATCTGAAGATGTTTCTCCTTTAGTGTCCTCAGAGTTTGAAGTCTCTTTTTCCCTGTCTCCATAATAGCTATCTATTGTCAGATCTCATTTTGCTTTTATGCTCATTTTTAAAGATTGAGGTCTGCTCTGGTGGGCAAAGGTGAAATTGACCCTAGCTTTTTCTACAGACAGCAGGAGTTTCATGCTGTACTGGGGCCAGTGCTTTTTTCTTCTTTCCTGGGTTGGGTGTGTATGGCCAAAGCCTGCTTGTTATGCTGGGATTCAGGGGTTCTCTATTTGCCTTTTGTAGTTGTATTAGAGATATCACACTTAGATTGATGATTCTAAGCCAGAATAGAATATCCAATGTTAATGTGTTTTGGCTAAGAGCCTCCCATTTGAGAGTTCTTGGGGTGGAGTCAAGATGGTATAGTAAAGTCAGGAAGCTGCTCAAGTTCTCCCAGTTTCCTTCAAAAACCACATGAAACGAAGCCTCCAAAGAGAATCTGATGGAATGAAGTCACTCTCCAAATCAAGAGAGATTGAAAAAGCTTCAAGAAATGTCATTCTCAGGTGAAAAGGGGATTAAGCCCATGTCAGATAGATTCGGGGAAAGCCAGTGAGAGGGTCTTAATCACAACAAATCAGCAATTAAAAACCTTACTCCTGGCTCAATAGAGGACCAAATCAGTTAGATAACTTCCAGACACAGCTCAGAAGGCAAGTTTTGGGAAACCAGGCCATTTCCTGAACAGAGCAGGCAAAGTTATTGCATACAAACACAAGGAGCCCCTGTACTCAAAGACAAAGCTCAGAGCTACGCAGGGAGTTTGGGACAGTGTCACCTTTAGCCCTGGAACAGAGTGCCACCCTAAAAAGTTTTTTAAAAAGGAAAGAAAATGAGCAAGAAACAGAAAAGAATCTTGACAATAGAAAGCTACTATGATGACAGGTAAGACAAAAATAAAAACTCAGAAGAAGATAGAATGTCCACAGAAGAAATCTCAAAGAGTGAGGAAAATTGGTCACAAGCCCAAAGAGACTTCTTGGAAATTATCATAAAATACATCAAAAGGCAAACAAGAGAGCTAAAAAGAGGATAAAAGCAATAAGAAGTATACATGAGAGAGTCAACAGTTTGGAAAGTGAAGGGAAAATTGTCTAAAAAAACAATTCCTTAAACAGTAGAGTAAACCAAATGGAAAAAGAGATACAAAAAATAGCTGAAGAAAATCACACATTAACAACTAGAACAGGCCAAATGGAAGCTAATGACTCTGTGAGACAACAAGAATCAGTAAAACAAAGTACAAAGAATGAAAAAAAAGGAAGAAAATGTAAAATACCTCATTGCAAAACAGCCTATCTGAAGAAACAATTTAAAAATTATTGGCCTACATGAAGGAACTTCCATTATTTAGGGAATCTTTGAACAAGGTGTGGTATACAATTGTGTTGGAATATTCATGTGGTATAAGAAATAATAGCATATGCTCACAGAAAATTCTGAAAAGACTTAATGAACTTATGCAAAGTGAAGTGAATCAGAATGAGGAGAACACTGTGTACACTAACAGTAATTTTGTAAGATGATCAGCTATGACTTAGTCCTTCTTGGTAATACAATGATCCAAAACAATTCTGAATGACTTATGATGAAAAATACTATTCATCTCCACAGAAATGTTTGTTTTTATCGTCTCTATTTTCTTTTATAACAGGAGTAATATGAAAATATATCTTATGTGACTACAAATTACCTACATCAAATTCCTTGCCTTCTTGAGGATGAGGTAGTGTTGGAAATGAAGGAGAAAATTTGGAATTATTTTTTTTTAAATGAAGATTTATGAAAGACATGAGAAGATGTAACAGAAGAATATATGAAGACAGTTTGGAAAAATGTACCCCTAGGTAATTTTTAATTTTCAGTGATTTGACAAAGATGAAACATTTAAGGAAGTAAGTAATAATATTGTAAAATGATTGTAAATTCTTCAGGACTTTTAAAAGTTCAGAGAAATTGAGGATAATGTTATCTGCTATCATTATATATACAAGGAAAAAAAAAGAGATCCACTGTCCAAATATCTCTTGATGGCTTTATCTTAAAAAAAATGTTGCAGAGCCAATCACCAAAGATAAAAATTAAATGCAATAAGTGGGGAAAGATCAACACACTGCATTGTAGAGTACAGTTTGTACTTTAATATTAACTTTAGTTTTCATTTCATATTAAATACAATAAGTGGGGAAAGATCAACACACTGCATTGTAGAGTACAGTTTGTACTTTAATATTAACTTTAGTTTTCATTTCATAATTCTGTTCATCTTCATGGCATAATATTTACTATATCTGCATTTTAGTACATTTTATGATTTGTGTAATGGTATTATTTTGAGTATACATTTGTTATGCAAGCTAAATTTGCATTACATAAAAATTACAGAGGTTCAAAGAATGGTCCACATACACAAAGTGAAAATTGTACTTTGTGATGGGACAATGATCTTGATTTTACTTATTTTTGCTCTGGGAGTTAGGACTGTTATTTCCTGAACCCTGTCAGATATGGCACTAGCACAAAACAATTCAGTATTGACATGCAAATCTTTACTGATGTTAATATCACACTTCATGGTTGAAGTGAAATCATGGATACTATAAAATTCCATAAATAAGAAAGACAGTTGAAAGGGAATTCTAAGTGCCTGCATCTGAATCCAGTAGTGAAAACCTGAAGATCAGGAAATGCATGATTCACTTCAGAATCACAATATGCATTAATATGAGTAACATAATATGATATGAAACAAAATATCATAAAATAAAATACGTACTAAAGGGGAAGTGTAAGAAGATTGGAAAGACATAAAGGGATTAAGCTATGAAGAGCTTGAAATGTCCAAGTTTATATTTGACCTTAGAAGTAATAAAGACACACTGTGATATGATCAGATACACACTTTAAGAAACTTTTTTGTTAGCTGTGTAGAAACTGACAGACTAGAGAGGAACTTGAGACAATTAAATTAGCCAATTTAAATTAAAATTTTAATTAAAAAGCCAACAGAGTGCAGGTAAGATGGTTTAAAAGAATGTGTGAGTGAAAAGAAGGGAATTTATAGAAGAGATGTTGTGCTAAGATGAATGACTTGACTTAGCAATCTGTTAGATATATATGGGGAGAGAGTGTAGTATTACAAAATGACACTAAGGTCCATTTGGTAATTGGAAGGATGTTATTGTCAAGGACAATAACAGAGAATTTGGAAGAAGAATGAATTTGGGGAAAAGAGAATGAGTTATGTTTTAGATATACTAAATTTGAGATACCAAAATATCCAATTCAAGAGATTCCACAAGACAGTAAGTGGTGCAAGATTGTAGCTGAGAGGAAACACTAGGACTGCATATATAGATTGGGGAGCACAGAGATGATAATTAAACGTGTAGGATCTTCTGAGATCACTGAGATATTAATAAATCAAAAACCCAATCAAATATCGATAAACAATTTTTCAGCACATTATGTTGCAGTCATTTTACTTAGTCACTGAAAAGAAAGACAAAAATGAATTGGTAATTAAAGAGTTGTCTTCTATAAGGAGAGATAAATGTATAGATGATTCAAACAATTATTTCAAGCAAGGGTAGAGTGATGAATTTAAACTCAGAACAACATGATTTTGATTTTTGACTCAGATCCTTATTGGCTGTGTGACCTTAGACAAATGTCTTTCTGTCTCAATTTCTTCACCTGTAAAATGGGTATAATGATAATAGGTTGTTACAAGGAACAAGAGGTACAAATTTGTGTAATACTCTTTTGCAAATCTTTAAGTGCCATTTAAGCATTATCTATTATATCTATATAGATGCATAGGTAAAATGCATTAAAATTGTCAGTTAAATATAAGAGAAACCATAGGGGATGGGAATTTAACTTAATGTAACAATAAATATTTATTAAGATTTTATTACATGAAAGTCACTGTGCTAAATAGTAACCATACAAAGACAAAAATGAATCTGTACATGTTATATCAAGGAGCTTACATTATACAAGGAAGGTACAACACATCTTGGGACATAGCTTATGCTGGAAAGGCTGGTTGGCATACAAGAGAGAAATACTTGAATAGTTAGCTAAAATATTAAATTCTATTGAGTTAGACTATAAGAATTCATGGGAGGTATGTATAAATAACCAATCTCACCCCTAGTTAACTTTTTCATTAGTCTTTTAGATGAAGTAAATTGTTGAAAATGTAATTGACTGGGATAAAATATCAATGTAAATAGTTTTGACTGAAAATGGAAATTGCATATTAGCTGGTAAGAAGGCATTTGAGCAAAGGATTTTGACTGCTATCAAAAGTATTGGGGGGAAAAAAACCTCTTGAGTCTAAAAATTAGTTTAAATTAGTATCAAATATCCATAAATCTTACAGTTAAGGAAGTAACATACACATTATACAATGACCTCATAACTCATGCTGAATTAACCACTCACTACTAACTAAAAATATAGTATCAGGCAGGTTCAGGCTGAGAAATATTTCTTTATGTTTAAGAGAAAGTTAAATTCGGACTTCCGGCCAAGATGGCGGAAAGGACACACACATCTACTTAAGTGCCTGTGTTTTCTCTTAGAATAATTTATTTCGTGACAAGTCTCGGGATTAGTGTTTGACTGAAAAAAAAATACCAAGAGAAGATATCCTCGAAATTTGGCAGAAAAGGTCTGTTTTTGCTCATGGGTAGACACAGTTAGATTGGGTGCAGACTGAAGATAGGCAATTGCAGCATAGTAGGCAATTGCAGCACAGCAGACAAGAGTAAGGCAGGCAGCTCATAGCTGAGCAGACTAGAAGGGATGGGGTGATCTTGACTGTTTCTGTGGAGAGAACTTTACTACAATATTGGCTACTTTGCTCTGGCAGCAAGTCAGTAGACAAGCAGAGAAGCTAAAAACACAAGGGGTGAAGATTATAAGCCCAACAAGCTATGGTCTCTTGGAACCTGGCCACCAGTGCAGTGTCTCAGCATGCTCTCAGTCTCAAAGTCTCAGAGGACAGATGCAGCCCAGTCATTGCTGTCCTGCTAGTGCCTCACTGCTACCCCCTGAAGTGGAAGGTCAGTAATACCATCCAGCCCAAAAGGAAAAAAAAAAACAAAAACAGACCATTTGTTTTTCTTGTTAGTTTGTTTTCTTTGACTCTTCTTTGGCAAAATGAGCAAAAAATTAAAGCACACTCTAACTATTCTTCTATCCATATTCTATATGGAAAGAAAGCAGACTTTAAACCCTGAGGAGATTAAAAACAGACTGTCTCCAGATGAATCCCCAAAGGGGATATGATCTGATCCTCAATGCACAAGACTCTCATACAAGAAATTTAAAAGGCTCTCACAAGAGAGTTAGAAGAAAAATGGGAAAAGAAAAGGGAAGCTTGGCAAGAGAGTCTGGATAAGTTATCCCACTCATTTAAAGATAGAGTGGATAAAGAAAATCCTTGAAAAACAGAATTAGTAAGTTGGAAAAAGAAAATAGCACTCTAAAAAATAAAATTGGCAAAATGGAAAAAAAATTCCATAGACAAAGCAACTCACTTAAAAACTCAATTAGACAATTAGAAAAAAGATATTAAAAAAGTGAGTGAAGAAAATACTTCATTGAAAATGAGAATCGAACAAATGAAATTGAATGACTCTAGGAGATACCAAGAATTAGTCAAGAAAAACCAAAAAAATTAAACAATGGGAAAAAATGTCAAATACATTTTTGGGAAAACAACAGACCTGGAAAATAGATCTAGGAGAGACAACCTGAGAATTATTGGACTCTGTGAAAAATATGATGAAAAAAAAAGCCTGGACACTATTTTCCAGGAAATTATCAAAGAGAACACCCAGAAGTTATAGAAACAGAGGATAAAATATAAATTGAAAGAATTCATTGATCACCTACTGAAAAGACCCTAAAATCAAAACACCAAGAAATATAGTAGCCAAATTCCAGAACTATCAGATGAAGGAAAAAATACTACAAGCTGCTAGAAAAAGTCAATTCAAATATAGAGGAGCCACAATAAGGATTACCCAGGATTTAGCAGTGTCCGCATTAAAGGATTAAAGGGCCTGGAATATGATATTCTGAAAGGCTAAGGAACTTGGTATGTGGCAAAAAAAATAACTTACCCAGCCAAAATGAGCATCTTTTTCTAGGGAAGAAGATGCACATTCAACAAAATAAGTGAATTTCATTTATTTTTGATGAAAAAAACTGGAACTAAACAAAAAGTTTGACCTACAAATATAGAACTCAAGAGAAACCTAAAAAGGTAAAAAGAAGTCTTGGGAACTATATTTCTGTTATAAAGATATATAAAGAACACCTGTATACATTGTTATAGAAACTAAAGGTGGAAAGGAAATTGTACCAGGAAAAGGGTAAAGTGGGGGTACTACATCACACGAAGAGGCAAAGGAAACTTATTATATCTGAGAGAAAGAATGGAGGGGGATGAACATAGTGTGTATCTTACTGCCATCAGAATTGTCTTAAAGAGAAAAATATTAGACATTTGATTTATGGTGAAACTTCTACCTCATTGAAAAGTGGGAGGGAAAAGTGAAAAGGAAAGGAGTAAGCTAAGTGGAAGGGAATACAGAAATTGTGAGGAAAAGGGTTAAGATAGGGGGAGGAACTTTAAGGTGGGGAGAGGGATACTAAAAAGGGAGGGCTGTGAGAAGCAAGTGGTGCTTGCAAGTTTAATACTGAGGAAGGGGATAAGGGAGAAGGAAAGGAGAAAAGCATAAGCAGGGTTTAACAAGATGGCAAGTAATACAGAATTGGTGAATTTAACCATAAATGTGAATGGGGTAAACTCCCCCATAAAGGGGAAGCAATTAGCAGACTGGATTAAAAGCCAGAGTCCTACAATATGTTGTTTACAGAAAACACACTTGAAGCAGGACAATACATACTGAGTAAAGGTAAAAGGTTGGAGCAGAATCTACTATGCCTCAGGTGAAGTAAAAAAAGCAGGGGTACCCATCCTTATCTCAGATCAAGTAAAAGCAAAAATTGATCTAATTAAAAGAGATAAAGAAGGGCACTATATCTTGCTAAAGGGTAGCATAGATAATGAAGCAATATCAATATTAAACATATATGCACCAAATGGTATAGCATCTAACTTCCTAAAGGAGAAGTTAAGAGAGTTGCAAGAAGAAATAGACAGCAAAACTAGAATAGTGGGAGATTTCAGCCTTGTACTCTCAGAATTAGATAAATCAAACCACAAAATAAATAAGAAAGAAGTCAAAGAGGTAAACAGAATACTAAAAAAGTTAGATGTGATAGATCTTTGGAAAAAACTAAATGGAGACAGAAAGGAGTACACTTTCCTCTCAGAAGTTCATGAAACCTATACAAAAATTGACCATATATTAGGACATAAAAACTCAAACTCACATGCAGTAAGGCAGAAATAATAAATGCATTCTTTTCAGACCATGATGCAATGAAAATTACATTCAATAAAAAGCCAGGGTGCTGGAATCCTAGTGTCAACTCAACTTGAAACAAGGTGAAAACTCAAGGGTGATGTCAGGGTCCTGGTGTTAACTCAATAGAGTTGATACAGTGCTTGTTGGTTCATACCTTAGAGCAAATCCTTGCAGGATGATGGGTTGCTAATACTGATAGATAATAATATCTGAATTCACATCTCCTTTGAAGTTCTTAGGGCCAGAGACTACTCTGGAAGATAACCCAGAATCCCATTCCCTCCAGAAGGAGAAGTTAACCTTTGGTGATCATATATATACAGGAAGCCCTTAGAGCTTGAAAGAATTTCTATGGAACATTGACTGGGGTCAGAGAGGAGCACTCTGGGAGGAAGCCCACAGGCCATATCCTTGAGGCAAGAGAGATTCATTGCATCTTCCAACTTGATGCTGGCTGGAGGCTGAAGAAAGCAGAGGCAGAAGCCAAGGACAAAGGTGAAAGAGCTCTTGGAACCAAGCAGAGAGATAGGCCTGAGCTAACCGGGCTATATTGAAGGACACAATAAAAGATCTGAACTTTTACCATCTGGCTGCAATTTTGGAGTAATTATTTACTTTCAGCTGAAACTAAGGCTGTTTCCAGAAAACCTCCCCACAAAACCTGCTTTCTCCCAGAGAGAACACTTATATTTTAAAGAAAAAACACCAACATTTTGGCACCCAATGTGGGGCCCACACCAGGGAAAAATACACCAAAAAATAATTGGAAATTAAATAATCTCATACTAAAGAATGATTGGGTGAAACATCAAATCATACACATAATAACTTCACCCAGGAAAATGACAATAATGAGGCGTCATACCAAAATGTGTGGGATGCAGCCAAAGTGGTAATAAGGAGAAATCATATCTCTAGAGGCCTACTTCCATAAAATAGAGAAAGAAAAGGTTAATGAATTAGGCTTGCACCTAAAAATGCTAGAAAAGGAACAAATTAAAAAACCCCAGTCAAACACTAAACTTGAAATAAAAGGAGATATCAATAAAATTGAAAGTAAAAAAAAAAAAAAAACTACTGAATTAATTAACAAAACTAAGAGTTGGTTCTATGAAAAAATAACAAAATAGACAAATCCTTAGCAAATCTGATTTAAAAAAGGAAAGACAAAATTCAATTTGTTAGTCTTAAAAATGAAAAGGGAGAACTTGCCACTAATGAAGAGGAAATTAGAGCAATAATTAGGAGTTACTTTGCCCAACTTTATGCCAATAAATTCAATAACTTAAATGAAATGGAAGGATGCCTTCAAAAATATAGCTTTCCCAGATTAACAGAGGAAGAAATAAATACACTTCTTCCCATTTTAGAAAAAGAAATAGAACAAGCTATTAATCAACTCCCTAAGAAAAAATTCCCAGGACCAGATGGATTTACATGTGAATTTTATCAAACATTTAAAGAACAATTAACTCCAATGCTATAGAAACTATTTGAAAAAATAGTGATTGAAGGAGTCCTACCAAATTCCTTTTATGACAGACATGGAATTATACCTAAACCAGGTAGATTGAAAATAGAGAAAGAAAATTAGAGACCTATCTCCCTAATGAATATCGATGCTAAAATCTTAAATAAAATATTAGCAAAAAGATTACAGAAAATCATCCCCAGAATAAAACACTATGACCAAGTAGGATTTATAACAGGAATGCAGGGCTGGTTCAATATTAGGAAAACTATTAGCATAACTGATTATATCAATAACCAATATAACAAAAACCATATGATCATCTCATAGATGTAGAAAAAGCATTTGATAAAATGAAACATCCACTTCTAATAAAAACATTTGAGAGGATAGGAATAAATGGACTTTTCCTTAAAATAGTCAGGAGCATATATTTAAAACCTTCAGTAAGCATCATATGTAATAGGGAAAAACTGGAATCTTTCCCAGTAAGATCAGAAGTGAAACAAAGTTGCCCACTATCATCATTATTATTCAGTATTGTATTAGAAACACCAGCCTTGGCAATAAGAGTCAAGAAAGAGATTAAAGGAATTAGGGTAGGTAATAAGGAAACCAAACTATCACTCTTTGAAGATGATATGATGGTATATTTAGAGAACCCTAGCGATTCTACTAAAACGGTTTTTATAAATAATTCATAACTTTAGCAAAATTGCAGGATACAAAATAAATCCACATAAATCCTCAGCATTTTTATACATCACCAACAAAATCCAACAGCAAGAAATACAAAGAGAAATTCCATTCAAAATAATTGTCAATAGCATAAAATATTTGGGAATCTATCTACCAAAGGAAAGTCAGGAATTACATGAGCAAAATTACAAAACACTTTCCACACAAATAAAGTCAGAATTAAATCATTGGAAAATATTAAGTGCTCTTGGATAGGTTGAGCAAATATAATAAAGATGACAATACTCCCTAAACTAATCTGTTTATTTAGTGCCATGCCAATCAGACTCCCAAGAAACTATTTTAATGACCTAGAAAAAATAACAACAAAATTCATATGGAAGAACAAAATGTCGAGAATTTCAAGGGAATTAATGAAAAAAAAAATCAAATGAAGGTGGCCTAGCTGTACCTGATCTAAAACTATATTATAAAGCAGCAGTCACCAAAATCATTTGATATTGGCTAGGAAATAGATTAGTTGATCAGTGGAATAGCTTAGGTTCAAAAGACAAAATAGTCAATAACTATAGAAATCTAGTGTTTGACAAACCCAAAGATCCCAACTTTTGGGATAAGAATACATTATTTAATAAAAACTGCTAGAAAACTGGAAATTAGTATGGCAGAAATTAGGCATGAACCCACACTTAACACCATATACCAAGATAAGATCAAAATGGGTCCATGATTTAGACATAAAGAATGAGATCATAAATAAATTAGAGAAACATAGGATAGTTTACCTCTCAGAGTTGTGGAGGAGGAAGGAATTTGTGACCGAAGAAGAACTAGAGATCATTTTTTATCACAAAAGAGAAAATTTTGATTACATCAAATTAAAAAGCCTTTGAACAAACAAAACTAAGGCAAAAAAAAATTAGAATGGAAGCAACAAACTGGGAAAACATTTTTACAGTTAAAGGTTCTGATAAAGGTCTCATTTCCAAAATATATAGAGAATTGACTCTAATTTATAAGAAATCAAGCCATTCGACATTGATGCATTGTTGGTGGAGTTGTGAACGTATCCAACCATTTTGGAGAGTAGTTTGGAACTATGCTCAAAAAGTTATCAAACTGTGCATACCCTTTGATCCAGCAGTGTTACTACTGGGATTATATCCCAAAGAGATTATAAAGAAGGGAAAGGGACCTGTATGTGCACGAATGTTTGTGGCAGCCCTTTTTGTAGTGGCTAAAAACTGGAAACTGAATGGATGTCCATCAGTTGGAGAATGGTTGAATAAATTGTGGTATATGAAAATTATGGAATATTACTGTTCTGTAAGAAATGACCAACAGGATAATTTCAGAAAGGCCTGGAGAGACTTACATGAACTGATGCTGAGTGAAATGAGCAGGACCAGGAGATCATTATATACTTCAACAACAATACTATATGATGACCAGTTCTGATGGACCAGGCCATCCTCAGCAACGAGATCAACCAAATCATTTCTAATGGAGCAGTAATGAACTGAACTAGCTATGCCCAGAAAAAGAACTCTGGGAGATGACTAAAAACCATTACATTGAATTCCCAATCCCTATATTTATGCACACCTGCATTTTTGATTTCCTTCACAAGCTAATTGTACAATATTTCAGAGTCTGATTCTTTTTCTACAGCAAAATAACGTTTTGGTCAGGTATACTTATTGTGTATCTAATTTATATTTTAATATATTTAACATCTCCTGGTCATCCTGCCATCTAGGGGAGGGGGTGGGGGTGGTAAGAGGTGAAAAATTGGAACAAGAGGTTTGGCAATTGTTAATGCTGTAAAGTTACCCATGTATATATCCTGTAAATAAAAGGCTATTAAATAAAAAAAAAATTAAAAAAAAGAAAGAAATCAAGCCATTCTCCAGTTGATAAATGGTCAAAGGATATGAATAGACAATTTTCAGATAATGAAATTGAAACTATTTTCACTCATATTATGCAAGAGTGTTCCAAATCACTATTGATCAGAGAAATGCAAATTAAGGCAACTCTGAGATACTACTACACACCTGTAAGATTGGCTAAGATGATAGGAAAAACTAATGATGAATGTTGGAGGGGATGCGGGAAAACTGGGACATTGATGCATTGTTGGTGGAGTTGTGAACGAATCCAACCATTCTGGAGAGCAATCTGGAATTATGCCCAAAAAGTTATCAAACTGTGCATACCCTTTGATCCAGCAGTGCTACTACTGGGCTTATATTCCAAAGAAATGCTAAAGAAGGGAAAGGGACCTGTATGTGCTAAAATGTTTGTAGCAGCCCTTTTGGTAGCAACTAGAAACTGGAAAATGAATGGATGCCCATCAATTGGAGAATGGTTGGGTAAATTGTGGTACATGAATGTTATGGAATATTATTGCTCTGTAAGAAATGACCAGCAGGATGAATACAGAGAGGCTTGGAGAGACTTGCATAAACTGATGCTGAGTGAAATGAGCAGAACTAGGAGATCATTATATACTTCAACAACGATACTACATGAGGATGTATTCTGATGCAAGTGGATATCTTTGACAAAGAGAAGATCTCAGTTCCAATTGATCAATGATGGACAGAAGCAGCTACACCCAGAGAAAGAACACTGGAAAATGAGTGTAAACTGTTTGCATTTTTGTTTTTCTTCCCAGGTTATTTTTACCTTCTGAATCTAATTCTCCCTGTGCACCAAGAGAACTGTTCGGCTCTGCACACATATATTGTATCTAGGATATACTATAACATATTTAACATGTATAAGACTGCTTGCCATCTAGGAGAGGAGGTGGAGGGAAGGAAGGGAAAAGTCAGAAGAGGAGTGGAAGGGATAATGTTGTAAAAAATTACCCAAGTATATGTTCTGTCAATAAAATGTTATAATAAAAAAAGTGAAAGTTAAATTCTTTGAGACCAGGTGTTTGAAGTAAATTCTTTCATCATTTTTTTTTCCTTTTTTCTTTCAATGTGTGACATAATCAATTCAGGTGATAGATTTTGAACTGAAAAGACCTTCAAATTTATTGGCTTCAACTCTCATTTTACAGATAAGCAAAATGAGACTCTAAAAAGCTTTCATTTGTCCAAAATCACAGAGGTAAGCTTCATGACTAAACCAGATCTTCTGACTCTAAATACAGTGCTATTTTCACTTTATCAGGCTTCTCATTATTAACTATACTGATGACACCATCTATTTCTGTAGGTTCACATATCTTTACTCTTTTATTTTATTAATAGATGAATATTTTAAGGCTTATCTGTTTCTATGTTAAGCAAAATAAGAATTATGACAATTCTATTTACCACTCACTTCCTAGCATGTCATAACTACATGACCCTGGGCAAGAAATTTAACTTCTCTCAGCCTCAGTTTCTTTATCTCTAAAAGAGGGATAATTGCTAAAGCAATTACTTCCCAGAATTACTGTAAGGATTGAAAAGTTAAAGTATGGGAAGGCAATTTTGAACTCTAAAAATGAGCTATATAAATGTCATATAACTGATAATTATAACTTTTAAGTTTTCTCATTTCAAACCTTAGTTATTTTTTTGGTAATGTGGGAAACATAATCACTGACACACACCAAACTGTTTTATGATTAATCATACTTTTAGTTCTTATTAACCTTCTCAAAAAAACTACATTCTGATCTTTCTAATTCTTTACATTCTCCTCATTTTTTGAACTTCACTTTGACAAAAATGTGCCAAAAGCTTGAGTGTATATCTGTGTGTGTGTGTGTGTGTGTGTGTGTGTGTGCATGTGTGTGTAATTCAAGAGGGAAGGAAGTTATACAGTATAGATCAGACAGGAGATATATATATGATATGTGTAATGGCTCATTCTCTAATGACTAATTGTCTGAAACAAGACCAATGTAGATATCTCTGAGAGAAGAAGTAAAATTTTCTTAGTTACAATGAGAATTACAATTTTTAGAAGAAGGAATGAAAGTCCAAACATAGACAACAAAAATGGATTGATTAATGTCTTATTGGTTAACATACACATCTCCAAGGTTCTGCATGTTTATATTCTTTGAAATTCTATCTTTCTTCCCAATAGCTATATCCAGATGTTTTTTTTTTTTTTTTTCTGGAGCTTAGTAACATATAACCACTTCTGTTATGTTTCTTTAATTCAAATTCAGCAGCTGCTAATACACCTTTTTTTTGTTAATATAAGTCTTCTTAGATCATGTAATTAGTATCACCAGCTACAGAATTATTATCCTGTTTGTATAAGTGCTATTTACCTACCACTCCAGCAGCATTTAAAACTTCTTGTTTCTGTAGATATTAGTCACTATTTAAAACAAAAGAATACCCATATATATTTACCTTGAATTCAGTTTGGGAAATAGTTGGCAACTTGGTATTTAGACCTTTGCATTTACCAAGAGAAAACCAACAGTAACTGGTTTTCTTTTTTCTCCTTAAATATAAGTGAATGGGGGGGGGGGAGAGACTATTTTTTACACTTGTGATTTGTTGTGTTTTTTGTTGTTTTAATGGATAATATTTTTCATCAATCAGTTTCATCAATCAATCAAAGATATGTGAACCTACAATTTCATCAATCAATCAGCTAAGCCATTATGTTGGTTAATTACAATGATTGCTTAGATAATAGTTTATTAACAAGTCAACATTTTTTTTTAAATTGCCATGTAGTTGTCCCCTTTCATTGCTCTAAACTTCTGTAAGTTGGGCTGACCACCATAAGTAAATAATATTACATTCTAGGTGATATTGGATGGAATGATTAATGTAAAATTCACTTTTTCAAAGCTTCCATGTTCCTTGGATGTTCTACAAATTGAATGTCTGATTTCATATTTGTATGAAAAATAAAATATAGAAAAGTTAACACAGTTATATATCTGACTTTTAAATTCTATTTCATTTCAATGTTATAAAAATAATCAGTATGGTCATAAACACTTAATGACATCATTACTGGTAAGTATTATTTTCATGAAATTATATAAAGTCTTTGACTTTATATAAAAGTTATATAAGTCTTTGAAGATTTCAGCTTAATTGCTCTTTTTGCACAGTTGAATTCTTCTTTTTTCTAAACCAACAAGTAGAGATCTTGTTGTAATAGCATGCTTTAAATTATTTTTCCAGTGGAATGTTTTAACACTTTACAATGTCAGATCCCAATTGTACTTTTCTGTCCTCTTTGCCAAAGTTTAAATATTTATTTGCTTATTTGTCATTTTTATAATGATATCAATAAATCTGTCAATATAAATAAATGATATCAATAAATAAATCAATAAATCTTGCCCCTCAGGCACAAATTCTATTCTTTTAACTAGACTACAATATATTTAGTAGAAAACAACAGGCAACACAGCACTAAATAATATTTTTACAATAAAAACAATAATGCCGGAGAATGTATATGTACTATTTCTCTATCGATTTCCAAAGACAGGAAAGAAGTGAAGTCATGATATGGGAACTTTTCTTAAATGGAGATTCAGGGGGCAGCTAGATGGTTCAGTGGATGGAACATCAGCTCTGAAGTCAGGAGGACCCGAGTTTAAATTTGGCCTCAGACACTTAACACTTCCTATCTGTGTGGCAGATAGGCACTTAACCCAATTGCCTCAGCAAAAAAAAAAAAAAAAAAAAAAAACAGAGAGAGAGAGAGAGAGAGAGAGAGAGAGAGAGAGAGAGAGAGAGAGAGAGAGATTCAGAAAGAAGCTGACAAGTCAGAGAAAGGGTAAGAGAAAACTTCTAGTAAAAGGAAATTGACAGAACAGAGTAAATATCCAAGACAAGAAAAGGAAGGGATAACAAATAAATACATGAACCAAGACAAAAGAAATGTTCAAAGATCTGAGGAAAGAAGGTCTTGGATGCTCTTTCTATTGAGGATTGATGGGAATACATAGCAAAGAATTATAAGGAAAAAGGAGGCATGAATGAGCTATGATCTAAACTAGTAGAGAGAATTCCCACACCAATGAACTCTTAATGAAAACTGTCTGCTTTGGTATGTAGTAAAAGCTCCCTTTAACATTTGGGTTTGGTGATCCTTTTCAGAAGATTAAAAATATTCAGTATAATTTAAAGTCAACCATTAAGGAACTATTGGCAGGTGAATAATAACAGTATTAGTAATTTAAAAAGATATGTTTCTAGTCTTTATATTACAAAATACTTTATGCATTTATTTTACTTGTTCCTCATAACATAACTGAAAAGGTAGATTAAAGCAGGTATTTTTGTCCCCATTTTA
This sequence comes from Sarcophilus harrisii, assembly GCF_902635505.1. Classification (NCBI taxonomy): domain Eukaryota; kingdom Metazoa; phylum Chordata; class Mammalia; order Dasyuromorphia; family Dasyuridae; genus Sarcophilus; species Sarcophilus harrisii. The sequence goes on from NC_045426.1 coordinate 137,684,565, forward strand.
CAGATAAGGAAACTGATAGAGAAGTTAAATGATGTGTTCAGCATTGTAGATTGGTAGAAAGAATTTTGGATGTGGAATATGGAGAAATAAGGGTTTGTTTGACTGCCTTTCTAAGCATTAGCATCTTCTATAAAATGAGATATTAATACTTATATAATCTAAGAAGGTTATAATAAGTATCACTACATATGTATGTGCATACACATGCAAGTAGTATATACCTATACATATACACTGTATGTGTGTATATTATTTTGTAAATTCTAAACTGGCATACACACACACACACATATACACACACATATGTATGTGCCAGATTTTATTAATAGCAAGTGACACACCTAGTCTTCTGATATCAGCAAGTCTATCAAGTCCTATATTTCCTGGCCCTGATTTTTTCTTCAACTCATAGTTTCTACTAGTAATTCAGTTCATCTTTATCTGGACCATGGGAACATTTATTGGACACATTTTATTCAGCAAATTCCATTCTATATACAAGGAAACTGATAAATACACTAGATGTTTGATGGCTACTAACCATCATTCCGTCAACATAGTCAGAGAAAAACTGATAGAAAATAAACTAGAATGTGGCTGCTCTGTCTACTCAGTATTTTTTCCCTAATTCCTTTCATTTTAAGTTAAATAGTATTTGGGCAAAATGCATATGACTTTTTTCAGTAAAATATTGAAATATTTAACAAAAATAAATTTTAGGTGAATTATAAGGCAAGGAGGGATCTAAAAACAGTAATTCAAACTATCTCTTTCTATGTGGGCAAAGGATGAAGCTATATTATTTCAGAAAAAGTAGAAACTACCCATGTCTTTAAAATAGAAAATTGCATAAACTCTACTTTCAATCATAATTAAATTCTAAATTGCTGATACTCTATGTTAGTTCTCAGGAAGATGCTTTAAAATCAATTCTTATTCCTATTGATGTGTAATTTATTGATTTCAGATGATATTAAATAATTTGTGTAAATATAATTCACTATTAGGATAATTTTGGTCCATTTTGTACATTATTGACTTTGTTCCATTTTCTTACGACAAATATAATGGAAATTAAGTTGAAATCAGTTACTAAGTATTTTACCAAATACACTGACTTTTCTCCTCAACAAGTCAACAAACATACATAGCCACAGAGTTAAGATAGTGTTTTTTACCTTATAAAGATGCAAAAATATTTTATTCTCCTCTTGCTCAAATTCAATTGTCAAATATTTATAAAACAATTACTATATGCAAGCCATTTAATTAATCACTTGGTTTGCAAAGATTACAATGAAGCATACCCTTACCTTGAGTTATTTATATTCTACAGGAACAGACTAAATTAATGTATTTAAATAATTTACCCTAATTCTCCATTTTCAAATGTGCATTAATATATATCTAACAAACATTAAGTGTCAAAATAAGCTCAGTTAAATTGTATTTTTTGGTGTTCTAAAAATAAGAAAAAATATATGTAGCTATGTGTATGTGTGTATATAGATACATTATATGTATCTATATACATATATATGTATCTATGCATATAGATACATATATATTCATACCTATATATGTATGCATATATATACACATCTATGAATGTATATATACACTATATGCCTAGAACATATATATGTATACATATTTTATTATAGTTTGTTTTATTACAAACTTACAATAAATATTGTGCACATGGAAATATTTCTGATCCAATAAGATAGAGAGAAAATTTCAACTTTAAAAGTTGAATCTCTTTCAATGATTTTCAATTAAATCTTCATGCATAAATTAAGATTAATTTTCATATAAAAAGTAATTCTCGGATAGATTCAAGATCAGATTTTATTAATTCAGTCTTCAGTTAGCTATAGAAATATCTCATATAAGGGACTGGTCTGATGATTTTATTGCTATATGGAACTTCTGATAGGAGAAACACCCTTTATCAACGTAGATAAACATCTTCTCTGTAACTTATTGTTTTATAGAATTGCTAAGAATGCTGAGAGTTTAAGTAATTTGCATAAGATTACATACTAGGATATGGCAGCACACATTGGACTCAGGTTTTCCTCATTTAAAGGTAAACTATCCTCATACCATATTTTATATCACTGAAGATGTCATTAAAATGAAGATGTATTATTGAAAGAAGAAACCAGCCATATGGCAGATTAGATAACAAATATGCATTTCCAATAAAGAAAATCTGGATTAAGAACTCTTCACAGACAGTAATTTTGTGATCCTGTGCAAGTCACTTAACAGCACAAAGTCTCATTTTTCTTATCAATAAAATAGGAATAAGGTTAATATCTTACTTCCATGGAGTGTTTATGAATCAAATCAAATAAAATGTGTAATGTGATTTTTAAACCTTAAAGTGCTATGTAAACATTAGTTATTAATAATAAGTAAAAATTATAGTTTATAAGATTGTATCAAAATCCACAGGGCCACTGAAGGCAAACTTCCCTAATATTCTTGCAGACACCTAGTATAATGATTCATGAATCATTATTTTCAATAAACAGTATTATAATCATCATAATACAACACGTGCAAATATATTATTGTTGGAATATTTTAAAGCTATTCAAACTTAAAATATTTTAATGTATCACAAAACATCCATAGATATACAAACATAATTATATATTCAACTGTAGGAAAATTTCATGCTCAAACAAAGCACAAACAGTTAATTTTCCTCTTCACACTTTAAGATTTAAATATGGAATAAATATATTTAGGCATTTTAAAGGTTTTCAAAAATGAAATGCCAGAACTTTGTCTTTAACTTGTGAAATTAAGATTCTCAAATCAAGTTTACTTGAGATAAAATTGTTATATGTGCTATTTTAGGAAGAGCAAATCAATATATATCTAGTCTGTTAAATTGTTCATTTTAGTTATTCTAAGCTAGTAAGTATATAATGAAGATTTTTGAAAAGAAAAAAAAAATACAATTACTATGTCAAAGTCAAAGCAAATGCCTTTATGCATTATTCCATTTTCTATAAAGTGACATATAGATAAAGAAAATAAATTTTTAAAATCAATTGGACAAAAAAAATTATTTAGATGGTAATGGAATGAGAGTTTGAAACAAAGCAGGCATACTTTTAAAGTTAAAAAAAGGAAATCCTTTGATGTATGTGTGTCCAGAAACAGAAGATATATTAACATTTGGGCTGTGTATATGAAATTTCAAAAATATTTCATTCAAGTTATAAATATTGTAATATTCCTATATAATTATAATTAATGTTCCTTTTTTAAAAAATAAAATTTGATTAAAGAATCCTATATTTGAGGTTTATTATCTATTAAAATGTTACATGACTTTGAATTAAAATGCATTAGTATTTTGGAATATATTAGTCCAGGTATATCCAAATATGAAAATATGGACAATTATATATTTGTCTCCCTAGAGACAAATTCTTTATTGACATAAAGAAAAAAATTAGATGTAATAAAAAAAGAGTGATATCAGATCCATATACCAAATTAAATTTGTTCTAAATATACTCAAACAGGAAATATATGATTCTCAATTAAAGAGCATCTGATTTTGGTTTTTGTTTTTTCTTTTCTAAAGCATTCAAATAAACATTTGAAAAACATAAATAAAAATACACAGTACTTACAACCATCTTATTTAGAGACACCCAGCAATCTGAGGGGAAGTCTTGTAGTAAAGGTACTAAGAACTGAAGACAGCCATCCCAATGGCAAAGGAGAAGCATCATTCCAATGAGGTTAAATATCCTCACCACCGCACTGGCTAGATCATACGTCATATGGAAAATCTGTCGACCAAAGTTTAAAATCAATTCACTTAAGCAATCATTTTTGTGTAAGAACACTATCAAGTACAATTGATAGAGAATTTTTCTAAATATAAGTTATTGATTAATGTTAAAATTGTAAGGACATCTACGAATATTTTATATAGATTTATTATTTGTCTCCACAGTCAAGACAATATTGAATTATATATTTTATATATTATATATAGTAAACATATAGTAAAATACTATATTATATATAGTAAAAATATGTATATCTATGTATTATTTATATGTGTGCATGTGTGTATACACACACACATTGTCTGCAGTCACTTCATTTCCCAGAAATCTTTTATATAAGAGCTTCCCAAAATGAGCAAAACTAACACATTTGAATATAGCTTCATTCTGTCTCTCCTCACTTTACTGGTTATATACAACTGTGTAATGGAAAAGCCCAAAGATAGAAAGTTGTGAGGAAAAGCAGTGAATAAAGTATACAACAAATAATCATGTCCTCAATAGATTAATAACTTGCATAATATACAGCAGTTTAAAATTTGCAAAGCCCTTAACATATCCTATCTCATTTAATAAACAAAATAACACTCCAGAGCTAAATGCCATTATTATTTTCATTTTACAATTGAAAAAATGAGACAAGAAATTAAGTGGCTTGGTAGGTCTACACAGCTGGTAAATATCTGAGGCAGAATTAAATTTCGATTTTTCTAAACTCCAGTTTCTGCCCTCTCTTGCATCACCTAGTGACCCATTAAGAATTGACAAGTCTATAGTTATAGTCATAATTTAATAACTTCCTGTTGACCTATTGTTGATTAATTTGAAATAATGATCAGGGTAAGTGTTAAAAGTGTTAAGATATAGATCAGCCAAATAATATTTTTGGGCAGTAAGTGGCGCACTGGATAGAGCACTGGGCTTGGACTCAGTTCATCTAAATGAATTCAAATCCAGCCTCAGACACTGTGATCCTCAGCAAATCACTTCAACCCTATTAGCTTCAGTTTCTGTATCTGTAAAATGAAGAAAATGGCAAACCACTTTAGTATCTCTTCCAAAAAAAAACCCAAGTGGACTCATGAAGAATCAGGCAAGGCAAAAATAAAAACAATTCTTTTTAATAAATACAAAAAGTTAAATAATAGTTTAAAATTGATGAGTTTTGCATGTGAAATATCCTTTAAACATCCCAACAGCCCTGTCACTTTCCTGTGATTATCGCTTTTAGTTTGCAGATGAGCAAAACTCTAACCCAGAGGGGTTAAAGCTTGATTCCATTTCCTCTGCTACTAAATTTAATTTCTTTTGAGACTACTACACTGCCTTCTTTAATCTCACATAGCAAACAGCATGGAATATGCAATAAGTGAAATAGTTCCACATAGTGCAAAGATTTTTATTGAAATATAAATACCCTAACAAGTTAGAATAATGAAGCTTCCTAAACTATTTTGTTTTCTTAAAATTATAAAAGTATACAATCATGGCATGTAAAACAAATTGTAAGGTTTATTTTTATAAAAAAAAAACTTACTTTATAACACAAATATAATTTATTTATTTATAATTATTGTTCCTATAATTTAACATATTTAACATGTATCTGACTACCTGCCATCTGGGGAGGGGTGGGGGGAAGGAGGGGAAAATTTGAAACAACAGGTTTTGCAAGGATCAATGTTGAAAAAATTACCCATGCATATGTTTTGTAAATAAAAAATATATAATAATAATAAACGAAAAAGAATATAATTAGTGTTCCCTTTTTGGGGAGAGGGGTGATTAAGATAAAAAATTCAGGGATTAGGAAATTATTTGGATAAACTTTGACTCTCATCATTTCACAAGCAATAGCACTTCATCATGCATATTAGACTATGATGTAGCTGACATTCCTATAGCATCTATAAGGATTGCAAAGTGCTTTAGATTTTTCCTTATCATATTTGATTCTGAAAACAATCCTCCAATAAAGTCCTATAAACATTACTATTACCAATTTGCAGGTGTGGAAACTGAAGCTTAGGGAGGTTAAGTGATATGATATAATTTGAATTTCAGATATTTCCTGCCCCTGTTAGTTTTTATTTGTTTAGTTTTTACCCAATAAAAGGTTTCCTATCAGTGGAATATTAGAGCATCCATCTTCTTATGCCTACATCTTCCAAGACTAGAGCCTTTTTCTTTATATAGGTCAATAATGGGGCAAAAAAGGACAACTTCCAAAACTCTGACCAATCCTGCCTTAGTTCTGGAGATCCAAAGGATCTTATGAGGAAAAAGATACTCCCCTCTAGATTCCCATTAAATTGGGAGGGATGATAGTATCAGCTTAGTTTCAAAATCCAGGATGTTAACCATTAAACCAATGTTCCCAGACTAAGGGGACCCAATTTATGTCTTCTCATGAAATTTTCCTGAGGTTGCTTATTGAAATTTCCTTTTTATTTAAAGCGTCACGGGGCTCAGGTGCATTACTATATCCTAGAAATCATATAGCCACTGAGTAGTTATATAACCACTTGAATAGTTTCAACCTGGATCTGTGTCTGCTTCCTAAGATTTTCACAAGCATATTCACTATGTTCTAGACTCAGAAGATACAAATACAAAGAATGAAACAATCTCAATTTTGCTGAGATGAGTTTTGGATGGCATATAATATTTGTGGAGCCTAGAAAAAAATAGGTTGTTGATAGACAGTTAAGGGACTTGATTTAGACAGGAAGTAATGTTATGAAGCCACTAAAGTTACCTGAGTAAGACTGTAATTGTGGCTGATAGAGTATTTAAGGAAAATATTTTTTACAACAGAGTGAAGAATAGACTAAAATGGAGAGAAATTTGAGGAAAGAAAATAGAAGCTTGTTACAATATTCTAAGAGAGATTATGAGGGTTTAAACTAAAGTGGTACCTGTATGTGAGGAGAGAAGTGTTTGGAGATGAGATGGCATGAAGTTAGAAAGGGCAATATTTGATAACTGAATTCTTTTGCAGAGTAAGTAGGAGTTCTAAACCACACTTGCATTCCTCCATTTGCCTCAGCTTAGACCTTACTTCAATATAAGAAAAAACACAATATATCTGAATGTGATATTTAGAGTAATCTTAATTGAGACTACCAGCATTGTTTTAATGACATTCACTAGAACAAAAACGTGTCTTAAGGAGTGAAAAATCTTATTCAACTTGAGGATTAAAGGATCTTAGTAGTTTGTAAATATGATTACAAAATCTCCATCATATAATACTTGAGGTAATAAGAGGAAAAAAAATGGGCTGAGGATTTTAAGCCTGTCAAAACTTCTAGTAGGTGTAAGTAATCATAGAAATAAGTTATCTGGGTTCCATTTATTTTTATTATTTGTGTTAATAACTATATAATTTATTTTATTTAACACATTTATTTGAGATCTCTATCTGTCACTACAATAGTAGAGACCAACTGCCATAAATAGTTATTATCTATTTTTCTAGATATTTTTCTAGATATAGTATATGATATAGTACATTCAACATTTCTAAAATTTACTATTGTTTCAATGTTTCCATTAGACAGTATTCCCTTACTTGGAATGTAGCTGCAGCACAGTAGATGGAGGATTGGATACAAAATCAGAATGATCTGAGTTTGAATCCCCTTTCAAATACTTGCCAGCTGTGTGTACCTGTAATAAATATATTGAAGCCTCAATTTTTTAATCTGTAAAATGAAAGGGTTAAATCTGATACCTGGTAAACTCACTTCTAGCACTAAACCTATGATGGTGTTACCTTATTTAACCTACATTTCCATTGAAATCCTGCTGGTAAATTTTTGTGAGATTATTTTATTAAATTCAAATGAAAACATGCAAAGATAAAATTTCTCATGTCAACTTTTGGGAAGTAGTAAAAAAATTCAGATTGTAAATTTGAAATTATTTGTCATAACTGATTGAACTATCAATAGAAGTTGGTTTACCTCAGGTGTTTCTATTACAATATTATGAATATGACTTTGTTCCTTATATTTAATTTGCTGCTTACTAAGAACTTTCCTTCATGATAAATTTTCATATTTTATTACTTGTTGAAGATTAAAATATTATATAATTAAAATTAATAAAGTGTCCTAAGGTGCACATACATACACATAAAAACCAATGTAAGATAATTAGAAATAAATTTTAATTGGGTAAAATAATTTTTCTAAAGTAATGAAACTACTAATTTGCCAAAGATGGCATGCAGGAAAAAAGCTATATTTCATGATCTGGTGTATTTATGATTGCTTAAATAGCTCATGGAACTATTTACATTAAAATCTGTCATTATTATTATTGTTTCTAAGTAAATTCTAAAAAGAAATAAATTATTTTACTATACCATATTTTAAAATATTCTGATCACTCAGAGTACCAGATGAATGTCAATAATTTTATCTGGAGGAAATTACAGGGAAAATGAGATTAAACATAATAGTTATTAATTAAGTTACAAGGAGTAATATTGCTGGTTTGGGCAATGGTACATTTTGTTCAAAAATCTCAAAATGTAATAAAATAATTTTGCTACAAAATAACTAACTCTCCCCTTAACGTGGTGTTTTTCATTTTATTAGATATTGATTTTTTTAAAAGCAAGCTCTTATTTGACACACTAATTATAGTCAATGATAAAATTTCTCTCTTAAGTTGACATGTGCACATGGCTTTGAAACTCCCCTTAAAATTAGAGTGGGATTATAGATTTTTAAGACAACATCTACTTACTGTGACACTTAAGCACTTGCCAATGTCATATAACATCATGTACCAGAGTAACGATTTTGGTTTTTCAAAATCTATTTGTAATTTATTCTTTAAACTATAGGTTTGAAAGACCTAGCTTGTTGTCATGATGTACTAAAATCCAGTCTTTCTCCAACACTAATAGTGTTAGCAAACATAAGCAACACAATTTTTGAATATATTGAAAATGAACACATGCCTTATAAACACAAAGCAATCAATTAGCTGAAACCCTGAAGCCATTCCTCCTCAACTCAAGGCCAGACAATCATCAAAACCTTCCTGTTGATCTCACTTTCCTATCACAGCCCATCTTCCACAAATAAAGCAACTTAATAAATTCTAGTGGCTCCCCATTACCTCAGGATAATTCTGTTTGTTTTTTAAACGTTTTCACAACCCTTTTCTCTTGTTAATTTCCTTATTCTTCACTCCCCTCCTTCAATTCTATAATCCAGGGATACTAGCCAACTTACCCTTCCTTCCACAGGAACTCTTAACTCTGTATATTCTGGCAATTCCTTATCCCTCAAATGCTCTCCCTCCTAAATTTCATTAAAATTCAACTCAAAACTTTGGTTCTGTAAGAGGCTTTTACATATTGCTCCCATCTCTAGATCCTGACATCATTTTACCCTTCACTTTGAAAGTGTCATTGTTCAGCCATTTTTAAAATTGTGTCCAACTCTGCTTTTTGTGATCACATTTGGGTTTTTCTTAGCAAAGATAATGGAGTGGTTTGCCATTTCTTTCTCCAGCTCATTTTCCAGTTGATGAAAGTGAGGCAAACAAGGGTAAATGACTTGATCACAGGCTGAGTGGTCTGAATCAGGATTTGAACTAAAGAAGATGAGTTTTCCCAACACAAAGTCTGCCACTCTATTCACTGCACCATCTAGCTGCCCTTTATTTTGAGAGTGCCTTCCATTAAAAAAGACAGACAGATAAGAAATAATTTTATACTTTTGGGGGGGGTTATTATATCCAAAAATGTAAACTTCTTAAGGGAAGAGAGAGTATTTTTAAAATTCTTTGTATCCTCAGAACTTAGCACAGTGTCTAGAACAAAATCAGCCCTTACTAAAAGTTTATTGACTTACATTTTCGCAGTATGATCTTGTAAGAATGTGACTTAAGTATTTCTATCAGGTTCTTTCCTAAGATAAAAGTTTTGCTTTTCATCTGTGATGATGATGATGATGATTTTTAAAATTAAAGCTTTTTATCTTTCAAAACACATGCATAGACAATTCTTCAGCATTAGCCCTTACAAAACCTTGTGTTCCAATTTTCCCTCCCTTCCCCCATGCTCTCCCCTAGATGATAAGTTGTCCAATATATGTTAAACATGGTAGAAATATATGTTAAATCTAATTTATGCACTCATATTTATACAATTATTGTGCTGCACAAGAAAAATCAAATCAAACCAGTAAAAAAAATAAAAGAAGAAGAAGCAAAATAAAATCCAAGGAAGCAACAACAAAAAGTGTGAAAATGCTATGTGGGGGCCATCTTCAATTACCACAGTCCTCTCTTTGGCTATAGATGGCTCTCTTCATCACTGAACAATTGGAACTGGTTTGAATCATCTCATTGTTGAAGAGACCCATGTCTATCAGAATTGATCATCTTATAATCTTCTTGTTGCTGTGTATAATGATCTCCTGGTTCTGCTAATTTTACTTAGCATCAATTTAGATAAGTCTCTACAGGTATCTCTGAAATCATCCTGCTGGTAGTTTCTTAAAGAACAATAATATTACATAACATTCATATACCATAACTTATTCAGGCATCCTCCAATTGATGGGCATCCATTCAGTTTCCAGTTTTTTGCCACTACAAAAAGGGCTGCTTTTTTGCACGTATTTTTTGTACATGTAGATCCCTTTTCCTCCTTTAAGATCTCTGTAGGATATAAGCCCAGTAGAAATACTGCTGGATCAGGGTATGCATAGTTTGATAACTTTTTGAGCACAGCTCCAAATTGCTTTTCAGAATCATTGGATCCATTCACAGTTCCACCAGCAATGTGTTAGTGTCCCAGTTTTACCATAATCCCTCCAACATTTGTCATTATCTTTTCCTGTCACCTTAGCCAATATGAGAGGTGTGTAGTGATATCTCAGAGTTGTCTTAATTTGCATTTCTCTGATCAAAAGTGATTTAGAGCACCTTTTCATATGAAGATTGTCTGTTCATATTCTTTGACCATTTGTCAATTGGACAATGGCTTGAATTTCTATAAATTTTAGTCAATTCTCTATATATTTTAGAAATGAGGCCTTTTCCCACTCATTCTATTATTTTTATGCCACATATTGACAATTTCAATAACTATAGTGTTATCATTGATGTAGACCTGTGATTTCATCAGTACAAGAAAGTGCTCCACTGAATGATATCTGTAGCTTAGTGTTTTAATTAAAAAGTACTCTGTTAATCTTTGCAAAGAAAGAATTAGGGTGAAAACAATTGCATGAAAAGCTATTTGCATCACATAGGAGCAATAAAATAAAACTATACAAATGTCACATATTTTTAACGCCAGTGGCCAGTTTTGATATGTAATTGGTTTCCCGTTTTTACCCTCCCCACCTCAGTTCTCTTTTTATAATGTGTTCACCCATTTAGAAGTAAACATCTTGAGAGTAGGGATAGTCTTTTTTTCTTCCTATTTGTAGGTTTTGTACATTCTACTCAAAGATCAAATCTTTTAGTTCTATGTTACCATATGTCCTAAAACCAAACCAAGAAAGGCAATTTTGAACATGCTCAATAGAATGGCTCTTAAAGACCAATTCCATGTCAACTATATTTGAAAACTGACTACATTTCTATAAAATTTGACTTAGCAGTCTCACTACTAGACATATACTCCAAGAAATAAAATACAGAAACAAAAGTCAAAAGTTTAAATACTTAAATGTAGCTGTGAATAAATTGATTAGAAAATTCCCTTCCAAAAGTTACAATACCTTTTGTAGTAACAAAGCACTGTCACAACAAAATTGTTATTCATTGATTAAGGAATGTTTGAAAAATCATGGAATATGAATGAAGTACAATATCATCAATCAGCAATAAATTCTGAGGAACTTAGAAGAATGTGGAATTACATCTTAATAGATTTGGCTCACATTCTATCCTTTAAAGATCTGGTATCCTGACTCTTATTACCTAGTTATATGTCATCTTAAGATTTGATAAATTTGGCATATGTGCTTTTAGTATAGGGTCAAGCATAAGTCCCTTTCTTTTTAAATTAAAGCTTTTTATTTTCAAAATATATGCATGGATAATTTTTCAACAATGACCCTTGCAGGGACTTGTGTTCCAATTCCTTCCTCCCTTGAAGATGAAAATGAAGATGAAGGTGTAGAAATAATAAATGTTCCAGAGAAGAAATAAAGAAGCACTGCTTCATGGCAAAGGAGCTCCTTGACTAGACTACATTGTTAAATCAATTCATTGCTAACATAATTTGCTATAATTATTTTTTTTTTTTTGCTTAATTGCTATTGCTTTTGCTGTTTTCTTTTTGAACACAAGGAAAAATTCCATTATGGGTTAGGCATGGAAATGATTTTGAAGGGAAAAAAAAGTCCATCATTAAAATGTTATACACACACCCACACACACTCACTCACACACACACACGCGCACACACACACACACACACACACACACACACACAACTTATACATGGCTTCAATACATAATATTTTCTTTTGACAGGAATTATGACCTGGAGGAGAACATCTAGAAAGGCCTCTTAAAGGAGGTGGATCCCTTGAGCTGTTCAAGGAAGCTAGGCATTCTACTAATGAAAGGTGGAGGAAAAGCATTCTGGGCATGGAATATATAACTTATATGTAGGCGTGAGACAAGAGATACAGGGAATAGTAAGTAGGATATTTTGGATGGAACCAAAAAGTGTTAGTATATTAATAAGCTGGGAAGGCCTTTAAATGTCAGGCATAGGAGTATGCAAGTGTTTTAAAAGGCTAGAAAAAGGAGTGAAATTTCCTATACAGGAGAGAGACATGCTCAGATCCATATTATCGGGGTATCATTTTGGCATCTGTGTACAAAATAGAATGGAAAGGGAAGATCTTGAAGGCAGGAAGACCAATAAGGAAAGGTTTTCAATAGTCACAGAAAGAGGTAATGAGAATCTGAACAAATATGGAAATTGAGTGAATAAAAAGAAAGTAGATATTAGATATGTTGTATAGGTGGAATTTACAGAATTCAGCAACTGTTTGGACACAAGAAGCAAGGGAAAGTTATCAGGAAGGTTCAGGTCTACTGAATATCTAATAAGCTAAATCATCTGTACCTACCTAATCAATTTTCTTTTAGGATTATGCATACAAGCCATATAATGTAGTAAGTATATCTGTGGTAGTTTTCTGGTTTTCATTAGTTCCCTGAACTATTGAATTAATGAATGATTTCAGAATTTAAAAGAATTAATGTTAACTTCCCAACATACCCATTTTATTTTGAGGATAAGTTCACACAGTATGAGAATCAAGATCAATTTCTGTGACATAAAAATGTTTCTAAATATCTTCGTCACAAAAACAGTGTTCTTTCTTGTATTTCAATGAGGAAAGAGTGAGGTAATATAATGGAGATAACAAGAAGGAAGTTGATAATATTGTGCCACAGTTTCTTTTTATTGTTCTGCTTCAGTTTCCCTAAATTGTCCTGCCTCAGTTTCCTTAAATTGCCTTGGTTCCCCTTAATTGTTCTGCCTCAATCCCCCTGGTTACAACTCCCTTTCCTGTTCATTAGGACTGAGATAATTAGGGCTGTGGAGATCTGGCCACTTTGGCATTACAAGAGTCATAAAACTCCATATATACTATCTCAGATACCTAATTGGCATCCTCTACCTCTATCTCTCCAGACTTCCTGTCTCTAACTGACCACCTCCTTCACTCTCAATTTGTCAGAATTTATAGTCTTCACCCCAACCTGTTATTACCAGATTGATAGTCTCTTCCTGGAAATTCCTGCTCAGCAGTACTGGGATTCCACCCCTTGCCTTTTCTTACTTTGATCACTAGAGCCCTATAAAAATCACTGGAATCTCACATTTGATGTTGAATTCTTTGAGACAAAAGTCCAATTTAGCCCTGGGGGCAAAATGCATTCTTCTCTGCCCTCAGACAATCTCTTTCTCTCTCAAAAATTCAAATAAAGTATTAAAACTCTCTAATCTTGCCTTAGTTTCTCTGGCATTACAATTATGTTTGACACAGGAAAATAAGCTTTGAATGTGGGAGGAACATCAGAGGCCAAAACATACAACCTTTTTTTGCTACTTAAAAAAATTGTGACTCAAGGTGACTTTTCCAAAATCATATAAGTAGTAAATGTCAAGGATAACACTTAGATTCCAGGTCCTTTGACGGTATGTTGGCATACTTCATACCATACTTCAGTTTTCAGTCACTTTTCAGTAGTGTTCAATTTTTTGTCACCTCATTTGGGGTTTTCTTGGCAAAGATACTGTAACTGTTTGCTGTTTCCTTCTCTAGTTCAATTTACAGATAAGGAAATTGAAGCAAACAGGCTTAAGCAATTTACTAAAGATAACACAGCTAGTAGATATATGAGGTCAGATGTGAACTCATGAAGAATGAGGCTTTCTGACTTCAGGCCTGATACTTTATCCACCTGACAACGTCGCTGCCTTTTAACATGACAAAGAGGATCATTAAGTAGGCAGTGGCTAAGCAAAAGTTTCTCTTCTAATAGTCATAAATGAAACAATCTAAGTCAGAACCCAAAATCCAACAGGTGAGAGATACAGGAGGTTAGGTAGAAAAGATAGTTTTAGATTCTCAGACTTTGGGAGGTTGGTGGAGAGGTTAAAAGATTTTCATATGGGGTTAGGAAATAACATACTAAGGATCTGGTGCTTTGAATAATGAACATTTCTTTCTTTCACAATTGTGTTCCTTGTTAATTTGCTAATCAAGACTCTCTGTTCCAGGGCGGGGGTGGGGGAAGAGTCTCTTTGTTGGGGTGGTGATGAATATCAAAACCAAAGCCCCAATTCCTAGCCCTTTTATATGTCAAAGCAAGAAATGTTTTTTTTTTTCATTCCACAGTTTTTATTCCTACTTTTAAAGTTCTCTATCTTTAAAGGAAACTGCCAGATTAAATAACTGCAAAATCAGGAAAGAAAGCTTATCCACCTTATGGTGTATAATTAATGTTTACTAAACAATTTGAAAAATCCCCTGAATTAGGGAACTAGACATTCTAAGCGGGAAATTTTCCAATATATTGATTTGAACACAGTATGTTTGAAGTGCCTCTCTTAGGATGTTTTCAATTTCACAGTTTGCCAAATGAAAGAAAATAGACATTGCTATTTTATCTTTAACTACTTTTATGAATTTACATAAACAATACAAGCAAGATAGTGATTGGTCCCAAGAAATTATGTCCCTGTTAGAAGGCTTGTGCGCATGTTTTAAAAATCAAATAAATAATGATTCAAATTAGAGACATTAGCACTGACTAGGATTTAAGACTGGGGTCTCTAGAAAGGTTTCTCAGGGATCTAGTGTCTAAAGACCCTCTAGTTCAGAACTATGATCCTACAAACCACTGATCTCAAGGACCTGACATTTTTTTACCAAGGTACCATCCCTGCCACCTCAGGTATAGAAGTACCAGCCTTTGGGCAGCAGGTAAGAATGGACATGTATTGGTGTGTGGATAGCTATGTCTATCTATGTCTTTCTATCTGTCAATCAACCTTATCTATCAAAGGTCATAAACCTTTTTTTTAATTTTAAAGCTTTTTATCTTCAAAACACATGCATGAATAATTTGTCAACATTGATCCTTGCATAGCCTTGTGTTTCAGATTTTCTACCCTTCCCCCATCCCCTCTCCTAGATGGCAAGTGATCCAATAAATGTTACACACATTAAAATACATGTTAAATCCAATATTTGTGAACATATTTATACAATTTATACAATTCTCTTGCTGCACAATAAAAATAAGATAAAAAAGGAAAGTAAATGAGTAAGAAAACAGAATGCAGATGAACAACAACAAAAAGAATAAGAATGTTATGTTGTGATCCACATTCAGTTCCCACAGTCCTCTTTCTGTGTGTAGATGGCTCTCTTCATCACAAGATAACTGAAACTGTCATCAGTCATCTCATTGTTGGAAAGAGTCATGTTCATCAGAATTGATTATCGTATAATATTGATTTTGCTGTATATATTGATCTCCTGATTCTGCTCATTTCATTTAGCTTCTGTTCATGCAAATCTCTCCTGGCCTCTCTAAAATCATTCTCCTGACCATTTCTTATAGAACAATAATATTCCATAACATTCATATAGCACAACTTATTCAGCTATTCTGCAACTGATAGGCAACCACTTAGTTTCCAGTTTCTTGCCATTTATGGAATCCACAAACTTTTTTTTGCATATATGGGTCCTTTTCCTTGATTTCTTTGGGATATAGGCCTAATAGAAACACTGCTAGATCAAAGTGTATACACAGTGGATAACTTTTTGAACATAGTTCCAAATTGCTTTCCAGAATGGCTGGATCTGTTCACAGTTCCACCAACAATGTATTAGTGTTCCAGTTTTCCCACATCCCTCCAATATTCGTCATTATCTTTTCCCATCATCTTAGTCAATCTGAGAGGTGTGTAGTATATCTCAGAGTTGTCTTTGATATTTGCATTTATCAATAGTGATTTATTATCAATAGTGATTTAGATAACCTCATATGATTAGAAATGCTTTTAATTTCTTCATCTAAAAATTGTCTGTTCATATCATTTGACCATTTATCAACTGAAGAATGGTTTGAACCATTATAAATTTGAATCAGTTCTCTATATATTTTAGAAATGAGACCTTTATCAGAACCCTTAAATGTAAAAAAAAAATTTCTCAATTTATTGCTTCCCTTCTTATCTTTTTTGCATTAGTTGTGTTTGTACAAAAACTTTTTAAGTTAATATGATCAAAATTATCTATTTTGTGATCAATAATGATCTCTAGTTCTTCTTTGGACACAAATTCCTTCTTTCTCCACAGATCTGAGAGGTAAACTATCCTATGTTCTTCTAATTTGCTTATAATATCACTCTTTATGTCTAAATCATGAACCCATTTTAACCTTATTTTGGTATGTGGTATTAGGTATAGCTCAAGCCCTAATTTCTTCCACAATACTTTCCAATTTTCCCAATAGCTTTTGTCAAATGGTGAATTCTTATCCCAAAAGCTGCAGTCTTTGGGTTTGTCAAACACTAGATTGCTAGTTATTGAATATTTTGCCCTGTGATCCTAACTATTCCACTGTTTGACTACTCTATTTCTTAGCTAGTACCAAATGGTTTTGATGACTACTGCTTTATAATATAGTTTTCAGGCTGGCACAGCTAGTCCATGTTCATTAACATTTTTTTCTTTAATTTCCTGGAAATTCTAGAACTTTTGTTCTTCCAGATGAACTTCTTATTATTTTTTCTAGGTCTGTAAAATAATTTTTTGGTAATTTGATTGGTATTGCTTTAAGTAAGTAGATTAATTTAGGTATCATCATCATTTTTATTATATTTTCTAGACCTAGCCATGAGCATTTGATATTTTGCCAAGTAATTAGATCTTACTTTATTTGTGTGGAAATGTTTGGTACTTGTGTTCATGTAGTTCCTGAATTTTCCTTAGCAGGTAGATTCCCAAATATTTTATATTATCAAATTATATTATAATTATCAACAATTATATTGTGGAATTTTTTTTTCCTCTTGCTGTTGGACTTTGTTGATAATGTATTAAAATGCTGATGATTTATGTGGATTAATTTTGTATCCTGCAACTTTGCTAAAGTTGTGAATTGTTTCTAGTAAAATTTTAGTTGATTCTCTAGGGTTCTCTAAGTATACCAGAATATCATCTGCAAAGAGTGATAATTTGGTTTCCTCATGGCCTACTCTAATTCCTTTAATTTATTTTTCTTCTCTTATTGCCAAAGCTAACATTTCTAATACAATATTTAATAGTAATGGTGATAGTGGGCAACCATTTTCATTCCATTCTTATTGGAAATGGTTCTAATTTGTCCCCATTACATATGATGCTTGCTGATGGTTTTAAATAGATGTTACTGATTATTTTAAGGAAAAGTCCATTTATTCCTATACTCTTTAATGTTTTTAATAGAAAAGGGTATTGGATTTTATCAAATGCATTTTCTTCATCTATTGAGATAATCATATTGAGATTTTTTGATATAGTCGATTATGCTAATAGTTTTCCTAATATTGAACCATCCCTGCATTCCTGGTATAAATCCTACTTGGTCATAGTATATTATCCAGGGGGTGATTTTCTGTAACCTCTTTGCTAATATTTTATTTAAAATTTTTGCATCAATATTCATTAGGGAGATTGGTTTATAATAGTCTTTCTCTATTTTCATCCTACCTGGTTTAGCTATCAGCACCACATAAGTGTCATAAAAGGAATTTGATAGGACTCCTTCTTTACCTATTTTTTCAACTAGTTTATATAGATAGTATTGGAATTAATTGTTCTTTGAATGTTTGGAAGAATTCACATGTAAATCCATCTGTCCCTGGAGATTATTTTCTTAGGAAGTTGATTAATAACTTGTTCTATTTCCTTTTCTAAGATGGGACTATTTAAATAATTAATTTCATCTTCTGTTAATCTAGGCAATCTATATTTTTGTAAATATTTCTTCATTCTACTTAGATTATCAAATTTATTGGCATAGAGTTCAGAAAAAATAACTCATATTATTGCTCTAAATGCCTCTTCATTCGTGAAAAGTTCTCCCTTTTCATTTTTGAGACTAACAATTTGATTTCCTGTTTACTTTTTCTAATCAAATTAACCAAAGGTTTATCTATTTTGTTGGGTTTTTCATAAAACCAACTCTTAGTTTTATTTATTAATTCAATAGTTTTCATATTTTCAATTTTTTTAATCTCACCTTTTATTTTCAAATTTGAAGAGAGATCTCTCTCTCTGTTTTCCTTTTATTAGTCTTTTCCTTTCTTTTCCCCTTTTCCCTCCCACTTCCCTATAAAGTGAGATAATTTCTCTGTGAAAGCAAATATGACTAATATTCTGTCTTTGAGCCAAATATGGTGAGAGTAAGATTCACAAAATGCTCATCTCCCTCCCTTCTTTTCCTCAATTATAATAGGTCTTTTTTGCTTCTTCATGAGATGTAATTTTCCTCATTTTATCTCCTTTATCCTCTTTTCCCATTATGATTCCTTTTCTACCTCTAGTTTCTTTTTTTTATATTATCATAATAAAATCAAATTATACTAGCATTCTTTAAGTATATCCATAACAGAAATATAGTTCTTGAGTTCTTTCCTTTTTACCTTTATATGCTTCTCTTGAATTTTGTGTATGAAAATCAAATTTTTTGTTCAGTTCTGGTCTTTTCATTAGAAATAGGTGAAATTCACCTATATAATTGAATCTCCAACTTCTTCCTGGAAAGATAATGCTCATTTTATCTGGATAGCTTATGCTTGCCTGCCATCTAAGTTCCTTTGCCTTTTAGAAAATCAGATTCCAAGTCCTTCAGTCCTTTCAGGTGAAAGCTGCTAGGTCCTAATTGTGGCTCCTCGGTATTTAAATTATTTCTTTCAGATTGCTTGCAATATCTTTTTCTTGGTGTGATAGTTCTGAAATTTAGCTACTGGAGCTAATTCCTTGGGGATTTAATTTTGGGGTCTCTTTCAGAAGTTGATCTGTGAATCCTTTCAATAACTATTTTACCTTCTGATTCTAATTATATCAGGGCAGTTTTTCTTTATGAATTCCTGTAAGATAATGTCTAGGTTCTTTTTTTCATTGTGGCTTTTAGGAAGCCCAATAATCCTTAGATTGTCTCTCCTAGATCTTTTTCTAGGTAAGTTGTTTTACCCAGGAGGTTTTTCATATTTTATTTTCTTTTTTTTTCTGTTTTTGTTTGACTGATTTTTAAAGGCTTGTTGAGTATTCATTTCTATTTGTTCACTTCTAATTTTTAGTGTATTATTTTCTTTGGTTACCTTTTTTTAGCCCCCTTTGTATTTGGCCAATTGAATTGTTTTATTTATTACAATTTTTTCCATTTCACAAATTTCATTTTATTAGTATCTTTTTATTATTTATTAGTATCTTTTTCATATCTAATTTGAGAGGCATTATATTCTTTTTCAATTTCATCAAATCTATTTTGTAGGGAACCATATGCTTTCCCCACCCCTTCTTACAATTATCTCATTTCTTTTCCTCATTTTTCTTCTAACTCTCTTTTAAGATCCTTTATGCAATCTTCCAAGAAAGTTTTGTGAAATGAGAGCCACCTCATATCTCCCTTTGGGGCTTCATCTGGAGTTGATTTGCCTTTAGGAAACTCAGGATTTGAGGTCTGTTCTTCTCTCTCTCCATAAAAGCTGTCTATTGTGAGAATTCTTTTTGTTTTTCTGTTTATTTTTTTAAAGACTTTTGGTTTGCTCTTAAGGAAGAGCAACAGCTGCTTCAGTTTGTCCTGGGGCAGTGCTGTTGATTGACTTCTAATGCTGGATAATCAAGGCTAGGTCCCCTCATTCTTCCAGGACTCAAGGGGTTTACAATTTGTCTTTTGTAACGAATCTGCCAAACGACCTGCTTGTAATCAGGACAGGGTGGCCTAAGAGACTCCCAGAAGATTCTCAGGTGCGTGGAAGCTGCAACATTCTGACTCCCCACCCTTGCTCCTTGTCCCAGGCTCCCTATGCTGCGTTCAGGGCTCAGCAGACTATCCTCTATCCATGTGAAACAGAAATAATCTGAAGTTCTTCTAAGGTAACTTCTTCTTGAAATGTGTTGTACTCCAAATATTTGTGGGTTCTTTGACTCCAAAACCAGCTTAGAAGCTTAATCTACTCTTGGTTTGAGAACAGGTCAGAGCAGGTCACAGAAAGTTGTTTCTGTTCCCACCATCTTGGCTCTGTCCCTTTTCTCAAAGGTCATATACTATATGTTTATATATACATATACATATATATATATATATAAATTATATAGAAGCTATTATATAGAAGCTCCTCGCCATTTTGTGTTCTCTTTTAGGACTCATCAAATCTCAAATATGTAGAGAATTATGTTTAGGGCTCTGTAGTCAAGTGAAATGCATTGCCTGTATTCTTACAGAACTTGTTAACAAAGTAAATAACCACATATACAATATGTCCTCTTCTGACCTAAAGGGCTCTTGCAACATCTCAAAGTAAATTTGCTCCTGGAGAGAGATGCCTTTAAACTCAAGGAACAATTAGAGAATAAGAAAAAAATCTAACTATCTCTACCTAATTTTAGGTATACCCCATCCCCCTGTTCCCAGAAATCATGTGTTCTCTGTGCAATAAAACTAAAGAAGAAAAAAGCTGGTCATCAACTCATCTGCCCAAATCATCCTATCTATGATTAAGGACAACAATAAAATTGAAAGAATTATAGTGAATTTGAACCACTACATTCCTCTTCTTCTTGACTGAACAATTCATTCACTCAATAAGTATTAAACAACTATTCTGTGCTAAATAGCTGAGGGACACTTTATGACACAGACAGTTAGCAAAGTGAGATCATTGATCTAAAACTAGATCGACAATTTAAAACTAAATCATTGATTTACAAAACTTGGTCCTTAATAGGTCCAATTAACAAATTTTACATTCAAGGAAACTGAGATTCCATGACATTAAGTAACTTGTGCAAGGCAACTTGGTTAGTAAATGTTTGAAGGGGAATTTTAGCATACATAATCCTAATTCAAATACCAGTCTGTATTCAGTATGGCATGTAGAAATAAGAATTCTCTCTTTTATGTACAATATTAGGGCTGGGGTGGTATATCATTCTGAAAAAGGTACATAGCAATGAAATCAGATAAAGAATTGGGTGACTATATTCTCATCAGTCAGTAAGTAACTATTGATGAAATAGTGCCAGGTATTGTGCTAAATCCTGAGGATAAAGAGAAAGGCAAAAGACAGTCTTTGCTTTCAATTGCTTACAGCTTAATGAGGGAGAGAAAAAAGCAATTAAGTATGTACAAATAAGCTATAATTGTAAATAATTAACAGAGAAAAGAAATTAGAATTAAAGGGGATTGGGAAAGGCTCTTTGTAGAAGGAAAGATCTTAACTAAGACTTTAAAGATACCAGAAAATCATGAGGCAGAACTGAAAAGGGAAAGAATTTCAGAAATGGGGGGAAGTCAAAGACTAGAGAGTTATAGTTTAGTTCCAATTCTCCTTAGTAACATATCTACAGCATTATATTCAATTCTGGATGTTACTTTTCAGAGAAGACCCTGGTAAAATGGAATGAATTTAGAGAAGGATGGTCATGATGCTATAAAATGATCGATTCCAGAAAATGGGGATGGTTAGCAAGAAGAATAGAAGATGTAGGGTTGAAGAAGAAAAAAAATAAAGTCACAATATCTGTCTTCAATAGACCTTTGAAGGTCTATATGTGGAAGAGAAAATGAGATTTGTGATGTTCATGAAGAATCATTGAAATGTCAGAGATGAATTTAGAATTAATATCAGAAAATACTTTCTATTACTTTGAATCATTCCAAAATATAACACCCTACCTTAGAATGGATTTCCCCTCATAGAGATATTCAAGCAAAGATGTAGTGATACAGGAGCCACCTGCCAGTGGCTTCTGGAGGTTTAATTCAAACCTCTTGAATGGATCTCTTCATGTGAGAGGATGATGATGATACAAGGAGACTGAGAGGCAATTGCATTGTCTGACTTCTCTTCTCTTCCCTCTTGCCTCCAGTGTATTTCATTCCCTATCCACAAGGAACATCTGCATCATCAAAAGTTGCTTTGCAACTCCTTCAGATATTATGATTCATAGCTGTGAAGGCTCTCAGAAAATTGACCTGTCCCTTCACCTAGGCATGGTCATTAACACAAAGGGAAGAATGATTGCTTGTCAGGCATACTACGTGGTCTTTTAGGTGCTTTTTAACCCGAGATTTGGTTATTGTATGTTTTTAAATTCTCATTTTTAAAAAGATGTTAGGTATATATGTATCATTTTATTCTTGAAAGAAAAATCTACTATTCCAATATAGAGAGCAGAGGAGGGTTGGTTACATAATAATTTATATGAAAGTATTTGAGGGAAGGAGAAATTCAAGTTGAATTAGCAGTGTTAAAAGGCAATCTATAATGGCTAATGTGATTTTGAGCTACATTAGGAAGACAGAGCTTACGTGAATAAGGCATTCAAGAGTCTCATTGTCCTCTACCCTCATCTGGACTTTTGGGTGAAATTCTGGATATAAAAATGGAAGAAGGGCACTGGTAGGTGGGAAAGTATTAAAAAAATAAGCAAAATAGTGAAGAGCCTTAAGGACATATTATATGAGCGTCATTTGGAAGAAATGAGGATGTTTACCCCAGAGAAGAAAACACCAAATTGACAGGCTTCAATTGCAAAGCTGTTGTGTGGAGGGGAGATTAGGTTTCTCCTATGGGGTTATAGAAGATAAAACCAGTAGTGATAAATGGAAATTGTGAAAATTTAAGTGAAAATTATGAAAATTTAAGATTGATATAAAGAAAACTTTTCTAATAACTAGAATTGTCCAAAAATTGAATAGGATTGCTCAGGTAGGATTGCAATTTTACACTTTGGAAATCTTCAAAAAGAATCTGAATGACTATTTATCAGAGAATTTCTTTTGGCAATGGATTAGACATATGTATGTATGCATGCATGCATATATGTATATGTATGTCTCCAATTCTTTTTCCATTTATAATATAAGAAGATTATACTACATAAGGATAGATTACAGTAAATATCATAAAATTTACTAAGGAAATTTCCCTATAAAATTGTTTTCATTTGTAATTCTATGAATTTTATTTTCTGCATTTAAAAGTATTATTCCTAGGATAAATGCAAAGGTTTAGCTACACTGTCAAAGACCACAATTCACACAAAAAAGACAAAGGACTTCTGACTTAAAGGATCACTGTCTTTTCTAACTTTTAACTGGGAAAGAGGCCATGACCTGCATGTTCTGTGTCTATATATACATATCTATCTACATTTATATCTAAATATCTCTCTCTCACTGCATATATATTTCTGAGTGAAATAATAACATCATGTAACATAGCCATAATGGAAGATGGGATTAGAATCTCAGTGTCCTGGCAGCTAGTTCAGTACTTTTTCCACTACAATTCACCAAATCATGTTTATACAAAATGTTTTGCTCTGGCAATAAAATTTCCCTGAAAAGACACCTTTTCCCACATTCATCTATGATAGCTTATTCCTTCCTCATGTTTATACATACTCTTTTTTTCATAAACACAGATTGAATTGCCCTATATAAGAATGTAAATTCACAGTTCTTTATGCCTTGGTTCCTAATTTAATATAAAGAGAATTAGAATAATTGATTTAGCAATGGAAGGGAACTAGAGAACATCTATTCCAACTCCTTTTTACAGATTTGGGAAACTGAGACACATAGAAAGGAAGTGATTTATGCAAGATTGCATACGTATTGGTATATACATTGTGACCAAATGCTTCCCCTTGTTTTCTTATTTAGTTAACTCATTTATCCCAATTTATATTTGCATTAGTGGGTCTAATATAGAGTCCTTAAAGAAAGGCAAGTGTAGCAGGGCCAGATCTTTCCTGTTTACCATAATAAAGGTTAGTTTCCCCTTGTTTCCTGAATCAAGGATTAGTTTTCCTTAAAATACAGCAAAGTAGTTCTAGGACCTGATTGACTCTTCCTTCCCTGACATAGTCTCTTGGTCACTTAAAGGCATAAAAAAAAATGCAACATGGGCATATTCAAGGTCCCTCTGAATTTGTGCATTTTTAAAGATGGTGTGGATCTTTCACTATTTCCTTCTTTATTTAAAGCATCATCCTCTGTAGAGGAGCACAGTAGTAGGGTAACTCTGGATGAGGTATAAGATCCTTCAGCCCAGAGAGAACCTGCTGACAATGTCTGGTTCAGCTCCCCATTTCCCCTAAGAGATCTTAACCTTACTGAAAAGTCAGGGGACTGTGGCAACCTGTGTTGTAATTGAAACAGAGTGATATCAAGTGGGAAATAATCATCTACATATAATAGCAAGTTGTTTATGTAGTCCCACATGTGCAGTATATAATTACCAAATGCACAATGTTGCTTTGGTTATGTGTGTGTGTGTGTGTAAAGCTGAGAGAATTTGAAATAAATGGATTCCATGTTTGACCATCCACATGAATGCGGCCTCTTTACTCTTCTTCTAAGACCAAGATCTCAGGCTGGTACTGAGATCCTACAGAGAGCTAGTCCAGACATAACAACTCTCATTTCTGTAGAGGGCTGAAACTCTTGAGTCATTGTACTGAGGTTTGTTCAAGCACTTAAGGCCAATTACTGATTGGATAATACTCTATGGGCATGTGCTCGGGGAATGGCCCTTCCCACTATCCTGTGCTGGCTCGATAACTAGTACATACAGAGAATTGTAGGAGAAACTAGGGGGTGGAGTAAGACTAGCCAGGGTCATTCTCTGGGCAGGAGACAAAGAAGGAAGGTTGTGGAGATTCTGCTTCCATCCAATTCAATCCTATCCCTAAAGACCAAGAATAAAGACTAAGGACTTTTGCTTATCCTGACTTCGGCTGATTCTAAGGTATCCAGGGTGCTAATGCGGTCATCACACATTTCCCCAGTTTTTGCTCTTCTAATCTTATGTTTATCTTCAACTCTTTCAGAAATTCTTGCTGGCCATGAATTCAATTAGCATTTTTCTTTAGTATTTGCTTGTAGCTGTTTTCACATTGCTGTCTTTTTTTTTTAATTTATATTTTATTTTCCCTATCACCATAATAGTTTTTATGTTCAAGTTGTTGTTGTTTTCACTTACTCATTTTCCCCCTGCCTATTTATTTTTTTGAACTTTATGTTAAAGTTGAACTCTACACCTCAGGATAGGGAAGCACTAACTTTTTGCCTACCTTACCTTTTATTGGCATCTATGACTTGAAAGGAAAACAATAAAAAAAATTTCAAACCTTATAGAGATTAAGACTTTTGTAGGTCTCCAAAATTAAAAGGAATTGATATTCACTGAAAAAGTGCCACAATCTCAGCCCCTATCCATGTGAGAATGCTTGGTAAGCTTACCAATCCATCTTTACACATTAATTCATTCCTCCCAAATCACTATTCACAATGGATACCAATTAAAATCTCTATAAGGTGGCAATTAAAAAATCTGATTTCATTGTATTGCTCTGAATATAAAATGAAATAATATGAAAGAGATTTATAAAATATAAAATTACATAAATGTAATGCAGTTTGCCATTATTGCCTTTTTTGTTTGAAACACATATGACACTTTAGAAATATTTGTTAATTGATTAATTGAGGTATCAGGAACTCAAACAATTAAATTCTCTCTACCAATGCAAATAGACAACTAATCCACAGTTGAAGAATTGTCTGAAACATCTGAGGTTAAGTAATTTCCAAAAGACTCTTAAGTCAGTGTTGTTTTGGTAGGAGGATTTGTACCCAAATTTTCTGGTATTTGAGACTGGTTGTCTATTCCCTATATTATACTGCCAATGATGATGATTGTGATAATGATAAATTTATTATATATAATATATATATATAATTTCTAATAATTTTCCCAAGCCTCCAAGTCTGTATTTCCATCTACCTATTGAATATTGCTGCTATTTATACTTCCATTTGGCCTATGGCAAGCCTTGCCCAAACTTCTGTACATTATAAGAGAGTAAACAAGTCAGGTATAATGGAAACAATTTCACAAGGGAAGATGCTAAATTATAGAGCAGATAGCATTACAAGCCATTGTGGTTTAGGGTATGTCAATGTGTTCCTTCTATGACCCAGGCAGCAAGAACATAAAGTTCTTTTTGTTTTGTGCATAGTCAAAGGCTTTGCATTAGTGTTTTATCTGGGAGACCTATTCCCCACCTCCAACATATAAAATCATATATGATTAGGGACACGTTGACACCTCAAATGCAGAGGTTCTCTAACACTATGTGAACTCATGCTAGCCATTGCTGAGAAAGAAAAAAAAAAAAAAAAAAAAAAAAAAAAAAGGAGACCAAGGGAAATAAGCATTAACCTTCTTCAGAAGCAGAATCAGCCCTAGCTAAATTAACATATCCTAACTCTGGATTCAAGATCCTTAGAAAGAGTATAACAAACTCTCTATTTCTGGGGGTATTATCATTTATTTGCACCATACCTCTATATGGCTTTTAGAAGATTTTCTGAGTCTCCTAGGAGAGTATCTTAATTTCAGCATCTTTAAAATCTTACCTCTAAACCTGCGTTGCTATATTTTCCTTTTCTTTCAACTATAGTGCCTTCTCCCACATGGAACAATCACAGATCTCTGCTCATGTCCTCCTTTAATCCCAAACCTCCAATATCTTTTCTCACACCTAATTTTGAGTAACATCTAAATTTCTTAATTCAAAAGCCCTCCATAATCCAGCTCAACTCCAAGTTCCCAGTCTTGCCTTTTTTCCCTACTTTCCAACACAACTGGAGTGCATACGATATTTCAAACATTTCCCAAACTTTCTAATTTCTGTTCCCATGTTTATATCAGAAATGATTTATACTAATACATAAGAAATGCTGGATTTGGTGTCAAGAGAAAGCTACCTTTGAATATCATTCAATATGCTCACTACCTCTGTACCTAAAAGCAAACACCTTAACCAAGGTCTCATATTTCTCAAATATGAAGGACAGGAGACAATTTAAAAATCTGCCTCTGTTAAAATGTCAGGGTGCTAAGGCTAAGTCCATACAGGATATGTCATACAAGGTGATAAATAAAATTTGCATATCATTTCTTATATTTGAGGTTGATGATATTCTTAGTTCACTTAATCTTTACATATGGTTTTGAGCAATTGGAATCTTAAGTTAAGTTTAGTTGACCCATGATGACTAAATATCAGAATTCTAATAAGGTACTTCTTTTTTTAATTAAGTACATTTCTGAGAAGAAAAAAAGGCTAACAGCATATTATTTTTATGTAACATTTAAAATAGTAATTTCTTCTGGTCATTAGTCTAGCATTCATTTTATCATATTCATTTATTCCCTACTGCTGGGCATACTTAAATAGAAACCAATTTGAGAAGGAAAAAAAAAAACTGTCCCAATATATCTCAATAACAAAGAAATGTTTCAAATTCAGAGAAAACTTTAACTCAGAGGAAAATGTTGCAGAACAAACAATGTATGAAAATTATGGAGTAACTAAAAGAACATTTGTTGTATATAATGTGTTAGCAGACATTTTGAGTTGAAAGATAACTTTGATGTTATTTTTATGCCCATTAATCATTTAGAAAGGGTCTCTATATTTCCATTTCTCTATCATCTGGTCTCTACTTAAATATTTTCAGTTACAAGGAATTTAACCAGACCACATTTTTCATTGTTGAACAATGTTAATATCTACAAAGCTCTTCCTTGTGTTAAACAGATGCTTTATGTCTTAACTTTTGTTTTCCATTCACTGATCCCAGTTCTTCTACCATCTTTTTTATATCAAACAGTGAATGAATTTTTTCACATATGCTTATCTGTTAAACATTTGAGGATTATAATCATGTCCTACCCTCTCTGCCATTGTATTTTCTAAAACAAAAGAGTATATAAATAATTCAACTAGTCTTATAACATTGTTACCAAACCTCTTAGCATCCTAGTTACATTCAAAGGCAAAAATGGATTGTTAAAATGATACTGTTTAAACTGAGCCCCATATTCTAGATATGGACTAAACAGTATAGAGTATATGTATATGGAAGGGGTATAGGGAGTGTTTGGGAGTGTGGGGGATGAAGAAAGCAATAAAGAGACAGAGTCAGAGGCAGACAGAGACAAAGATAGAGAAACAAAGAAATGTCTATAAATACCCTTTAGCTGGTCATAATATGTATATCAATGTATCTTAAGAGGATATTATCATTTTATCAGCCACATCACACTTTGGGTTCATATTGTATTATTTAAAACCCCAGTTCTTTCTCTCCATGAACTGCTATCAAGTCAGTTGTCTCCTCCATCCTGTATATTATAAATATGAATGAAAGGCAAGTAACTGAGTCTCACAGTGTCTCAGGAGTTATGAGATGTCTATGACTATATGAAATGCACAATTTTTGCTTGTTTGAAATGATAGAATATTCCTTATTACTTCCACATACATACAAAATTAGAGACTAAGACTAAAAACAAATAAAACAAAACAAAACAAAAACAGCAATCAATCATTTTGGGTTACATTTCATAATTTTTTATTGCATTGGTGATGCCTAATTTTATTTGGGTGACTTTAAAAAAGCATGGGTGTCTTTTCCATTTATTGTGTTATTTTTGTTATTCTTTTAGTAATTTTTCAGTCATGCCTCACTCTTTTCCCCTTGAGGCAATTGGAGTTAAGTGACTTGCCCAGGGTCACGCAGCTATGCCTCACTCTTTGTGACCTTTATTGGAATTTTCTTGGTAAAGCTATTGGAGTGCTTTGCCATTTCCTTCTCTACCTTATTTTACAGTTGAGGAAATGAGGCAAAAAAGTACTAAATTACTTGCCCAGAGTCACACAGCTAGTAATTATATCTGAGGTTGAATTTGAACTAGGGTCTTCCTAATACTCTATCCCCTGAGTCACATAGTTACATTCTTTTCCACATAAATAATAATAATAATACCACAAATACTTATATAGCATTTCCCGTGTATCAGACACTGTACTAAATATTTTGCGATTGCTGCATTTTATTCTTATAACAAACCAGGGAGGTAAATAGTATGCCCATTTTACAAATGAGGAAAATATGGCAAATAGGTTAAGTAATTATTTGCCTAGGATCCCATAGCTAGTAAGTATCTAAGCTTAAACTCAGATATTCCTGATTTTAGTCTCAGCATTCTATCCACTGCACCACTTAACTACCATCTATAAATATCAATAATAATACTTAATAAAGTACCCCTTTTCTTAATGACTGAAAAATTAAAGTTATCAAATCCTTAGAAAAGGGGAGCCATTGTGAGTCTATTAAAATAGTTTGTAGCTGAGCACTCTGATAATTTGCAGTAATAATTCCAACATCTTTTATATAGTTTGAGTTTTCATTGGGGCAAATTAAATTTCTTTACAGAGGTAAGAGGTCCATGAGTGTGAAATACTACATATATCTTTAGACTTTCTTAGTCAGCTTTGCTGATTTCACTTTTTCTCTCTTTTTAATTTTTTTTAAAGATATTCTGATTTGTTGAATAGCATGTAGGGAGTAATTACAGAGATAGATAAATGAGAAATTTAAGCAATAAAAAAAATCAATAAAACTTTTCTTAAAATAATAATGAGCTAATTTTTATGTTGAGCTAACTAAATATACAACAACACCAGGAAGCAGAAACTATTACTAAGTCAATTTTAATAGGTGAATAAACTGAAATTAAATAGCTTGTCAAAAGTCACATAGCTAGCTAATATCTGAAACCACATTTGAACTCAATAGCTTTATCTACTGGGCTACTTCCCTGCCTTAATATAAAGAAGTTTCACTAAATGCTCACTTATTATTAACTGTATGTTTCAGCATAATTCTCCCACAAACACATACTCCCCTAAAATAAAATTCTCAATTCAGAAATGTGGACACTTTGCTAAATTATTTCTTTAAGGATTATTATTTCTCAACTGAATACACTCCCTGTTAATATTACTGCAGATTCATTGAAAGAATAAGAAAAGCGCCTGTCCATTTCTTTTCCCCACAGTACAAAGATGTAAACATTTCTACATTAGAAGGTCAAGGTAATGGAGACAGGGATGATTTATGATCTGGCCTTGAAACTGTAGAAAAATTGATTATGATACTGGGAATGCAATAGTCAATAACTTTAAAAAAAGGTCCTGGGGCTAGTCCAAATGGATTAGGTTTCCAAGATTGCATTCAACATGTTGATTACTTTAAATTGGCTTACTTTGTTTTTAATCAGAATTATTGAAAGAACAATTTATTTTCCCACCAACCCTTATTTAAATGAGGGCAAATCTCACTATTTCTTTCAGAAGTTTAGGTCTCAGTATCTTATTAGTAGCCTTGTATAATGAGTGCTTAAAGTAACTTAGAGTGTATTAACTTGCATCATGTACAACCATTGCAGTAAAAGAGTTGGAATTACTTTTAGTTATCCACTCATTTGCTCCACAATTGTAAACCTAGCAGAAGTTAGCACATGCTGAGACCTTGCTGCAAGTTTTGGAATGGAGATTTTGCTTTCAAAATCACCTAAGTGTCATTGAGCTTGAAAATATCACTTCTAAAATGTATGATTTCCCTTGTAATTTTAACAGAATAGCAATGTCAGGTAACCCAAAATCATAATCTCAATTGGCAGAAGATAAAGTCAGTACCCCTCCTTGTGGTTTCAGTAACAACACATCATGATAGATTTATGCCAATAGACTAATCTTGTAATTGACACCTGAGGTGTGCCAAGATGCACTTAAGAATACTATACACTTTGGATGTGTTCCCATATATCTTCCTATTGAAGTTGGCAAGCTTGAACTAATCTGAATTTAGTGTTTCTGACAAGCTCTAAAAGGAAAAGTTCACTGGGTTACAAGCACTATTATTTGGGCCTCAAGCCATCATTCAACCTCACTGATCACTGTCACATTTACTGAATGAATTCAGCATCTGTGACATTTTCTTTTTAATATATTTATGCATTATTATAAAGGCATAGATTACAAATACATTATTATAAGTGGTAAGGTTTTGTTGTTGTTCAATTATTTCAGTCATGTTTGACTCTTTGTGAACCCATTTGGTTTTTTCTTATCAAAATTCCCTGCCATGATGTTCCTTCTCCAGTTCACTTTACAGATGAGTAAACTGAGGCAAATAAAAATTAAGTGACTTGTCCAGAACCATACAGCTAGGAAGTGTCCCAGACCAGATTTGAACTCAGGAATATGTCTTCCTGACCTAGTTGTCCAGCAGACCTTAGTTTCATTTATTATACCATGAAAAAAAAAATGATAGTGCCAATAGCCACCAAAAAAAAAAAGGACATTGATAATTGATAATATTAAGTTTCTAACAAAAAAGAATCATTAACAGGGATATGTTCATTTCTACTAAGTAGACTCAAAAAAACTTTCATGTTTCAACTGCCTTCCTGTTATTATCTTTAAAAGTATAGCATTTTAGTGGCTTTTTAAAAATATATCCTTAGGAAAAATGAATAAATTCCAAGATCTGGTATCTGATTTGTGAAATCAAAATCATCATTATTATATAACTACTGTCATCAAATCATTCTCGATCTTAATCTCAATTTAAGTGAAATGAATATCCACAGGAATTTCACATGAAAATATAGTTTTATAAATTACTACATATTAAGAAAAGTATAGAGTATGATTGTACACACTAAGATTCTTTAGAATAATACCTTTTTAAATATATATTTATTTAGTAATCTCTCTAACAAGATAAAAAAAATGGAAAAATCCCCAACAATCCTTACTGATATTTAATGACTAGTTTATTTTGAATTTTAACTTTTCATAATTCTATATGCATCTTGCTTTAAATGTATTCTAGGCCTTTAATTCCCTCATGCTTAGATTATGATAATAACCTCAAATATATTAAAGTTGTATGGTAGAGTGGAAAGAGTACTTTGAAGTCAGAACAGTAAGTACAGTTGGATGCAGCTGTGTAACCTTAAGGAAAACACTTCACCTTGGCCGCATTCTTTATTTAACCTTAACCCCTTTATCTAACCCTAACCCTAACCCTTCTGAAAAAGACCCTAAAATAAAAACTCCAAGGAATACTGTGGCCAAATTTCAGAGCTATCACATTAAGGAAAAAATATTACAAGCAGCCAGAAAAAAAAATAACAATTTAAATACCGAGGTGCCACAATAAGGATCACCCAAGATCTGGCTGCCTCCACATTGAAGGATTGAAGGGCCTGGAATTTGATATTGCGAAAGGCAAAAGAACTTGGATTGCAGCCAAGAAAAAACTACCCAGCTAAGCTGAGCATTTTCTTCCAGGGCAGAAGATGGACATTTAATGAAACAAATGAATTCCATTTGTTTCTAAGGAAAAAACCAGAACTAAACAAAAAATTTGATCTCTAACCATAGGACTCAAGAGATGCAGAAAAGGTAAAAAGAACTCTTGAGAATTGTATTTCTGTTGTGGATATACAAAAAGACTACATGTATAATTTGATTTTACTGATATAACATAAAAAAGGGAAGTAGATATGGAAAAGGGATGATGGCAGAATAAGGTGGGAAGGGGGGATAAAAAGAGGGAAACCACATCCCACAAAGAGGCAAAGGAAACTTATCATATCTGAGGGAATTTAGAGAGGGGGAGGAACATTGTGTGAATCTTACTCTCATCAGAGTTGGCTCAAAGAGAAAATAATTGACATATCTGTTTTAGAGAAAATTCTCTCTCGCCTCATTAAAAAGGGAAGAGGAAAAAGGAAAAGAAAAAGAGTAATAAGGGAAGAAAGGGGAAAAGATTCAAAGGGGGATTCTAAAGAGAGTGAGCGTCGTGATACAAGTGGGGTACATAAATTTAAAAAGGGGAAAGAGGGTTGGGGGGCAAGAAAAAGTAAAGCATAATCTGGGGATATTAGGATGGCAGGAAATACAGAATTAGTAATTCTAACCATAAATGTGAATGGGATGAACTCTCCCATAAAGAGGAGGCAGATAGCAGACTGGATCAAAAGTCAGAACCCTACAATATGTTGTTTACAGGAAACACATTTAAAGCAGGGAGATACATACAGAGTAAAGGTAAAAGGCTGGAGCAAAATCTATTATGCTTCAGGTGAAGTCAAAAAAGCAGGGGTAGCCATCCTTATCTCAGATCAAGCAAAAGCAAAAATTGATCTAATTAAAAGAGATAAGGAAGGAAACTACATCTTGCTAAAGGGTAGCATAGACAACGAAGCAATATCAATACTAAACATATATGCACCAAGTGGTATAGCATCCAACTTCCTAAAGGAGAAGTTAAGAGAGTTGCAAGAAGAATTAGACAACAAAACTGTAATAGTGGGAGATCTCAACCTTGCACTCTCAGAATTAGACAAATCAAACCACAAAACAAATAAGAAAGAAATTAAAGAGGTAAATAGAATATTAGAAAAATTAGGTATGTTAGATCTTTGGAGAAAATTGAATGGAGACAGAAAGGAATATACTTTCTTCTCAGCAGTTCATGGAACCTATTCAAAAATTGACCATATATTAGGACATAAAGACCTCAAAATTAAATGCAAGAAGGCAGAAATAGTAAATGCTTTCTTTTCAGATCATGATGCAATAAAAACTACATTCAACAAAAAGTTAGGGGTAAATAGACCAAAAAGTAATTGGAAACTAAACAATCTCATCTTAAAGAATGATTGGGTGAAACAGCAAATTATAGATACAATTAATAATTTCACTCAAGATAATGACAACGATGAGACGTCATACCAAAATTTGTGGGATGCAGCCAAAGCGGTAATAAGAGGAAATTTTATATCCTTAGAGGCTTACTTGAATAAAACAGAGAAAGAAAAGATTAATGAATTGGGCTTGCAACTAAAAAAAACTAAAAAAAAAGACCAAATTAAAAACCCCCAATCAAATACTAAATTTGAAATTCTAAAATTAAAAGGAGAAATTAATAATATTGAAAGTAAAAAAAAAACTATTGAACTAATTAATAAAACTAAGAGTTGGTTCTATGAAAAAGCCAATAAAATAGATAAGCCTTTGGTAAATTTGATTACAAAAAGGAGGGAGGAAAATGAAATTAGTAGTCTTAAAAATGAAAAGGGAGAAATTTCCACCAATGAAGAGGAAATTAGAGAAATAATGAGTTATTTTGCCCAACTTTATGCCAATAAATTTGATAACCTAAGTGAAATGGATGAAATGGTCCCAATGGTATATAAATTATTTGATAAAATAGGGAATGAAGGACTCCTACCAAATTTCTTTTATGACACAGACATGGTACTGATACCTACACCAGGTAGGTTGAAAACAGAGAAAGAAAATTATAGACCAATCTCCCTAATGAATATTGATGCTAAAATCTTAAATAAGATATTAGCAAAAAGACTACAGAAAATCATCCCCAGGATAATACACCATGATCAAGTAGTATTTATACCAAGAATGGAGGGCTGGTTCAATATTAGGAAAACTATCACTATAATTGGCCATATTAATAACCAAATTAACAAAAACCATATGATCATCTCAATAGATACAGAAAAAGCATTTGATAAAATCCATCATCCATTCCTATTAAAAACACTTGAGAGTATAGGAATAAATGGACTTTTTCTTAAAATAATCAGCAGCATCTATTTAAAACCATCAGTAAGCATCATATGTAATGGGGACAAACTGCAACCATTCCCAGTAAGATCAGGAGTGAAACAAGGTTACCCACTATCACCATTACTATTTAATATTGTATTAGAAATGCTAGCTTTGGCAATAAGAACTGAAAAAGAGATTAAAGGAATAAGAATAGGCAACGAAGAAACCAAATTATCACTCTTTGCTGATGATATGATAGTATACTTAGAGAACCCCAGAGATTCTACTAAAAAGTTTTAGAAATAATCCACAATTTTAGCAAAGTTGCTGGTTATAAAATAAACCCACATAAGTCATCAGCATTTTTATATATCACTAACAAAATCCAACAGTTAGAGTTACACAGAGAAATTCCATTTAAAGTAACTACTGATAGTATAAAATATTTAGGAATCTATCTGCCAAGGGAAAATCAGAAGCTTTATGAGCAAAATTACAAACCACTTTTCACACAAATTAAGTCTGATCTAACCAAATGGAAAAATATTAAATGCTCTTGGATAGGGCGAGAAAATATAATAAAGACAACAATACTACCCAAACTAATCTATTTGTTTAGCGCAATACCAGTAAGACTCCCAAAAAACTATTTTAATGACCTAGAAAAAATAACAACAAAATTCATATGGAAAACCAAAAGGTCAAGAATTTCAAGGGAATTAATGAAAAAAAAAAAATCAAATGATGGTGGCTTAGCTGTACCAGATCTAAAATTATATTATAGAGCAGCAGTTACCAAAACCATTTCGTATTAGCTAAGGAACAGATTAGTTGATCAGTGGAATAGGTTAGGTTCAAGGGACAAAACAGTCAACAACTATAGCAACCTAGTGTTTGATAAACCCCAAGACCCCAGCTTTTGAGATAAGAACTTACTGTTTGACAAAAATTGCTGGGAAAATTGGAAACTAATATGGCAGAAACTAGGCATTGATCCACACTTAACACTGTACACCAAGATAAGTTCAAAATGGGTTCATGACCTAGGCATAAAGAATGAGATTATAAATAAATTAGAGGAACACGGGATAGTTTACATCTCAGACCTGTGGAAGGGGAAGGAATTTATGACCAAAGAAGAACTAGAGATTATTACTGCTCACAAAATAGAAAATTTCGACTATACCAAACTGAAAAGGTTTTGTACAAACAAAACTAATGCAGACAAGATTAGAAGGGAAGCAATGAAATGGGAAAACATTTTTATAGTCAAAGGTTCTGATAAATGCCTCATTTCCAAAATATATAGAGAATTAACTCTAATTTATAAAAAATCAAGCCATTCTCCAGTTGATAAATGGTCAAAGGATTGAACAGACAATTCTCAGGTGAAGAAATTGAAACTATTTCTAACAATATGAAAAGATGCTCCAAGTCATTATTAATTAGAGAAATGCAAATTAAGACAACTCTGAGATACCACTACACACCTGTCAGATTGGCTAGAATGACAGGGAAAGATAATGCGGAATGTTGGAGGGGATGTGGGAAAACAGGGACACTGATACATTGTTGGTGGAACTATGAATACATCCAACCATTCTGGAGAGTAGTTTGGAACTATGCTCAAAAAGTTATCAAACTGTGCATACTCTTTGATCCAGGAGTGTTGCTACTGGGCTTATATCCCAAAGAGATCATAAAGAAGGGAATGGGACCTGTATGTGCACGAATGTTTGTGGCAGCCCTTTTTGTAGTGGCTAGAAACTGGAAACTGAGTGGATGCCCATCAGTTGGAGAATGGCTGAACAAATTGTGTATATGAATATTATGGAATATTATTGTTCTGTAAAAAATGACCAACAGGATGATTTCAGAAAGGCCTGGAGAGACTTACATGAACTGATGCTGAGTGAAACAAGCAGGGCCAAGAGATCATTATATACTTCAACAATAATACTAGATGATGACCAGTTTTGATGGACCTGGCCATCCTCAGCAATGTGATCAACCAAATCATTTCCAATGAAGCAGTAATGAACTGAAAATTCTATGCTATGCCCAGCTAAAGAACTCTGGGAGATGACTAAAAACCATTACATTGAATTCCCAATCCCTATATTTTTGCCCACCTGCATTTTTGTTTTCCTTCACAAGTTAATTGTACAATATTTCAGAGTCTGATTCTATTTGTACAGCAAAATAACGGTTTGGTCATGAATACTTATTGTGTATCTAATTTATATTTTAATATATTTAACATCTACTGGTCATACTGCCATCTGGGGGAGGGGAGGAGTAAGAGGGGAAAAATTGGAACAAGAGGTTTGGCAATTGTCAATGCTGTAAAGTTACCCATACATATAACCTGTAAATAAAAGGCTATTAAATAAAAAAATTTTAAAAAAAGAAAAGAAAATGAATTACTAACAACAAATATATATATATATATATACACACACATGTTTTTGCATATGTATATAATTATGAGTATGTATGCATATATAATACAATACATGTTTATTGTGTGCCTGATTTATTTTGACAACTCTATTGGAAGTTCGTTGAGAAGACAGATCATGTTTTCTACTTCTCTGTTTACTGTCACAATACTTATTATAATTGTAGGCATGGGATAGCAATTTATACACTATTTATGCAATTAACTTTCTTCTTATGCAATGAACAAACTTTCTTTGTCTCTTTCAGAATAATCAAATGTTTACAAATCTGTCTGATATTTCAGTGTAACTTACTGTATGATGAAACAAAATATTTTATGACAGCATATGCAAAATACTAATTAAAAAGAAAACAATGGTAGACCAAATATAAATATGATTTTATATCCACAATTTGTTCTACTACTAATTTTTGAGGAATTTATGTAATAAGTAAGTAAAAGTGTAGATAAATCTATATGCACAATGATGGTTGTGGTAGAACTAATCTCTGCCAGTCTTTCCCCATAACATGGAGTAAGCCCAGGCCTTTGTTCCTTCCCTCTTTTGATTAATATTAGCTTTCCCAAAAAGTTAACAAAGTTGTCTCTGGGGTCTCAGTCAACTTGCTTCTCTAACACAGTTTCCTTATCACCTAAATGTAATTTGCTATATAAATTTGTGTCCCTGAAGAGTCCCTGAAAATCGATCTGAAGACCAGCTGAGTCATAACATCTTCTATCACTATCATGTCCTGATAATCAGAATTGCTTCTATAAGAATTCTAACAAAATAAAGTTTATTTTATACATCAAGGATAGGTAACAAGGATAGAGTAATAAAGTATTCGTCCAGAGATGAAGGATAAAGTAATAAAGTTCTTCATTTAGAGAAGTTTTATTACTCTATCTTTGTTATCTATCCTTGATGTATAAAATAAACTTTATTTTGTTAATTCTATAACTATTGCTTCATTTTATCCCAACATAAAACCAAACTAAACTAATGTTGGACAGAGCCTCTTCCAAAAGAAGTAATTTCAAAAAAGGTGAGAGAAAATAGGACACCTCTCCATTCAGTTAAAATATAAAAAGCTATGTTGCCTTAAAGAAAATAAAGCATTCACTTTATTATCAAAACTAACAAAGATGATTGTTAGCTAATTAGCTTCCAAGTCATTTTTTTAAACACTGATAAATGTTGTTACTTCAAGGCTGCTATAGAAAAACAAAAGAAACTCTTTAGAAAAACAGACATGTTTAATTTTAAAAATTTAAACTACAAAGATACAACTTTTCATCATCTCTTTTTTTTTTTTATCTACATGAGGATTATCCTTTTGTGAATTACCTGTAGAATGTTTTCAATTTTAGGGTTGTTGTTGTTTCCTCTTAAACACCTTTTTTAACTTCTAAATTCTTGCTTGTACAATTGGTTGTTCAGTGCTCAGAGAAAACAAATTCATTTTTTGCTGATCTGAGCCAAAGTACCAGAAAAAGGAAAAATACTGAGGAACAAAATAATATATGAGATTTTCATGACAAATAGCATTATTTTTATTGCATTTGTATGGTTCAAAATGATTTATTATAGAAATAAATGATTTCATGAATACTAAAAGAATAAAAACATGTAACTAATTAGTAAATTTGATTCAATTTGACTTACTAACAGTGCAAATCAATTTCTCTTATGTCTATAAAAAGGGACACCTAACACAGCATGAATGTGCTAATTTATTTTGAGGAACACAAAGACTTTCAGAGTTCCAGAATAAGTTTATTTATAACATATTGCTAAGGTTTAATACCTTACCATTACAGGATATTTATTTGAGACTAGAATACTCCAGCATTGACAAGCAAAATGTGTGATGGGTTAATATATTAAAGTTTTAAAGGACTATATTAGGAGTCAAAGATGGAACAAAAATAATTTGGCTATTTACTATCTAATATATGACCTTAAGCAAGTTGCCACTGGGGACAATTAGATGGCATAGTAATGAAAATATCAGATTTGAAATCAGAAAATAAATTCTTCTCAACTTCTCAAATAGTTAAGTGTTTGAAACTGAATTTGAACCTAGATTTATTTTCAAATTCAGTTTCAAACACTTAACTATTTGAGAAGTCATTTAAGTGCTCTGAACTGAGCCTCAGTTTCCTCATCTATAAAATAGGTATAACAAGGAGACCTAATTCATAAAAGCTATTAGTAATTATTAAATGATAGCATATTAAATTCTTCATAATGCTTGAAGAAATGTATCAATGTTATTTATTTTCTTATTACATTATCTGCTTCTCCAAGCTTCAGATTCTTCATCTATAAAATGAAAGAAGTAGACTAAATGACTTCTAAGTTCCAGTATTGGATTAAAATGATGGCTATAAATGAGTAATTATATAGGTTTTCCTTTTTCTTTGCTAGCTGAAGTTTTAGTGGGAGAATGGCAAGAAAAGCATATTTGCTATTGTCTAAATAAGACACTAAGGTGAGCACTCTGGGTAATCAGTGGGCATCATGAGGATCCTAAGGTGTTAGTATGGAAATAAGGAATATAATAAAGGAAAAGGTTGAGAAAAGGAAAAATCCACATTTACATGACAACATTTATCTGCTTCACAGTATTGCCTAAGTTTGTTTTTTTTTTTTTTTAGTACAACATTATAGAAGCAGGATGAAACTTCTAAGTGATAGAATGTGTTTTCTGTTTTGTTATTCTGGGAACATTTATTTATATGTTTTGTTTTGTTTTTTTCCCAGATCAGTTTTCTGAAAAATTCTATAATTATTTTAAAGAAACAGCTAAATATTTTATGTGTGAGTTAATTATTTACTCAATGTCCAGAAAATTACTGCTTAAATGACTTGATTTTCATTGAGAAGCAGAGTGGTAAAATTGGAAGAAATTGGGATTTGAACACAGAAGAACTATATTTTAAATATATAATATAATACTGGCATAATATAATGATTATATATAAGTATTCTACATATCTAGCACTTCATATCTCTTCTCAAAGAAAGTCATCATATTTTATGGGCATTAGCATTTATATAGTCTACAACAGAGATATCAATCAAAATAGCAACAGGCAGCAAGCCCACCCACAAAATACCTGAGTACAAATAAGATTAAGATGTAAATAAATAAAAATATGATACAATATAGATAACATTAGCTTATAATTGAAGTTACTATGTCTGGGGGTAAAGAATTGAAAATTTAGGAGGTGTCAATAAAGTGGGAAGTGGATTGTTGTATGTAATGAAAATGGAATATTATTGTGCTATAAGAAATGATGAACAAGATGCTTTCAGAAAAACCTGCAAAGACTTCCACAAACTGATTCAAAGTGAAACATACTGTGTAAAAAGCAACAGCAATATGGTAATGTGATCAGATGTGAATGGCATAATTATCTTCAGCAGTACAATGAGCCAAGACGACTCTGAAAGACTTATGATGAAAAATGCTACCCATACTCAAAAAAGAACTGATGTTGTCTGAATGGAAATTGAAGCACAATTTTTTTTTATATTTTATTTTCTTTGAGGGTTTTTTGTATCTGTTTTCATTCACAAAATGACTATTAAATATAGCAATGTTTTGCATGACTGCACATGTATAACTTATATTGAATTCCTTGTGTTGAGAATGTGGGGGAGTGGAAATATGGAGGAAGGTAAAGAATCTAGAGCTTAAAAGTTTTAAAATTAAATATAAAAATTTGATTTTATATGTAACTGGGGGAAAATGAAATGTAAAAAATCAAAAAGAATTACTACTTTAAGTGAATAAGTCATAAATATCCAAATTAGCTACAAAGTATATATGAGGGAAGATGCTATCTTCAGAGAAAGAACTGATAAATAAAAGTAGGTGTAGAATAAAAAAAAGGGAGAAAGAAATTTATATGACAACTTTGTTATATATTTAAAAGAATAGCAGGTTATACATGTAGTTTCATGTGCAATCATTTTTATGATATTTTGTTATGAAAATGTTTATTTTATTAAAAATAAAATAAAAATGTAACAGAAAAAAAAGTTAAAATATACAATGCAGGGGATTGTTTCTGTTTGAATTTGACACCACTGTCATATTGTGGAGTTCTATCCTGTCCTTCTCTATAGTTAGAGTCAAAATTCTAAGAATCAAATATTTTAGATTTACTTCAGAAATTAAATTATTTATTGTCATCTAAATATGAAATTTTTGCCCAGTGACCCATGAAGACTCATACTATGGCAGCAACTGAAACCTATATACCTTTATATCCTTGCTATCAGCATAATCAAAAACAAAAGGAAGTAGCTGGAAGGATGACTCACAG
This sequence comes from Sarcophilus harrisii, assembly GCF_902635505.1. Classification (NCBI taxonomy): domain Eukaryota; kingdom Metazoa; phylum Chordata; class Mammalia; order Dasyuromorphia; family Dasyuridae; genus Sarcophilus; species Sarcophilus harrisii. The sequence continues at coordinate 137,726,486 of NC_045426.1, forward strand.
ATGCTTCTTAAAGAGGAAGGTAAAAGAGTAAATATTGTTAATTTTATTGTGTATTCATAGGCAATGCCATTTCATACTTATTTCCTAATTTCATCTTGCAGTATTTATGATGAATATTTGCAAAAAAGACTACTACGAAAATAATTACAACTTCCATGTCAATGGTAGAGGATTATGGAGAACATAAGTGATATTAATAATTCACTAAAGCACTACAAGTTAAATTCAAAGAATTTTAATGTCAGGTAACTTCAATGCAAAGATAAAAATAGGTAAGGAGAGAAGCATCATATTAGAATTATTAATCAGGAAAAAGAGCTTGCAAGAAGCTAAAAATGTATAAACCAGTGATATCAGACAAATAGAAACAGATTTCCATAAGCTATATGTTAACTTTAAAATGATAAATTAACATTTTATATATTGTATGATATTATTACTTATTTTGTTAACTTTTTCCCAATTATAAGTTTATCTGCTTTGGATCCATTAAGAAATTAAGAAATTCAGCATACTGAAGTTTGACTTCTCTTTGTAGACTATATAAAAGACTCATGTCCATACATTATGATGGCTTTTGTTGAGAAGAAAAATCATCAAGTTATATACATGAAGAACACTAATTTATATTTATATTTTAAATGGAATGTAATGCATTTTCATTGATAAGGAATGATTCATTATTGATATTGAAATATTTATGAAGCATCTATTATATGTAGACAGACCACAGATCTCTCAGTTTAATGATAAATATTAAAGAAAAGCAAAAAAGTTAAAAGGAAGAATAAATGTGTACACACACAATTTATAAGAAGTCCATATTGAGCAACAAAGTTACTGAGGCTGAAGCATGGGAAGTTGCGAATATAATGGGGAGAAACAAAATTAAAAATTAACAGCACCAAAAATCTCAGGAGAAGGAAAATTAAATTTAAAAAACTAGAGCACAAACAGTAAATCAAAAGGGAACATATTAGAAGGAAGGTGAGTATAGAAAGCATCTAAAAATTTACAAAACATCTCTAAATAAATATTGCAAGTCAAAGGAAATTGAACACCTAAGAAACATAGAACCTTATAGATTTCCAAGAAAACACGGGATTGAAGCAGAATGTTACAGAACAGTTCAAGAAAGAAATCAGTCTTTTTGTACAGCAAAATAACGATTTGGTCATGTATACTTTTGTGTATCTAATTTATATTTTAATATATTTAACATCTACTGGTCATCCTGCCATCTGGGGGAGGGGGGGGGGTAAGAGGTGAAAAATTGGAACAAGAGGTTTGGCAATTGTTAATGCTGTAAAGTTACCCATGCATATAACCTGTAAATAAAAGGCTATTAAAAAATTTTAAAAAAAAGAGAAGAAATTATGGAGGGATTTTAATAACAGAATTAAAGGCTCAAATAGTCCTTCTTAAAAAAAAAAAGAAATCAGACTCTTAAGAGTATTTAGGAATAAATGATAGAATTTATTGTCTATACAGTACAAATAATTGAAAGAATATGGAGGGAGAAAAGGGAGCTGACTTCACTTTAGCAAGTTTCTCCAAAGGAAACAAAAAGGGATCTCAAATATGTTGGAGTTAACAACAATATGAAAAAAAGAAAGAAAATGAATGTTAAAATAATACATGTTCTCTAAACAAGCAAAACATAATAATCTCAAATGCATGATACATCGAGACAATTTGAGGATCTTAGATCTCACAAAGAACATGATTAAGGCAAAAACCCTGGAATCATAATACAAAAGAAATTACTAAATTTCTGAATACAGAAAATATTGTCATCTAAAAGAACCCAAGAATTGCCTCCCCTCCCTATGCTTCAAAATCCAAGATATAAAATGCTTAAATTCAATGATTCCAATGACAAGAACAGCCACAAAATGAAACCAATCAGAAGAAAGACCTTCAAATATAAATATTAAGGAATCTGAATAGCACAGAACTACTCTGCCCTAACCAAAAACCATGGAAGACAATAGAATTTATACATTCCCAAAACGGAAAGTAGCTCAAGATGTAACCCCACAGGAATATGGCCTGCAAATCTTTGTCTAATTATCAATTAAAACGTATCTAAGATAAAATAAAAGGAGATTAAAAAATGAAGCATCACTGGGGAATGGAGAGAAAACATTCAAATGTTCCAAAGAACAAAAACCCAAAGATAACTACCAAGGAAAAAATAAATAATTAATTAAATTATCCAGCCTGTAAAGACTATTTTGAAAATAAAAAGAGAAATAGATCTATTACAACAAAAAAAAGGACTCATTGAGAGATTTAATTGTTCAATAACAAAAGGATAACAAAAAATGAAGTTAACAAATGAAGAGTGAAGGGAGTATAGCAGGACTTAAGTGGACTAAACCATGGAAATTAATACCCCTAGTACAAGTAAAACAATGAATTTTTTCATTTTAATGGTATAATGATTTTCCAATTACAAGTAAAGATTTTCAACATTCATTTTTGTAAAATTTTGTGTTCGTTTTTTTCTTCCTCCATCCCTTACCTCCCCCCTTCTCAAAGAGCATGCAAACTGATATAGAGTATATACATACACTCAATTTTTGACATGTACCATGTGAGTCAAATTGAGGAAGAAAAATCAGAACAAAAGGGAAAAATATCACAAAAAAACCCCACAACAACAAAGGTGAAAATCGTATGTTTTGATCTATATTCAGTCTCCATAGTTTGTTCTCTGGATGTGAATGAAGTTTTCCATCCACAGGCTATTAGAATTGCCTAGGATCCCTATATTACTGAGAAAAGCAAAATTTATTATAGTTGGTGATCACACAATCTTGCTGTTATTATGTACAATGTTTTCCTGGTTCTGCTCACTTTACTCAGCCTCAGTTGAGGTAAGTCTTCCCAGGCTTTTTTAAAGTCAGTCTGTTTATCATTTCTTATACAATATTAGTATTCTACTACATTAATATACCATAACTTACTGATTCAGCCATTCCCCAATTAATGGATATCCCCTCAATTTCCAATTCTTTTTTACTATAAAAAGAGTTCCTACAAACATGTTTGTACATGTCTGTCATTTTACCTCTTTTATGATATCTTTAGGATATAGTAATGACATTGCTAGATCAAAGGATATGCAGTTTGAAAGCTCTTTGTGTATGGTTCCAAATTGCTCTTCAGAATTACTGGATCAATTCACAACTCCACCAACAATGCATAGGTGTCCAAGTTTTCTCACATTTCCTCCAACATTTATCACTATCTTTTTTGTCATTTTAGCCAATCTGAGATTTGTGAAATGGTACCTCCAAGTTATTTGGATTTGCATTGCTCTAATCAATAGTGATTTAGACAATTTTTTTCATATGATTAGAAATGACTTAATTTCTTTGTGTAAAAATTGTTTTTTTTTCATATTCTTTGACCATTTACTAATTAGGGAATGCCTTGTAGTCTCATAAATTTGACTCAGTACTCTATATTTTAGAAATGAGGTCTTTATCAGAAATACTGGCTGTAAAAATTGCTTCAAGTTTTCTGCTTCCCTTCTAATCTTGGATGCATTAGTTTGAAACAAAACATTTTTGAGGAATTAAATTGGTTAATGGTAGAGCACATAAAAGGAGAGAGAAGGTAGGGAGAAGATAGAATGAAATTTTGGTTTACTCTAATAAAGTGAATAAATGAATAGTAAAAAGAAATTTCAGAGTTCTCTCCATGATTCTAAATTTATACTTGCAATAAAGGACCATATTTTAATACAGTTTCCTGTTCTGATATATCACAAGTACAACTCTTACCTATAGTCTGAATGACTGAAGTTGAAGATGATCAAGAATTATGGAGAGAAGCAGGATCAGCTATAACATTTTTCCAAAAAGGAAGCATGCAAAAGACGTACAAATTATTTATTTATTTATTTATTTTTCTTTTGTGAGACAATTGGGGTTAAATGACTTGCCCAGGAATACATAGCTAGGAAGTGTTAAATACCTGAGGTTTACTTTGAACTTAGGTCTTCCTGATTCCATGGCTAGTGCTCTACCCATTGCATCATCTAGCTGCCCCATAAACTTTTTATTTAAAGAGTTATATAGTTTAAAATATAACTGATCATATTGCAAGAGTGGTATAACTGAAAGTCATCACATGTGTTCATTGGTATCATGGTATTGAGAACAGAACTTGGATAAAATCCAAAAATATTTTGTGAGATACATGTGGTGAATTTGTAGGAAAACACAGATAATTTTCACAGGATATCAAAATATTATTGGGATCAATCTGCATTGTTGGAGGTCACTTTTGCAATAATGAACTTATAGGTAAAACAGTGTGTTGAAGATGATCAAAAGCTCTGGAACTGGAAGGAGTAAAGATGATTGACAATAGCTGGCATTTATATAATACTAGTGTTGAGCCTTGCAATCATATTGTGAGATGAGTGTTAGAATTATCGTCTACATTATACTGATTAAGACACTGTAGATTCCACAGGTTAAAGGACCTAAGTTAGCATCACACAGATAATAAATGTCAGCAATAGGAATTGAATTTGGAACTTCCCAATTGTAAATGCTGTGTTATAAGTACTTATAGATTATTGTAGAACCCTTCTTCATTTTATGATGAGGAAATTTCTGTCCACAAAAGTAAAATGGATTTTTCCAACATTACATATGTAGTAAATACCACAAGAAATTTGATTCCCAATTCCATAAAATTTCTACATAAGGGCAATGTGTTGCTATTTGATTCCTGGCCTTTGCTTTACCATTATATGCCTGTGGACAACTCATTTATAGTTTTGGAGTCTCAGTTGTTTTATCTATAAAATATTCATGATACCTCTGCTACCTACAGGTTTTTTGTGGGGAAATATTTTTGTTTGTATAATGCTTTATTAAAATGAACAACTATAGCTATTACTAAGAAAGTCTTCTTCTCACATTTCTTTTAAACTACTTGGTTTTCTTCCTCATTTTATTTTCCATGGATACAGCATTAGAGTTGCATATGATAAAGCCTTAGTTCATGACTTAACTGTCCTAACAAAGATACTTTTAGCATCTAACTTGTGATAAATAGGGATCAAGAAGTTAAGAAAATATTAATAAAATAATATATAATTATCTTCATTTGATGCTAGATAATTTATTTCAAATATAAGAAAATGTTTACGTACACACAAATATATGCATATATATTATATGTGTAATATATATATATATATATATATATAAACTATGATCACCTTAATGTGCCTATGTGTGTAGAGGGGTGTTTTGTATACATATAGTATTATAGTAAGTGCTAATTTGTAGTTACTGTCAGTCATGCTTTTATTTCATATAAGTAGATTTAACTAGGATGAACATTTTTCTCATATTTAAATAATCAACATTTGAAGTATCAAAATAGTTTCATATTCTTGTGTACAAACAGATTTCTCTTATATCAAAATTATTCCAAGATGCTAATATGACATTTCCTTAAATCTCTAAATATTATTCAAATGAATAGACAAACATTTAAGATAACTGAGTATTCCACTTTGAAAAAAAATTTTGGCGTTTATACATAGGTCCATATATACATATAAATATATACCTTTGATTTTTTTTCCTGAAGATGGAAGATAACAGTTAAAAAAAGTACATGATCTTATTCTAACTCAAGTATTGAAATAAGTATCTAACTCTAAAAATATGTCTATAAAATTCACATTTTATTATTTTTTACACAGTGCTTTAAATGTCTTCATATCCATTAAATGGAAAAGTGAATTAATATTTGTTTCTATTTTGGTCATTTAAAAATTAAATAACCACAAATATTTCAATAATTCTCACTAGGTATTTAGGATCTTGATTTACAAAAAATGATTAATCTTTTTTCTGTTGTGTATCGTATTATCCTTGAAAAACTTGATTTTCTGCATAAAAGATTAGTATTCATTTGATATACTAATAAGTAAATCATGAAATTTTAAAACAAAAAGAAACATGATGTTAAAAACATTATGTATCCAAAAATATAGTTTTTATATTTGTTTTAGGGATCAAAAGATAACTCATTTAGATCTTCATTCAGTTTGAGGCATCAAGAGTTTACATTTAATTAATACCTTAAATCTAAAAGAATTTAAAATGTAATGAATCATGCTTAAATGCTATTTACTTAAAGGAAAAATTTAGACAAGAAAAGAAAGCAGTTATAAATTATATAAATGTTTATGAAAAAAAAAACTTAAATTGTTACTTATATGTCTGAAATCCTAGGAAGATCATATTTAAATTGAAGATCCTAAAGAAATCACATTTGTTTTTCCTCAGATTACATAGAAATGTAGCAGTACTAATACAGCTACTTTCATTTTATGGGGTTTTTAAATGCAATCAAAATTGCATTTTCAAATAAAGAGAAATGTATGCTTTTTTTTTTAACCACACTCACAGGGAAAAATATGTATTACAAAAATTGAACTAGACTGATATATTAAACATTTTCTTAATCTAATTTTTAGTAGTGCCTTAATAAAATAAACTCCTTTATTCATTATCCCCCAATTACAAAAGAAATATTGACTAAAATGTAAGTGTAATAATTCATGAAATTATAATAGGCATCCTTAATAAACAATGAAACTTCAAGTAGTTCTAAAAAGGCTTTTGCATACTTGGAAATGGTATGAATGATATCATAAAAAGTGGATATGTGCTTTTTCCTGTGTCTATACAGTCATATAGTAATCCTGCCATGGTTGGTATTCTCTCAATAATCAAATTGTCTCCATTTCCTACTGGTTGAGATCCTGCCTGATACTGGAGAATACTTCTTTATGACTTTGGGTCAATTATAATCTTTCTGGGCCTTAGGTTACCCTTCTGGGAACCTTCTGGGGCCTCTGGTTACCCTTCCAGTTTTAAATACCATGATCTTTTTGGTGAAAATATTGCTTTTCATAGATACTGGCAAAGATTTTTTTTTCCTTCTGAAAAAATCCTTCTCTGATCTGGGTGAAACAAATTCATATATTGGACTTGTGATTTCAGCAGTTTAGAGAACTGTGGAATGAAAAAAAATTATTTTTACTAGTGACAATTGGCACCTCTTCTTTCTCTTATAGTTTTAGAGAGTTGTCTAGTACAACAGTAAGAGGATGTGACTTGCTCACAGAAAAATAAGTTTATTGACTCCAGGACCAATACTGTATCTACCAAGCCAATTAGCTGCCTTTTAAGCCAGTACTACCTTTTGTGTAAACAAATTCCTTAAGTTAACTATCTTCCAAGAAAGCTTTGGCTTCCTTTTATTTATGTTTCTTATGATAATTGTTTGTGTGGTTTTGGTCAAATCACTTAACATCTCTCTATCATAGTTTCCTCATTTATACAATAAGGATATTGGATTAAATGGGCTATAAAATTCCTTCCTATTCCAGAGCTATTCCTATAATACCAAAACCATTGTGTTAGCACCTTAAAGATTACCTAGTTTGAAAATTCCAATATCTGTTATAGCATTCCCTGTTTGTTTAATTTTTATCTTCAAGATTTTAGAAATTTAAACACCAAACAATATCCGTCTGCCATTATTTATCCAGAGAAGAGTCCTATTTTTACTTCAAACTGTGTTCATCGGGAAGGATCTCTAATGACTGTACTTGGGGTTCTCTGGACTTGTAAAGTAACTGTTATGTTTTTCTTTCCTCTTTGGGGAGAGTTGCACTGGGCCAAGCTGTCCAAAGCACTCCAGAAGCAGACATACCATGGTAAGATATTTTAGTTTACAATAACTGAAAACACCCATTTTAAAAGTTATATGAGTCCTATTTTGTCTATAATATGAATATGTAATCTGAATTTTGTTCTCTTCCTCCATTATCTTGATTCCTAAGAACAAATTGGTCCCAATTGAATATAAATGTGTTCATATTATGATTAAATATTTTTCCATTAATAATTTGAAAGCATTAGCATTAGGGCCAATGTTTAAACTATTATCTTTGACGATCAATCTATTATAAAAATATACTTAAAGTCAATTGTACAATGTGGAACATAATTTTTTCAAATGAATCTTTAATAACAAACAAATCCACAATGAAACATCCTATGGATACTCCAAGCAGTGTCTCCAGTGATAAAAGATTATATATGGTACACTTACACAAATCTAAGGAGTAAAGATGTAACCAACTACCATCAAACAAATCTCCATTCAATAGAGATGATAAATTAGGAATGAGTAAATGTAAAGAAACTGAAACAAAACTTTTTTTAAAAAAATCATATAATAATGTCATAATAAAATATATCAATATTATATAAAATATTTACATTAATATTGCACTGGAAATAATGAAATTATCTGGATAGTTTTCAAATTTTTCACTTGCTAGACTTGTGCTTAGCTCTAAATATTTCAGAGTACATACTATATTAATAACTTGATTTTCCCAATGAATCATTAGAAATATGAAGTAGCTATTTGCTGTTGATGGAGTTTTTCAGACATAGGACAAATAAATTTCTTTCTGCATTCAATAGATTTTGATGTTCAGTAACTGTCATTCACATGTATAATAGGGATTGTAAATCAATAAAGATAGTCATAAAAAGATCTTATTCTTCTTCATATCCCAATCTCTGGCTTTTGTGTGCCTTTAATTAATCCTCCACACTCCTTTTCTTGCAAATGGAACACTCAATAATTCTTATTCTTCAGGGCAGAATCTAAAGAACATAGAATATCAGACTTAAGAGAAACCACAGAGACAAGATCATAACCCCCCCAACAATTCCCCCAACAACAGTTAACAATTATCTAGCTTTTGCTTAGAGATCTCCAGTTAGAAGGATCCATCAACTTGCAAAATCAGCTCTCTACTTTTATTTAGGTCAAACTATTATGAAGTGTAATATTCTTCTCTAAAATATAATGTTCTTTAGGAACAGGTTTCTTAGGGGATTTCTGGAGGCAGCCTTAGTTTCAGTTCAGAGTAATAATCACCTCAAATGCAGCCAGGGATTAAAGTCCAAATTCTTTATTGTTTCCTTTTAAGTCTTGTCTCTTTCCTTGGGCTCAGTTAACTTTCTTAGAGGCCTAACTCTCTCCTTGGTTCCTGCCACTAGTCCTTTGCCTCTGCCAACTTCAGCCTCTTGCTCCTTCCAAATCTCCAGACAGCACAAAGGTGGAATATGGAATGAATCTGACTCTGCCTCCGAGAGTGGGCTTGTGTCTTCTGTCTTGTGATTCTCCTGGACTGAATCCTGGTTGAGGCTCCTAGCTTATATATGCTCTCTTAAAGGTGTGAATTTTGTGGAACTGTTGTAAGTTGTAACTGTTGTAAGCTACCTATAGTCATATTGAAAAAAATGCTCTAAAACACTATTGACTAGAGAAATGCAAATTAAAACAATTCTGAGGTACCACCTCACACTTCTGAGTTAGACTCAGATGATAGGAAAAATAATATTAAATGTTGGCAGGGATGTAGGAAAACTGAGACACTAATGCATTGTTGGTAGAGTTGTGAAATGATCCAACCATTCTGGAGAGCAATATAAAACTATGTCCAAAGAGCTATAAAGTTGTGCATACCTTTTGACCCAGCAGTGCCATTACTGGGTCTATATCCCAAGGAAATCATAAAGGAGGGGAAAGGACCCTTAAGTGCAAAAATGTGGCAGCTCCTTTTGTGGTGGCAAAGAATTGGAAAACAAGCAAATGTCCATTAATTGAGGAATGGCTAAATAAATTGTGGTATATGAAAGTAATGGTATATTACTGTTCTATAACAATGATAAGCAAGAAGATTTTAAAAAGGCCTAGAAAGATAAACATGAACTGATGCTGAGCAAAAAATGCAGAAACAGGAATATATTGTACACAGTAACAACAAGATTGTGGGATGTTCAATTGTGACAGATTTGGATCTTCTCAGCAGTTTAATGATCAAAGGCAATCCCAATAAACTCTGGATGGAAAATGCCATCCATATCCAGAGAGAGAACTATTGAGACTGAATGTAAATCAACACATGCCATGTTCACTTTGTTTTTTTCTGTTTTTTTTTTCCATTTATTCTGATTTTTCTCCCCCACCATAATTCATAAGGAAATATGTAAAAATGTAAATAGATAATAAAATATATCAATGAATGAATACTTTAAGAAAAAAGCTATCTATTGCTCCAAATCCTATCTTTAAAGAACAAACAGAAAAAAATCCAATGTTTTTCAACACTATAGGTTTTCAAATAATAGTAATAATAATAGTTAGCATTTATATGGTGCTCATGATGTGCCAGGCACTGTGCTAAGTACTTTACAATTATTTTATTTGATGTTCATGAGAATCTTGGCATGTAAGTGCAATTATTATGCTGATTTTGTAGATCCTCAAACTGAGGCAGAGAGAGATTAAATAAATTTCCTGTTAGGAAATGATTGAGATTAGACTTGAACTCAGATCTTCCTGACTCTAGGTTTGGTACTCTATCCAATGCATCATCTCAGTTTTCTTTTCTAGATGAAATAACTCCAATTCCTTCAATCAAAAAACATACAGTATAAATCAAAGTGCCCTCACCTTTCTAATTGCCATCCCTTCGATATTTCTAATTGATTAATATGCTAAAAAGTTATGCAAAAATTGAATATAATGTTCCATATATGATTGGACAAAAGCAGGAATATTACCTCCTTATTTCTGGGAAGGACATTTCTTTTAGTACAGCCTAATATTGCATTAGCTTTTTGTCTGCTCTATTAGTCAGTCAACAAGTATTTATTAAACACATATGTTGTATACCAGATACTGTGCTAAATGCTGAGGATAAAAAAGGCAAAAATCATAATTCTCTTCAGAGCTAACATGCCAATGAAAGAAAATGCATATGAATAAGTTGATACAGTATATAAAAGAATGAGAAAAGAATCTCTTACAGAAGTTGGATATGAAGGAAGATGTCATAGACAGGAGTGTATATAAGTAGAGTGAATAGAAAGAGCATTCTAGGCACAAGGGACAGTAAGAGGGGAAAGGAAGTAGATTATTATTTGAAAAAAAAATCAAGTAAACATCATTATAGAGTGCACAGATGGTAGAAGATAATAATAATAAGATTGAAACAGGAGAAATGAGCCAGGTTTTTAAAGAGCTTTAAATGTGAAAGGACTTTTTTTTTAATTCTAAAAGCAATAGAGAACCACAAGAGTTTACTGAGAAGAGGAATGACATGGTCAATTAAACTTTCACTTTAGAAAAATCATTTTGGCAGGATATTAAAAAAACTTGAAACAAGTACACTTATGAGATTTATAGTGGTCTTGACAATAGGATGACTCAGGTGTGAACTAATGTAGTAGCTGGTGAATTGAAAGAAAGGAAATGAATGCTAGAGTTGTTTTAGAAGTACTATTGCCAAGATTTGAAAACTGATTATACATGTAGAATAGAAGAGATTAAGAGATTGAGAATAATGCTGAGATTACAAACCTGGAAGATATGAAGTATAATGGTGTAATTGAGAGAATACAAATGTTTGGAAAAGGAGTTTCTAGGAAAAGGTGAATAATACGAGTAATATATAAGCAATATAGTCAGGACACAATTTTTGAATAAACAGACTGAGGTCCAGAGAGATAAAATAATTTGTCTATCAATACATAAATAGCTGGTAGCTGAATTGGGATTTAAAGCCAAATCCTCTGATTTCAATGCACTTTATACTGTTCCTTCATATTAAGCTCATAGTTCAATTAAAAAAACAACATCTGGAACTTTTTTAGACAAATTCTCACTCATATTATCTTCGTCATTAGACAAAGTTAATTTTTTTAAAATCCAATTATAAAAGGAAAGTAATTCTGAATTTGAATTTAAATTCTGACTTGAATTTGAATTCTGACTTTTGAATTTTGATTTGAATCCTAACTATACTTTCTGCTTTTAAGACCTTGCAAAAATCGTTTAAGTTCTCTGGGTATTAAGGGACAGGTTAATTCCCCAAGAGTCTCCACAGCTATGGATCATAACATTGAAAGGAGTTGCAGGGCAGCCTTTGCTGACACAGGTGTTGCAGACTAGGAATGAGATAAATTGGAGGCAGAGGGAAGAGGAGAGAGGTCAGACAATGCAACACCCTCTCAGTCAGAGAGGTCAGAGAACAGCAACTGCCTCTCAGTCTCCTTATATCATCCTTTCACAAGAGGAGATCTATTTGTCAAAGGATATGGACAGACAATTTTCAGATGATGAAATTGAAACTATTTCCAGTCATATGAAAGAGTGTTCCAAATCACTATTGATCAGAGAAATGCAAATTAAGACAACTCTGAGATACCACTACAAACCTGTCAAATTGGCTAAGATGACAGGAAAAAATAATGATGAATGTTGGAGGGGATGTGGGAAAACTGGGACACTGATGCATTGTTGGTAGAATTATGAACGAATCCAACCATTCTGGAGAGCAATCAGGAATTATGCCCCAAAAGTTATCAAAGTGTGCATACTCTTTAATCCAGCAGTACTACTACTGGGTTTATACCCCAAAGAGATATTAAAGAAGGGAAAGGGACCTGTATGTGCCAAAATGTTTGTGGCAGCCCTGTTTGTAGTGGCTAGAAACTGGAAAATGAATGGATGCCCATCAATTGGAGAATGGTTGGGTAAATTGTGGTATATGAATGTTATGGAATATTATTGTTCTGTAAGAAATAACCAGCAGGATGAATACAGAGAGGTTTGGAGAGACTTACATGAACTGACACTAAGTGAAAAGAACAGAACCAAGAGATCATCATATACTTCAACAACGATACTATATGAGGATGTATTCTGATGGAAGTGGATTTCTTTGACAAAGAGAAGATCTAACTCAGTTTCAATTGATCAATGATGGACAGAAGCAGCTACACCCAAAGAAAGAACACTAGGAAATGAATGTAAACTGTTTGCATTTTTGTTTTTCTTCCCGGGTTATTTCTACCTTCTGAATCCAATTCTCCCTGTGCAACAAGAGAACTGTTAGGTTCTGCACACATATATTATATCTAGGATATACTGTGACCTATTCAACATGTATAGGACTGCTTGCCATCTGGGGGAGGGGGTGGAGGGAAGGAGGGGAAAAGTTGGAACAGAAGTGAGTGCAAGGGATAATGTTGTAAAAAATTACCCTGGCATGGGTTGTGTCAATAAAAAGTTATTAAAAAAAAAAAAAGAGGAGATCCATTCTGGATTGGATCTCCAGCAGCCACTTTTAGGTGGCTCTCATGTATTTCAGCAGCTCTCCCGTGTATTCCCACATCTGGGCTTCAGTTTCATCATTTAAAAAAGAACAATGAAATGATATATAATGTTACTTAACATTTACCTGTATTAAATTATATCTTATTCCTGTCAACATTTTTTAATGCTTGATGTTTATCAACTGGGATCACTCCTCCCTCATTGACACTGAATTGTTTCTAGGATATCTCTGACTTCCCCAACTAAAATTGTACCATGTATAATTTGAAGTACAAAATAACTGAATAAAGTGATGCAAGTAAATTTGATGTTTATCAATATATATAACAATGTTTGCTCATTTAATTATTCACCAAAAGTATTTTTTTTCTAAATAGCAGGACATTTTTAGACTGAGTTCAATGAATATTCACATCAATTCTGCTCTATATAATCACAATAATTATAATTTATATATGTCAATGAATATATTTATAGTTCCAAATTTTTGCCCCCAACATACTATACTGTCTTGGTAAATTACTTGGTAAAATAGAGGTTAAATATTACATCAGTTGGCTCAAATATGATATGAATCACATATCATATGTATATTATTCATATGCATGTTATATGTTATATATATTATGTATGTAGATATATAATTTATATTTTGATTCATTTTTTTCACTCATTCTCCTTTTTCTGTGAGGTTAGGAATTGTATTTTTTTTTTCTTCTTGTTTGTTTGCTTGTATAGATGCACAGCATTTAGTGTGGAACTTCACCCAACTAGGGTGAGGGGTCACAGAAAATGTTTGCCAGTTAGTACAGCACTAAGCAAAGTAATTGTTCAGTTGTTATTCATTTACAGATGGGCAATAATGGAGCAGATAGATGGCACAGAGAAGGCCTTGGAATCAGGAGGACCTGAGTTCCAATATGGCCTCAGATACTTAACTTTTAACACTTATTAGTTGTGTGACCCTGAGTAAGTCATTTGACCCCAATTACCTTGTAAAAACAAAAACAACAACAAGGAGATGAGTAGTAATTTATCTCAAGCAAGAAACTGGAATTCCCAATAGAATTAGACAGTAGTCCAATAAAAAATTATCAATTTTCAAAATTTCTAATAAAAATGTGATAAAAAAGTATCAATTTTTCATTAATGGTATAATGATATAATAGAGTATTGGAAACGAATATTGGAATATTGGAAATGAAATATCCCATCTCTGATACTTTTACCTGTATGACTCTAGATAAGACACTCAACATTGCAAGCCAAGATACCCTGTTAATAAAATGATATCACAGCTATTGTGTCAAATGGCAAAATGTATCTAAAGAATTTTTGCAAATTATAAGAAATTATAAACTATAAATAATAGATACATATTAAAACATTTTCAATGGTTTAGCACATATCCATGATATATTATTAGACATTCCTGCTTTCAGGGAATTTATAAACAATTAGAAGAAATAAAGAATATTTACAAATATTAAAAAAAAAAAAAAACTTAGACCCTTTTCCTTAAATCATTTGGGCTTCAGTTTTGGGTTGCTCTAAACTTTAGTGATCTTTTAACAGGAACAACTTTCAGTAATCAACTTTTTATTCCCCCAAAGTGAAAAGATTAATATAGGTAAAATAGTTCAAGATTAGCAAGTTGAAAAAATAGAGTGATACTGATAGTAAAACCTAAGTGGCTACAGACAAAATTATTTAACAAATCTGATCATTGAAGGAAGAAGTCTTTGGTTGATGACGTGGCTTCTCACTTTGCTGGAAATTCTTTTAACTCACAACATTGCAATATTAAAGGTCATAAACAATAGGTTGAGAATTCTCCCTCCCAGGCTAAGACTGGTAAAGTTATCAGAAAAAAATGCTTATTAAGCTAGATCAAAAGTCATCTTTCATTTTTTTCCCTTGACTATTCCTCAATGATCTATGTTGAAATACTATCCAATTAAGTACCCATGAAAAACACATTTGAAGAACTTAGTGTATGAATCTGGCATTTCATAGAAAGCAATAAAACTCATTCCTAATGAACTTTTGATTGAATTACACCCTGAAAGTCTATACTATCATTCAGGAAACATTTTTCAAACTATAAATGGCATAATATTAAAGAAGGAATTGTAGTACATCATAATAATGACAAATTATTATGATATAAATAGTGGTCATAAAATGTTTAATCCTGAGATATATTTATATATTTAGAGAGATATCTATGCATCATGCTCCAGTAATGCTGTGACAAAAAAGTGAACTGATCAGAAATCTGACAGTTGTTTATTCAGAGAGACTATGACAAAAATCCATGAAGAAGGCACCATACCACTTAGATTAAACTCATATTGCATAAATTGTTGCTCAAAGTTTTTACTGTATCAAAATGAAAACAAAAACAGGTTAATAACTTAATTGCAGGTTTACAACAGAATGACAGAAATAGAAGGTGATCAAATTCTTGGAATAATTTGCAGTGGAATTTCTTGGAATAAAAGTAATTTGCAGTGCATGGAATCAGGAAATCTGAGAAAAGCAATTATATCTGACTTCAGAAGCAAACTCACTGCTCCCAATTCTGAATGTGAGTTAGGCAGAAAATGAGGTGGGCTGAGGCTTGCAAGAAAAGAGAAGAGCCTTCATACTGCTTACTTATTTACACTTGTTTATTTATTCTTTCAAAAAACATGAGTACCTCATATTTACCCTGACAATTCTCAACTATAGGGATGGGGGTTGTGGGAGGGGAGAAATGAACCTAGAATTAGGAGAGTCCATGTTATGCACTACGGAAAAAAAAAATAATCAAACTCAAAAAAATCTTTATTTCTCTTTCTTATGGGGCATATCTTAATTACTATTTTTTTTTTTTTTGCTTTTTATCCCTCTCTATGTCCTCTTTTCCACTCTATTCCCATTTATACTCATTTCTCTAATTTGATTTAGTAGCTTTCATATAGCCATCAAGGTAGAAATTAGCATTTATATAGTGTTTTAAGGTTTGTAAATTTCTTTTCATATTTTTAATTCAACAGCTATTCAAAACAATCCTATAAAGTAAGATACTGCTCCTATGTAAAAGATAAGGAAACTGAGACAATACAAAATTAAGTGACTTGCTCAGTCATTCAACTAGAGAAAACCTGAGGAAAGATTTGAAATTGTCTTCATTTTCATGACTGCATATCCTAAGGTCTAAATACTATGATCTACCTGCCCCTAAAGAGAATGAGGACTGTGACAAAGTTAAGATTTATATGGCAAATTACCTATATTTATAAAATTATTGAACTTTTGAGATCCAGTATTCCATGTAAGCTTTCTTGACTGCTCCTATCCCCTTGATTTTTTTTTCAGTCCTAAGGATAATACTATGATTCTCCTGGACTCTCTTGCCACTATCTACTTCTATCCATATTTTACATTTGCTGATCATTCCTCCAACCACAACAAAATTTAGAACCAACAAGTTCTAAAAATTGCTGCAATTTAAAAAAAAATGAAAAAAAGGATTATTCTCTGTGCAGGTTCCTTATCCAAGAAAGAATTTTCTTGTTTAGGAAGATAAATGTTAAGAACATAGTGGCTAAGCCCATTTCTATCTTGGGTTCAGTGTCAGTTACATAATAATTCAGAAATGGATTGCTTAACACTAGAAGATGGAGTCAAACAGATTCATTGATAATGAAGTAATTTAATCTGGGAACCTTTTATCAAGAAATAAAGGAAATAAAAAGGAGTATATACACACAGAGTAAAATGAACAAATTAAAAATATCCACTTAAACACAAAATGGAAATCCTATAAATCAAAGGAGAGATAAATAAAATTTAAAGCAAAAAATATTGAAATAATAAATTAAACTAGGACCTGGTTTTACAGGGAGAAAAAACAACAAAACAGATAAACTATTGGATAATTTGATTTTAAAAAGAAAGAAGAAAACCAAATAACCAGTATAAAAAATTAAAATAACATACCATTAATTAAGAAAAATTATTAGAAGTCATTTTGTTCAATTGTGTGCCAGCAGAATTGCCAAAATGAAATGGATAAATGTTTAGAGAAATATTAACAAAGGAATAAATAAAATACTAAAATAATCTTATTTCAGAAAAATTTTGACAAATCACAAATGAATTTTCCAAGAAAAGAGTCCCAAAGAGTGCATGAATTTATAAGTTAATTTGACTAAACTTTTAAAGAACAATTAATCCTAATACTATATAAATCATTTGAAACAATAAGTAAAGTAGAAATCCTAAATTATTTTTATGGTGTAGTATATGATTTTAATACTTAAATCTGAGAACAAAAACTGAGAAAGAAATCTATGAACTAATATATAATCATCAAAATCATCCAATAGTCACTAGGAAATAGAGGAATGAAAATGGAATAGATTAGGTACACAGTGCATAGTAGTAAATGACTAGAATAACCTAGTATTTGATAAAAATAAAGACACAAATTCCGAACATCAGAACTCGTCATTTGGCAAAATTTTTTGGGAAAACTGGAAAGCAATTTGGAAAAAACTAAGAATATACCAATATTTCACATTGCTTACCAAATTAAGGTAAAAATGGATAAATGATTTATATTTAAAGAATTATATCATAAGTAAATTAGGTGAGCACAGGAAAATATTCGTGTTAGATCCATAGACAAGGTAAGAATTTATGACCAAAAAAGAGAGAGAATCACAGGAACTAAAAAGGATCATACTTATTAAATTAAATTTTAAAAAAAGATTTTTGACAAACAAATGAAAAAGAAAGCAGGAAACCATGGTGGGGAGTGGAATTTATAGCAAGTCTCTTTAATAAAGTTTTCAGTTCTCAAAAATGCAGGAAACTAAGCCATATTTTTTTTAAAGGGTCATTACCCAATTAATAATCTGAGGATATGAACACAGTTTTCAAAACAAGAAATCAAAACTATCATTGTTGTAATGGGCTGAAACTGAGCAGATGCACCAAGGTCCAAGAACTTAAGGCTAATTACCAATTGGACAATACTCTATTAGCATTTGCTTGGAAAATGGCCCATCCCACCATTCGGTGCTGGTTCGATCTGTTGGTCTATAGAGAGATTTGGAGAGGGGAAAGAGGGTGGAGTGAGAAAGCAGAGTGACTCCTGTCCAGATTCATGTTGCCATCTCTCTCTCTTTGTGTGGGCATTTGGTTCACATCCACAAAGAATAAAGATCAAGGACTTTTGCTTATCCTGACTCCAGCTGATTCTAAAGTATCCTGGGTGCTAATGTGGTCATCACAAGTTATCATGTGAAAAAGCACTCTAAATAATTACAGATTAGAGAAAAGCAAATTAAAAACAACTCTTAGACACTACCTCATACCTATCAGATTGGAAAATATGGCAAAAAAGGAAAATGAAATGCTGGAAAGAACATGGAAAAACAGTGACACAAAGGTATTGTTGGTGGAGTTGTGAAGAAATCCAACCATTCTATAGAACAATTTGAAACTATGCCTCAAGGACTATCAAACTTTCATGCCCTTTGAGCAGAAATAGCATTATATGGTCTGTATTCTAAAGTGATGAAAGAAAAGGAAAAAGAATCTATATGTACAAAAATATTTATAGCATCTTTTTTTGTAGTGGCAAAGATTTGGAAATTGAGGGGATATCTATCTAGGGGAATAGACAAATAAGGTATGGTGTATTATTGTGCTGAAATACTATCATGCCATATGATGAATGAAACAGTTTCAAGAAAAAAACTGTGACAAATTATATGAACAGATGCAAAGTTCAATGGGTAGAAAGATTGCACATGTTAGAAATAATACTGAAAGAATGATCTTCTGTGAAAGTCTTAGTTATTTTGATAAAAATGATGAAACAAGGCAATTCCAAATGATTCATGATTATAAATACTGAATGTCTTCTGAAGAACTGAAAAACTCTGAATGAAGATTGAATACATTTTTTACTTTTATGTTTCTACCTTTATTTTTTTATATAACAGGATGATATGAAAATATGCTTTACATGTCTGTACATGTGTACTTGATATATTGCCTGTCTTCTCAATGGGAGAGGAAAAAGCAAGAGGGAGGTAGAGAATTCATAACAGAATTTTTAAATGAATGCCAAAAAATAAGTACATAGTTGACATATTCAGCATATTATTAAAATGTGTTTATATGTATTGACGTACAAAATCATATATACAAGTATATATTCCCATATATATATGTGTTATTCATACATACATATGTAAGTAAAAATCTCCTAGTCTTCTATTAAAAAATCCAAACTATTAATAACTACATGTAAAAGTTCCAAATCATTAATAATTATAAAAATAAAAATTAAAGCAACTATACAGTGATTAATTACATTAACAAAAACCATAAAAGAAGAAAATCATATGTTGGAGGGATTATGGGGAAACGGGAATGTTAATGAATTTTTGGTGGAGCTGTGAATTATCTATTTCTTCTGAAATGCAAATACTCAATAATTTGTTAGTTTCTGCTTAATCCATTGACCCAACTATATTACTACAAGGCCAATATCCAAATAGATCAAAGAAAGTGACAAAAAAACTCATCCATAAAAATATTTAAAGCAGTTATTTTAATAATATTTCCATATTAGAAACCAACTTTTAGGTGCTATGTATGACCCCCATTTGCATAGCTAAGTGGTTTAGCAAATATTTCTACAAGTATTAAATTGTTTTAGTGAAAAATCATTATTTATCAAAATAGCCAGAATCAGACCCATGATGAAAATAAAAAAATATACAAATTATGTTTTAATAATTGGTCCCATACCTCTCTTTTTCAGGGTGCTGCTACAATCCTCTCTTTTAAACAATCAGAAATCACAAGCTAATATGTGGCTATCTAAAATCCTTCACTAAGGCCTGGAGAGACTTACACGAACTGATGATGAGTAAAATGAGCAGGACCAGGAGATCATTATATACTTCAACAACAATGCTGTATGATGACCAATTCTGATGGACCTGGCCATCCTCAGCAATGAGATGAACCAAATCAGTTCCAATGGAGCAGTAATGAACTGAACCAGCTAAGTCCAGCAAAAGAACTCTGGAAGATGACTAGGAACTATTACATTGAATTCCCAATCCCTATACTTTTGCCCACCTGCATTTTTGATTTCCTTCACGGGCTAATTGTACAATATTTCAGAGTCTGATTCTTTTTGTACAGCAAAATAATGGTTTGGTCATGTATACTATTAGATATATATGTATCTAATTTATATTTTAATATATTTAACATCTACTGGTTATCCTGCCATCTGGGGGAGGGGGTGAGGGGAAGGAGGGGAAAAATTGGAACAAGGTTTGGCAATTGTCAATGCTGTAAAGTTACCCACACATATAACCTGTAAATAAAAGGCTATTAAAATAATAAAAAAAGAAATGAAATTAAATCCTTTACTATAAAATCTAAAAGATTATTTAAAACATATTCTTATTTTCTCATGATCTATATTCATCACTAGGTAGTAATGATACAATAACATTGAGATTATTAATTAATTTATTCACTGATATATGAGTTCATGACAATTCTAGATAACAAATGCCTTACAATAGCAAAAATCCAATATGGATAGGTTTGCCCTCATTTTAAACTCAATAACTTCAAGTCAATATATACTAAATATTTGCTATATCCAAAGCATTGTTTTAGGTGGTGAGGAATACAAATTAAAAAGAAAAGAAACAACATCTATCCAAAAAGAAGCTGATATGTTTTAAAAGTAGCAATAATTCACCTATTCTTTATTCATAAAATATTTATTAACTCAACAGATATTTTTAGTCACTTTTTTATTAGTATTCATATATTAGTCCAATAAAAATTGTCCAGCCGATGTACAAAACATTGTACATACTGTGTATACAAAGACAAAAATAGAAAAGTATCTGCCTGTGGGGAGACAGAGAAAAAAGGAAAGAAAAGACGTATGAAATAAGATTTAGGTACCAACTTTCTTTATCTTTTCGTTTAGCTGTCTTCCAAAGACAGATATTTTTTTTCTTTTGATTTGTTTTACTATTTTGTGCAATATCAGGACTAACTCCCTGGAGGGCCTCAGTATCAGCCAGACTCAGGATTAATCAAAGTTGCTTGGTCTTTAGGGGTAGAAGTAAAGGAGGCAGGCAAGCTGCCATGTGGCTTGCCAAAAATAGGATACCCTGGATTCTGGAGTCTGGAGTCTCCAGCCTCTCTCCTCCTTGTCCTGCCGCCAAGTGGCTCTGACTTCCCCAATTCTCCAATCCTTATCTATGATTATCTCACCACCAAAACATACAGCAAGCACTAATGTTGAAGAGAGTCATCACATCACCATCTCATCTAAATATGTATATAGAGCCATTATCTCACATCAAATAAGTAATTAGCCTTAAGGGTTCTGCTATCTGATTCAAGCATACCTTTTTGGAGTTTCAGGCCTCTATGATTTTGTCTTAATTTTTTTTTTGTTAAGCAGTGCCTTATACATAGTACTAGGTGCTTAGTAAATAATTGTGGAATCATTTTGGATAATGGTCAGTTTAGAAGGATTCTCAATTCTGTATATGTATCCTTGGTTACTCAAACCTCTCCCAATTAAAAGATGCTGCCCTGTGGCATTTACCTCATATCACATCACTGCTTGTCCCCTAATGCCTCAGGTTGATATTTCATCCCTAACTATATCAAGCAATGAATTAACTGCACTATTAAAAATCATTCTGAAATCATCCAGTCTAACTTTACACAATGAAATGAAAGAAAAGTATGTGAAGTTTTTCATTTATAAAAAAAATCAGTTATGTCTTGCCGGGAGTCCAGAAAGTTCCAGATAGATCAGACGTCAATTACTTCACAGACAAAGTTTTTAAGGAAGAGATCTACCATTTATGCAATTCTAAATCTGTCATATTTGTGTATATGCATATTTTCATTATTTTTTTCTACCCTACTTAGTCTTGGGAAGGAAGGGAATTTACTGATACTCACTTAGAATTTAACAAAGCTGAAAAAAAAATCTAAGCTCTTTGGAATAAATTACAATGACCTTTGTAAAGCACATACTATTTGAATCATAACTGAAGAGTGCATCGAGAGCAAAATCAATCTCTATTTTTTTTTTTTTTTACTTAGAGAAAAATAGTTGTAAAAATTTTCCAAGAATTCTTTCAAGGTTCTCAAAACAAAGTTATCTATACCCGTGATAAATGAAGTGGCAAAAATAAAACAAAGAATCAATGACAAATTGTCCACTTGAAAAATTTTATTTCCCATTATAGAAATTGGACAGTCAATAGCATTGTCCAATCAATAAGTACGTATTAGTGATATTGAGAAATATTTTCTGGGTAAAACTGTTGGAAAACTGGAAACAAGGTGTATGTCAGTTCTTGTAGTCTGTTCTTGAATTGAGTCTCTACTTCCTATCTTCCATTGTAAATTATAAAACCTTATATCTATATAGATGCAATAAATTGTCTTTGTTCCATACTTCATTTATTACTATATCTGATATCCATGGGATGAAAAATCATATCTGACAAAAACAGTGTGGGTTTGTATAAGAGAAAAAACAACTGGACAAATTAGCAAGATGACTGCCAAATTTCCATTTCCATAGTCAACACATAGCTCTCATATTTTTCATTATCAGAATATAACATTCACTATGCATACCAGGAGAATTTTGACAATGGTGAGTATATTAGTTGTGGAATCAACTGGTCAGCATTATTTTACAAATGATTCATTGTATGCACTTTAAAAATAACAACATCAACATACAAGAAAAATAAGGTTTTATTTCTGTTATGAATTTATACACATATACACAGTTCCTTATGGGAGAAATATACCTAATCAAGTAGACTAATATTAGAGCAAGAACATAGGAAATGAAGTGCTATGATAGTTTGAAATATAAGTTTATTGGTATTGGCAGGTTATTTTAAACCCTCTCAGCTTTTGTTTCATCATCTATAAAATTGCTATAATACTGTATCACAAGGTTGTTGTAATAATTAAATGAAATATTATATCTAAAGAGTTTCATAATTTCAAGTTCAGTAAAAATATGTGTAATCTCAATCTTTCTCCCTATCTTTCCAATTTGCAATTTTTTTCCATAGAGGAATTTATTTTCCATTACTATGAATGTTAATGCTAGCACAGCCTGATCTTGTCTGAGTTCATGAATGACGACCAGCTACTTTAAACAAATACATTCTAAATGAATCGATTTGTTTCCTCTAAAAGTCAGTACCACTCTTCCATTTGTAAATGCTCATAACCATGCATTGGAGTGTGAAGGACTGTTGCTGGTAAAAAGCAATCATAAAGAAGACAAATAGAAGTGAAGCCTTGAACACCTGTGGTATGTAGGGCACAGGTGGCAAATTTGGCATCTTCACACAAAGTCTCTAGAGTTCTGGCCAAATCCCAATTTGGATAACCTAATTATTCATTCATATGACCTAATTCTCTCATAGATTTCAATCAGAGAGGATACTATTCACTTCCTCGATTAAACAATTTCTGCATTGTTTTTTAGGGTATTTTTCTGGTTGATATACCTACTTTAGGATAATATCTGAAATAATAATCAAGAATTACTTAAAGAGAGCCAGAATAAATAATGATAATGATGATTATAATAATCTGCTTCAAATGGATAAGATTTTATTTTAAATAAAAATATAATGCCCATAGTTCATTTGATCTTCTATTCTATTTTATAAAATTTCAGTAATTTACCTGAATTATATATCCACTCTAAATATAATTAGTTCTTCAAAATTTGATATATAAAAGAATAACATCATCACTAGATAGAAGTAGAGGAATCAATCTTCCCTCCCTCTCTTGCCTTTAATGATGACAATGATGATGAATAAAATTTTTTTGTCATATCTAAGGTTCCTATGGCTCTATTGAAAGCTTCCTTCACCCTTCAGTAAACCAGTTGACAGCTGGTAAAAAGAAAACCTAAAAAATTGAACCACAATGAGAATCTGAGAAAAGCACTTGGAGTGAGTATAATGAATTCCCCTTACCCAAAACAAAAAGCAGTTATGAAGGGAAGTGCCTGGTAGAGGGCGAGAAAGAAGTGGAAAATAGTGGCAGGGCAAAATCAATGAATGAATCAGTAAAGGTTATTTCCATAAGTTCTATATACTTTTAAATGATTTCTAATGTATAAAAGCATCAACAACTTGCAGTTAATTAATATGTATGTTTCATGATTGACTATGATACTGGCCCAGTGACTAATATGTAGTTTATCCCTTTGTCACATTGGAAGATTATCTACTTCTATACCAAAGTGTTTGTCTGAAAAGCTGCTCAGGAAGTTTGGCTAAAATTACTCACAAAAACAGTGACCCTTTTAAACATGACCTATCTTATAAACTTATATTGCACTGAAACAAAGTAGGATGAGAAACCCAAAAGCAGAGCGTTTCATGTAAAATATTTTAGAAGAGAAAGTGTTTATTTTTTTATTATTATGAAAATCAGTATTAATTTAAAAGTAGTTAGCCTCATTTCTACTTGAATGGAGGACTGATTCTTCTGAGTGTGTATGGTTGCTTCTTAGAAATGAATAATAATATCAGACTTATCTTTACTAGGTGGAAAGGAAGACTATCCTTTGCTTCATGGCTAGAGATACTTATAATTTCATTGTTAATAATAATTTTTTTCAAAAATTCAAAAATAAAATTATTCAAAAATTCAAAATTTTCAATTTTCAATTTTTGAAAAACATTACAATAAAAACCTGTATTACGCTATTTCTACCTCCCCACCCCACCTCCCAGAATTCAACCTCTGTTATATAGATCAATGTGAATTTCTAGATTCATCTGGGTGTCCACCTTGTATCTACTGAACTGTCACCAAATGTCAATGCTTATTAATACTGAAGTTGTATCTCATAGTCTCACCATAAATAATAAGCTACCAGGTATGAATGCATATAACTTAAATTTAGAAAATTACAGTTGATCTACTTGTCATATTTTTATTAATCTATTAATGAAACAATTCTGATTTTAATATCATTTTTGAATCTTGAAAGAACATTAGAGGTTATCTGATCCCAACACCTCAATTTATATATGATTAGTATCTGTACTTGATAATCATTTAATATCTGAACTCTTTTTGATTTTGTATTCTTTAAAAAATTGCTTTTATCTTTTAGGCATTCTAAAATATTTGATCGGTGCTCTTGTTTTGAGGTATCTATTACAAAATACTAATTCAATATCCCTACTAGAAGACATTCTTTTGAGTGTGTGTGTTTGTGTGTGTGTGTGTGTGTGTGTATGTGTGTGTGACTAGTGGAGCCATGTCCACATATGCATATCTCATTCTTCATCTTATGCCCACATAGAAGGTCATGATGTTTTATCATCAGACTTGGCAGTCATTAATTTTGATACTTAATTGAGAGTTGTAAGGCCTTTACAAGTTTTTTTTTTCCCTCATATTATTTTTTATTGGAAATAAAAAATTTTGGAAAATGTTTTCCTCATTTTACTCTGCAGCAGATCATATAAAATTTCCCACTTCTCTGAATCCATTATATTTTTCATTTCTCATGGAGCAATAATTTTGTAATATATTCATATGTCATTCATATGTCACAATGTCATTCCCCATTTAATAGCCTTCCATTTGGTTTTCAATTCTTGCTTAGTATAAAAAGTGTTGGGATAAATATTTCTTTATATATTCATCTTCCCTTTTATATTTATCTTCTCAAGATATATGCTTAATTCTATCTTAACCTGGTGAAGGGAACAATTTAGAAACTCAATTTCTCCCTAAAAATGAATAAATTCATAAACCAATAATAGTACCAAAATGGGCATACCCTTCCTCAATCATTTGAATAATGACTATTTTTCTCTTTTGTTTAACTGAGCCAATTTGACCTGTGGGAGGCAAAATGCTAATGTTATTTTAATTTTAATTTCTCTAATTGTTGTTGTTTGTTCTTTGTTCTCAAAAAGGACCATGATATCAGGGAGGTTATCCCATGACAAACAAGTGAATTGGATTTAAGTAAGCTAGGGCTGTGCAAAGTCACCTGCTTCTCTTTCTCCTCCAGAGCCATCTGGGTCCAATAGCCAGATATAGATCAGGATAACTGGAAATGGCCCTATATTAAATAAGAGATCTTGCCCTTTTTAAGCTAATGTCTTTAACAGGTCTTAGTTCGTGCTTTCGATAATTCACCAAGCATTTTTTAAGTGACTATGATTTGCTATGAACTGTGTTAAATTGTATTGGGAGGACAAAGAAAGGCAAAACAGTACCTACCATGAAGGAGCTACCATCTAATAGTTGGGGGAGGAGGAAGAGAATGTGCAAATAAGTTTGTACTAATAAAATATATACAGGATTCTTACAGAAAGTAAGAATTTACTTAAAACTTAAAAGAAACCAGGAAAAATAAGAGGAAGAGATGAGGTGGTGAAATATTCCAAGAATGGGGTTTGAAGCATTTTTTTCCTGAGTTCATTGATAGTTTGTTTTTCTTCTGACAATTGTTTGACTAAATCTTTTGAGTATTTATTTATTATAGAATGATCCTTGTTCTTAAGTATTTCTAATATTTTAAAAATATGTGTATATATAATATATGTGTGTGTTAAAACATTAAACTTTTACATTCAAAATATGGTATACATATTTTCATAATTAATACCTCCCTTCTTTTAACTCTATTTGTTTTGCTTGTATGAAAGCTTTTCTATTTTATATAATCATACTTTTCCATTTTTAAATTTTGTGATCAACTCTCTCCATTGTTTAAACAAGAATTTTGACTCTAGCCATAATTATGAATAATATTTGCTATCCTTTCCCCTCTTCTTTTCTCTGATATGACCTCTTCACATTTAGGCTACATGTCACTTTAGAGTTTATTATGACATAAGACAAAAAAGTATCAGCTTAAAGCTAATTTCTGTCAGATTACTTTCAAAATTTCCCATTAGTTTTTAAAAGCTTTTTGTTAAATTTTGATTTTTAATCTTGTTTTTGGCATAGTTTGATACACTGAATATTATATGTTTTGCTTTATTTCTCCAATATGTTTCATTAATCAATGTTGCTATTAGTTTCTTTAAAATAATCATTAAATTATTAGCTCTCTCAACATCCTTCCTACATAATGCAAAAGAAGAAGGATAAAGGGAAATATCATACATTTCATTAGAAAACTGTTAGATCTTAGTTTATAAGGTAACCATGATCTATGAAATGAAACACATTTACCAGTTTGCATCCTGAAACTACTTATGTTTCAAAGAACTGAAAAATGGAGGGGTATATATTTTTAGCAATACTGCAAAATTTCAAAGTTAATGCAAGAAAATAAAAGTTATGTACAGTGACACACTCAACCTTTCTTAAAAATAGAATTTATTCAATATCAAGCACATTTTTGAAACCCATTATATTTTAAAGCCACTAAAAGAGTGAAAATTATGTAGAATCAGCATTATAATTTTTCTTGGCTATACCAAAAATGTGGTGACCTAATCAATCATTGTTTTTGAAGTATATGGAATATACTTTATATTTTTGGACAATTTAGGGATGTTTTGTCTCTCACAGAGTATAGATCTAATATTTTCTCCATAAATACAAACATTTATCTCTAAATTTTTATTTCAGGTACTTGTACACATTAAAAAAGAAAAAAAGACCTCCATACAACACAAAATTTAACACAGAATATATATACTATCAAAAGTTGAGGAGAACTGGTATCAGAATAAAGGAGCTGGGGAAGTGAAATTACAAAGGAAAGAAATTAAAAAGGAGGAAAATATTCCCATGTTCTGTTATCCTGGGCAAAATTTAGCACAATAACAAGGAGAAAATTTGTTCTAGTTTTCTGAGATGAAAGGGACCTTTGAGATTATCTAGTAAGAACCTCCCATTTTATTGATTAGAAAATTGAGGTCTGAAGAGATGAAATGATTCAGTCAAAGTAATGCAAGTAGTAAGAAGTAAAACCTAGAATTCAATAAATGTTTTCTGATTTCAAATAAAGCACTCTATCTAAACTTCAACTCTTTTAATTTTACTTTATTCTTAGCTACTCAAAGATAATTAGAATTCAAATTTATGTCCTATGTGTAAATTCTATTTAAAGATAATAGAGTTAGAAAGTTTTGTTCTTGTGAGATTTAGCTTAGCTAGTCCCTAGATCATAATCTTAAACAAGTCACCTGATAATCCTATGACTCAACTTTTTCACTTGTTAAGTGTAGAGAAGAATTGAGTAGCCTCCATCATCCATATTAGAAGTAAAATTCTTTGTGGATTTTTATGTTGAAGTAAATATAGGATTATTTCACATAAGGGGAAAATATTTCAAATAATGATAGATTACCATTTGTGGTCCAAAATACTTTGAGACTACCCTGATCAACATAAGGGTAACTTAATCGTGTAACACTACTTGATAAAAATATAATTACAGCCTATTTGCCAATGGATGGTACTTTGAAAAATACACACCAATTTTTGTTATTATGTTCTTATAGGTTTATAGTTTGAAGCACTAGTTTAACTTTTGTTATTGTTAAATAAATTTGAAAAAGATGGTTTAAGATAATGGAAAGTCCTACATTGTAAAGATATTCACTTCCATCATAAATTTTCTCTTTTTTAATAATAGCTTTTTATTTTCAAAATATATGCAAAGTAGGGACAGAGCCAAGATGGCAGAGAAGGCTTTCTAAGCTCCTCTCTTACCCTCACAACCAACATTATATTCAGCCTCAAAAATATAGTTTGACTGCTAAAATTCATAAAGATTAGATTAGAAGTACAACAACTCACCAGCCAAAGATAATCTGGAATTTTGCCAGAAAAGGTTAGTCCTAAGGGGCTGGAGTGAAGATCAGTGCAAGCAGGGAGAGAACTAGAGCCTAACAGAACAGAACTTGTGCAAGCACAAGCTTGCAGCCCCAACACGCAGTACAGGGCTTTTCCTTGTGGCAGTTGCAAATGTGCACAGCAGGGGGGCATAGCTCGAGGCAGTCTCTAATCTGCACAGTAGGGGTCTCGACTTGGGGCAATAGAACTTTCCCAGGGCAATTTGCTTCTGGGCAGAGACACTTCCTATCTGAGCCACTATTCACTGGTCAGCTGCTAATACCCACAGCCCCAAGGGAGGCTTTGGCCTCAAGTAGTGACATTTTCACTGCTTAGTCTCTAGCCTTAGGGCAGTTGCTAAACCACACAGCAGGGTTCTCCACTGGGCACTTCCATAGCTCAGCCGTGCTGAATCACTTCTGGTTGGGAGAGGGGGACCTTTTGCCTAGAGCACTCCGATACCTTACTGTATGAAGCCTGTTTACAGATCTCCCTGCTTTGCAAAGGAAGCTGGTAACCCCCTTGCCCTGAAGGCAGACCCTAAAGGCTTTAAAAAATGAGTAAAAAAATAAAAAGGATGATTGATAGCTTCTATACAGAAAAAGAGCAGGTTTACAACCTAGAGGAGACTAATAGCAAACAATCTCCAAACAATCCCAAAAAGGGGAATGTTACCTGTCCCCCTTTACATAACACTCTCATAGAAAAGACCATTAAAAATCTCAAAAGAGAGATAGAAAAAATTGGGGAAAGGAAAGAGAAGCTTTGAAATATGAATTGTAAAAGGTTAAAAACTTCCCAGGAAGTACAGGAAAACAGAATTTGTGAATTGGAAAAAGTAAAAAAATTCCTGGAAAGAAAGATTTGTGAATTGGAAAAGGCAAAGAACTTGCAAGAAAGTAGGATCTGTGAATTGGAAAAAGAAAATAATTCACTAAAAAAAAAAATTAGTGAAGTGGAAAAAAATTCCATAAAACAAAACAATTCATTTAAAAACTCAATTGGACATATACAAAAAGAAGTAAAAAAAAGCTAATGAAGAAAATAATTCATTAAAAATCAGAACTGAACAAATGGAAAGTAATGATTCATTGGGACAGCAAGAATCAGTCAAGCAAAACCAAAAAAATGATAAATTGGAAAAAAACATGAAATATCTACTTGGAAAAATGACAAACTTGGAAAATAGATCTAGGAGAGATAATCTGAGGATTATTGGACTTTCCAAAAATTATGATGAAAAAAAGCCTAGATACTATTTTACAAGAAATCATCAAAGAGAACTGTCCAGAAATAATAGAATCAGAAGGTAAAATAGGCATTGAAAGAATTCATTGAACACCTTCTGAAAAAGACCCTAAAATAAAAAACTCTAAGGAATATTGTGGCCAAATTTCAGAACTATCAAATTAAGGAAAAAATATTACAAGCAGCCAGAAAAAAAAAAAAAAAAACAATTTAAATACTGAGGTGCCACAATAAGGATCACCCAAGATCTGGCTGCCTCCACATTAAAGGATTGAAGGGCCTAGAATCTGATATCAGATCAGGCAAAAGAAAGGCAAAAGAACTTGGAATGCAGCTAAGAACAAATTACCCAGCTAAACTGAGCATTTTCTTCCAGGGAAGAAGATGGACATTTAATGAAACAGATAAATTCCATTTGTTTCTAAGGAAAAAACCAGAACTAAACAAAATTTTGATCTCCAACCATAGAACTCAAGAGAAGCAGAAAAGATAAAAGGAACTCTTGAGAATTTTATTTCTGTTGTGGATAAATAAAAAGACTACATGTATAATCTGATTTTACTGATGTAACATAAAAAGGGAAGTTGAAATGGAAAGGGGATAATGTCAGAAAAGGGAGAAAATGGAGATTAAAAAGAGGGAAACTATAGCCCTTGAAGAGGCAAAAGAAACTTATCATATCTGAGGGAACTCGGAAAGGGAGAGGAACATTGTGTGAATCTTACTCTCATCAGAGTTGGCTCAAAGAGAAAATAATTGACATACTTGTTTTATAGAAAATCTCTTACCTTATTAAAAAGGGGGAGAGGAAAAGGGAAAAGAAAAAGAGTAATAAGGGAAGGGTAAAGAAAGGGGAAGAGATTCAAAGGGGGGGGAGGGAGGGATCCTAAACAGGGTAAGCAGTGTGAAATAAATGGGGCACATAAGTTTAAAACGGAGAAAGAAGGTTAGGGGGGACAAGTAAAAGAAAAACATAATCTGGGGATAACAAGATGGCAGGAAATACAGAATTAGTCATTTTAACCATAAATGTGAATGGAATGAACTTTCCCATAAAGCAGAGGCAGATAGCAGACTGGATCAAAAGTCAGAACCCTACAATATGTTGTTTATAGGAAACACATTTGAAGCAGGGCAATACATACAGAGTAAAGATAAAAGGCTGGAGCAGAATCTATTTTGCTTCAGGTGAAGTCAAAAAAGCAGGGGTAGCCATCCTTAGATCAAGCAAAAGCAAAAATTGATCTAATTAAAAGAGATAAGGAAGGAAACTATAAATTGCTAAAGGGTAGCATAGACAAAGAAGCAATTTCTATACTAAATATATATGCACCAAATGGTATGGCATCTAACTTCCTAAAGGAGAAGTTAAGAGAGTTGCAAGAAGAAATAGAGAGCAAAACTGTAATAGTGGGAGATCTCAACCTTGCACTCTCAGAATTAGACAAATCAAAACACAAAACACATAAGAAAGAAATCAAAGAGGTAAATAGAATATTAGAAAAATTAGGTATGATAGATCTTTGGAGAATACTGAATGGAGACAGAAAGGAGTATACTTTCTTCTCAGCAGTTCATGGAACCTATTCAAAAACTGACCATATATTAGGACAGAAAGATCTGAAAATTAAATGCAGGAAGGCAGAAATAGTAAATGCTTTCTTTTCAGATCATGATGCAATAAAAACTACATTCAACAAAAAGTTAGGGGTAAATAGACCAAAATGTAATTGGAAAGTAAACAATCTCATCTTAAAGAATGATTGGGTGAAACAGCAATTATAGACACAATTAATAATTTCACTCAAGATAATGACAATGATGGGACATCATACCAAAATTTGTGAGATGCAGCCAAAGCGATAATAAAAGGAAATTTTATATCCTTAGAGGCTTACTTGAATAAAACAGAGAAAGAGAAGATCAATGAATTGGGCTTGCAACTAAAAAATCTAGAAAAAGACCAAATTAAAAAACCCCAATCAAATACTAAATTTGAAATTCTAAAACTAAAAGGAGAAATTAATAAAATTGAAAGTAAAAAAAAAACTATTGAACTAATAAATAAAACTAAGAGTTGGTTTTATGAAAAAACCAATAAAACAGATAAGCCTTTGGTAAATATGATTAGAAAAAGGAGAGAGGAAAATCAAATTAGTAGTCTTAAAAATGAAAGGGAGAACTTTCCACCAATGAAGAGGAAATTAGAGAAATAATAAGGAGTTACTTTGCCCAACTTTATGCCAATAAATTTGATAACCTAAGTGAAATAGATGACTACCTCCAAAAATATAGGCTTTCCAGATTAACAGAAAAGGAAGTAAATTGAACAGTCCCATTTCAGAAAAAGAAATAGAACAAGCTATTAATCAACTCCCTAAGAAAAAATCCACAGGACCAGATGGATTTACATCTTAATTCTACCAAACATTTAAAGAACAATTAGCCCCAATGCTATATAAACTATTTGATAAAATACGGAATGAAGGAGTCCTACCAAATTCCTTTTATGACACAGACATGGTACTGATACCTAAACCAGGTAGGTTGAAAACAGAGAAAGAAAATTATAGACCAATCTCCCTAATGAATATTGATGCTAAAATCTTAAATAAGATATTAGCAAAAAGACCACAGGAAATCATCCCCAGGATAAAACACCATGATCAAGTAGGGTTTATACCAGGAATGCAGGGCTGGTTCAATATTAGGAAAACTATCAGTATAATTGGCCATTTTAATAACCAAATTAACAAAAACCATATGATCATCTCAATAGATGCTGAAAAAGTATTTGATAAAATCCAACACCCATTCCTATTAAAAAACACTTGAAAGTATAGGAATAAATGGACTTTTCCTTAAAATAATCAGTAGCATCTATTTAAAACCATCAGTAAGCATCATATGTAACGGGCACAAACTACAACCACTCCCAGTAAGATCAAGAGTCAAACAATGTGCCCACTATCATTGCTACTATTTAATATTGTATTAGAAATGCTAGCTTTGGCAATAAGAGTTGAGAAAGGGGTTAAAGGAATTAGAGTAGGCAATGAGGAAATGAAATTATCATTCTTTGCTGATGATATGATGGTATACTTAGAGAATCCTAAAGATTCTACTAAAAAGTTATTAGAAATAATGCACAACTTTAGCAAAGTTGCAGGATACATAATAAACCCACACAAGTCATCAGCATTCTTATGTATCACTAAAAAAATCCAACAGTCAGAGTTACAAAGAGAAATTCCATTTAAAGTAACTACTGATAGTATAAAATATTTAGGAATCTATCTGCCAAGGGAAAATAAGAAACTTTATGAGCAAAACTACAAAACACTTTCCACATAAATTAAGTCTGATCTAACCAACTGGAAAAATATTAAATATTCTTGGATAGGGCGAGCAAATATAATAAAGACGAGAATACTACCTAATCTATTTATTTAGTGATATACCAATCAAACTCCCAAAAAACTATTTTAATGACCAAGAAAAAATAACAATAAAGTTCATATGGAAAAACAAAAAGTCAAGAATTTCCAGGGAATTAATGAAAAAAAAAATCAAATGAAGGTGGCCTAGCTGTACGAGATCTAAAATTATGTTATAAAGCAGTGGTTACCAAAACTATTTGGTATTGGCT
This sequence comes from Sarcophilus harrisii, assembly GCF_902635505.1. Taxonomy (NCBI): domain Eukaryota; kingdom Metazoa; phylum Chordata; class Mammalia; order Dasyuromorphia; family Dasyuridae; genus Sarcophilus; species Sarcophilus harrisii. The sequence continues at coordinate 137,760,576 of NC_045426.1, forward strand.
AAGAGACTAGTTGACGAGTAGAATAGGTTAGGTTTAAAGGACAAAACAGCTAATAACTTTAATAATCTAGTGTTCGACAAACCGAAAGACCCCAGTGTTGGGGATAAGAACTCACTATTTGACAAAAATTTCTGGAAAAATTGGAAATTAGGATGACAGAAACTAGGCATTGACCCACACTTAACACCATACACTAAGATAAGGTCAAAATGGGTTCATGACCTAGGCATAAAGAATGAGATTATAAATAAATTGGACGAGCATAGGATAGTTTATCTCACAGACCTATGGAAGAGGAAGGAATTTATGACCTAAGAAGAACTAGAGATCATTATTGATCACAAAATAGAAAAACTTGATTATATCAAATTGAAAAGGTTTTGTACAAACAAAACTAATGCAGACAAGATTAGAAGGGAAGCAATAAACTGGGAAAACATTTTTACAATCAAAAAGGCCTCATTTCCAAAATATATAGAAAATTGATTCTAATTTATAAGAAATCAAGCCATTTTCCAATTGATAAATGGTGAAAGGATATGAACAGATAATTCTCAGATGAAGAAATTGAAACTATTTCTAGCCATATGAAAAGATGCTCCAAGTCATTATTAATCAGAGAAATGCAAATTAAAACTACTCTGAGATACCAATACATACCTGTCAGATTGGCTAGAATGACAGGGAAATATACGGCAGAATGTTGGAGGGGATGTGGGGGAAAAAAAGGGACACTGATACATTGTTGGTGGAATTGTGAATACATCCAGCCATTCTGGAGAGCAATTTGGAACTATGCTCAAAAAGTTATCAACCCTTTGATCCAGCAGTGTTACTACTGGGTATATATATATATATATATATATATATATACCCAAGGAGATTTTAAAGAACGGCAAGGGACCTGTATGTGCACGAATGTTTTTGGCAGCCCTCTTTGTAGAGGCCAGAAACTGGAAACTAAGTGGATGTCCATCAATTGGAGAATGGATGAATAAATTGTGGTACATGAATGTCATGGAATATTATTGTTCTGTAAGAAATGACCAGCAGGATGATTTCAGAAAGGCCTGAAGAGACTTACATAAACTAATGCTGAGTGAAATGAGCAGGACCAGGAGATCATTATATACTTCAACAACAATACTATATAATGATGGATGTGGCCCTCTTGAACAATGAGATAAACAAAATCAGTTCCAACAGTGCAGTAATGCTTTGAACCCAGTACATCCAGCGAAAGAACTCTGGGAGATGACTATGAATCATTACATAGAATTCCCAATCCCTATATTTTTGTCGACCTGAATTTTTGATTTCCTTCACAGGCTAATAGTACACTATTTCAAAGTCTGATTCTTTTTGTGCAGCAAAATAACTTTGTACATGTATACTTATATTGTATTTAATTTATATTTTAACATATTTAACATGTATTGGTCAACCTGCCATCTGGGGGAGGGGATGGGGGGAAAGAGAGGAAAAATTGAAACAAAAGTTTTGGCAGTTGTCAATGCTGTAAAATTACCCATGCATATAACTTGTAAATAAAAAGCTATAATTAAAATTAAAAAAAAAAGAAAGAAAAGGGAGGAATTAAAATAGCTGATATAAAGTTCCAATTAAGATTAAACAGCATAAAGTTGTAGTAGTCTAAAACCTATTGTATGACTTAACTGTATATGATAATATAAGTAGAGAAGATAGATGATGAAGTATTCCAGGACTGATATTTGCAAGGAATGAAAGATAAAATCAGGGGGAAAGGCATTCTGAGAAAAGTTAGTGCTTTATTCATTTGATCAGGAAGGAAGATGAATGAGTCATAGAGAGTGATTCATGCAAAATTACATCTTAAAGAAAAGAACAAGTAAAATACCATTTTCCATAACATATAAAGGTTTCACAAGAAATTTGAATCTAATTTACATCAGAAATCCCAGACACAGCTACTTTCCAATTTCTGAGGACAACAATGGAAGTCTTTATTTGAGGCCCTATACTAAAATAGAATAGTTAAACCTATAACATCAACTCCAGTCCATCTAACTCCCACACATCCTGAGAAGTTTTCTTTTTAAATCTACAAAAGTAATGTGAACTTTCTTTCAGAGGTCAAACTATTGGGTACAACAAAAGATGCATGGAATTATTAAAATAACTAGAATAATTAGTATATGTTAGGAATTTTAATAGAAAATCTTCTCTCTCTTGTCCATATGTAAGTATTTATGCATTAAGAATATTAGTTTGAAAGTATGTTTTATTCTCTTATAGAAAAGGGGGAAGTATTAACTCACTTTAGCACAAATTGTCCAAAAATGATACTATTTTCTTAATCCAATATAACTTTTAATATAAGAGAAAGTAAAATAGGTAACAAAAATGATATAACTAAATAAGAACAAGATCATTCTTCTTCTTCTCCCCTCTATCCCCCCTCTCCAAGGCAACTGTGGTTAAGTGACTTGCCCAGGGTCACACAGCTAGGAAAGTTTTAGTGTCTGAGGCCAGATTTGGACTCAGTTCATCCTGACTTCAGGGCTGGTCCTCTATCCACTTCACCACCTAAGTGTTGATACTTGAATATGGTCCTCTCACCTCAGATGCAGGAGTATTTCTATTAAGTATTAATAGAATATTAGTACATAATCATCAGTATCTGTTCATTCCTTGAAAATAACTGTTCAATCTATTCCTGAAAATCTGGGTTAAATTAGCTCCCAAAAGATTCCAGGCAATGCTCTAAACCTTTAACTTATTGAACAATTTAATCTTTCTTGGTAGAGGGACTTTCTTCAGTGTGAGTCCTTTAGTGAATGAAATAATGGATCTATACACTTTACCACCAATAAAATAAATATGTAAACAAAAAAGATAGATAATAAATAGATAATAGGGATAAAAAAGGAATATAGTTTTTTCACTTAGTCACCTGGAAGTATCTCTGGATCATAATAATATCTGTTTTAAAGTATAGTTTCAAAAATCTTATTTCTAATGAGAAAAAATAATATATCTATACTAGGACTTAGCTGGATTCTAATACATAACTCAGTTTATCTTGTTACCATGGTAATATAGGTTATTACAAATTATGCTAAAACCCTACAATGAATATCATGAAAGAGCCCTCAATTTACCAGGGAAATTACCTTAATGTTCTTTGTATTCAACTCCCCCACTTTATAATACAATCAAAATCATTTTTGAGGAGAAAAAAAATACAGGGGAAAAGTTATGAACTAATTCTACGGAATGTTTTTGGAAGAAAAATCTTAGTTGGGGAGATAGCCCCCTCTTCTGCCTTTTTGTTGTTGTTGTTCTAAATGACAATACAAGTTTGAGAAAATTCACACCAGCAAAATGTCACTCCTCTTTTGAAGAATTTCTCTCCAATTTCTTTCACTATTTCTAGGAGTTGCTGCAAAATAAATATATCACAAATAAAGAAGACTGGATAACATAGTAATATTTGAGTGTAAGTAACATTACATAAGGTAGCAGGACAATTTTTTAAAAAAGGAATGGGAAAAGATAAATGGATTGACAGTTGACACTTTGTTTTCAAAGGGCAGTTCTACTGAGAAGAATGGACTAATCAATTAATATCCCATCCCATTATCCTTAAAAAAAATTCATAAATAGTTTTTTTTTAAATAAAGGTCAAGAGGACAAATATTCCTCTGGCTACTTGTTCTGCTTTGTTATCAAGATCCCCTGGAAATTTAACACTAGGAATAACACTGGAATTCATAAAATAAAGAATAGAAGTTGATATTGTTTCTGATCTTGAAAAGTTTGTCCATTTTCTAATATACAACAATTATTTTACATTTATGATTTGCAATTTGCAATGGTTTTCATGTAACTAACTAATTTTGTAAGAGGGCAAAGTAATTATACTCTACAAACCTCTGTGTCTTTATCAATTTAAAAGAGAAAGTAGTTTGGGCAATCTACCTTCACAGAACTATTTGTTTTTGTTTTTGAGAAAATACTTTATAACACTAAGACTCCTACAAGTGAGTTAGTTATTATTGCTGTCCCACTGAATTCTCCCCAAAGTACTTTCTGGTTAGTATTATTTCCTTTTCATCAATTAAAAAAAAAGTCTGAAACTCAGAAATATAAAATGGTCGCCCCAATAAATATCTCAATCAGAATTCATAGATCTGATTCCAAGTTTAATGCTACCCCCTACTTCTCATCAAATTGAAATTCAAACTATTAAAAAGAATGATTGTGAACTACAATAAAACTATACTTACTTTGTTACAATTATCTAGCAAATTTGCCAGCCTCAAAACCAATCTCAGACAAAACAAAACAAACAAGCAACAACAACAACAACAAAAACCATTGTTTATCATTTCCAGATAAGTGTGTTGTCAGAAAAGGAGGAAAGGATTTGAGTGTGCCCTGACAGGACTATTTTCTGAAAACCAGTGGCGAGACCCATTACCTGAACTCTGTTAATTTGTTAATGAAACATGTAAAAGCAGCTACTTTCCTTCTTGAAAGGAAGGACACAAGCATCTAGGGGATTGGGATTAAACTCATTCAGAATGTGGCCATGAGGTAAGAACTGAAAGATAAATGAGGGATTCTGAGAGGCATAGGTGAAGAGAGTGATCATTCTAGGCATAGGGGACAGCCAGTGCAAAGACCCACAAAAAGGGAAGTAATCCTTTGTGTAAGTAATAACAAAAAAGATAATTGTAAAGCATGCTCCCCTCAAAAAAAAAACATATGGGAAGAAACTTTCTTCCATTTGTTTGCAGAGGTGGGAGACTTGGAAAGATTAGGAACTATCAATGTACTTATCAGTTTTGTAGATTTTTTTTCTCTTATTCTTTTTTTAGATAAAAATATCCCTGGTTATATGATATAGCTCTATAAGAGTGGGGCAAAAAAGGATGGTGGAGAAAATTTAGTGATGGAGAAACAAGTACACATTAATGATTTTTTTCAAAAGACTGTGTAGCAGGACTAAAAAGTACATGGAGTAGAAAATTATGAAACAGAAAAACACAAAATTTCCTGGAGTCTTATGCAGCCTCATTTGCTTCCATTTTTGTAATGACAAAGACAGTTGTAAAAAAGCAGGCAGAAAGTATAAAGGCTGACACATTTTTAGTTCAAATATACACATTAATTTAACTTTTGATACTTCATGTGAAGCCATCATACAGATGGTTTGATAAACTGCAGGTAGAAGTGGACTATATAAATATTAAAAATCCAGATGAATAATTCTTTAACATTGAATAAGTATAATATAGAGAGGATGTAAGGGTGGGAGGGAAAGAACAAAAATATCCCCAAGCAGGGAATGCACCAATGGGTCACAGTTTTTACTAGAGGAAGATATACTTAAATAAATAAATAATCAATCAGAATGGTTGTATACACTGAACCCCATTACAAGCATGTGGAACTATGAAGTCCTATTAAGTGCAGTTAGGTTTAAATGCATATTAAATGTCAATAGAATAACTATCATGCTTATCTGGACCCACTTCTAAACTTCCTTCAGTATTCTTTTGTTTATTATTTTAAATGTTACTTGATGTGCTTTTCTTTATTTTCTCATTTTTTTATATCACTGTCAGTGCTTCCAGTCTTAGAATGTTTTCCCATATACACAGTTAGAACTTCCTTATGACAAAATGTGCTTAGCACAGCCAGGCAAAACATATGTACATGGCTACAGTATTTTTCTCATGATAACCACAGATGGGTTAAGGAATAGTTGAACGTGTCTTTAGTAATGCAAGGAAAAAAATAATTTGCAAATAAGCTACTTTGATCTATGGGACAGTCTATAAGTGACTTTTATGTTACCTCTGTACAATATTATTTCATGCTATTGTTATTTTAAATTGGATACACCTAAAATAACTATGAACCAGAAGAGAGGTGGGTGGTCAAGGGACCAAAACAAGAAAGAATTGTAAAATAATATTATGCAAATTATTCTCCTGGCTCTACTCATTTAATTTAGCTCTATTGCATACAAGTCTTACCAAGTTTCTTTTAAATCTTTCCTTGTATCATTTCTTATGGAACAATACTCATTAAATAAAAAAATAAATCACAACTTCTTCATTCATTTATTCATTCCTCAATTGAAAACATTTTACTTTTTGATTTTTGCTGCGATGTAATTTTGGATATATAATCCTGTCTCTCTACCTTTGAATTTTTTGAAGTATATTCCTCCTTGTGCTTCCCTGACTCAAAAGATACGCACACTTCAAAGAAGAGAAAATTTAAAATACCTTATCTAATCACAGAAAAGGAAACTAAATAAGAAATAAATATATTGTTCTTTGTAAAATGCCCTACTGATTTCTAGAAAACTCAGTTTCATAGTTTCAACATCACATCATTAGTCCCTTCAACAATTGTTATATTCTTTTTTGTCATCTTAACTAAGGATATGAGTGGGAAGAAGAAATTTAGAGCTGTTTTCATCTATATTTCTCTTATGAATAGTGATATTAAATATTCTTAATTTACATATTTTTATTTTTCATTATTCATATAATAGGATCATAGATTTTAAGCTTGAAGGAACCCCAAGTTTTATCTAGTCCCTACCATTTTCTGGATGTGTAAACTAAAGATATAGAGGTTAACTTAGCCAAAATCACATAGGTAGTAAGTGATAAAACTCATATTCAAACCCAGGTCTTTCAATCCTAAATGTTAGCTCTCATACTTTCCATTATACCATGATATCTTTCTCTTTTAAGAATGGTCTTTGCAGATATGAGCAGACAATTTTCAGATGATGAAGTTAGAACTATCTATAATCATATGAAAAAAAATATACTAAATCACTACTGAATAGAGAAATGCAAATCAAAACAACTCTGAGGTACTAGTTCAGACTTCTCAGATTGGATAAAATGACAGGAAAAGATGATAATAAATGTCAGAGGAGATATGGAAATATTGGGACACTAATGCACTGTTGATGGAATTGTAAAATGATCCAACCATTCTGGAGAGCAATTTGGAACTGAACCCAAAGGGCTATAAAACTATGCATACCCTTTAACCCAGCTATGCCACTACTGAGTCTATATCCCAAGGAAATCATAAAGAAGGGAAAAGGATCCACATGTGCAAAAATGTTTGTAGCAGATTTTTTGTGGTGGCAAAGAATTAAAAAGTAAATTAATTAATAGGAGAATGGCTAAAGAAGTTATGGCATATGCAAATACTAGAATATTATTGTTCCATAAAGAAATGATGAACAAGCTAACTTTAGAAATACTTGGAAACATTTACATGAACTAATGTTGAATGAAAAAAAAGGAGAACTAGGAATACACTGTACACACTAAGAGAAGAGTGAGGGATGATCAATTACGACAAACTTGGTTCTTCTCAGGGGTTCAGTGATCCAAGGCAATCCCAATCAACTTCAGATACAAAATGCCATCTGCATTTAGAAAGAGAACTATGGAGACTGAATGTAAATCAACACATGATACATTCACTTTTCTTTTTCTTTTTCTTCTATTTTTTTCCTCGTGGAAAAACCTCGTGGTTTTTCCCTTTTGTTCTGATTTTTCTCTCCCAACATGATTTATAAGATCTGTATTAAAATTAATGTACATGTATAACTAGAAAAAATAAAACAATAGACAACAAAAATTATCAATTGGGAAATGGTTCTTGTTCTTGTATATTTGTATCAATTTCTTATAAGTTACATAATATAAAAAAAGAGATTATTGTGTTAATAAAAATTTAGGAAGGAGTTTGGGAAACAGACTTCCTTAAAGAACCTACACTGCCAAGACATTCTTGATTCAGTGTTTTAAGAGTCTTCAGCCATACAATTTTATATAAGTACAAAGTTGCACATCATTAATATGATAAATTCTTTGTCCATGAAAACCAATAAAAAGCAATGGAAAATTAAAAAAAAAACACATTTGTACTACATGGTTCCCTTCAGTTATTAATGTAAAATAAGTAAAAAATAAAACAGGTATATAATCTAAGCTCTGTATTATTATTCTTATATAATCTAAGCTCTGTATTATTATTCTTATATAATCTAAGCTCTGTAATACAGAACTTAGATTATATTCATTATTCATAGAATGCTAAGCAACGATAACAACCACAAAACTTAGAGCAAGTCTTCTGTGACCTTGGAGAGGTTTTATTGGATGACTTATGAGGAGATTTGACCAGAATTGTACAGCATGAGAAAGAATGAATAGGATATAATTTATTTTTGTGAAAGGAATATTTAAAATTAAGGATATATTGAAAGATTTAAATCAAATTAGATCCATTAGGAAGCTTTCAATCCAGGTGTGTGAGTCAAGGGTATAGGAAGTACTGAGTCCTTAGTACTTAGTTAATTTTTTGCTTTTTGCAAAATCAAAAAATAATCCATAGAGAACAATTTTATAACAAATTGTATTTCTAAAGTAATGATGTGAAAATAAACTATTTTGAAAGCTGTAAGAATATTGATCAACAACAATGACCATCCATGATAACAAAAGCACAATAATGAAATATGCTACCCACTTCCTGATAAAGAAATGATACATTCAGAATTTAAATTAAGATATATATTTGAGTACTGTCAGTGAAAAAAATTTTTTTGTTTGCCTATGCATAATCTTCACAGAAGATGTGTTTTTCTTTTTGCTAATGAGGATTGGAAACAAAAATAGACCTCTATATTTTAGCCCTTTACTTGAAATAAATAAACAAGTGCTAAAGGAACAAGCAGAAAGTTTTACTATATATTACAGGCAAACACTGTGCTTTTTTATTGTGAGGGCTAACTGAGATGGCTTTAGGACTAATGGAACACAAATAGACAGAGGATTTGGTAGCCCTTATGTTTTTCCCATGAATAATTTACTTTGAATGAGTGATTATGTGTTATTTAGATATGTGTGCATCTAAATGTCATCCAGGTTGGTTCCCACTTGAATGGATAACTACCCAGTTTCACATTAAATATCTAATATATGTTTGGTCTAGTTGTTAGCTCTACTTAGTTTGAATTGTATCTACAAAATGGGATTAACAAAAATTCCTTATTCTTGATATAACTGACATACTGAATGTAAAGCTCTTTGTAAACTGAAGCAATATGCACTAGACAAAGAAAATTGGGAAGATGAGAAACTTTAATAAGTTGTTGAAGTAGACTTCTTGGACTACTTAGTAGTCTAATTAGTAGAAGTAGACTACTTAGGCAATTTAGAAATGGAAAAAAATATTTCTCCTTTTATATTTGAAATATTTTAACATAATATTACAGACTCTACATATCTTTGACATTCACATCTTGTTCTAATCAAACCCCTTTCCCTGAATTGAATGCAAGTTAACAGGAACTTCTTACAGAAGATATTTAATTTTCAAAGACACATCAAATGATAAAGATACACATTCCAATTATTTAATTCTTAACATTGTAGGATCATTTTCATAAGCTATCCTGAATCTAAAAGGCTACTATTAAAATCCTATCACCAATTAATTCTTTAAAAATTCTTGATATTGATTTTGAGAGTAAAAAGAAATGTTTTTAAATGACCAAAATTTGCTGAATTATAATAATAATGTAACTATATATGACTTTGCAATATACATTTCCTTCAAAGTTGTCTGCAAATTTAATTTTGGATCAGCATATTTAATAAAGAGTTCAATACATAAAGAAATGTTGCTGTTAATTTTTTTTTGTTAAAGTATTATTTCATGATTTAATCATTCACCTACATGAATGTGCATATGTTAGACACATCACTAGGGAAATTATATATGAAATTTATTAATAAAATTTAACATTATATGTTTATGTACACATCTGTCAGATTGACTAGAATGACAGGCAAAGATAATGCTGAATATTGGAGGGAATGTGGGAAAACTGGGACACTGATACATTGTTGGTGGAATTGTGAATACATCCAGCCATTCTAGAGAGTGATTTGGAACTATGCTCAAAAAGTTATCAAACTGTGCACAATCTTTGATCCAGCAGTGTTATTACTGGGCTTATATCCCAAGGAGATCTTAAAGGAAGGAAAAGGACTTGTATGTACAAGAATGTTTGTGGCAGCCCTCTTTGTAGTAGCCAGAAACTGGAAACTGAGTAGATGCCCATCAATTGGACAATGACTGAATAAATTGTGGTATATGAATGCTATGGAATATTATTGTTCTGTAAGAAATGACCAGCAGGATGATTTCAGAAAGGCCTAGAAAGACTTACATGAACTAATGCTGAGTGAAATGAGCAGGACCAGGAGATCATTATATACTTCAACAATAATACTATATGATGATGGACGTGGCCCTCTTCAACAATGAGATGAACCAAATCAGTTCCAATAGAGTAGTAATGAATTGAACCAGCTACACCCAGTGAAAGAACTATGGGAGATGAGTGTGAACCACTACATAGAATTCCCAATCCCTATATTTTTGTCCATCTGCATTTTTTATTTCCTTCACAGGTTAATTGTACATTATTTCAAAGTCTGATTCTTCTTGTGCAGCAGAACAACTGTATGGACATGTATACATATATTTTATTTAACATATACTTTAATATATTTAACATGTATTGGTCTACCTGTCATCTGGGGGAAGGGGTGGGGAGAAGGAGGGGAAAAATTGGAATGAAAGGTTTTGCAAATGTCAATGCTGAAAATTTACCCATGCATATATCTTGTAAATAAAAAGCCATAAATAAAAAAATGTTATGTATTTATAAGTATATCTGTGCATAATATCAATGTACACATATGTTTATATATATATATATATATATATATGTTCAATTCAGCTTATCTTAAAACCAGCAAAATTATAGTAATAATATAAAAAATCACCTCATTTGATTATTTTTTTACTATTCTTTTGAATGCTCATAGTAAAATTTGCAATTACATTTTTTTTCAAAAGAAGATTTTGAACACTTAATGTTACATAGAATTAGTGTATTATACAAACACAAAAAGCAGAAAATATGAAGGAAAATATACTCTAAAACTTTAGCACTATCTTTGCTTAAATGAAATCATTACAAAGGAGTCGTTATTTTCCTCATCCTTCCACTCTATACTTTGGAATTGCTTTAAGTCACAAAAGAAGAGATGAGAACGCAATTGTAAGTGATAAAAAGCAGAATTCAATAACCAGATTAAACATTAATTTATTGAGCACATTTAGAAATTTTGAAAATCTATCTTTATATGATTACCTCTCTCCTCTCTCTCCCTCTTTCTCCCTTTCTCCCCTTCTCTCTTTCTCTCTCTCTCTCTCTCTCTCTCTCTCTCTCTCTCTCTCTCTCTCTCTCTTAGTGTGGAAGTATCTAGTGCCACATATGGGGCTGAGTGAAATGAGCAGGACCAGGAGATCATTATATACTTCAACAATAATACTATATGATGATGGACGTGGCCCTCTTCAACAATTAGATGAACCAAATCAGTTCCAATAGAGTAGTAATGAATTGAACCAGCTACACCCAGTGAAAGAACTTTGGGAGATGAGTGTGAACCACTACATAGAATTCCCAATCCCTATATTTTTGTCCATCTCCATTGATATAAGTGTCCTCAAACACTTATATCAATACAAATGTGATAAAGTTTTTTTTCCTAATATTTTGAGAACAGTTAAGAGTAAGAGAGATAGAAAAGATATTCTGACTCAAAATTTCATAAATAAGCTTTAACTCTTATAGTGGCAGAAAATCATTCTTCCATTATCTTTATATAACAATTATCTAATAATAACAGTCATTTTATAAATCATGTGGACCTTCTTAGATCATTGCATTGAAATCAAAAGATGAAAATATTCATAAATTAAATTTTTGTGAGAGAAAATTTCACAGAATCTACTTTCTGTTACCTTTGCTCAGGCAGATACAGAATAGCAAATGCTCTAAGAAATATATTTTGCCTATGGAAAAAGATTTTCATATCAAATACTTATAGTGAAAAAATACATTTCCTTTGTTAACCAGGAACAGATATCTACAAAGTTACCCATTATAAAAGTCATTTAAAAATGTGTGTTTATTCAACTGGAAATAAAATAAAGCCATTACAATTAAGCTATATTTAATTACTTTGACATTGTAAATATTAAATATCTTATTCTGATATTTAGGATTCTGTCCTTTCATCAAGTCCCTTTTCCTAAGGGAAAATGGAATGTTTTAATCCAATTAAAAATAAAATTAACCTTATGTGGTGAAGAGGGTATATTGATCTTTTCTCCAAAATGATAGTAATGTTCTGTCATTCTCAGAGACTTCTTTTAATCTAATCATAATAGAAAAGAAAAAAAAATTCTCTTTCTAGTTGTATGTCACAAAATCTAGATCAAATTAATTACAACACTAATATAAATCTTCAAGTTCTATTTTTCCTCCTTGAAGATTATCTTCAAAGGTTATCTTCTGTACTTAAATTTCTCCCATTGCTTTCCTCTTCTTCATCCATATTTCAAATTCCCTCAATTCTCTTCTTTATTTCTATTATCCCTATTTGGTTTCCCAGAGTTAATCATTTACATATAGGCTCCTTAAAATTAGGTATTTTTACTTGTTGACTTTACTCAACTCTTGATCTGCTACTTCCTTATCATGTAAACCACTGATGAGGAAAATTATGAGTTCTTTTAAAATTCATGCTCCTTGACTTTCATAAACAGTCACTATTACTTGGTCTTTTTTTGACTGATCCTCTATTGTTTTCTTCCAACAGCTTTTTAAATCTAAACTTTGTGCTGTCCTCCAATTTTCAATTCCTTTATTCTCATTACTGATTGTTTCATCTTTATTGTGATAATCAGGGATATTTGAAATAAGTTTTCTTTGACCCTATTACTACTACCTTATATTCTTACAATTTAGCTTCCATTCTGATGGTTTTATGGAAAAGTTAATAGTAGCTTATTAATCATTATTTTTTCTCTTTTCATTCTCTTTGAAATCAATTTAGTATTTGAGTCCATTGTTTATCTACCAATACTTTTTTCCTTTGTTACCAATGATATCTCCAAGTTCCCCTCTTTCTTTTTTGAGACTTTTTTTTTTCTGACTTTCTTTTTCTCTTCCTTTTCCCACCAAATAAAGGTTAATTTGTTAAATTCTATTATTAGCCCTGGAATTCTTTCTATATCCTTTATCCATGGCCATGAGTTTCATAGGATAAAGGTTCCCAATGCCTCTGATAATAATCATCCCTCTACTATTAGTATCAACATGTACCTTAGGCAGGAAATTACATAAGCTATGCTTGAGAACATAATTATTAGTGACCAGGTTAGGTCTCTCTGATATAGTTCTATTGTCTTAGGTTTAGAAATTCTTGGACTTAACAATAGCTACAGAGACATCAACTATTTGGATATTATCCCCAAAAAGAGACAAATGAATAAAATATGTAAATGTTGTATTTGTTGAGCACTCTTGGGAGTAGTGACTGATAGGTCATGACCATTGACAATCCATCTAGCTCACAAATCATTCTATCTTCACTCCCTCCAAACTCTGCAGTTCAAAGAACTCACTACTAGATTTTCATTTTTTAATGTTCCTCCGTCCTGTTTTACAACATGACTAATATGAAAATATTTTGCATGATTGCACATATATAACCTGTATCTCATTGCTTATGGTCTCAAGGAAGTGGGAGGGAAGGGAATGAGGAAGAAGATTTGGAATTCAAAATGCTTTTAAAATGAATGTTGAATTTTGTTTGTACATGTATTTGGGAAAATATTATTTTTAGAAAATAAAATATTAAAATTAGAAACATTCATGAATGAATGAATAAGTAAATGGATAAGTAAATACTTGCCCCATTGTTACTCAGCCTTTAATTTCCTAGTTAAAGCATGCCCAAGGAAAAAAATATTATAGCAATCAACCAATATTAGGACAGCTGTCTTAAGAAGCCATATTTTTTAATAGCTTTCTCCTTTTCCTTCACACTCTATTAATCTCTACTCATTACATAGACAGATTATTTCAAATTCTCAAATCCTTTTATTTAATCTTTGTTTGAGATACAGTTTTATAACTTTTCATCGGATATGTTACTCTCAAAGTAATGTCAAATCTACTATGAGGAGAACTAAATTTAATTCTACAAAAAATTACTTTGCATTCACAATGGCACCCTATCAAGTCAAGCAAAAATAGTCAGAGCCATCTTTTATTTCTCTCTTATCCTTTCATAATACCTTGTATGTATATCATTCACAGATTAAATATTATTTTGTATTATATTTATTTGTATATAAATCATACCTTGAAATATAACAAGTTCAGGATTGTGATATGGCACTGTTGTAATTTAACAAAAGTATTGCTGAGATCTTTAATAAATTCAACTCTCTCTGATTCAATTAGACATTGGGTCTAATTTATATTATCCTACATTCTCCTTCTGATCAAATTTACATAGAATACTTGAATGCCCATTAATTAAATTTAAATATTATCTTGAACTTCTGCATTCCTCTAATACAATAACTGCTTGTTATAAGGATAGCTAATAGTTTCTCTTATTTATCTAAAAATGGAAAGTAGTTTTTTTACCTTTACTACTTAATCTGTGAGAATATAATCAGGAAATAGATATGAAAATTGCTCTCATTTTAATGATTGGCTTGGTTTTATTCATGGATTTTTAGATATACTCAGGGAATCAGAATTAATCTGTCATTTTTGAATTTAAAGGGAATGCTCTACATATTGAAAAGGATTTCTTACTTAAGGGGACATCCTTCCAGAATTCCCTAAAACCTCTAGTGTTTCACTGCCAGAGTTCATGATTTATAGCTTCTTAAATTTTATTAAGAACAATAAAGTCTCTCGAATTGTAGCAGAGAAAACATAATTCTGTGGAATGGAAAAAATGCCCCCATTATCAAAGAAAGTTAGGAACTATTGGACAGAGGCAATAAACAGAAGGAAAAACAATCGAGATTGCTATTGATTACAGAATAGAGAAAATGGAAAAAAGAATCTGATGCTAAATCATCAATCTTATTTTTAATTTTTATTATAGCTTTTTATTTCCAAGATATATACATGGGTAATTTTTCAGGATTGAAATTGCAAAACCTTTTGTTCCAATTTTTCCCCTCCTTCTCCCCTCCCCCTCCTCCAGATGGCAGGTTGACCAACACATGTTAAACATGTTAAAGCATATGTTAAATACAATATATGTATACATGTCCATACAGTTATTTTGCTGTACAAAAAGAATCAGACTTTGAAATAGTGTACAATTAACCTGCGAAGGAAATCAAAAATGCAGACAGACAAAGATAGAGGGATTGGGAATTTTATGTAGTGGTTCATACTCATTTCCCAGAGTTCTTTCACTGGGTATAACTGGTTCAATTCATTACTGCTCTATTGGAACTGATTTGGTTCATCTCATTGTTGAAGAGGGCCACGTCCATCATCATATAGTATTGTTGTTGAAGTATATAATGATCTCCTGGTCCTGCTCATTTCACTCAGCATTAGTTCATGTAAGTCTCTCTAGGCCTTTCTAAATCATCTTGCTGGTCATTTCTTACAGAACAATAATATTCGATAGAATTCATACACCGCAATTTATTCAGTCATTGTCCAATTGATGGGCATCCACTCAGTTTCCAGTTTCTGGCTACTACAAAGAGGGCTGCCACAAACATTCTTGCATATACAAGTCCCTTTCCCTTCTTTAAGATGTCCTTGGGATATAAGCCCAGTAATACTGGATCAAAGATTGTGCACAGTTTGATAACTTTTTGAGCATAGTTCCAAATCACTCTCCAGAATGGTTGGATGTATTCACAATTCCACCAACAATGTATCAGTGTCCCAGTTTTTCCACATCCCCTCCAACATTCCACATTATATTTCCCTGTCATTCTAGCCAAACTGACAGGTGTGTAGTGATATCTCAGAGTTGTCTTAAATTGCATTTCTCTGTAAATCATCAATTTATAGCTGAAAGAAGCCTTTAAAAATCATCTAGTCCAAATCTTTCATTTTATAGATGAGAAAACTGAGGTTGATTGAATATTTTTTCTCATTGTTCTATAGTTAATAAAAATCCTGATTGGAACTAGAATTCAGGTCCAGTAGAAATATTGGAATTATAAGACAAAGTATTCAAAATGGGAACTGCACTCAAAGAAGAAAAAAGATAATATAATTCAAACACATTAAGCAAAATTGCTGTAGTTGAGAAATCATGGTGGACACTTGGTCTATTAGTTACATTCATAATCTAACATAGACTAATATTATAATACTGATAATTGCTTCACTTTTCACTAACCATTTTTCTCTTGCAGTAGGTAATAAAAGTTATTTTAAAATGTATCTTTTATCTTCTGTACAAAATTTTATGCTATTAAGAAACTTTAAATATTTTTTTATGGAGTAATCATTTAAAATTGTGTTTTTCATAATGATTAGGTGAACTAGAAAGAATAGATTTGTATATATGCATGTATGTGTTAACCAATATATATATGGGCTGAAATATAGAACACCTTAATATATAAACCAATTTGAAAATATGAAATGCCATTTAAACCCTAAATAATTATGAATCAAATTAATTCATATTAACATGCTAATTTTCTACATATAATTATGAAAAATGAAAAAAATTGATTCATATATCACACCTACACTATGAAAATTTGTCTTTTCCTCCTCCTGTCTTTGAAAGTATGTATTATTTTTTAAACAATAATCAAAAATAATATTTTTCACATTTTTAAAATTTTCTTTCCTTTAACCTTCTGTGTTTTGTTACTGAATCTATGTCTATTCTATGCCCATATTAGTATTGAACATTTTATAGTATAAATTAGATGAGAATAGAAAAATATATTTTATTCACCTGCATATATGATTAGTATACTTTGATACAAATAATAATTATGTAGATTTTGTTACTTAAAAAGAAATTACTGAGAATCTTTTCTGCAAAAAAAAATTTATTTCAATAAAAATGAAGACATGTTTTATTTGAATATTTATTTATTTATATAACATCAAAAGAACTTGAGGAAGTAGATCAATACACTTGGTAGAACTTAGCAGATGATTTTCAAGAAGACATAAACCCAAAAGTCAAAGAGCAGGAAAAGCTGTGACTGTATCACAATCCCCATTTATAATTTAAAAGAATACTCATACTGATGAAGTCCCTGATCTTTCAATGTATCCTGAATATTTAAAAGAATCAATGTTGAAAACAATGAAAAAGAATAGGAAAAAATCATTTTGAAGAAATTATGTTTCATCGTACATGGCAGGAAATCAAATGATGTAATGCATTCTTCCAATTCATACTACAAATATTAGCATCTTTATATTACCATTGAGAGAAAATATCAAACATCAAAATCAGAGTCCCATTTACTATTTACATTTTTAGCACATTTTCTTTCATTTCCTTTCTGCCTCAACCAAAGAAGGCAGGGGATAAAATCATACTACTCAGAAGCTATAAGACCAACAAGCATGAACTATAGTCTTCAGTGAAGACTATTTAGTAAAATAATTGAATTTTGTTACTTTCCCTAGGTTCCCATGGGAAACACATGTATACAAACATGCATGCATACACAAGATGAGCAAATAGCATTTGTGAATAAAATCCTTAGGTTTGGAAATTAATGACATAGCATGGTTAATATGAGTAATAGGCTCTGATGGATTAATTGATTAACAAAGAGGAAAGGGTGAAAAAGAAAGGATTGTTTTCCTTACTTTATTAAGTATTCCAGAAAAGCTTATTTAAATCTGTAAGGAGTCTCTCCACCCAAAAACTAGAAGTGTTTTTTTGTTTATTTGTTTTTAAATCAAGCCTATTTTAGGTAACATACCATGATACCCTGAAGAAGAAATTGAAAATAGCATGTTTCAACTAAGGCAAATCACCACCACTACTCTGATGATAGCCTAGATTCCTGAACACAAGAACTTTCCTAGTAGCAATGTCTCTTAAATCACCAGAATTGCTCCTAAATAAGTCCCTATGGTCACCATTATAAGGAAAAATAATTGCAGAAAGGAGCCTACCATCCTTGCTATCACCAGTAACAATTGATAACCAATTGCCAATAGCAGGAGGATAGGCACCAGAGTCCTGGAAATAGCAGCAATCCTCAGACTAGTAAGCCCATTTCCAGATCATCACCATCATCCGGGACATCAGACCCTGTGAAGAAGAAACCAGGTATTCTCACACTCAAATGCAAGGCAGTTTGATTGGCAGGCAAACCAACTTATTTAAAGCAACAAGGAATTTTGAGAGCAAAGGTATCATGTACCAAACAAGTCAAACCCAGCACCACTACATTAAGCACCATCTTTTATTAGACCCTAAGAATGATATCCTAAGGCCCTAAATGCAAATATCTTTGACATAGCAATACTTACAGGTCTTCTATGATCATTCTTGGAAGCAACCTCTGCAGATACTATACCCATAGATATTTAAGACCCTGAAAAAATAACATTTTCCGGAAAAGCCCTTGGCACTTTCAGATGGTACAACATCAGAAAATAATATGATTTCACAAGAAAAATGACATCACAAGAAAAAAGAAGAAATAATACCATCATCTTTGCCACCTCACCCTAACTGCCATGAGAATTTTCCTATTGACTTTCAATTGAAACTTTCTATGTGTTAGCTCCCCCGTTAGAATATGAGCTCTTTGAGAGTAAGGTTTTTCTTGCTTTTTCATTTATATTCCCCATAAATTCATACAGTTCTTTACATATAGTAAGCACTTAAGAGATGTCTTATTTCATTCATTAATTGATTCATATAAATGCCCATATTACATATTCTCAAAATTAAAAATAAAACTTGCATTTTCCTTTATAAAGTATTAGACTATGTTTTATTCAGATTCACTATTAAATTCTAATACTAATCACATATGCAACTACAAACTAAAATAAATTAAACATTTGGGTTAAGCAAGATGATTTCAAGGAAAGAGCAAAGATTCTATTGTGAATATGGACAAATCACTTAAATTCCCTGGGCCACAGTTTCTCATTGGTACAAAGACAGGATTCAGCCAGATCATCTCTAAGGTACCTTCCAGAGCTTTATTTAGAGGATCCTATGAGTAAAACTCCTAATTAGGAAAATCTAATTTTATATTGATGCAATATTTTAGCAAAAGTTCAGAATTTTATATAAAATCCTGTGCCTAACCCTTTAAGTGGTAATTACAAAACCTAATTCATAAACTTGGAAATTCAACTGATAAATTACCTGTTGCACATACATCCATAAGTATATTCAGAACTATAGCACATCAAAGCACAATATTGTTATTAGTATCTTGACTACTGAAAAGGCAACTGAAGTTTATGAATAGCAATTTTAAGTCTAGTTAATCTAGTTAAAACTTTAGTGCTACCTTATTTTGTGGACATTTAGTAAGTTATAATATTGTTGTTCTGCTTCATGAAATCATTTTTAAATTATATGGGATCTTAAGAGGTCATTGAGTCCTTCATCCTCCTCCAAATATGACTATATGAAAATTTCAAACAGATGGCTATCTGTTCTATTTTTAAAGGCCTGTGGGAAAACAGATTCTGCAATTTTTTTATTAACCTGTTTCTCCCTGCAATCTACTCTCAGTGCTATTCATTTTCATCTTATTTGAATTCTTAGCTATTAATGCTCCCCCCCTTACCACAATGATATATCTTTTACTTAGTTTTTCAACTTACCCTCAAGAAAAAAATATATTATGGGTTGGGATTGAAATAATAACTAAAAGAAAGTTTTGAGGAAGTAGAAAGTCATATCACTGGTAATATGTTCTCTCAGAAGTCTCAACACAAAAATAATTTTCTGTTAAATTTTTTGAGGTCAAAAATCTATCTGCAAGATCTATTTGGAAATCTAAGAATTTAAGCATGTTTTCATGAAATAAATGTTAGTTAAAATTAGTCTAGAATATTGTGAAAATAATTCTAGGAGTAGTTTAAAGTTAAAGAATAAGTAAAGAAATTATTCAGTTTGTACTAAAGTTCTATTTTTTCCTTCTCAGATATGGTTCAAGGAAGTTTCATTTGTTATTTGATTTTGAAGCAATGAGCACCACATGTATGTTGAAAAGAGTGCTAGATAGGTGGCAGAAGATGCAGATTCCCCTCCTGGAACTTCTATTGCTCTGTGATCATAGACAAGAAAATTCAACTTACTAAGTATCTTTCATCATCTATAAAATGAGAAGAATTGGACTAAGTAATTTCTAAGGTGATTCTAAAATTTATATCATCATCATCTTATTCATCACTATCATGCTTTATAATTAATTATTTATGTCTACATATATATTTGTATGTGTGTGTATATATATATATATATATCTGTACATAGCTATTGAAGCTTTATAAAGTGTTTTAAATTTATCATCTTATTTGATCCTCATAAGAACCTTGTGATATATGTACTATTATGTTCATTTTATAGATGAGAAAACTAGCTCAGAGAAGTTAATTGACTTTCCTAATCACACAACTAAGTATATGAAACAGGATTTAAATTAGTATCTAACTATTAATATATCTGAAGTGCTTCCTTGTTTAAGATTCTAAAAGATGTTTTCCCTCCATATTTTACCTATCCTTCCTCCCTGCATTAAAGAAGCCTTTTATTAAAGGACTGACAATCTGCAATGAACAAGATGATTTTTTTTCTGAGCTATTCATTTTTTTCCCTTAATCCTTATCTTTTTTTTCATCTTCTAACAGATATAGTTAAATAGTTTCTAGATAGTATACCACTAGTATAAATGACTAGGATCAATCCAAATAGATTCTGAGCCTGAGGACACTAAAAGAGCTATTAGAAGAGAAGGGGACTTTCAGCTTAGGGATATAATGGTTGAAAAGAAAGGGCTGGCAAGGTGTGCTTTGCCCTTTTTTAACTTTCAAATATTAAAATAGAGATGTAGCCAAAGAGGTGGGAAGCTGAGTACATGTGTTTTACCTAGGGAAGCTTAATAGTATTTTTAATTCATTTTTAATGTATTTTATATTTACACACTTGTTTGTATGTTATTTTTTCTTAGTGGAATTTATGCTCCTTGACAGTAGGGATTATTGTTTTTAATTTATATCTCTACTCCATATAATGATTGTTTAATAATTGTTGGGGTTTTGTTCATTGAAGGTGAAAAATTGCACATCATTCCTTACAATTCCTATGAGTACCATCATATTTTTCCTCCCCGGTACCATATCCATTATAAAAAAATATTATTACTTATATTGATAACCAACATCATTGAAACTTTTTACTATTGTAAAACATAGACATTCGCAATACAGAATATATTAATATTTCTATCCAATTATCCTGAATAATTTTCTGAATGTCATTCTATTATATTTCTGATCATTTGACTTATTAAAATCATTTTCAATTTCTAGATAGTTCTAGCTCCTCTACCAAATGTACCTATCTTCTGAAAATTCAGTAAATATGTATCCAGTAAGTGTATGAAAGAGGATGTGAACTTGTATCAAATTATTAATATATCTGGAGGGTTTCCTTGTTTAAGATTTTGAAAGATGTTTCCCTTCCATATTTTATCCATACTTATTTATAGAACTAGGAGGGAAAAAAATCCTTTCAGAAATGAATTGGACTAGCCTTCTTGAATTCCTTTCCAACAATGAAATTCTATAATTATGAAGTGCTCTATAGATTTAATTTTTATAAGTGAAATTCATATTCACACAATAAAATAAATACTTTTGGATAAGATCACCCAAACAAGATACATACAAACATGTAATTGTGACAGGATGAATCTTGAAACTGTCCTCCTTGAGTTTTGGAGTGAACTTTTGAAACTCTCACCCTTCCAGGCAGTTAAGTGTTTTCACTATGATTATCCCAGGACGACTCTCTACTTTGCTCTAACTTAAGCACTCTTATTCAGCTGGAGATCTGGACTCGCTATAACTTAAGTGGTCTCATTCAACTGGAAATCTAGGCCTGGGGACAGTGACAACATTGAAGTAAACTCATTCAATAGAAATCCTATTCTCAGATTTCTTATAAAAAGACAATTTAAACTCATATCTTTGCAGAAGTCTTTAGTAGTATGTATTGCCAAGGGACCTCTTGGCACAACTGCCTACCAGGACTCCTGAACACTGTGAAGAGACCTTCTCAGTGATAACTTCTTATTATTTCTCTGCCAGGATCTCTTATAACTGAGGAATCTATCTTCCTAGCAAAGCTGGCTTCTCAGCCAACAATAAATTTTCCTTTTGCCAGTCAGACTTTTTGCATTTGTGAATTTTTTCACATTGGACCTGCCTCTACAATCAAAGAGGGGATTCCCACAACTCTCTGCACCGCAACTAACCATATTAATAATATCAAGATAGAGGAAAAATTAGACCAGGTAGGATTAAGAATGGTATTTCCTTATTTAAACATTAATTAGTAAGCTCCCTAATTGAAAGAAAAACTAAAGGTGAGAGGGGTGTTCTGTTTGTTTGTAGAAGGACTATTTTAAGTTCAAGAACTTACAAGCAGGCAAGTATCTGACATGATCTTGATTTAAATAGAAATTGTAGCTGGACATAAAGGCAGATGATGAACTGCTAATTAACATCACAATATAATAAAATTCAACATGATAATTGAATGAATTCTATAGCATAGCTATTTAACTTAAGAAGTTATGACAATGTAAATATAAGTTAGAATGGAAAAAAAAAGATAGAATTAAAAATCCCGATAATCCCAAAACACCTTTGAAAAAGTTTCCAAACACTATTGTATTGGATGTGCAGAGGGTAAAACACCAAAGTTGTTTTAAAGTTAGGTGATCAAAGCTTTAGCCTAATTGATTTCTCCAAGAATTTAAAGTAGCAAATGCTGAGCAAAAATTGGAAAGACTTTCTAATTTATGATGATGGGGTCTAAAACCACAATTTGTGACAGATTAGCTATAAATTATAAACTGAGGAAGTAGAGAATATATTTGATAGGGGATTTGTTGGAGATATATAAAAAATAACCATATATTAAAAAGGTATGTAGAACAATAAGGAAACAATAGAGCTTCTTGATGACTGTGGGAGAGCACAAAGTAAATATCAGGTCAAATGGCTGCTCTGCTTTCATCTTTGCTGTAGAGATTTTTAGGAAGATAGCTATTCCTAACTTGTTCCCTAAAATCAATAATTTAGAAGTGCTAATATAAATTAGACTCAGACTTCCAGATCAATATTCATCAATATTTTAAATCAAATTGATAAATTTATAACTTCAAGACACTTTATTGGGAATATATAAAACATCTGTGATTTCAGTGTGAGATTCAATGTGAATTCCTTCCACAAATGTAAATGAAAACCTATAGATCATTTTGTAGAGAAGTCTGAGGGAGCTGCTGTTGGCACACAAAGATGAATGGACTTGAATAGTCATACAACTAGTGTCTGAGGGAAGTGACATCATCATCATCTCATCACCATCATCATCATTTAAGTCATCACTAATATCTATAACATCTTTACATATACAAAGTACTTTTTAAGTATCATCTTATTTGAACATCAAAACAATCCTGGAAAGTAAGTGCTATTATTATGCTCATTTTACAGATAGGAAAATTGAGGCAGACACATATTAATTAAGTGACTTACTCAGAGTCATAGAATTTGTAAGAGTTTCATGCTAGATTTATTTTGTCTACAATAGCAACCCAAGATTTCCTGACACCAGACACAGAATATTAATCCAATTATTGATACCTTTGCTGTAAATATTTTAGAATTCTATATTTCTATCCCCTTATTGAAATAGTTCATCTAGTTTGACATCCAATATCCTTGATAATCATTCATTCCAAAAAATGTATATGTAAAGTCATTCTCCATCTCTCTGAATTTCAGATAGGTAGTTCACTGTATAATTGGGCAGTCCATTTTAAATGGTGCTATTTATCGACAATTATTTCATAGACTTACCTGCAATTTGTAATGTGTACTTGTAATCCTTATTATGCTTTCTAGAATAAAAACAATCTGAACAAGAATATTGCATTAAGATTTTTCCCTGTCTTGAAGTCTCCAAAATCTTGCTGCCAATTTTAAAGTTTTTCATTAGCATCTCAAAGATAGCTGTCATTTCTACCTTTGCATCCACCAGACTACATGTTTTAACATGGAATGTCAGACAGAAGAAAAGGGATTTGTAAAGCAAAAATGAATAACTACTTTTTTTTGAAAACTGAGTTCTACTGAATTTTCCTCATTATCTCATATTTAAGACAATTACCAATAGAATAACCAACTTGGTCAAATGCAGTCAAAACAGTGAATTTATAACTAATCTATAAATTAGAAAGGGTATAGTAGGTGTCCAATCTGTCAGAGCTAACCTATTATGAGGACACAGACATACTTTCTTCTGATACTGAGGAATATGAAAAGAAAAGTACCTCCAGTTATATTTGTCAAATTGTAAAAATACCATAATGATAAATAAATAGTATAATAATATTATGATAAATCATATAATTAATAATAAGTAGTATAATGAAAGACAACCAAATAAAAATAATTGTGAATATCTAATGCTAAGAAAAAGTAGACTGAATAAATGCTGAAGAAATTTTGTACTGACCAGCAAAATTTGGGTCTGACCAGGATATACATGCATGCACACATACATATCAAAATGTATGTGCCCAAGAATTTTCTTGATGACTTACATTCAAAACAACTGGAGCAAGGAGAACCAAGGTTGAAGGGTGACAGTCTTGTCATCTTCATTTAGCTTTTTTTCTGACCTATAACCTCAATTATAAACTAATCACATAAAACCTTGAACCTGAAATGAAACTTGAAACCCCAGCATCCACACACAGTTCCTTTGAATTTTGTTATTATTGTTGTTGATGTTGTGTTTTATTTATTGAACAGTCTCCTAAATGGGCTTTGGGGACATAGGGGAATGATAAAAGTACTTAATAGAAGTTAAAATGAGTTTTTCAACCTTAAGTCAAATAGTTTTCTGGAAAAAAAAAATTTCAAATCAACACTACATAAAGTCAATTTAAGATAACTGATTTAATATCAACCTGTGTCATTCTGTTAGTTTTTGTTGGTTGCCTAACTATGGTGGCTCGCATTTTTCACTATACATTTAAAGAATCCTATCCCTCTAAATGTGTCTCCAAGAAGCTATAGCCTGTACTACATTAGCCACATTCTGCTAGAACTAGTTTGGCAGTGGGGGGTACCCAACAGGTCTTTAATCCTATAGTGAGTTAAAGGAATATTTATCTCTAGTATATGAATACTTCCCTGGTGGAATGGACTGGGGAGAACAATTTGTTCCAACAGCCATTAAAGCAGCTAAAGCAAGTACTATGGAACACTTAGTATATATATATATATATATATATTTTCCTTCTAGAGTATTTTACATTTCCAAATACATATAGATAGTTTTCAACATTCATTTTTTTTAGACTTTGTGTTCTAAATTTTTCTCCCTCCCTTCCCTAACTTCCCCTCTCCAAGACAGCAAGTAATCTGATATAGGTTAAATGTGTGTAATTCTTTTAAACATATTTCCATATTTGTCAGGTTATGCAAGAAAAATTGGACCAAAAGAAAGACTATGAGAAAGAAAAAGCAAAAAATAAAATATACAAAAGGTGAAAATACAATGCTTTGATCCACATTCACTTTTTATAATTCTCTCTCTGGATGAAGATGGCACTTTCCATCCCAAGTTTATTGGAATTATCTTAAATCACCACATTGCTGAGAAGAACCAAGTCGATCACAGTTGGTTATCACATAATCTTGTAGTTATTGTGTACAATGTTCTCTTAGTTCACCTCACTTCACTTACGATAAGTTTATATAAGTCTTTTCAGACTTTTCTGAAATCAGCCTGCTCATCATTTCTCATAGAATAATATTCCATTACACCCATATACTATAACTTATTCAATCACTCCCCACTGATGGGCATTCACTCAATTTTCAGTTCCTTGTCACTACATAAAGCTGCTACAAACATTTTCTTATACATGTGGGTCATTTCCCCTCTTTTATGATTTCTTTGGAATATAGACCCAGTAGGAAGACTTAGAATTTGATCAGGCATAGAAAATCATATGGTCAGCATATATCAATGACCTTTTTTTTCTTGCCAGTGGATTTTAAAGACTCTGGAAGAGGTTAAGAAATATGTGTAATTCTGTTTCTCTTAAATCCATTTCACATACAAGTTAAGATATCATCCCAGGATTTCAATACTCTTCTTTGAAAACAAAGGATCAACAACAACAAAAGAATACTAAAAGGCTTTTGCCAAGAGTGGCTTTGTAATTATTATATCATTATATCAAACTATATGAGAGCAGAAAATAGCCTGTAGTACTGATTTAGCTAAAGCCCTAGAGACAGTAGCAGAGACCACATCTCACAGGAGTTCAAAGACTCCCAGAAAAGACAATGCCTTGGGAAAGCAAATGTAATACACAATAGAAACATAATGTCTAAAAGAGAGGTAGTTTACAGCAACATCATTAAGTGTATTCAAGATAACTATTGTCCTAGACATGTGCCCTGTCCACATGTCCTGACAGTCCTTTCATATATGTCTCCACCATGTTTTACGTGCTAGTTCAAGTTTCTGACCTGTATGACACATGTTTCCTGGTTATACAGGTTTCTTATATATATGCCTAGAAATTGCAATCTAGCCACACAAGTTCCGTGTGTGTGTGTGTGTATGTATGTATGTATGTGTGTATATATGTGTGTATGTTCAAACTCATTCCCTGAATGCATGTATCCTCTGTGTGTATGTGTGTCTCTGACTGTGTCTGTGTTTATGTCTGTCTGAATCTATGCCTGTTCCTCTCTCCCTCCCCCATCTTTCCTTGACATTTCATTTTCTGTGTAGTTTAAATTAAAACTTTTTTTCCCCTTTGGACATATGTGTCCTCTGGATGGCTAGCAAGAAGATGGTCTCATAAACTATGGTTTTGAGGGAATATTAACCGATAATACCTAAAAACTAAGGGAAGGGATATTACACTTACTCATAGATATCAAATCATCAAATAAACTACTAAAATGAACCTTCTACAAGTAGATATACAACAAAGTTTTTACTATTTTTCCAAAAGTCATCTTTAAATTATATTTTAAAAGATAAACTCAAATAAGTTGTTTGTTATTTTAAGAGAGTATGATAAATAAAACTAGATTTCTAATATGTATTCCCAAGAATGTTTTTTATAAGTTAATCCCTATAGTATTCCTTATATTTCACCCGGGCTCTATCAGTAGGTCTGCCAGATAAGCTGATTAATAAACTCCAACTATCTCAATTCAGTATATCAGACTATATGAAATGGTTGAACATAGTATAAGTCCTTGAATTAATAAATCCTTTACTCTAGGTTCTTTCCTTCTGGTCTCCCTACACTCCACTGGTACTTTTTGGGGAATGGGGCACCCAATATCACTCTGATTCCAACTCAAGAAGTCTTTCACAACTTGACATACAAGAGACTTTTGAATCTTTAAATTTAGATCTTAAAACATTTTACATCTGGTAAATCTTTGATTTGGTCACAATAATAGACATTTATTTGGTTATTAGGAATGAAAAAAATGAAATAAAGGATGGCTAATTTAAATTTCTGCACAGCAAACATTTACCAAATACCTATGTGAAAGACACAATGATAAGTGAGGATTCCTAGACAAAAACCAAAATAGCTTGAACAAGCTTACATTCTACTGATGTTCACATTTAAAATAAAGAGATAATTTAAGCAAGGTAATTTTAGAGGGGAGGAAGCATTAACAAAGTGATGAAGCAAGTTTCATGGAAAAGGTATCATTTCAGCTGAACGGTTAAGATACTGACAGATTGCGACAACTGGTATAAAGAAAGAATGAATCCCCTCATTGAGAGAAAGCTTGGGTAATTCACAGAGGAAGGGTATGGAGAAGTGCATTCAAGAGATAACTAGTAGTTCAATTGGGCTAGAACATAGTGTTTGAAAGGCAGGAGAATGAAATGATGGCAGGGAAATAGTTTGAAGCCAGATGGTAGCTCCATACAAAATTGAAGAAGTTGTACTTCATCCTAGACGTAAAACAGATCCTGATATCAAGTGGTTCACAAATCTAGTAGGCTAAGGAAAAAATGGTATAAGAGTAAACTAATGCTTTAAACAAATTTGAAGGGGAAGAAATCACTTTCAATTAGAAGACTGGGGGATATGAATCAGGAAGAGCCTTAAGGAGATAGAATTTAATCAGGAATGAACTGAGTTGAGTTGAAGGAAAAAAGAATTTCATGTCCTAGAATCCTAAAACATGGCCTGAATGACAGGAGTGCATGGAAACAGGACATTACAACATGATACTGGGGGACAGTTAATAATGTAGAATGTGTGCAATACTTTCTGAGAAAAGGAGAAGCTTGTCATTCTAGAACTATGGAAGCTCATATTATCATTAGCATAAAATCTCTGATATGTAAATCTTGTCTAAAAGCAGTTTTGCTTCAGTCTATAATTGTAATTTTCTCATTTCATTTTCAAAATAGTGCAAACAATATAGAAATGAGAGTTAGAAAGCAGAATTAAGTTGCAATAGTACAAAACATTTTTTTAAAGGTGGCAATGTGCTTTGCAAGTATCTCCAGGATTTTCTTTTGCCCTTCTAGGATTAAAACTTTCAGTGTGTACTCCATCAGGCATATGCTCTTTCTGACTATAACTCCCTGGTTGGGGTTACAACCCCGTAGCTTAAGAGATGATGAGGTGGAAGAAACTACCCAGCCAATAAAGCAAGGTATCAAATACTGGATATATCTGTTGGCAAGCTAGAATATAAGATGACACTTTCCACTAAGAGTCCTAAATGACACTAAGAATAATGCTTCAAAAACAAGAAAGGAGGGGAAAGAAATTATAAGGAATTTCCCTTATCTTTCTTCCTAACATTTATTTGCCCCTAATGACTTTGATGGAAGTTACTGGGCAGATATGTAAGCTGGGAAGGGTAGTGATGCTCACTGGCATTGTCCACACAGAAAGTGTAAAGTGCTCAGAATTCTAGGTAGTCTAGGTTCTACTTGCACATGCTCAGTTTCTTGATCTGATGTTTCAATTGCAGATCACCATCTAGTGGCTTAAGAGTATACATTATTCTGGGTCAATATCTCACATATTCCTAGACCCTGATAAAGTATCATCTTCTTGGGGCTAAAAGTACATTGCAATAATTCATACATATTGCAGGTCCATTTGTGCCTTGCTTATTTACTCATCTATACCTATTTATGTACATTTATTACTCTACATGGAAAATATAGGATTCTAGAGGGCACAAATTATTTTTACATATCCCCATCACTTAGCATAAGGTCTGGAAGAAAGATATAGAGCTTAATAATTTACCAGTATTTTTAAGTTACTAATTTTTTACCAATCAACAAATGAAATGATTATTGATATATAATTTATACAAGCTGGTCAGAATAATTTTCCTAGCATCAGATATGTGATTCTGCTAAATCTTCTCAACTATGAACAAGATCATAAACTGTTATGCATGGAATCCAAGAATAAAGGAGTTTACAGACTATTTTAGATAAAATTTTAGATTTTTTTATTGAAGTTTGATCTTAATTGCCCACTGTCTAGGATTTATGCGCACGAAAATTCTCTCTCTATTTTGAACCAAATAAACTGCATAGTTTTCCAGAACATGTGCTTCTGACATTCTCTGAGACCCACAAATACAAAGTAGCAAGTCCTTCACTGTCCATGCTTCACCTAAAAAACAATATGCTAATTAATTGTTTTGTAGTTTTTAAGTTCTCCTGATATTTTAAAAACTATTTTGAATATTTAATAACCCTCATTACTATCAAGTATTAATATTCTGGAAAACTGTTAACACTGGAAAACTAGATTATATCAATTAAAAAATCAATACATACTTTATTTTAAAAATTCTACAAGACTTAGTGCCCCCAATATACATACTTTTTCAACTAAAATCTAAGGCATTAAGGAAAAAGGTCATATAAATTATCAGATAATTAAAAGAAAGTGATTTTTTTGATTGACTTACATAGACAATTTTCACGATTTTCATCTTTTCATTAGGAATAGTATTCTGGACTATAGGTTATCAGTAATTATAATGATGATAATAAAGAGGGAAAGAAAGATGAATCTTTCATTTGACAGTGATTTTGCAAATGTTAAAGCAGAATCACTTTTAATTTACTCATTTAAATAAACCTGATATGAATTCAAAATTAGTTTAAAGACTTCAGTTAGTTGCTGATAGAATTATTCTATGTGGTTCCCACTGCTTCTGATGTTTCATTCAATTTGAACCAGGTGATTTCTTGTCCTCAAAAAGTCGCTACATAAAATAATAATCATAATCATAATAAACTGGTTTATTGCACAATAATATTTAAAGTATTATTTTCCCCTTAGTGTTGTCATTATATTTAATCTGTTTGACTAATATTCATTTATATCCATTTTTGATTATTTTCTAGATTGAAGTTTTTTTTTTAAACTGAGTAAATGTCCCATTGTCAGTTTTTGTACCTTAATTAAAATAATTTTAATAGTGCTCAGCAGCTAATAACAAGATAAACACAAATCAAATAAGTTCTCTCCTAGGGATTGAAATAATATAAAAAGAGCTTACACCCACATTTAGGTGGAGGTGTTATCTGTACATATGTTCTTCTTATAAGTTCTCAGTAAACTAATTAATGTTAAATAGTTAAGTTATCATTAGAGACTAATCAGTGGTATTGATTATAGTATGTTGATACTGAATAGAAAATATTGAAGCAATGAGTAGCAGATGATTTGGAAGGACAAATCATATAAATGTTCAAGCTCATAGCATTAGAGAAGAATCCCACAAACCCTTAGGTATACGCATAGAATTCTGAAAGGCGATGTAACTAGTCTTTCTTGCTTCTGGGAAACTGACTTGTTTATACAAAGGGGTTAGGATAAGGAAACTTTGGGTTTATATGGGCTATAATACAATGGCCTGTTAAAAATAATAATAATAATAATATGAAGGATACATGGAGTCATGGGAAAATTAAAAAAACTGATGCAAAATGAAATAAGATATAAGGAAACAATGTATTATTACAATGCAATTAAAATAGCAGCAGCAATAGCAAAATATGAAAACAATACTATGTAATTATAGTGACAATGCTTAGAACGACAATAATCACAACAAAAACAACATGAGAATATACATTCCTCCCTTGTTTGTATAGATGAGAGACTAAAGAGATGATATACAGTATAAATTTCTAAATATAATTGTTCTTCTATTAGTTAGTTTTGCTGAACTTTATTCTTCCTCATAAGGTATGATTCTGTGGATGAGGAAGAAAATGGGATATATTAGACAAAGAAAGTATTATAAAAGCAAAAGATATACATATATAAAATACTCAGTTCTCAAACTATCAAGAATCATTTATTATATGCTTAGTAATGTAAATCATACAGATCACTCCTTGATTCATTGATTTAATCAAATAAGAATTTGATGTAAAGGCATATCTACAAATAAAACAATGACATAAAGATCAGAAAGAACTCAAAAGTATATGGATTAATTTGTACTTTATACTTAGCATAATAATTCAGAACAAAATGTGATTTTAAATGGTAATTAATTCAGTTTATATTCAGCAGCTCACTTTGGATAGAAGCTCACTTATGGGTATTTTGACTTAGCAAAAGGTTTTTAAAAAAAATATATGAATCTCCTATCATTAGATTACTGTACATAAAACAATAACAATGTCTTCCTTTATAGGATCAAAAGCCTTTTTAAAAATGTCATTAATAATAAATAAAATTTTGTATTGGTAAATGTCTTTTCTATGGAAAAATTGTAAAGTAAATAGTTTTTGTTTGTTTTCCTGAAATCACCACTGGTCATCTCTTATAACATAATAGTACTTCATCACATGTTCATGCATTCCATTCTGTCAAATTCCAATTCTTTGCCACCCTAAAAAGAGCTCTATAATGATTTCTGTATATATAGAAATCTAGTAGTAGCATTGCTCAAAGAATATGCACAGCTTTATTGTCAATTAGGCATAGTTCGAAACTATCCTTCAGAATGGTTGGAACAATCCACAATTGTACCAATAGCACTTTATGTTGCTATTTTCCCTTGTTTCCTTCAGCATCATTTCTGAGGTGATGCCTCAGTCATTTTAATTTGCATCTCTCTAATCAATAGTGATTTACAGCAATTTTTCATATGACCACAAGTAACTTTTATTTCTTCTGTAATGTACCTGTTCATATCCTGTGACTATGTGTAGTTTGGAAAATGACTCTTATTTTTATAAATTTGACATGGATACATTTGATACATTTGATAAATAAGACCTTTATTTAAGAAACTGACTTAAAATGTTTTTACATTACTTCTTGGCCTATGGTACATTTTAGCAAACTTTAGTTTCTATTATTTTTTTCTTTTAATTAGGTTTATTTTTGATTTATCTTTCTCAAAGATCTCGAGTGTTATTCCAGCCATTTTTACTTCAGCTAAAGTGTATTAGATTCTGTTCCAATCCTTTATTTTAAGTCTATACATGTGTTTCTGTTTTAAGTGTATCTCTTCTTAATATGTATGTCTATTTAGATAACAGAACTTTCTCTCTGTGTGAACACACACACACACATATATATAACACATATGAGTATGTATATATATATATATATATATATATATATGTGTGTGTGAGGATATATACATATATGTGTCTATGTGTATATGTGGTGTTTGTGTGTATATATATATACAAACATATATACTTGTGCTCATATGTGTGTGTGTATATACACACACACATACATGAGAGAGAACTATGTTTGAGAACTATGAAGAAACCTGGTTATTCTAAGAGATAAAGCCCAAGACATAGTACATTCAAGGATAGAAGATGGCCTACCAGGATTTCTTTCTGACTATTTTCTTCAAAACAACTGCTCGAGACAAATAGGAACACAGAAATTAAGTGCTGATGGATGAAGAGTTTGAGAGATTCTCAGAACATAGAATAGTGTTGAAGATTTAAGTTGGAGGTTTGTGTCTGTCTTGGGACATTTTGGAAAGACAACTAACATTACAGAGTTTGATAAAGTGAAACTCAGAGAGACAAGAGAAATAGTAAAAGAAATGTGATAAAACACTGCTGTTCACTTCTCAATTTTGCCCCAATGGCAGACTAAAAAAGTCTATAAGGTTTGGGAAATAACCAATAAAGAATCCCCTCCCACATGTTCATATTCAAATTTAATTATTTTCTTTAAAAATGCAGAGTATGATAAATTATATAATTTTATTGATCTTGACCCTTAGGGGAATACTTTTTTTCTTTTAAAAAAGTGACTTTTTTATTCCAAATTCTCTTCTTTCCCTATTCTTATCCATAGAGAAGACAAGAAGGCATACTCTATTTTGTTATATATTATATTTATACATATATATATCATTATTATTGTATGCTATGTTATATACACAGATATATGAGATTATGCAAAATATATTTCTGTATTCGTCTTGTTCAGACAGTGAGGGAACAGGAAAAATAAATAAGCTTCAATCTCTACTCTGAATCCATCGTTCTTCTTCTGGAGGTGGGTAGGATTTTTCATCATTCTATTCTTTTTGCCTGATAAATTTTTTTGTGACTCTTAGTATATAGGTATATAAAACAGATATGCAAATCAAACATTTGTTGATAATAAATGATAATTTTGCAATTACTTCCTTCAGCTTTGAGACTTCATATAAGGTTACAAACCACAGTTTAAGAATTTAGGCTTTAGAGTTGTAGTAGGTCATCATATTGGTAAGAATTATTAAGTCTTTGAGAGTTTATTATCTTTACAATATTGTTGTTCATATATATATTTTTCTGGTTCTGTTCACTTCACTTAGCACTAGTTCATATAAATATTCCCAATTATTGTTATTGTTTTCTCTGAAACCATCTTCTTTATTATTTCTAGTAGCACACTATTAATGGATCATATTCATATACCATAAGATATTCAGTTATTCCCCTATAGATTGGTATTCCCTCAGTTTCTAATTCTTTGCTTTATGGTAATCCTAAATGAAATGTAAAAATAATAGAAGAGATTTAAAAGGTAACACAAGTGAAAAAAATAACAATTAGATTTATGTACTCTTAGGGTTTAATGATGACCAAATTGAGGAAGAAATGGTCAACTTTATGAATTTAAAGTCAATAATTCACCATGTAGATTTAGAAATAAACAAATATAGATGATATAATTTATAGCCTCTTTTTTTCCTAATGACTGAAGAAGACAGAGGAATTCCAAAGATACAGAGAAAAGGATGTCTCCTTGTCATTCAAAGGAGAGAATAGACTGCATTTAATATGTGAAATACACAGCCTATCAAGCCTTTCCAAGATCCAAAGCACAAATGAAAAAAAAAAAATTAGCTTCTTTTCTAATGAAGTTTAAGATTTGTCCTTTCCTATACTCTAAAAGAGCAATAGAACTTCTCACTATCCTCCATATTCCCCATTATAGGCAAGACATTTTACTCTTTTAATGTGCAACAACTAATTAGTCACTAATTAAGTAGAAAATGTATAATGAGGGCAATCCAGAAACAATGCCAACTTCTATTACTTCATTATACTTTTGAGGATTGGAGGAGGAAGATTTTTGCAGGTTTTATGGAATGAGGATCTCCTTGCTGTTTTTTGAACAGTCCTCTTGCACACCTTAAATGAATCTGTCAAGTTAACAAATAGAAATGTAGTTCAGCCTGAAGAAGGAGAGGAAAACAGAATAAATGT
This sequence comes from Sarcophilus harrisii, assembly GCF_902635505.1. Taxonomy (NCBI): domain Eukaryota; kingdom Metazoa; phylum Chordata; class Mammalia; order Dasyuromorphia; family Dasyuridae; genus Sarcophilus; species Sarcophilus harrisii. Next base: position 137,795,600 of record NC_045426.1, read on the forward strand.
GGGTAAATACAGAAACATGAGGACATTTGGAATAGCATATTCCTTTTGATCACATCCTTATTATTCTCAGAGTAACAACTTAAAGGAGACAAAAGAACAAATGATAAACTTGATTTAGAAAAATCAAAGGAGACACATTGTCAACTAACATGGCAAGATACCCTTTACAATGACGTAACTAGGTTGAACAAGGTATTTTACTATGTCTTTTTAACTGGAAAAACATGCAAGGCATATTTCTTCAAGATATAGTTTTAGGGGGAAAAAGGGAAATAGTTTTCATTTGTTTTTGAAATGTTTTTTTATTTGGGTAAAGCAACTAGATCAGTTTGTTAAAAAGTGTTTAAACATTATTTTCCACATTCATATTGATTTTTAAAATTTACTCAAGGTTTGATAAGCAATAGAAGCAATACAATTGTTTTTTAAATTATTTTGTGCGTTACTCTAACATGCATGAATAATCCAGTAATTCTAGATATACATTTGTAGATCACAAACAAATAAATATAATATTTTAACAGTAATATGTGATAGCTAGGTAGCATAGTGTATAAATCACCAAACCTGGAGGCAGAAATATGAGAATTCAAATCTTGCTTCACACACTTGATGCTTACATCCTATAAGCTGTGTGATCCTGAGCAAGTCACTAAATCCCATTGCCTCTCAAAAAAAGTAAATAACACAAATAAGGAAAATGATTAACTTTATTTCAAGTAACAAATATGTTTAAATAATCTATTCTTTATAGTACTTGGCCTCCCTTTAAGTAAATACACACACACACACACACACACACACACACACACATTTATGGCAAAACAAATGCTTACATTGGTAATGTCGGAAAATGTGTCTTTTTCTGAATTTTAAGTTCTTTACCTCTTTTAGGATGTGACTTGAATGTTTCATTTTTCTTTTGGTATTACTAATTTTTCATTGTGTTAATAAGAGTTCTAAAGGCTTTAAAGTTTTTTTGGAATAAAATATATTATTATTGTATAAATTATTCTCTAAGTTCTTATTTAGCTCTGTCTTGCTTCAAAGAGATCTTTCAATTTTCTCCTGAAAATTCTTTTATTGCCAAACATTTATATGATACAATTTACTATTCTATTCTACCATAAAATAAATAAAATGTCATACACAAATACATCAATGATATTTACTAAGTATCTATTGGTACCATTCAGATTTAAGAAAATAATTAAGAAAATTAGTTTTATATTTTTCCATTATAACAACTGTATCTTAGTGTTCTGTTCAAAAAATATTTCAGTGACATTAATTGCTATAAAAAGTTCTAGTATTCCATGACCAACTACCCTATATAATAGGCTTATTAGATTTGTTCAGTCAATTAATAAATGATAAGAATATGTATTTGAAGCCATTATTCTTTGTGTCCACAAGAGATAGTACAAGGTAAATTCTAAATGAAAAATTTTGTGTAACAAAAATTTCAGGAATTTGACCAAGAGATAAATCAATGTAAGCCAGAGTAATTTGGTAAGTGATAGGAATTGGAATTATAGGTGAGGGTACAATGTGGGAAGCAGGAAATAGTTGAACCTTACTCATATCTAATTGGTTCAAAGATGGAAAATACATATACATGTCATATACACACATACACCACACACACACACACACACACACACACACACACACACTTAGTAGAACTCTTATCCAATAGGGAAGTAGGATGGGAAAGGGTTAAAGTAAATAAGGAGAGGGAATGTGGGGGATGGAGCTTTTTACATATATATATATATATATATATATATATATATGTCAGATAATAGAAGACACTGTTCAGAAGCAAAACAAATTTTGGAAGAGAGACAAGATAAAAAGTAAAAATAATAAACAGAAGAAAATAGAATGTAGGGAAATGCAACATTACTAATTATGAGTGTGAATATGACAAACTTACTCATAAAATGAAAGCAAATAGTGGAATGGATTAGAAACCAGAAGGTGAGAATATACAACAAAAACATTTGAAACAGAAAAATAAGGGGCTGGAGAAGAATCTGTTGTGCTTCAGCTTATGTCAAAAAGGCAGAGATAGCAATCATGATCTCAGACAAAGAAAAAACCAAATTAGGCTTAATTAAAAAGGATAAGTAGTGAAATATATCTTGCTAAAAGGAAATATAGTCAATGAATCATGTAAAACTTAATATATTTGCACCAAGAGACATAACATCCAAATTCTTAAAGAAAAAGTAAAAATTAATTATAGCAAGAAATAGACAGTAAAGCTATACTAAGGGGAGAACATCAACTTTATCTTCTTAGACCTAGTTAAACCATAAAAATAAATGAAAAAGAAGTCAAGGAGATAATATAGTCTCAGAAAAATTAGATATGATAGACCTCAAGGAAAAATAAATGAGAACAGAAAAAAGTATATCTTTTTCTCAGTTACACAAGGGACTATCACAAAAATTGGCCATGCACCAAAGGCATAAAAACATAACAATCAAATGCAAAATGCATAAATATTAAATACATCCTTTTAAAACCACAATACAATAAAAATCACATTTAACAACCTGATAATCTAAGTGAAATGGATGAATAGTAACAAATATATTAACAACTCACCTCAAAAGAGGAAAGAGAATACTTCAATAACTCCTTTATAAAAAAAAAACTGAAAAAAGTAATCAATAAGCTCCATGAGAAAAAAATCCCCAGAAGAATTTGCAAATGAATTCAGCCAAACATTTAAGAAACATTTGTTTTGAACACTACATAAAATATTTGAAAAATGGGTGAATTCTGCCAAATTCCTTTTATGAGACAAATGTGGTTTTGAAACTTAAAGCAGGAAGACCAAAAAAAGGGAAAAAACTATGGAGAAATTTCTTTCCTAAATATGAATACAAAAATTAGATAAATTACTAGTAAGGATATTACAGTAATATATCACAAAGATCCTAAACTATGATCAGGTGAAATCTATACCAGGTTGCAGGGCTGGTTCAATATTAGGAAAATTATCAGTATAATTGACTATATAAAGAAAAACAAACATATGATTATGACTATTCTTTAAAAACACCAGAAAGCATAGCAATCACTGGAACTATTCTGAAAATAAGTATTAGCTATCTTTTACTCAAAAAAAGAATAGACATTATCTGTAATCATGATTAACTTGAAGCCTTCTCAATATCAAGGACAAAACAAGGTCTACTATCATCACTATCATCCATTATTATAATAGAATTGCTAATTATAGCAATAAGACAAGAAAAAATGAAGAAATAAAAACAGGGAGCAAGGAAATTAAAGTATGAATCTTTGCAGATGATATAATAATATAATTAAAGAATCCTAAAGAAAAATATAGTTGAAACAATTAACAACATCAGTAAAGTTGCAGGATACAAAATAAACCCATGTGAATCATCAGCATTTTTATATACTACCAACAAAACCCAGAAGCATGTGATACAAACAAATTTAAATTGAAGCAAGTGCAGGTAATATGAAATACTTGGGTATCTTCTTGTCATTACAAAGCCAGATATTATATAAATATAATTACAAAACACTTCCCAGAAATTAGATAAAAAGAATTAGTTTTTATCTAATTGACAGAACTGTGTGCTTTTTAAATAAAGCACAATTTATGGTTGCATAATTTTCTTTCAGTCTCATGGGGGAGTGGGGGAATTAATCATTTCTCCAAAGCCTTTTCAAACTCAAGGGCAGTGTGATGTGATGGAAAGTAAGTTGGTCCTCAAAATTACAAAGCCTGCTAATTGCTAACTGACATGCTGATACAATAAAAAAAATGACAATTCTACCTGTTACTTTACTTATTCAGTGGCATACCAATCAAACCAGCAATGAATTACTTTATAGAGCTTGAAAAAAAAATTTAATTATCTAGAAGAATAAATGGTCAAAATTATCAAGGGAATTAATGGGGGGATAAAAGATGTGAAGGTAGGCAATATAAACCCAATTTTCAAACTGTATTACAAAGTAGTAATCATCAAAACAATCTGGTACTGCATAAGAAAGAGTAGAAGATTAGTGGAACGGATTAGGCATACAATACACAATAGTTAATGACCAGAATAATCTAGCATTTCATAAACCTAAAGATCCAAACTTTGGGGTAAAAACACCATTTGACAAATATTGTCATAAAAACAGAAAAAATGTGTGGAAGGAACTAGGCACAAACCAATATGACTCATTGTATGCCACGATAAGGTCAAAATAGAAAAATTATTTAGATATCTTGATAAATCAGAAGAACATGTACCTGTCAGATTTATGGATAAGAGAAGAGTTTGTGACCAAACAAGAGACAGAAAAGATCACAGGGAATAAAATCTATAATTTTGATTAAATGAAATTAAAAGAGCTTTTGTACAAACAAAACAAAAAAGTCAAAATTAGAAGGAAAATAGAAAACTGGGGTGAAATCATGGCAAGTTTCTGTGATAAAATCCTCATTCTCAAATATATAGGAAATTGATCCAAAGGCACTTCCCAGTTGATAATTGGTCAAAGGATATGAAAAAACAGCATTCAAAATAAGAAATCAAAGCTATCCAAAGTCTCATGAAAATGTTGTAAATCACTGCTAACTAGAGAAATGCAAACTAAAACAGTTCTGAAGTATCATCTCACATATATCAGATTGAAAAATGACAAATGTTGGAGAAGATACAGAAAAATCAGGGCACTAATGTACTGCTGATAGAGTAGTAAATTAGTTGAACCATTCTGCAGAACAATTAGGAACTGTGCATGAAGAGCTATGGAATTATGCGATTCAGCATACCACCTGTGTGTATTTGATCTGTGTTTTGGTTTGTGTACCAAAGACATCAAAAGGGGAAAAGACCTATTAGAACAAAATATTTATAGCAGCTTTATTTTTGGTGGGGGAAAAAAGGAAATCAAAGGAATGTTCATCAATTGGGGAATGGCTAAATAAACTGTGATTATGACTGAATATTATTGTATTTAAAGAAATGATGTATTTAACATATATTGAATTGCTTGCCATCTAGGGAAGGGGGTGGGGGAAAAGAGGAGAAAATCTGAAACACAAGGCTATGCAAGAGTCAATGTTGTCAAATTATCCATGCATATGTTTTGAAAATAAAAACTTTTATAAAAAATTAAAAATAAATAGAGAAAAAATGAAAAAAGAAATGATGAACATAATGCTTTCAGGAAAACCCCAGGAAGATTTACATGAACTCATGCAAAGGGAAGTTGGGATAAAGTCAAGAGTTAGGAAGATAATTCAAAACTCAATTTTTTTAAGTTATTAAAAATTTACATATGATTGGGGAATATTTAACTCAATAAATTTAAAATATGCATACACTTATGTCTGTATATATACATATTTTAAAAGGACACTAAAAATTTTGTAGCAATGCACAGCCAATATGTATCTGAGTCATGTCTTGAACACAGGCTTTGTAATTTTGAGGACCAACTTACTTTCCATCACATCCCCCACTCCCCCATGAAACTGAAAGAAACTTATGCAACCATAAATTGTGCTTTATTTAAAAAGCACACAGTTCTGTTTCTTTTTCTTGTTGTAATGTTGCTTCCACAAGCTCTCTACAATACAATGTAGAACAATGTAAATGATAGCATGCAAACAATAGTTTCTATGTAATAATGTTATTCTTTAGACAGGGTATAAAATGATCAGTGCATTACTAAGAATATAAATGGAGAAAAGTGAGGTAGTGGGACAGAAAGGAAGAACAAAAGACTTATTGGTAAATACACAGGAAAACACTTTCTTTAGGAAATTACTCATTTTTATAGGTATGAAACAAGACCACCTTAGCAATATACATGAACAAGAAGAATGGTCATAGTAGCTGATTGATGGAATTCCATTATTTCTTTTCTGAAACCGAATTGCCCAGTTAAATAAAACCTAAAATCTCCACAAAAAATCAGTCCCACACATTACATTTATGACAACCCTCTGGTGTTTTTTATAATAGAATTTTTCCCTTTTTATGATACTTTTCTATGTGAGTATTATTAGAACAGTAGATCTGAAATGAATATGAAGGCTATCGAAATCACACACACACACACAATTCTTTTTAGAAATGAAATTACTGGTCCAGGATCACACAGCAAGTTATCAGTATTCTCACAACAAGAATATATAGTTGTGTCTCAAATTTTCATTGTGTTTCCACTATACCATACCACTTTTTAGGGAAATGTTTAATATTCATGTTGGCTGACAAATATAAAATGGACCAAAAAAAGCATTTTTTTCCTGAAATGTAATGAGGAAAAATATTCTCAAAGTAGACATGTCTTTTTTCAGGGTAGATATTTCTTTTTCCATGCTAACTGGACTTAGTGAAAGTGACTGAGACAGAGCAATGGAGCTTGATTTGAGTCTTGAGAACATAAGACTGACAGAGACAAATGAGTCTTAATGACTTTAGGTGGAGTTTGGCAGCTACAAATCTGAACTGTGAGGAAAAAAGGCTGCAGAGAGAATACAATTTTCAACTGTCACAAACTGAGCAAGATTCAGAGGCTCAGGAAAACTGCTGCTCTTTTGACTCTAAAGGATCACTTTTGATTCAGTTTATCAGCAAGTATTATATGTTTGGAAATGAAAGTAGATTGGGGAGAAAAAGGGAGATGAAGACTTCATTACCTGTTTCACTCCCTTTTTTATCTCTCTCTCACAGTTTCTATAAAGGGAGTCACACCAAAGTTGGACCTCCCAAGTAATATTTCTTCTATTTCCCTTATAATCTTGGTCTTATTCCATGAAATGATCTAATTATAATAACTCAAATCTAAGTAAAACCAAATGATGAAAAAGGTCTGATTTTATCTATCTCTTTTGAGGATGAGTAGACAAATTATTAGTAAGTACTAATTTGCTACTTTGGGTTGAGTTAGCATGAAGAAGGGAATAAACTGATTTTTCCCCTGATCTCTTCCTATCTGTCTAGCTATTTAATCTCTTTTTTTCATTATTATTGTCATTTCAGTCATTTCTGACTTTATGACCCCATTTTCCTGGCAAAAATACTAAAGTGGCTTGTTATTTCTTCTTCAGCTTATTTTCAAATGAGAAAATTGAGGCAAGCAGGGCCAAGTGACTTCTGCAAGATCATGCAACTAATAAGTGTCTGAGGACAAATCTAAACTCTGGAAAAGGAATTTCCAGACTCTAGGTCATGAACTTTATCTACTGCACCACCTAGTTGGCTTTCATCCCCATTAGATGGACCATTAATCCCCATCCCATTTCTTAAATAGAGATGTACTTCTAATTTCTTTTTTTTTGGCCCTCTTCTCTTTGCCCAATTCTCAATCTTATAATAAAAAAAATAATAACACATAAATTGCTTAAAAGTTTGTAATAAATTTTATATCTCTTATTTCATTTGATCTTCACAATGGCACTTTGAGGGGGACACTATTGTTATTTTTCATTTTGCAGATGAAAAAAATAAGCATTAGAAAGGCCAAGTGATTTGCCCAGAGCTAGGAAGGGATTGATGCCAATATTTGAACTTAAATCTCTATCCATTCTGCTACTTGGCTATCCAATTTGTCTTTTCTGTGATTTTATCAATTCAAATCGGTTCAATTGTGATCAGTTCTGGTCTTTCTTCTAAGCTCCAGTACTGCAAAACTAACTGTCTAGCTACATTCAGATACTTTGGAAGCCTCTCAAATATAACATACTCATAACAGAATTCATTATCTTTCCCCAAAACCTATCTTTCCTACTAAGTTCCCTTCTGTAAAAATACTGTGATCACCAACTGGGTAATGGGAAGTAGAATAGGGGATTCTGGCGATTAAATCTACAAATGGGAAGTTGGGGTGGTGATGACAGTAATATTCTTGATTAGGGCAAGGGGACAGGGCATGTAATTGACTGTGATATAAGTATAGATAGATAGATATAGATATATTATGTGTATATTATATATATATATATATGTATGTATCCTTGATAATGTACATGAACATTTAGAACAAGGCTTGAGAACTAAAGACAGGTTCTAATTGATGTTTTGGGAGCTATTTTATAACCATCACATAATACTGAGAGAGTTAAAAATAAAGATGCAGTATGATACAGTACTAAAAGTAGTAGATTTGGAACTGAGAACATAGTTTTAAGTATTGCTTCTTTATTGTACTGCCTGAGTAAACTTCAGGCAAAAATCAGTTTATCCCTTTGATCCTCATCTTTCTTATTTGTAAAATGAGAGCGTTGAAAAAAAAACATAAATTTCTCAAAAGAAATATTTCTAAAGCACTTAGCACAGTGTGTGATATATAGTAGGTGTTTAATAGATAATAGTTCCCTTTTGCTTTTGCTATGGTAAACTTCTCAAAGACAGGGATAGAAACTTGTTCATTTTAGTATCTTCTCCGGTGTTAAAACAGAGAGCCTTGCATGCAGAAAGTACTCAAATACTGGTAAAAAAGCAAATTTCATTGATGTTAGGTTTGGACTATATATTTGCCAAAAAATTAGATTCACTTTGAATCTCTGAATGGTGTTAATATTTTACTGTTGCTTGTTACATTTTGAGTTTTATTAGATTCATTTATATTCTCTGCAATCAAGGGTATGTTCAAAATCAAAGGGTCATAATATCATAATATTAAAGACCTAGAAGAGGAAAAAGCCATCTGTTACAACCATTTTATCTTACAATTAAGAACCATGATAGACCTTTTCAATTTTCTATTTTCTTTTCATCTTTTTTTTTCATTAGAAAATTGATGTGGTATTTCTGTTTTCTTCTTCCCTTCATGACCTGGGTCACTAGGTTGAACATTTGACCACATGCCAAGAAGCAGTGAAAAACCTTAGAGAAAGTCATTTTGGAAACAAAAGAAGCAGGCTTCAAAAAAACTCTCACAGAGCCCAGAACAGCCTCTGAGGGTCACAAGTTGTCAAATTACAAAATTCAGACTTCAAAGATACCTTAGAGATCATTTATTCCTTGCAGAGATGGAAAACTCACTATTTCTAGAGGATCCCAATTTTGGACATTTTTTCTTCTTAGGAAAAATGATGGCTTTTTTGTGTGTTTGTTTTTCCTATGCACTGAAATCTTTTTCTGTAACTTTCACTCATTTATTACTAGTTAGGTCCACTAATATCAAGTAATATAAGTCCAATTATTATTAACATGACAGATTTGAAGAGAAAATAATGTAGCCCCCTGTTTTCTTTTCTAGGCTAACAATGTTCAGTTCTTTCAACCAGTTCTAAAGGACATTATTTTAGTCTCTTCACAATCCTGGTTATCTTCTGTTGTTAATCTATAATGCAGCTTGTTAATATTCTTCCTAAAATATGGTGTCTTTTACCAAATTTAATACTGGAATGTGGCTATAACAGAACAAATACGATCTCCTTTTGTCTAGACGCTACCCTTTTATAAATCTAAGAAGTAAAGAAGGAAGGAAATGAATATTTATTAAGCAATTACTATGAGCCAGGTATTGAACTAGACCCTGAGGATATAAAAACAAGAAAAAAGAAAATCACTGCTCTCAAGGAACTTACATTTTAATATGGTAAAAAAAAAATATTTATTTTAAATTTATGTAAGTAAATTTATTTAAATTTATTTTAAAATAAAATTTTAAAATAATGAACTGGAAAGATTTGGGAGAAAGGAAAAGGGGTAAAGTCTTGAAGCCTATATTGTCAAGGACAGGATTGGAAAGAGAATAAAAGCTGGCTAACCTGGAGCCTTCTCCAAAACAGAGGCTCCAGGAGAAATTCATCAAGAGGGGACCTTGTTAAGGAATATTTCAGAGTGAACAGTGAACAAAAGAAAGGGGACAGGAATAAGCATTTATATAGTGCATCTACTCCATTCCAGAAACTGTGCAAATATTATTATATTTTAGCTTCACAACAATCCTGAGGTTTAGTTGCTATTATTATCCCCCTTAAATAGTTGAAGAATACTGTCTGAGACTGAATTTGAACTCAGTTCTTCTTGACTCCAAATCCAGATGAATCCACTGTATGCCCTAAAGGTTGTAAACTATATTAAGTTGAGGAGGCCCCAAGCAATGAAGGATCCCCACTTAAAGAAGAAAAAAAAAATGATACAAAATAAAATAAGATAAGGACAAAGAAATTTTTCAGAAAAATGTTATAGGAAAAAAGTAAGAATGATAGAGATGTTTGGTAGGACCAAATGCCAAGAATTCATTAACAGAACAGAACAGTCATTAGATTTGACAACTAACAGGGCATTAATAGATAGTTTTAAGAAAGACTTTTAGTTAAATGCACAGGAATAAAGCCAATATCATCAGGAACTAAAATATGAATGGTGAGAAAGAGGAGATGACAAGTGTAGACTACATTTGCTAGAAATTTTGCAATGAAGCGCTGGAATCATGTTAGATTAAGGGGATAAGAGAGTTGAAATGTGTTTCTTTTACTTTTAATTACTCTTTAGAAGGAAAATTTGAAAGAAAAAGAAGAGAAATTTTTTAATGATATAATGTCTTAGACAGGGATAAGATTAAGAAAACAAGTAGAGATTGGTTAACCTGGCTTAGATTATAATCTATTTCACTTCTTTAGACAAGAAGAAGAAGAAAAACCCAAGGGAAGATATAAAATGTATTGAGTCACGGAGGGGAGTTAAAGGACTTCATGATCATGTATTGTAATTTTTTTAGTATGATGATATCTACTAAAAAATATCCATCTATGTTTCTGGAATTGAGAGCTTGAGAATAAATTCTAGATGGCTGTTAAGGATTATAGGGAATTGTAGTGTACTTAGTATAGCGCCATGATCTTCTCTTGAAGAATATTGATGTAGGAGCAGCAATGGCAGATGGTAGAGATGATCCAGATTTAAAGAATATAAAAACAAAAATATATTAAAGAGATTCAAAGAAAAAGGAGATAAGAGTCATAATTATCAAGGGGGAATTGCTGTTTGTCCTTCATTCTTAAAGAGGGCAATGAGTAAGGAGGCAGATGCTATGCTTTATAAAGGAGTTGGATTTAAGTGAGACAGAGTATGCAAAGTCATCAGCCTTACTCTGTTTCCCCAGGATCATCTGAGCGCAGTGGCAAGAAATAGATTAGGATGCCTAGAGACAACCCCAGATGCAGTGGGAGTCCTTGGTCTTTTTAAGCTAAGGTTTTTCCCATATCTTTTTGCCAAGGCAACACTCATTCAGTTATTTTTTAAAAGGTAAGAAATGAAACCAAAGATGGCCCTGTTTGCCTACTTTAAAAAAAATCAAGCTAGGAGGGCAAGACTTTCAGGATTTCTGACTAGAAGAGAAACAACTGCTATTTACACTCACTCTGAGCCACCAAAAACCAAACAATGACCAAGTTAGGCTTAGGCTGGGGACTATTATTGGTTAGTCATTGACAGCCAAAGAGATCTGGGGATAAGGGATGGTAAAGTATATCCATTTGAATCCCAAAAGGTTTTTATCAAAGCCTGGTTTTCCAATGCTATGTTTCAAGAAATTCTAAATGAAACTACATGGGGAAAAGAACTAATTGTCCCAACTTTTTAAAATGATAGAATAAATAAATGAATGAATACATAGATAGATAGATAGATAGATAGATAGGAGAAAAAAATCTAGCCCATAAATTCCAAAATATTTTCAGGTTTCAGTGATCAAAATTTATGTCCCTTCAAGCAGAGATCCCACATTTAAGGATATGATTCCCCATGTAGACAGAGGGAGGGGATGGAAAGGAGGGACAGATGTTACAAAGCAAGGAAGGAAGAAAGAGAAAGAGAGAGGGAGGAAAGGAGATAGGGAAGAAGAAAGGAAAGCAGGAAGGGAAGGAGAGAAGTAGGGAGGGAGGGAAGGTGGAGTAAGGATATGGGAGGAGTGACACATAGACATCCTTCTGATTCCAGTGATTACAATATAGAAAGCATTCTATCTAGGTATTTGTGTATTTAAAAAAAAAAAAAAGCAATTAGTAGAGGGACAAGGATAGATCCTTTGTACATTCCATTGAAGGCTTCTCTTTACAATGATACTGATCTTTTGATCACTTCTAATATTCTACCAATTCCAAATCTATTTAACTATATCATTATCTAGACCATATCATTTCATATTATCAAAAACATGGCAAATACTAAAATATTTTTAAATACTTTATTGAAATTTGTCAGACTCAAAGAGGAAATTTATTGCTCTTTTATAATGGTGAATAGGATCAGATTAAGAAAACTCACCTCTATAGGAATTTTCTTATATCATATAAACATAGCAGAAATATTCTCAAGTGGGTTGATAGAAAAAAAAAATTTGTGGTGTTACTAGGTGTGAGAAATGTTACAATTTGTGAATCATGACTAAATTGATAATGATACCAATTTCAACAATGGTTCATTGTAGTCAATTTTATTCTTTTTGAAAGGCAGCTTCTGGAAATCAATGCTCATGTAGGGAAAACAGCATTAGACTGAAAGCAGAAGACCTGGATTTATACTTAATTCTCTCTTTTACAACCAATAGCATTTTAGAAAATTCACTTATCCTCTCTGATCCTCATTTTCCTCATTTATAAAATGAAAGGTGTAGATTTAAAGACTGAAATATCTTTTAGCTTTCAATTTATGTTTTATTTTTCAAATATTTCATATCTATTGAGAGGCAATAACTTGCATATTATATGGTATTGCTCAATCAAATGGTATTTTCTCTCCCCCCACCCCAACCCCATGGTCTTTTAAAAATAGAACTATAGAATACTGAAGAAGAGTGATCCAATAACAGGTAATCAGAATATGAAAATAGAGAGGAAAAGACTGGATCTATTATTTCATAAGGATGGAGAAACTTTCAAGTGACCAAAGAAGCTCTTTTCATTGCTTAGAGGAATTGCTTAGAGGCTTTCCTTCCAAATTTCTTTCTGTTCTATATTTAGCATTTAAAAAAAAAGTTTTATAGATGCATTTTTTTTTAAACTTTCACCACTCAAAACCCATACTCATTTAAAATCCTTCCAAATTTCAAAGAAATTTATTTAAGAAAAAGAAGTACATACATTGTCTAAGTTTAACAACATGTATCATTCTGTAGTTCTTATCTATCAGTTCTCTGTGGAGAAACAGGATATATTTTTCATTGTCTGCCTTCTGATGACCAAACTCTTCAGTTGTTTTTGAACCTGTTTGTCATTTTGTATATATGATAATATTCATACCCCTTAAATTGATCAATTATTTAATAATTCATAAAAGCACATTTTGTTTCTGTGTCTTTACCAAAAAATACTGTTATAAATATTTTTGTTCCTTCTCATCTCAGTGTTATATGCTTAGGTGCAGTTGTCACTTCTATCAAAGGATATAAACAGTTTTGTGACTTTGGAAGCATAGTTTCTCTTTCCAGAACAGTTAGACCTTGATACTTCTATCACTGGTAAATTAGTGGTTCTGTCTTCCTAAAGCACAATTGCTATTTTCCTTTTTTATCACTTCTGCAAAAGGTATGAAGTAGAATTTCAAAATACTGAATCATTTATATATGGATTTCACTTATTGATAGTAGGCTAGAGTAAGTTTTTGCATTACTTTAAATATTTTTTAATTTTAAATATTAAATAAATAAAAAATTTAAATTTATTCTTAAGAATTTTCTTGATAGTCACCTTTTGACCTTTTATCTGTTGGGGAATGGCTCTTAGGCTTTTATCAGTTCTTATCTTTAGCAAATACTTTTCTAGTTAAGTGTTTGCCCTTCTATTTTTAACTCTTGAATTTGCACAAAGACTTTTTAGCAATTAAAATTATTAAAATTGTCTGCTTTTGCTTACGTGATCATTCTTTTCCTTTATTTGCTCTAAAACTCAATACTTACTCATAGTCATAAAAGATATCTTCTTGCCTCTACTGTAAATTGTTTAAAACGTGACCCTCATACTTTGGTTATACATTTCTCAAATTATTTTAAATATCAATAAATAACAAATAAATTCTAATATGTATTTTCTACATCTTTCAGTCAAGTAATTGTGTCATTGTAGAGATGTTATTTGCCATAGGTAATCATTTTTGGAAATATTGCAGTCCATTAATGTTTATCCTTGATATATATGTGTTTCACTCTCCTAAGAATTATATAAGAATTATATTACCGATGCCAAAAATATTTTTAACTATTAAGACAAAACTGAAACTTGTTCAATGAGAAAATTATTTCTTTCCTCATCACTGCAATTAAATTTTACTTAATTTAAGGGGAAATATGGGGAGGAAAATTAAAGTTGGGGAAAAACTTTGGGGAAAGTTTTTGGGGAAAAAACAGTTCAAATTAAACATTTTAAATACACATAAATTGTGTATATGTATATGTATATGTGTATGTATGTATGTATGTATATGCTATGTCCTGAGGATGGTATATGTTCATACTGATTCTATCTCCTTGATATTATTTAGTAATAACTGAGTTATCATAAATTATCCTCAGATACTGCAAGATCTTCAAACACCAATGAAATATTAAATTATCATTATATATTGTTCTATTTACCAAGTCAGAAAATTAATGAATTTGACTCCATTTTTTTTAAAGAATATTGAAATGACCTGGCAAATATTGGTATCAGGCATTGTACCATTTCACCACATTTTTCTAGAACAGATCTCTTGTAACATGTATTAATGGGTTTTAATGTTTTTTTTTTATTTTTTGTTTTTTTTAAACTAAGGGAAAGGGGAGGGTCCAAAGTCATGAAAGCAACCCTTCATACTGGTAGCTGTTGGGGACATTTCCATGCTCTTTTCCTTAGGTGTTATTTTGATGAATGCTATAGTGGTGACAGTGAACAGAAGAGCAGCAGTGCTATGGGAGCTGACCCCAGAATTAAGAACCAGGGGGGGGAAATGACAGTATGAGAAAGTCCCATGTGTTATGAGGATGATGCAACTTCTTCTGTCATGATTGACAGTCCTTCACCAAAGCCTTTTTCTGATGGCAAAGCTATGTGTAGAGGTGACCCTGATTGCTCTTTGGTCTGCCTCAGTGGAGTGATTATTCACCCCAGTTAAATTAAATTGCTTGATGTTCTGATGCATGAATGTTATATTTTATACCAAGCAAAGATGATATGATATAATGGGAAAAACGTAGTCTGGGAGTTAGGAGACCTCAATTTTAGTTCAAATTCTGGCAATAATCCATTGCATAATTCTAGTCAAATTGCTTTGCTTCTCTAGGCTCAAAAATTCTTCCTCTACAAAATTATGAATTTTAAATAAAATAAAACTAAAATTACTTCCAGTTCTAATGTTCTAAGATTTTATAAAATTGAGAGTTCATGGAAAGAGAATAAGGAAAAGGTAATTCACTAAAAGAACAAAGACACTTAAATAAGTGTGTATTAGAAGGCAGACAGGGAAAAAGGTAGGAAGGCAAGAAGAAAGGCAGAAAAGGTAGGAGGAAGGAACAGGAACTTTAAATCTTTGTTATATTTGACATTGGTTTTGCATTTTGGCAATTTGTTAGAGCGTGCATGAATACATGTAAGAATGTATAGTAAACCTAGAAGAATTTGTCCAAAAAAGACTTCCTTTAAAAAAAAAGCATTCCTTATATATTTTTAACTTTTAAATATGAGATAATAGTCACATTGATTTATACTTTATTGTTTATAAAGTATTTTTCTCACTACAATCCTCAGAGGCCAATAATATAATTATCCTGATTTCACAAATAAAAAAACTGACCTGAAGACTCACACAGATAATAAGTAGGAGAGTGCAGATCTCACATGTCTAATTCAATGTACTTTCTACTGTCATTACCCTTGAGGTAGCTAGGTACTTTCATGGAGAGCATTCTGAACTTGGAATTCTGCCTCAGACAATCACCAACTGTGTAACTCTAGGCAAGTGATTTCCCTTTTCTTAACATCTGTTTCCTCATCTATAAAACTGGTTTAATAATGCCACCTATTATAAAGGGTTGTTGTGAAAAATAAAATGACATATATGAAGCACTGTATAAATCTTAAATACTATATGGATACTTATTATTATTGGCACAGGCTTACTGAACACAATTCCTTAGAGGTTTTACAAAGTGTTTTGCTCAAAACCTTGCAAGCTAAGTAATAGAAATATTATTTACCATTTTGAATTATAACACTTCCAGTTATATGACTTCCTGAGGCACAAAAGAACAAAGTTGGAGCCAGATTCCTCCTGCTGTTTCTAAACTACCAAAGAAACATTGGGTTGGACTCTGATTTTGTTCTCTCTCTTTTGATTTCAAGATGTTCTTGCTAACTCACATCCTTCTCATGCTTCTAGAAGAGTGACATCATACTTCTATTTTTAGGTTCTCCTCATGCTCCTACCCAGGGAGAACTTTATTATCTGAGATATAATTTCTGAGATGTTGTTATTTGGGCTGATATTCAGAAAACTGAATAGGAACAGGCACAAATGCACCATGGCACTCCAAAGCAGAACACTCCAAAGTAGCCAGTACGTCAGTCCTAGAGTAATGCTTTCTAAAAGTGGGTAATTGTTGTTAAATAGGACTTTTCAAATTAATTCCGACTCTGAGAGACTTTACTTATAGGAATACCTTACATTTTTGTCTCACTAGTAGAATTTCACAATAGCATCTTCAATACACAAAAATAAAATCCTGCCTTAACCCCTTGACTATAATATAGTTTTCACATAACCAAACTGGTCTAGACAAATTTAATATTCCTTGTTTCCATTCTACTCCATTAGATTTCTCATCCTTCTACAATTCCTCTTCATTCCAATGAGAAGAAACTTGTTTTTATCTATTGCCCTTAAATGCCCTCTTGTATGATTTCCTGGCATAACTCTATGTTTTGCAGGATTAATTAGTAATATTTTGGGGGATATGTTCATGTACTTAGAATCTGTTTGGCAAACTGTGTGGAGAATTATAAGAGCAGGTATGTTTATTACAGAATATGATTCCAGGGTAACCTATCAATAGTTTCTAATAAACATACACATAAATATACGTGCATGTACACACACACACACACACACACACACACACACTCCCCAGAAACTAATCTCTTTCCTATATGTTTTCTGATGCTTGGAATTCTTCAAGCGTGGGACAGATAGGTTTTTTGCCCATTATTAAAAGGAAGAATTTACCTAAGAGATAGAATTAATTTTAATTTTCACAAAGTTATTAGTGACTGATGAAAGATTCTTTCCTCAGGATGTTTTTTTAATGGGGGAGGATTCTGGATACAACACAGAAGAAAATGCATGCACAAAGAAGAGACTGACAGCAATTGTTTTTTAGCTTGTTTTTTTGTTTGTTTTGGATTAAATAAAATTCTATACGCTCCATAATTTTGCTTAGGAATTTCCCTGACAGCAATGTTCATTTTATTCAGAATAAATGATACTGCCATTCCCTCAAGCATTCAAATGAATAACAGTATGCTCAGCGGCTCATGTTTTTCAGCACTGACTAGTATCTCCATCATTCATTCCTTAATCCTATAATGGTTTTGGAAGAAGCAGAAAAATATTTATCTACTCCAATAAGTTCTGGAATTGGGTGAAAGCATCCCTGAAATTATCTTTGCTCTCCAAACAAGAATGTTTCAGCATCATTCACATTCAGAGCAGTGAGGCAAGTCAGGACAATTGTGATTAGTTTTGTCACTCCCACTATAACTTCTTAGGTGTTAGGGTCCAGTAATCAAATAACACAATCCAATAAAGTATAATAAATTACTAAACCAAGGTAGTGAAAATGAAGAGTTTCCTCATATCCATGAAAATGACTGGTAGAGGTACAGGAAGTTTTGAATAATCTTTCAGTTATAGATTCCTGAAGGTTTTTATGAGAAATAATGTTACAGCACTCTTTAAAGTCAATGTGTTCTAAATAACAAATTTCATACCTTCTCTCAACCTTTACTTCTCCTTTCTCTTTCGTTAGTACTATCAGTACTTTTAATTCTTTTTTTCTCCTTGAATATTATGGTTTCTATGAATGACCTCCCTGTTACTTTTTTGGATGCTTTTTTTCATCTTTCTTACTTGCCCCTCTTTTTCCTTCTGCTCTGTGTAGGTGAGTTTCCTCTTTCCAATATTATCTACTAGAAGCCATTTATCTCTTGTCTGAATTTTAGTAGTTTTTATCATGTTTTAATTCACTTGCCATATAATGTATTACTTCCAATTAAATTATAAGCTTGGATAGTATAGGAACCATAGCTTGTGCTCCTGTGTATTAATTATTACATAATATGTGCTTAATAAATATTTGCATTTAGACCAAAATGAGGAGCATAGTGTTGCAGGATATCACCTGGTTATTAAAATTAATATGGTTCTAAAATTGGTTTAGGCTTTTCCAGTTTATGTCAAGTTGGACTCATAAAGCACATTCAAAGGAGCCACACTTTTGATGAAGCTTTGGATTTGTTTAGTTTTTTTGGGGGGCGGCAAATGGAATAAGACAGGAAAACTGGTAAATCTTTCAGACCTTGTTCACATCAATAGACATATATCCCAAGGTATTAAAAAGAGAATATACACATACACAAAATATTTAGAGCAATATATTTTATTGTAACAAAGAATTGAAAACAAAACAGTTGCCCATCAAAGGAGGAATGATTGAACAAACAAAATGTAGCATATGAATGTCATGACACCTATGTGATATGGTGAATTATTAGAAAGACCTTCCTTTGAATAGAAACTTAGACACTTATTAGCTGTGTCACTGTGGAAAAATCTTCTATCTTCCTCAATTTCTTGAAAAAAATAACAACAGTAATAGCATTTAACTTCTTAGTTTGTTATGAGGATAAAATGAGATAATATTTATAAACTGTACCTGGCATTTAATAAATGCTAATTTCCTTTCTTCTTAATGTAATATTATGGCATAATAAGAAATAAGGAATATGAGAAATATAAACTATTGTGGTGTAAGTAGGAGAATAATAAATACAATAATTGACTACAATAATGTAAATGCAAAGAACCCTAAATGAAAGTCAAACTTGGGTAACTGTAATACTTAGATTTGGTTTCTGAGAACAGATAATAAAAAAGACTACCCACTTTTGTGGACAGATGTGAGGTACGTGGGGAGCAAGATATCCGTTGCTCTTGCTTAACTGTTTTTGTCTATTGCAAGGGGAAGTTCAATTCTTGAGAATTACATAATGATTAATATAGAACTGAGTGGGATAAAAAAAGGTATAAAAATTTAAAGAATAAAAAAATCAAGAAATTTGATTTATTAAAATAGTTATAATAAAAATAGATTGTACTTAAATATAGCCAAAGAATTGCAAAATATTTATATTTCTGAAGAAATGTATTTTCTGAGGTAAGAAATAAATAACATTATTAAGAATAAATAAACACATTTGTCCTGTAATCAAGTACCCTTTTTGCAGGGGAAAAAACGTAAAAGTTTGCATAGGGATAGAGATTTGGTTACCATCTTTAAAAACCATATCTAAAACTTCTTGTGTAATTTCCCTGAAAAACCAAACTGCCTCATTTGCATTTCCATGCTAAAGGAAGAGTATAAAATTCATTTGTGGATTGATGTTCCCATTAATGTAGTATCCAGGAAACCATTCATAAAATCACAGCTGCAGCTAATCTCCATGTCTATGGAGATTTTACATTTGTTAGAAAAAAGAGAAAAAAAGGATTGCACTATTTTTGAAAATCATGCACACAAAAAAATGAAAATATCATTACAGATGCAATGACACACAGAGACACAAAAAATGGTAATGTAACTAGCCCTTTCCTCTAAATAAATAAATAAATGAAGCAAAGATGCATGCCAGCACTCTGAATTATTCCATTACATCAATATACTTTATTTAATTATGAACTTCAGCTGTCTGGAAAACCACTTCATGATAACACTGGTGTCTCTTCAACTCAGGATTGTCTGCCCAGTTTTTTTTTTCAATTAACATTGAATTTAAGCAACCAGTTAGCATCACTGTAGTAGACATATTTTGTAATGTCCAAGAAATGAACTGTATTTTACAGTCCATGTAACATATATATCTAACCTTGCTGATTTCAACAATGAAAATAATGGAAATAACTAGAGAATTCTGGGAACAAAATTTACCCATATGTTCCAGAAAAAAATTTAGGTGATTTCATCAGTGAATATAACAAAGAGATTAATTTTTTTATAAAAATGAATCAAATCCAAGGACTCTGAAAGATTGTATTGACATGTTTGGAGAACTGTGTTATTAGAATTTGAGAAATCTCATACAGTCAAAACAAGTCATTACATTGGAGATGAATGAATGAATGAACAAAGCATTTATTAAGCACTTTACTATGTGCAAAGTACAATGCCACTCTCAAGGAGCATACTTCAAACGAGAGACAAAATATATGAACATTATGAGTTGCAAGTGAAATTGAGAGCTCCTGTGGTCTTTTGGATGTAGTGACAAAGCAAATATTAATGCTTCTTCTCTAATGTCCTTTCCACTGATAAAATCATATTAGGTTTCTGATGTAGAGTCATTTGACAATATCAAGGACTCTAGTAGCAGGACCTGGGTTTTTTCTGTGGCTATAACAGCTTCAGAAAAGTTGCTAGGATACATCTCCACTTGGTGGGGCTGCTTCCCAGGACGATACCGGATTGGAAGCAACACTATTCAAAATATCTTTATGTTCAGGATCATATGTTTTCTCCATCAGATATCAGTATGCGCCATAACATCTCATGTTACAAAGAGAAAGTTATCTTATATAATCATGATTTGGTATACTTTAATTACTTATGGGGGGAGCAGAGAAAGGTCAGTGTTAACTGTCAGTTAAACCAGAGATTTTTCATACAGACTAATTCAGTTAATAACTGATAAATATCTATGGATGCATCTCATGAATCAAAAGAAATTCTATAAAACTCTATGTTAAATTTCCTTTAATTATTATAAATGACTTTTTGCTTGGCTGGTGCCTTCTACTCTTACAGACCACCTCATAATTTGAGGTGCCACTAGTGTTTAAAGGCTAAGTGATGAAACAAGCACTTGTATAGAATTGATTCCAATTGTTATTTCTTCTGTGCTGAATTCCCATATAACTATATTTTGGGAAAGTTCCTTCCTTAGTAAAAGAAATATTTATTAATTGTAATGTACTTAAGCAAAATATTTGTCTGCATGTAGGGTTAATACTATTTGTTGGTATTAGTGTTTGTTATCTCTTAGCTTGCCCAATAGTTTCCCTTTCTGTCCCTTCTACATACATAACTATTTTTTGCAAATAGCCTTGCTTGGTGCTTTGTTATTTCTTCACCTCTTTCCATAAGAAAATGATAGCTTCTTTCAGCGTCACTTTTAAGATAACTATTAGCACTTGCCCTGCAACCTTTCAATAGTATTTGCCTCCTGAGGCTACTGAATATGTGTCAACCTTAGGCTAAATATGATAAACTGCTCAATATTACCCATCCTTATATAGTTAATAACCATCTATACTTAAATGTTGCCTTGAGCCAAAGATAAGCTTATATAGATGAGACAGAGGTTATGAGTTTGAAAAAAAAAAAACTGAACAAAGTTCAGTTACATTCACTTTGTCCAATAAATGCTCCCCAAATCTTCAGGACTACATTGAAGTTAAGCATATTCTGAATGAAATGTCAAAAGTTAAGTTTTTTCCTACCAAACAAGTGAAAAGTAACTCTTTAAGATTTTAAGATTCAGAACAGATGTTTTCTTATTTGGATGGATGGAGTTCCTCATTTGGATTCCCCTATACCAAAGAAATCATGATTGTATTAAAAAAGGGCAATAGTAGTTCCTTCTCAAAGACTATTCTACCAAAGATACCTAGATACAGGAAAACATTCTGTTAAATATCCCCACTGCATAAATTTCACTATTGCCTTCTTCCTTAGACATGGTAACTAATGAAAAACAAAGAATTATAATAGCCTCAATAGAAACATAAAAATAGTTATATTCCAGCATCCATCTCTTATCTTGGGACCCACTCAACTGTACTATGTCCTTCAATAAATATCATTGAACTATGTACTGTTATCTCCTTTCACTTTATTACAGTATACATATTACAGCCATATATATCCATATATTTAAAAACATTCACTGTTAAATACTGAGAAATGGATAGAAGAAACTGATCCCCTCTCTAATCTTTGAAATTTCCTTTCTAACTCAAGACAACAATCTTTCCTAAACTAGTGCATTCTTTAAAAGACTCTAGATCTCTGTCTCAATACAAAACCACACAACTCCTATGATTTGAAGAATATCTGCTGCTTGAGCTATTATGAGTTAGAGTTAACTTTCTGAAAGTAGGTCTGTTTCTAACTTTTTTTCCCCTTCCAACCAACCTAAGACAGAAGTCAAACAGGTTCCATTAATGTCATTAATTTATGTATATGTATATCACTTCTTGTATGGGTATGTCTATTTGATTTACATGTTATATTAAAAAATAAGTGTGAGACTTTACCTATTTTCTTTAAAATAATGATTGTAACTAGCATAATAATTAGAAGCCAAAACAGGTTGTCAACCTTTTTTTGTTAAGGCTGCAAGACTAAATCACAGGACACTTGGACATAATAGACATCTTTTATGATTTTAGCAAAGATATGGCGAAATAATATAATATTTTATATAATATAATATTATGTTTATGTTTATAATGAGAGAGTATGGGACATATGAAAGAATAGATAGAATTCACAGCTAGTTGAGCAATTGTAAATAAGACATCAATAAATAAATTTCAACCTCGAGAATGGTTTCTTTTGGAATGCTATGAGTTTCTATCCTTGGACTTATCCTATTCAACAACTTGGATGAAAACTTAGTGGCATATTCATTATACTTTTAGAGAAGAAAAAGCTTAGTCTGGGAGTTCATACAGTGGATAATAAAATAAACATCATAAAGCATCTGGACAGGGAATAATACCATCACATTTACCATGGAATTGATTTTTAATGTGCTTCTGGTTTCAAAAAATTGATTGCACATATAGAGCATGGTTGTTTCTTGACTAGCTAGAGTTCATATGTATAGAAACTGTAGATTTCTACTATAGACCAACAGCAATAAAGGCTGTGACTTAAAAACTATATTGCTGATATAATCCTAGACTACATTAAGAGAAGAAAGTCAAACTTTGAATTGTTCAATCATTTACCAAGGATTTATTAAGCACATATTATGTGGTCCAGCATCACATGTATAACATCACTAGCTCTAAACATAACAATAATAATTAGCATTTATAAAATGCTTTAAGATTTACTGGTTATAGACACTATATATCACAAAGACACTGATAAACTGGAGAAAATATTGAAATAATGAAGATCATTTAGCTGGAAATAGAGGAAAATTAGAGAGAATGATAATTTCTTTTAAATATTCAAAGAACTGTTGGGTGGAATATGGATAAGATTACATCTATTAAGAACCACAGGACAGAATTAGAAATAGTGTAAGAAAGTTGCAGCAAAGTACATTTTAATTCAATTAAAGAAAAAACATTTACACAATAAGTACACTCCTAAAATGGAATGACTTTTTGTCATTATAAGCATTCAAATGGCAGCTAGATGGCCATATGTTAATGTATATAGATTTCTGGATTTAGTACAAGTTTAAAATGATGGGAACCAAATTTCTTTTCTAAACTAAGCATCTATCATTCAAATTGGGCAAATTGGTTACATTTAATTTTTGGCTATATTTAATTTTTTCCTTCAACCACAGATGATATAATTCGATGGTATAATACCCCATAAGAGTAGGGATATATTAGCAGTCTAAAAAATGCTTTTAAATTTTCTACCAATTCAATTCATAAATATCAACAAAATGTTTACTCTGTACATGACACTGAGCTACTTAATGAGCAGCGGGACTAGACACTGATTTCTTAGATATTGTGAATTCCCATGTAAAGGAAATTTCTGTAACACTGAAGTGTTGAAGCATGAATAAAGGTTGTAATTTTCTAGAGAATTCCCTAGGAAACTCAAGAGGGTAAACAGCTTGTCCATGGCAGAGGAGGAAATTGAAACATTTTCCAAATTCTGAAACTAGCTATATACCCATTGCACCATTAAACAGTCCCTGTTATTCCTACTGTGTTCTTATCTTAAAAGGGCAAGTATAATTAAAGAAGAAAAAATATTTATACTTGTTGACAGGCATGTTATTCAGAAGCAGAGGTCCTCAAACTTTTTAAATAGGGGGCCATTTCACTGTCCCTCAGACTGTTGGAGGGCCGGACTATAGCAAAAACAAAAACTTTGTTTTGTGGGCCTTTAAATAAAGAAACTTCATAACCCTGGGTGAGGGGGATAATAGTCCTCAGCTGTCGCATCTGGCCCACAGGCCTTAGTTTAAGGACCTCTAAAGTTTAGTGTCATATAAGACAGTGATATTGTCACCAGCATCTTCAAAATTCCAGATGTCACAGAAAGTACAATTCTTTGTATGAGGAAATATATGTCAAGGTTGTTGTACATTTTTAAAAGGTGATTGCAATTATCTTAATTGCTGATACATCATTATTTAACTTCTAATAAAAATTGTACCATCAACATAGAAACACTACTAAGATTAAAGAGTACAGGAAAAATTTTCACTGACCTGGGCTTAAAGATTTCTTAGTGATAGCAGTATAGTAAGATAGCATGTTGAAAAAGAAAGGGTGCTGAATTTGAGCCTGAGAATTGATATTCAAATCCTGACTCTGCTACTTAGAAATCATATGATGTTGGATAAATCACTTTAGTTCTCAGGAGCTATTTCCACATTTTTAAAATTAGATCATCAAAAATTATTTTAATTTCTTTAAATGTGTGCTCTCATTTAATCTTTGGTTCCAATTGAAGAGATTAAAAGGCAAATATTATTTATATCAATGCTAACATTGAATGACAATTCCATTAGTAATCCATAATACTTAACACATTTAAAATTTCTAAGTTCTTTATGATATTATCTTATGTTCTCCTCAGATATGTTTGTGGAAATTGCATATTCTAAGCTGGGTTTAGAGTTAGGAAGACTCATTTTAATGAGTTCAAATCTAACCCTAGACACTTAGGCAAGTTACTTAATTCTATTTCTCTCATTTCCCTCCTTTGTAAAATGAGGTAGAGAAGGAAATGGCAAATCATTCTAGTATCTGTGCTAAGAAAACCCCAAAAGGGTCACAAAGAGTTGAGCATGACTGAAACAGCTGATCAACAACAATAACAAAGCAAAACAAAATAAGTATGAAGTTCTCAAAGATTATGTGACTTATATGGGTTAGACTTTTCCATTGCTTGTGAGAAGAAAGGAAAATGAAATTCAAATTACTATCTGGAATGCAGAGAGAATAATAGGATCATAGTCCAATTCTATCATTTTACATATGCAGAAAATGAAACCCAGAAAGGTTGTGATTTCCCACAGCTTTTATGCACTGTAAATGAAAGCTGGAATTCAAGCTAAGATTCTCCAACTCAAGATGCAAAACTCATTCCATCATGCCACCTTTCCTATCATCTTGGGGAAAATGATTTCTTAGTCAAATACAAGAACCATCACTTACCAATTATTTGAAGAAAATTGAAATCTCAGACATGTTTTTCCTTCTCTTTCCATGTTTATAATCATAACTGAAGGTTGTCTGACTTATACAGAATGTGTTTAGCAAACATCACCACTATATTATCTGAGAATAGACAATGTTGCCCCAAGGCATTTTGTTTCAAGTCCTTGCTTCAGAAAAGCACTATTTATGAAACAATTACTTCTGGAGTTTGCTGCAGATTCTTTTATCTGGATACATTCAGTATTTTTAAATTCTATTGTATAAGACTTCAATGAAAAACCTTAAATGATGATCATTAGAATTATTACAAATGGAATCAGAATACAGGTTCCCATTTAGTAGTCTGAGGAGTTCTTAATAGTTTTTTTTTTATTTCAAGTAGTAAAAAAAAATTATAAAATGTTATGAGTTGTATATTAAATAACCCTAAGTGTTCGTAATATATTTGTTGTTGTGTTGTTATCAAAAAGGTTCTAATAATTAAAAACACATTTACATATTTGTGTATATGAATGAATATATGTATGGACGCACTAGAGAATGCCATTGAATCCAGTTAAATATAAATCAATAAACAAACAAATAAACAAATAAATGAATGAATGAACCAACAGACAACCTTTATTCCAAGCTCAAAATCCTTTGCCTTTAAACAAGATGATAACATATTTTCTTCTTGGACTACAATTTCCATAATAATATACACACATACTCTGGGGCCTATATCCTTTATCCTATATTCATTACAATCTAGATAGTCTTCCAAATCCTTGTGAGGGAGGTAATGCAAATATCAGTATTCCCATTTTACAGATTATGAAATAAATTCACCAAGATTGTGTCCACAGTCATATATGACTTTTATATATTACAATTAGAGCTCAAACCCATGTCTTCTAGAGAAAAGTCCAATCCAGTACTCTTTCCACTAGATCTTGTTGTCTTGCCTTTTAAAATAATTTCCTTACAAAAGATTGCTGACTTATTAGCTGGTACTATATAAAATGCTAATTAAAATGGTATTCTCTAGATACTTATATAGCAAATTATTGTCCCAGAAACAGAAATGAAGTTAGTGTATATCAAATTTCCAGCCTCTGATATACACTAGTTATATAACCTTGGACAAATCCTTTAATCTCTACTTGTTTCAGTAAACTTCCTATGCTTTATTATAACTGTCCAATAGTTAAATAGCTGGAGTTCTCTAAAATGACTAAAGAAAAGATGTTTATATTTATATATCTATGTGCATACCTAGGTGTGGCAAGTTCAATTTATTTAGCTTCTCTGTTTCCCTATTCAG
Organism: Sarcophilus harrisii; assembly: GCF_902635505.1. Classification (NCBI taxonomy): domain Eukaryota; kingdom Metazoa; phylum Chordata; class Mammalia; order Dasyuromorphia; family Dasyuridae; genus Sarcophilus; species Sarcophilus harrisii. Next base: position 137,822,591 of record NC_045426.1, read on the forward strand.
TTCTCTAAAATTAGTGAGTAAATTGCTGTTCATAGAGAAAATTTCCACAACAAAAATTCTCTATCATCATTATCATCATCATCATTATCATCATTAATCATCAGAGGTAGAGGACAAAAACAAAATAATATAATTAGACATAAGAAATCTTCTCTTCCTTCTTTTTTCTACCCAATGGAACTTCAACTTTAGTTGAAGGATTCATTCTATTTTTCTAAATATCTATTTTTAGCTCATACCTTATCTGTCTCTCTGAAACTGTATCATTTAATGGCAAATGCTTTTTTTTGTTATCATTTCGGGGAAGTGCAAAACTTTTATTACATAAAACACAACATGTTAGCTCCTTAAAAATTGAAATCTGCTTATAAATAAAGGTAAATATATGGAAATCTGCATGATTATAAGGAGGTTTAGCCATACCATACATCAACAATGCTACTGTGCAAGATCACTACAAAAGTTATGACCGCATAACAATAAAATGTTCAGTTAAAAATTTAATTTTTTTTGTTAATCAGCAAATAGATATATCTTAATTCTTATTATATTTTCAGCATCTCTCATTCTTTTTTAGCATCTCAAAATTTTCCTATAAGAAATTATTAAAATTTTATATTTAAAGATAAATGTAGGTATAGCTTTTATGTTTCATTTGTATATTCAGACATTTTTAGTAAATGCTTTCAAAAAACCTCCTCCCCAAAAGAAAAGAAATTATAAATGATTGTCATATAGTTCCAAAAGAAATATATAAATAGATATACCATTTAATCTAAAAAAAAGTTACCATTAATACATACTTCAGATAACATCTAGCTATAAAATTTCATGGCTATAAGGTAATTTTCCTCATTATTGTGGTATTTCCTATGATGATTGCTATTACTAACAATTATCCTTTCTACATATATATTTTAGTAACCCTGGAGTTATACATGAAAGTATTAAACAGAAATTGAAAACAGTGGTATTCTGACTTTATTGGGCTTTTTGGGGAGCATCTTGTTAACTAGTTAATTCCTCCTTGTTTGATGTAGAATCCAGACATGTGTTTTTGTTGTTTGTTATTGTTTTGTTTTGTTTGTAAAGAACATTATTCCTGTATAATGAGCTTGATTCATAGGTAGTAATCTAAAGAATAAAGATATTGATTCAGTAGTCTTATATAATATTAATATAGTCATGTATTTGAATATTCTTGTGCTTTGAAAATTTCCTCACATTTTAATTAATTATTTTTATATCCCATATACTTTTCAAAAGAAATCCAAAACCTTAATAATAGACCCAACAGGCAAATTTCTCCCAAAATCTTGCATCTCAGCTTTGGCAAAAGGGGGTCTATAAATAACTTCTTCAGTGAAATCTATCACATTTTTCAGAACAGCTGCAAAGTCAAGTCATTAACTCTGACTTCGCCATTAAATCCAGCTGAAGCACATTACCTCTTTAATATTTGAACTCTATGACCATATCTCTCAAACTGTGAAGCATAATACAGTTGTTGACATATCTTTGCTAAAATATAAGAAGCAATGGCCTCAAACATGACAGAAGTCAATAGATCTAACAATAGTACATTTCAAAAAATAGCTAAAGTATAATTTTGAAAATGCAGCACTCTTTATGACCTGCAGCTGTGGAACTAAAAAAAGTCCTTATTTTTTTTCAAAGTTTATTGTTTCCTCTAATATATATGAATGAATGAAATCCAGTTCTTGCTGAAAAAGCATTAGTCAAAATGAAAAAAGATAATCACAAATGAAAAGAAGTTCCATTCTATTCCTGACCAGTCAAAGTTCATCTAAACAATTATGTTCAGTTATGGTCACTATATAAAAAATGTGGACATCTAGAGTACACCTAGAAAAGAACAATCAGAACTGGCAGAAGACTTGGGCCCAGAAACTAATGAAAGAACTGGAAATGTTAAAGAGAAGAGGAGATGTGATAACTTAAAGGATTTAAAGGTTCTTTTGTGTTGAAGAAAGAATACGTATTACATATACATTGTCAATGGATAGAAGAGACAGTCTTCTTTTTTTTTTTTTTCTCCAATGCAAGGGAGGAGAATTCTAATATGAGGAAGATATATGTCCAATATGGGTAATCCTTCCATCAGTGTAGAGTAGAAGTCATGCCCATCTTCTATTCTATGTAACTTTTTCTTATAAATTTTGTAGCTCTCCCATGGGAGTTTTACCAAACATATTTTTTTTTCCTCTATGTTTAGGGTTCCTTCCAACTCTAAATCATTGATTCTGTGCACTAGCTATACATGAGGCAATGTAAAAGATAAACTTGAGGAAACATATGGCTAAAAAAGGAAGTGGAATATATAATGAGTATATGATAGCAGGTAAATCATCAAGGATTATATTAATAATCATAAAATGGTAAAAGGGACTGGAACACATTTTTCAGTACATTGAGTAGATATTCAAAAATGCTTTTGTAAGGCTTAAGAATTGTAGATACAGAATGGGTTTTTATCTGTACTGCTTAAAGGAACACCCAAACAGGTGAAATTATAGATAGATATATAAAAGTCTTCAAATTTGGAGATGGTAAATAATTTGATATAGATTTGCATATTCAATCTTGTTATGTGACTGATTTAAAGTAATTTAGCACCCCTGTGATATTTTATATGTGTGTGTATATATATATATATATATATAATATATATAAATATAAATTAAAAGTCTGGTGTATTTCTTCAGTGGAACACAGACTGGTTTCTCCTTCCTAACAAAATCTGCATATAGACAAATATGAACATATGTATAGAAAAATTGCACATGTTTAACTGTATTGAGTTAATTGCTGTTGGGAAGGAAGTGGGAGAAGGGAGGGAGAAAAATTTGGGATACAAAGTTTTGCAATGGTGAATGTTGAAAACTATCTTTGCAAATATTTCTGAAAAGAAAAAGCTATTATTTTTAAAGGAACTAATAAAAATCTGCATATAGCTTATTTTTCATAGGAAGGACACATACAAGAAATGACTATATACTTCTTTAATGGACTTCTGACCATTTCCTGTTACATCAAGGCCAATGGGAATATTTTTTCCACTTTGTTTTTACAATGTGAATTCCTATGCTAGTAACTTTCAGATGATGATGGCTCTTACTGAAAGAGTATTTTAGTATTCTGGGATTTAATTCAATGAGTGTAATGATATCTATAGGAAAGATTATCTTTGTAATTATTGATAGAGAATTCCTGTTTTATTTGAACAGGTCATACTCCATGAAACTTATGAATACCATCTAGTAGGAGAAGCTAAAGCTAAGTAAGTCATTTAATGAATGTTCACAGTCACACTCTTAGAGGATCCAATTAGTTTCTCATGTCGCCTTTTTTATTTTCAATAGTAATATTTTTCAAATACACATAAAGATAATTTTCAACAATCATTTTTGTAAAACTTTGTGTTCCAAATGTTTCTTCTTTTTTTCCTTAACTCCCCTCTCCTCAAGACCTCAAGTAATTTGATATAGGTTAAATATGTGCAAATCTTTTATTTGTTTTTTTTTTATTTGTGTATTTTAACACACATTGCTTTATGAATCATGTTGGGAGAGAAAAATCAAAGGAAAAGGGGAAAAAGCATGGGAGAAATTAAAAAAAGAAAAAAAACAGAAAAAATAAGTGAACATAGCATGTATTGATTTACATTCAGTCTTCTTAGTTCTTTTTCTGGATGCAGATGGCATTTTCTGTCCAAAATCTTTTATGATTGCTTTAGATCACTGAACCACTAAGAAGAACCCGTTTCTTCATAGCTGATCATCGCACATTTTTGCTGCTATTGTGTTCATTGTATTCTTGATTCTGATTGTTTCACTCAAGCATCAGTTCATGTAAATCTTTCCAGGCCTTTGTAAAATTGGCCTAATTATCATTTTTATAGAACAATAATATTCCGTTACCTTCATATATAACAACTTATTCAGTCATTCTCCAATTGATGGGCATTTTCCAAATTTTTGCTACCACAAAAAGAGCTGCCACAAACATTTTTGCAATGTGGATCCTTTTCCCTCCTTTAAATATCCTTGGGATATAGTCCCAGGGAATGCATAGTTTTATAGCCCTTTATGCATAGTTCCAGATTGTTCTCCAGGATGGCTGGATCATTTCACAACTTCACCAACAATGCATTAATGTTCCAGTTTTCCCACAGATCCTCTAACATTTATCATTATATTTTCCTGTCATTTTAGTCCTGAGAAATTGTTTTAATTTGCATTTCTCTAATCAATAGTGATTTAGATTATTTTTATAAGGCTATATATAGCTTTAATTTTGTCATCTGAAAATTGTCTGTTCATATCCTTTAACCATTTATCAACTGGGAAATGAAGTATTTTTAGAAATTTGATACAAGTCCTTATATTTTAGAAAGGAGACTGTTATCAGAAATAATGGCTATAAAGATTTTTTTTCCCCAGCTTTGCATTTCCCTTTTGAATATTCTTTCTATTGGTTTTGTTTGTACAAAACCTTTTTAGATTAATGTAATCAAAGTTCTGCATTTTACATTTTATAATATTCTCTGATTCTTCATAAATTCCTCTCTTCTCCAAAGATCTAATAGGTAAATTATCTCTTGCTCTCCTAATTTGCTTATGATATCATCTTTTACACCCAAACCAGGTACCCATTTATATCTTATTTTGGCATGGAGTGTGAGATGTAGGTCTATGCCAATTTTCTGACATATTTTCTACTTTTCCCAATAATTTTTGTCAAATAGTGAGTTCTTATTGCAGAAACTGGAGTCAGTTTTTATCAAAAACTAGTGTGCTGGGGGCAGAGCCAAGATGGCAGAGATGGCACACGCAACTTTCTAAACTCTCTCATACCCGCACGACCAATTATTAAATTCAGCCTCAAAAATAGTGCTTGACTGGTAAAACCCATGAAGATTAGAAGTACAACAATTCACCAGCCAAAGATTATCTGGAAGTTCATCAGAAAAGGTTTGTCCTGAGGAGCAAGAAAAGACCGGCATAAACAGGGAAATAGGAGAGGCTAGAAAAAGGAGCTCACAGAGGAAGGGGTGGCCTCTGTGGCTAGAAAAATTACAAAAATGACTCTGGCATAGGCTGATTGCTCTGCTCTGCTTGCAAAACAGCAGAGAAATCAAGCTAAAGATAGAGGGTACTGTAAAAAATGCCAGAACCTATACCCACCCAAAACCAAAAGTGACTCAGTGAAGACTGTAACACAGTTCTGCAGCCCCATTCCACAGTACAGGGCTACAATCTGTGCAGGGGCTATTTGCTGGTCAACTGCTAATATCCACAGCACCACTGCAGGCTTTGGCCTGGGGCAGTGACACTTTCACTGCTCAGCCTCTAGCCTCAGGGTAGTCACTAATAAGCACATTAGGGTTCTTCACTGGGTACTTCCCCAGCTCAGCCCACGCTAACCAGGTCTGAATCACTTCCAGTGGGGGAGGGGAGGGAACTTTTTCCCAGAGCACTTCCATACCTCTCTGCTCTTTGCAGTCCATTCACAAGATAGCTGCCCTCCATATACCTATCCCTGCTTTACAGAGCAAGCTGGTAACCTCCTTGACCTAAAGGCAGACCCTACAGGCTTTAAAAAATGAGTAAAAAAATCAAAAGGATGATCCACAGATTCTATACAGAAAGAAAGCAGGTTTGCAACCCCAAGGAGACTAATAGCAAACAGGTATACTGAGAGCACCCTAGAGATTCTACTAAAAAGATATTAGAAATAATGCACCACTTTAGCAAAGTTGCAGGATACAAAATAAATCCACACAAGTCATCAGCATTCTTATATATCACTAACAAAATCCCACAGTTAGAGTTACAAAGAGAAATTCTATTTAAAGTAACTACTGATAGTATAAAATATTTAGGAATCTGTCTGCCAAGGGAAAATGAGAAACTATATAAGCAAAACTACAAAACACTTTCCGCAGAAATTAAGTCTGATCTAACCAGCTGGAAAAATATTAAACGTTCTTGGATAGAGTGAGCAAATATAATAAAGATGACAATACTACATAAACTAATCTATTTATTTAGTGCTATACCAATCAGACTTCCAAAAAACTATTTTAATGACCTAGAAAAAATAACAACAAAGTTCATATGGAAAAACAAAAGGTCAAGAATTTCAAAGGAATTAATGAAAAAAAAATCAGGCCTAGCTGTACCAGATCTAAAATTATATTATAAAGCAGCAGTTACCAAAACCATCTGGTATTGGCTAAGGAATAGACTAGTTGATCAGTGGAATAGGTTAGGTTCAAAGGACAAAATGGTCAATAACTTTAATAATTTAGTATATGACAAACCCAAAGACCCCAGCTTTTGAGATAAGAATTCACTATTTGACAAAAATTGCTGGGAAAATTGGAAATTAATATGGCAGAAACTAGGCATTCACCCACACTTAACACCATACACTAAGATAAGGTCAAGATGGGTTCATGACCTAGGCATAAAGAATGAGATTATAAACAAGTTAGAGGAACATAGGATAGTTTACCTCTTAGACCTGTGGAAAAGGAAGGGATTTTTGACCAAAGAACTAGAGATCATTACTGATCACAAAATAGAAAAATTTGATTATATCAAATTGAAAAGTTTTTGTACAAACAAATCTAATGCAGACAAAATTAGAAGGGGAAGCAATAAACTAGGAAAACATTTTTACAATCAAAGGTTCTGATAAAGGCCTCATTTACAAAATATATAAAGAATTGACTCTAATTTATAAGAAATCAAGCCATTCTCCAATTGATAAATGGTCAAAGGATATGAACAGACAATTCTCAACGAAGAAATGGAAACCGAATTAGATTTCCCAATTAGATTGCAACTCCTTGAAGGTAGACATTTGTTTTTGTTTTTCTTTGTCTTCTTAGCACTTAGCATAGTGTCTAGCACATAATAGGTGTTTAAGAAAAGCTTCTTGCTTGACTTTGAACTATTTGATACTTCCTCTTAAAGTCAAGACAAAATACAAAGTAAAGAGAAATGACCATATGTGCCTTCTCACTTTAGAATCTAAGTACTTAAAGATCAGAGGTGAGTTTGAAATATAAATTGTGCAGTCCTTTGATTATCATGGATTTTATATGTGCAGCACATCTCTTCGGTGTTTGTTCTATTCCTTTTAAAATGCTAGCTCATTTAGCATTAAAAGAGCTAACTCAAAACAATAATAATAAATTTCTTGAAATTATTTATAGCACCAAAATATCATGAATGATAAATACCCACAGATGGCTATCCCTTCAACTTATATTTAATTATTCTTACTTTCAGAGACATTACATATTATTTATGGAAGTTTTTAAGCAAATCTCAATGTTGATAAAATACTTTTTGATGTAGTTTTAATGTAATCACTTACTTTTTTAAACTTCTCAAAGAAGCAATCTATGCCCAGTGTTTCCTTAGAAATCACTTCCTAATGTCATGCATTCTAATTTGTTACCCTACCACTCTTTTTGAAATTATAATCTTAAAGCTTTTTAGTGACTTCCTAATCACAAAATCCATTTTTTGTTATTTCTCGTTCTCCTGGACCTCTCTGTAATAATTGAAATGGATGACTACCCCACCTTTTTAAAAGTTTCTCTTCTGGCTGATTTTATACAGCATACCTGTAGTACCTTCTGCTCAGGCTTGAACTTCAAAGTTTTGAGTCATACTATGGCTAAAATTAACTGGGTGTTTACACTGTCTAGAACCAATATAACCAGACTTCAGGAATTAAGAATCACTATGCTGCCTACCTAGAACAAACAGACTCAGGTCACAAGAAAAAAAAAAAAAAAAAAAGAAGCAGGTTAGAGCTTCCATGCCATACATTAGTGGTATAGAACCATGAATTACCACCAAATCTCTAACCTTAGAGAAAATCAACCCAGGCTAGAAAAAAATAATCAAGCTAAAGATTTACATGCTTACTAGGATAGGAATTGGGACCATAAATGACCATTACACTTTTACCTAAGGTGAAAGAAGGAAACCCCATCTCAAAATAAAATAACAACAATAAACAAAAATTACCTAAACAATAATAATAAACATTTTTTTTAGTTTTTTGACCTTCTACTATTCTGCTATTGACCTTCTACTACACTACTTCCCAGATATATCTTGATAAGTCTTTTCTGTCCCTTAAATAGGAGAATTCACCAAGGTATTCCACTCAGCCTTCTGCCTTTCTCTTTTTACTTTCTAACTTATAAGATTCTCTCCATTCCCATAGATTCAGTAATCATCATTATAATTAAGGTCCCTTGATCTATGTTTCTAGCAGTGAACTCTCTCCTAAAGTTTCATTTATCCATTTCCAATTACCTAACAGACACTATCATATAGAAAAACCAATCATTATATACTTCAACAACAATACTGTATGAGGATGTATTCTGATAGAAGTGGATATATTCAACAAAGAGAAGATCTAATTCAGTTCCAATTGATCAATGATGGACAGGATCAGCTACTGAGAAGGAACATTGGGAAATGAATGTGCACTACTTACATCTTTGTTTATCTTCCCAGGATACTTTTACCTTCTGAATCCAATTTTTCTTGTGCAACAAGAGAACTATATAGATCTGCACACACATATTGTATCTAGGACATACTTTAACATGTTAACATATATAAGACTTCCTGCCATCTAGAGGAGGGGGGGGGGGCGGAGAGGGAAGAGTTGGAACAGAAGTGAGTGCAAGGCACTTGTCAGACTGGCTAGAATGACAGGGAAAGATAATGTGGAATGTTGGAGGGGATGTGGGAAAACAGGGACATTAATACATTGTTGGTGGAATTGTGAATACATCCAACCATTCTGTAGAGCAATTTGGAACTATGCTCAAAAAGTTATCAAACTGTGCATACAAACTGTGCAGTGTTACTACTGGGCTTATATCCCAAAGAGATCATAAAGAAGAGGAAGGGATCTGTATGTGCACAAATGTTTGTGGCAGCCCTATTTGTAGTGGCCAGAAACTGGAAAATGAGTGGATGCCCATCAATTGAAGAATGACTGAATAAACTGCGGTATATGAATATTATGGAATATTATTGTTCAGTAAGAAATGACTAACGGATTTACATGAACTGATGATGAGTGAAACGAGCAGGGCCAGGAGATCATTATATACTTCAACAACAACGCTATATGATGACCAATTCTGATGGACCTGGCTATCCTCAGCAATGAGATGAATCAAATCAGTTCCAATGGAGCAGTAAAGAACTGAACCAGCTACGCCCAGCGAAAGAACTCTGGGAGATGACTAAAAACCATTATATTAAATTCCCAATCCCTATATTTTTGCCCACCTGCATTTTTGATTTCCTTCACAGGCTAATTGTACAATATTTCAGAGTCCGATTCTTTTTGTACAGCAAAATAACGGTTTGGTCATGTATGCTTATTGTGTATCTAATTTATATTTTAATATATTTAACATCTATTGGTCATCCTGCCATCTGGGGGAGGAGGTGGGGGGGGAAAGTGGAAAAATTGAACAAGAGGTTTGGCAATTGTCAATGCTGTAAAGTTACCCATACATATAACCTGTAAATAAAAGGCTATTAAAAAAAAAAAAAAACTGAGTGCAAGGACAGTGTTGTAAAAATTATTTATGCATATGTTCTGTCAATAAAAAGCTATAATAATAAAAAAAATCTATGCTGTTACCTTTCCAGATTAATATCCTACTATTCCCCTACTTGTATCTTACATGTCTTTCAAACTGAGCTATTTTTCCATTTTCTGAACTTAAATATCCCTTTCTTCTCTCTATAGAATCCCATGCCACATTTGACTTTCCACTGAAATCCTTTCTATTACTAGATGTAATATGCACCTGTACAAGATTATATGCCATACCATCTGCCCTGATACTCATCCATTCTAAATATTAGCTTTCCCATCCATCTATCAGGAATATGACTATGAGTTCTTCTTGTGTGCCATCTCCCCAATTCAAATACAAGCTCTTTCAGAATAGTTTTGGTTTTCTTTCTGGATCTCCAGTGTTCATAGTACTTTACCTAATATAAGAGCTAAAGTAAAATTTGTCTATTCTATCTTATTACTCTAACCTATTTAATTTCCTTTAAAGTAGGAACTATATTTTATATACTGAAACATTTCTCCAGATATCTAGAACAGTACCTTATACATGGCATGTTCAAGATATATAATGAATTAATAAATTTTTTTGCTTATATCTTACTCTTTTCCAAACCTTTCTTTCTGCTCTACCCTCATGACCAGAACTCAGCTTGACTACTACCAGGCCGACTGCTATAAGATGTTAGCACTTTCCCATCTATTTAATGAACCTCTATTTCTAACATTACTTTAAATCATCCTTCCATTAAGGAAAGCATTTTACATTTGGCCTTTTCATAATTTATTTAATAACATTTTCAACAATGTTTAATTACATTTGGGTGAATATTCAGTTATATTGAAATACAAAGGAAATTGTCATTCAGAAGAATTTATGTCTGAAAAATACAATTTCATCTTCTTATTATTGTTTTCATTAAATAATAACTTGAATTATTTCTCTAGGAATGAAAAGCACATAAACATAGTCATAAGAATTCTTCATCATTTTCCTTACCAAAAAAACTGATTATTTTTAAAACTTAAGCACCCAAATAATATTCTCCCTAACTCTCTGAGGTTGCTTGATGATTCCCAAAGTTGTGAAAAACCTTTTCTCACTTCACCTTCATCATCCATGGAATAATATTGATTGAATTAGAGTCCCAGATTGCATGGACTATTGCCATTATTGACCCACTTGAAGCTGTGCTGGGACAAAATCATGGCTTTCTCTCCTTTGTCTGCAAACTGTTCTTTATTGCTGCCAACTTTTTCATCTTGTTCTGCATTGCTAAACAGACATCTGGGATAAAAGGATTCGGTCTATCACATATTTTTTTCTTCTTGGCTGCTTGTAATATTATATCTTCCTCACTGAGGACAAAGCAAAATGCATTCACTTTACCCTTGGCATTTCTTAATGCACCGAGTTCCACCACAACATAATGAAATTGGATATTTCTGTGTATGTGCAGAAAAAGCCATTGAGAAAACACATTTGTTAACTGAATTGATAGTACCTAAATTTTCCTAGCATTTATGAAATTTTCATTCATGTTTTCATTTCTACTTCTTTTGGTTACATTAAATTATTAATTGTCCTTATACCTGAACTAACACTTTATACCATCTGTGAATACTCCTAGCCAAAGAGCCCAAAAAGAATGAAGGACCGTAGCCATATATAGATAATGATACTGATCATGGAAGAGCAACTACTCTTTCAAAAGGTTTAGCTATATTTACTTTGAAACTAAACTTATTTAGTCCTCTCAATCTCAAAGGACATAAACAAAAGTCCAAACAGAAGTTTACACTGGAAGTATAATTTGTTTACCTATATAAAAATGAAATAAAAAAAAAGAAATTAGAATAAAAAAATCTATTCTTTTTAGGAAAGGGAAAAAGACTATATTAGTGCCTAATATATCTTAGTCACTCTGTCGAACACTTTACAAAAACCATCTCTTATGACTATAAAACATGATAAAAAAAGTATATAAAATCTAATATATAGAATCTTAGTAGTTCTGACATTTATTATCTATACCAGTAAACTATTATGACTTTAAGCGATTCACTTAACCTCATTCAGCCTCAGTTTTCTCATTCATAAAAAGGGGGAATAAATCCAATGATCTCTTAGATCTTTTTTCATTTATGATTAGATGATTATTTGAAATGAATAAAATTGAATATAATGTTTAAGACAATAAATGAGAGATAATATTTGTTACCACTCTTCAATATCTTTTCATATCTTGCTTTTATCTTCTTTCAAAAATTTATAATTGAAAGTATTCCCTTAGTAGCCATTGATTCTAAACTTTTAGTTTTAAAATCAAGAAATCTAAGTTTGAGAGAAGATAAGTAGTTTGATCAGGCCTGTATAGGTTATATAATATCATATCATATGATTATATAACATCAATAATGCTGTGTCATGTCATATCATATCATATTATAGATAACAATGTCATATATAATGTGATATGTGTGTGCACATATAGATATAGATATATACTATTTATTGATAGACAAATTACACTCATATCTTTCTGACTCTATTCCATAACTCTCTTTTTTATAACTAAGAGAAGTGAGGTTTACAGAGGAAAAATGGATTGTCATAGGTCACACATTTAGTAAGTGATAGAGCCAGAATTTGAACTCAGGTCTTTTAATTTCTAACCATTGTTGTTGTTTTTTTGGTCTGTACCCTACTGACTCTTCATATTTCACCTATTTTAGAAAATGATAAATTTAATTATATCATGATAGATATCTTTCTCCCACATAGTATCCTGTCTTAGAAGTAAAACTATTAAAAACTCACACTGATATCAGATAATAGAAATAAAAATATTTATGCTTTAAAAAGAGTCCATATATATGGTATCATGAATATTCCAATATATAAAATCAAAAACAGGTGCAGGGTCTTTGCCCTCACAGATAGTTAACATATAACAATAATCTTTCTGTGATGATTAAAGAAAATCTTGAAGAAAACAGACAGGATAAAGTACTTTACTTCAGCCATTCCAGCTTGAACACAATAGTCATAACTGAAATAATGATGATATGAAAAGTAAAGCTGTTTTGTTTATTTGTTTTACTAGATAGTCTGTTCCTTAGTAATTCATTTCTACTTTTCTTTTTTTGATTATCCCGAATATAAGTGAATGTAATTATGCAAAGCCAGTATCCTAACAGACAGAGAAACATACAATAATTTTCCTACTGTCTTTTAAGATTTATTTTATATCCCCCCTTTCTCTAAGCCCATCAAAATAAAGATAAATGATCTATGGGTCCTCAAAGAGACTGCTGATTTAAGATTTGGATAACATTCATAAAATGAAATTATTCTATATGTTGTAAATGAATACTTTGAAAAAAATAACTCCTAACAATAGTAACTTAATGAGAGCTAACTAGGGAACAATTAAGGTAATATTTAGCCTTCTGGGCAAGGAGGAAATGTTCTTTTTTGTAGAGAACACCCAACCTGAATGTCAGAGACGAATAGGGTAAAGATTTTTTTTTAATCTAGAGTTGTAATGGGAAATTACATGAAACTGAGGCATAAGAAGAGACCATGTTTCTCCACAGATATTATCTAATTTCTTGTAAGATTATCCTGTTTTACATATTGCATTGTGTCCCCAATATTCCAGCAAGGTGCAGTATCTAATAAGTGTTTCGTAAATTCTTGTTAATTGACCGAGTTAGTCAACAGACACAATGGTGAAAGATAACATCAATAAAAAGAAATTCTCAATATAGTATTGTAATTGGAATTGTGTCATCAAAGGGAGAATTGTAAGGTCTGCAGAGCTCCAAAAGATCCTTGAGATTCCTTTCAAAACTTTGATATTAAAGATCCCAACAAAACAAGAGAGAAATGATTCACATCTCCTTCTTCATAGACAACTGTGAAACAGCAGAGCAGCATCCTGAACCATTTGGCAAGAGCAACAAGGAAATGCAAATGGTACCACCATAGGTGAGAGCATCCAAGAGGCTGCATGGAGCAGCCAAACAGAACATCTGAAGCCACATCCTGGAAACAAAGGGTATTACAGTACCAGGCTTACCCTTGAAATTGCTGGCAGAGAACAATGAGGAGGATGAAAGGGAGAAAGAAGTAAAATTCAGAAAGAAGAAGGAAAAGAGAAAAGGAAAGAAAGGAAAGGGAAAAGGAAATGAAGAGAAATGGGAATGAAAGGGAAAAAAAGAAAAGGGAAGGGAAGGAAAAGAAAAGGAAGAGAAAGGAAAATGAAAGGGAAAGGGAATGAGGGGGAAGGGAAACAGAAAGAAAAGGGAAAGATATGGAAGGAGAAGAGAGAAAGGGGGAAAGAAAAGGAAGGGAAAGGAGAAAGGGAAATAGAAGGGAAGGGAGAAGAAGAAAGTAAGGAAAGGGAAGATGAAGGAAAGGGAAGGGAAATAAAAGAGAAAGAAAAGGAAATAATTTAAAGTATAAAGCAAATGAGACAAGGTCTTAAATTCAATTTCCTTATAGATTAACTTTATTCTCTTTTAGTGCCATATCCTAACTACTGCTAGTCACTTCATTGAAGCATCCCTTTGATCAGAAGGTAACATGGAAAAGTCTTTTTGAATGAATCTGTGCTAAACAATAACTACTACCTAAAAAGTCACATGAAAGTCACACTAAGTTCTTTTAAAAATGGAACATTAGGGGCAACTAGTTGGTCTAGTGGATAGAGCACCAGCCCTGAAGTCAGGAGGACCTGAGTTCAAATCTGGTCTCAGACACTTAACACTTCCTAGCTGTGTGACCATGGGCAAGTCATTTAACCCCAATTGCCTCAGGGGAAAAAATGGAACATTAGTGATTCATAAAGTGATGTGTATTAAAATACACAAATAAATTTTTAAAAGAAAATAAAAATGGAACCTTAGTATAATCCTCACATATGAAAGCACATACTGATGCTCGCTACTGCTGCCAAACCCCAGCCTTGAAGCACTCTCACCATTTGCTACTTTCTCTGTCAAAAGGTTGTCCCCTCTGTCATCTCCATCCTATCACTTATTTTTAATCTTTCCCTATTTACTGGCTCTTTCCCTACTGTCTGCAAATGTGCCTATGCCTCCCTGACTCTGAAGAAAAAAAAAAATCTCATTTGATTCTTCTATCCCTGCTAATGTCCTCTACCTCTTCTATACTTTGTAGCTAAACTCCTCTTCTGGAAGGCCCTCTTCAATAGGAGTCTCCTTCTTTCTTCCCATTTTTTTCATATCCCATTACAATGTGGCTTTCAAGCTTATCATTTCATTGAAATTATTGCCTCCAAAGTTACCCTTAGCTTCCAAATCCAGGGGATTTTTTCTAAATTCTTATTCTCCTTGTCTTTACTGAACACTTTAAAACTGCTGATAACCTTCTCTTCCTTGATACTATCTTCTCTATTGGTTTTGAGAATATCACTCTCTCCTGATTCTCCTCCTGTCTCTGACTTTTGCTCCTCTGTCTCCTTTTCCTCCTTTGCAAGATTCTTGTCCAGATCAAAGCTTTTTTTAAACTGTGTGCCATGATCCTACATGGGGTCATGTAACTGAATGTGGAGGTCGAAAAAAATTTGTCAATAGTAAAAGGTGTGAAATATTCTGCCAAGATTTAATTCTTTATGTAAAAATAAACAAATAAATCCTTCTCAGTCTGCAAATTTGCTTTCATTTTTAATAAATGGTAAATTTGGGTATATTGCAAAGAATTGTTTCAGAATAGATATATTTATGATTTAATATCAGTAAATGTTTGATTTGTTTACCTATTTTACAAATCTACATACACAGGAACACAAAAATTTCTCTGGCAAAAAAGGGTCACAAATAGGAAAAATTTAAGAAGATTTTATCTAGATCATTCTCTACAACTATAGGTGTTCTTCCTTTTTATATAACTTTACTTGGTGATTTCATCAGTTCCCATTTTTATGCTGATAATTCTCAAATCTACCTATCCTAATACAACCTCTCTCCAATCTCACACCTCCAACTGCATTTAAGAGATCTCAAATTTAAGATCCACTAGACCACAAAAGGTTTGGCAATTGTTAATGCTGTAAAGTTACCCATACATATAATCTGTAAATAAAAGGCTATTAAATAATTTAAAAAAATAAAATAATAAAATAAAAAAAAAAGATCCACTAGACCTCTTAAACTAAATATGGCCAAAACAAAGCTCCTTAAATCCTCCCCAACTCTTACTTCCCCAATCACTATAAAGGACAACTCCATTTTCCCAGTTTCTTAATCTCAAAACCTAGGAGTTATCTGAGACTCCTTACTCCTTCATCATCTTCCACCATATCCTTGTTATTCTTAAATTTCATCCATTCTCTCTCAAATATACTTCCTATTTGCTGAAGCAGGAATTACTCTGTTACAGACATTTATCACCTCATACCTGATTACTACAAGATCCTGCTGGTTCTTTCCCTACTCCAATCCATCCTCCATTCAGTTACCAAAATGATTTTCCTAAAGCATAGATCTCTAACCATGGCTCTTCTCCACTCAATAAACTTTAGTGGCTACTTGTCCTCTGTATCAAATAAGATTTCTCAATTTTGCATTTAAAGTCCTTCATAATCTACCTCCGCTACTTTCTTTATAGTTTTCTTTTAATTTACTTCCTAACACATATTCTTTAATCCAAAGATACTGCCTCAGTTATTTAATGAAATATTCCATTTCTCATTCTGAATATTTTTTCTAGTTATCTCCTAGGCCTGGAATATTCTCTCTCCTACACTCTACCCATTGACTTCTCTGACTTTCTTTCAATTGCTACTAAAATCTCTTTTTTTATAGGAATTCTTTCCCAACTCCTCCTAATTCTACTACTTTCCCTTTGTAATTTCCTATTTATCCTTTATATTCCTTGCTCTGTATATATTCACATGTTGTCTATCTCTCTAGACTGTAAGGTCCTTGGGGGCAGGGAATATCGTTTTGTCTTTTTTTGTGCCACAGTTATTAGCACCACTGCCTGGCATGTGATATATTCTTAATAAATATTTGCTGATTGATTGGTTCTAAAATAAATCTATAGAATTCTAATTTAAAACAATCGTGTTCTAGGTACTCCTTGATTAAATTATCTAGTTAAATAGTAAAACAGTTGAAGAATAGGATCATATTTTATAAAGAAATAACATACAATTCTGTTGTAAAAGATAATCTGTATTCAAAGGCAGGTTTGGATAATTATCTGTAGTAAGGAACATGAGAGGACTAAAATAAAAAGATTATCACAAATAAATAAGGGACAGGTGGCAGTCAGAGTTAAATCTGCTATTTGGATGAGTCAGAGAAAAAACATGCAGGAAAAAAATATAAATGGATTTGTGAGATTCAAAGGCTCTTTAAACTTAAACAAGGATTTGCCTTTTCTGCCCCTCTAGCCAGGAAACTAAAATTATCTTTCTAAGATAGCCTTAAATAACATGAATTAAGTGGAACTGAAATTCATAGAGAAAAATATGGTAGAGTAAAATGATTTGTAAAAGTAAATAATTATGTAGTTGTCAAATTAGAAGACATTATAAAGCTTCATGGGCAATGTACCTCTGTACATCTAGAAATCATAAAGACAAGTTCAAATCCCACTTTAGTTACCTAGAGTGTGATTTCAGAAAAAAGTAAAGTTATCTCAGTTTCCTCATCTGTAAAATAACAATGATTACTTCACAGGTTTGATGTGAAAATCACTTAAGATAATTTACATAAAGTATTTTGTAGACTTTAAAGCAAGTTCAAAATGTTTACTCTCATTTTCATTGTTCAGTAGAACTGACCATTAAAATAAGTTATTAAGTATATTTTTTTCATTTTTTCATTTTTTTATTTTCCTCTCATCTTCTTTGATACAACAACTAGGCAGCAACTTAAAATTAATTCGAATTAATTTTTCATTAGTGGAAATATTGTATAGTGGAAAGAATACTGGCTCTAGAAGCAGAAGACTTGGATTCAAAGTCTATATGTTATGTGCTCTGGGTTAAGTCATTTACCCTTCCTGGGCCTCAGTTTATTCATCTCTAAAATGAGGTGATTGGACCAGATGGTTTCTAGCTCCAAATCCAGTCTGGAAAAAAAAAAAAAATCTTTCATTTTAGCTACGAGCTTCTTCCCACTCACTCCCATTGCATACCCAACTATATCTTCTTTGAAACCTTGGAACATTGCCTCATGGAAATGCATACTATGCATATTAATGATGATGATCTGCTACGTATAATACATTAGGAGACATGGATTGCCTATTTTACACACTGATAACTATTTTTTAGGGAAGAAGCCAAAATTCAGAATAATGACACTTTGCATCCCTATAAATCAACTTCCTTCTGGACTTAAAGTATTTTTGAACTTAATATGAATTTTCTATTTGCAAACATTGTTTTTCTGGCTCTAGGAAATAGCTTAATAGGACATGATTTTAAAGTTTGACAGAACAATGTTACAGAACATTTTATTTTATGAAAAAAAAAGAATTACATTTATCAGAGCAAATTGACTAAGGTGAACAAATAAATTGATGAAAGAGAACACATCCCAGATTTCTGACTCAGCATCATTCTTCTCTATTAAAGAAGAATCACTTTTGCAATAGCTAAATGTCACCCTCTCTAAAGCAGAAACAAACCTATCCTCTATAATCCTAATAAAGACATCACCTGGATTTTTATTTTCCTTATGAATCTTGCTATTTTAGTAATACTATTAAATAATATATCACATATGAAAATGTCCTATCTACTTGAACATTTGATTTTGATATCAATCTTTTTGTCTCATTCAGCTGATGAGCTTAACAATGGCATTTTCTTAAGCATAATTTTCTTATTCTCCTATATATTTAAAGTTGAGGGAAACAAATAGGAAAGAAACTCACTTTTTAGTCTTCCCTCTTCACAACCTTGTAGACCATATTATACAACTAGTGAGTATCTGAAGCTGGATTTGAATTTGGTAGACTTCAAGCCAAACATTATATCCACTGAGCCACCTAGTTTCCTCATCAGTTACCATGAGTCTCTGGAATTGTCCATTCTTGCTCTACTGATATCAAGTATTTCCATAGGAATGAGACTGCATTATTATTTTTCCTATTTGTTTCAATAAAAAATACAGCATTAGACAAACAGGTTTTTTTTTTGCTTTATTTTTTTTTTAATAAGTGGTATCAAAGGTCAACCAAAAATTTCTTCTTTTAATGGTAGAAGGAGGAAATGAGAAAAATAGTTATTAATTTAAAAAAAGACATGGAAGAAAAGATCAAGAAAAAGTGAGCAAGTCTGAAGGGGTTTTACCCCAAAAGGAAGAACCAAGAAGAATGTTTAAAAGAGTAACAATAAAAGATAGACACGAAGTATGATTATTGTTGAGCAAAACCAGGCTCTGTAATGGTCTCTAGGCCAAAGAGAATAGCTCTTACAAGTTTTGACTTAAGCCTAACAAAGTACTCCAGCAGTGGGAAATAAGTCCTTGCTCATTGAAATAATAAATATCTATTTTAAGCATATGTTGTTATTTAAAGTTGTTTAATTGATATTGTGAATCAATTTGAAAAAAAAAGTATAAATTCTAATTACTTTTTGAGCTGTGTTTCCTATTTTGGGAATGTTGAGGATACTATTGAGAAAAACAATGTCTTATTTAAGTATACACAGGTATAAAGAATCAGGAATTGAGCTCTGGTACCCCAAAGCTTTCTCCTGTCAAGCGTCCTGAGACATATTGAGAATTTTGTGATCTTTGATTTAATGATAATTTTTATATGTTCTTCAATAGCCAAAAACCATATTTGTGGGCTTTAGTCACGATTTAGCTGGTTTTTATAATGGAAGAATGCTTGGAAAGCCAATAGAAGTTTTTTTATTTTGTTTATTTGTTTGCTTTTTTTCCCCTGCTGTCATTACCCTTAAACATCTTGTTCCTCTTCACAAAATTCTAAACCTTTTCCTGGGAAGTGCCCCTCTATTTGGCTCCTGATCAAAGGTAAAAATAGAATCCTGGATCAAGGAAAAATAATGCCCACAAGGATGCATGAAGAGGAATTGGGCACAATGATATTGTAATATACGTAATCAAAGAGTGGGGCAGACACCAGAAGGAGAGGTGAGCAAAGTCCTTCAGTTTTTATAGCCAATTCCAAATCCCAAAATGCTATGCAAAAATCAATTTTTTCAACATAAATCTTGTTTTATTTTTTGCATTTATAGAGAATGCCTAAGACAAACATAAAAATATATGAATTATTTAACTCTTCCAATTAATAAACATTCTTTGGCTAGGAAAGAAAAGTAATAGTGAAAAACCACATCCAGTTAATAAATATAGTATACTACTTTTATTTTGCACATACTAAGTTAAGTCTCTCAATTATATTCATTCAATAAAGCTATGAATTAGCTTTGGCATTTAACTTGTCTATAATAGAACAAGGGTAGTTGGCAAAGCAATGGATAGAATACCAAAAAGTTCATCTCTGGGAGTTCAAATGTTGTGTCAGAGTTGTGTGACTGAGCAAATCATTTAACCCTGCTAGCCTCACCTTCCTCATCTGTAAAATGAGCTGGAAAAGGAAATGGCAAACACTAATATTTTTGCCAATACCCCAAATGAGGTCATGAAAAGTTAGACAAACCTAAAAAATGACTAAACAACAATAAATATACTAGAACAAAAGTAAATATATGACAGATTCTCCAGATATATGCCAAAAACCAGAGTAACTAATACAATTCATTTGTAGAGTTTTTTGTGTTACTAATAGGATTTCAATATATTCTAAGTAAACAACCACCCTAAAAAGTGTAGTCTTGCTTTTGCTTGGAAACCCCTTTGAAATCCCAAAAAAACTGTGTTCAATAAGTTGGCCCTCCTATAGCTAGCACGTGCCTAGAAAAGATCATACAACAGACAACTCATTCCCAAATAAGCATAGCTACAAAATATCTTTCTACAGTGTTCTTAACATCACAAACAAGTTCTTTGGTGTTAATTACCAGCTGGTTTGAATTTTTCAAAACAAACTTTCTTGTCTTTTAAACAGATTTTGCAGAACATAATTTTCACATCACATAATAGATTCAACTACTCATTAGTCTCTCAGTTCTCTGTTAGTAATGGTAATTCAGGATGGATCTATAAATCTCTGTTTTAATACATATTAACTTTGTGTTCCTGGACTAATCATTTCATCTTTCATTATCTCAGGAAACTTTTTAATACTGAATAAGGTATGGAGAAAGTGTGATCTGTATAGGTAGAAAAATTCCTCACTAGGCAGTTATATGGGATAGTGGATAGAGCACTAACCCTGAAGTCAAAAGGACATGAGTTCAAATTCAGCCTCAGACACTTAACAATTTCTAACTGTATGACGCTGGTAAAATCATTTAATCCCAATTGCCTCTGCCTCTCAGGGTCTCAGGATCCACCTGTATCTATCTCACAACATCATTGTGAGAATCAAATGAGATAATGTAGAAAATCTGTTACAAAATTTTAAAAAATTATACATGTAATATGTATGCTCTTAGATATTTTACTACATTTTCATTTAAGTGCATTATAATAGGTTCCTTAGAAGGACAAAGATCCACAGTCCCTGAACTTGAAAGATTTTGTGGGTGAGGGTGTATGTGTGATAACATCATTAAATGATAAGTCTTAACTAGAATTTGACAGTACAGTACATTGCAAAAAAGAGGAATGTAAGCAAATTTCTTGAGAAAGATCAATCGATGTTTCTCAACTATTCAAATCAAACTGTAGCTTATCATTTCTACATAGAATATGGAGTCCCTGTCTTTATTTTCTGCAAAATATTTTGAACACTCATGGAGGAGACTTAAGGACAAAGTCTGATTTACACAGATATTAAGAAATGGCAATACCTATGTGATGTAATTTGGAAATCATAGATCCCTAGAGAGTCTATAAAGGCACTTTTTGAATAATGGCATAATGATTTCTTAAAGTCTTATACTAAAATAAGCATGCCTTTGGAACAAAGACATAATTATCTAGATCTTTAATACATTGGCATTTGTTTATCAAATATATTTCTTTTTTGTAACAAATTTATTTATTTTATTTGTTTTTAATATATATTGCTTTATGAATCATATTGGGAGAGAAAAATCAGGGAAAAACTGTGGGGGGGGGGGGAAAGAAAAAAACCCATGAAAGAAAAAAGAAAACAGAAAAAAAAAGTTTAAAAAAAAGTGAATATATTATGTGTTGATTTACAGTCAGTCTCCTGAGTTCTTTTTCTGGATGCAGATGGCATTTTTAAGAAACCTGAAAGTAGACAAATATACTTCCAAATTAGAATATGGAATTTTCTGTCCAAAGTCTATTGGGATTGCTTTGGATCACTGAACCAGTAAGTACTAACTTTTTCATAGTTGATCATCTCACATTCTTGCTATTATTGTGTACAATGTATTCCTGATTCTGCTTGTTTCACTCAGTATCACTTCATGTAACTCTTTCCAGATCTTTCTAAAATCAGCTTGTTCATCATTTTTATAGAACAATAATATTCCTTTATCTTATATATCACAACTTGTTCAGCCATTCCCCAGTTAATGGACATCTACTCATTTTCCAATTCTTTGCTTCCACAAAAAGAGCTGCTACAAACATTTTTGCACTTGTGGGTCCTTTTCCCTCTATGATTTCCTTAGAACTAATCATGATAATCCTTGGAACCAATACTAGAACAAAAGTAAATATATGACAGATTCTCCAGATATATGCCAATATAGTAATGGCACTGCTGGGGCAGTTTTATGACCCTTTGGGCATAGTTTCAAATTGCTCTCCAGAATGGTTACATCAGTTCACAACTTTACCAACAATGTATCAATGTTTCAGTTTTCCCACATCCCCTCCAACATTTCTCATTATCTTTTCCTGACATCTTAGCCAATTTGAGAGATTTGTAGTAGTACCTCAGAGTTGTTTTAATTTGCATTTCTCTAATCAATAGTGATTTAGACCATGTTTTCACATAAGTATAAATGGCTTTAATTTTGTCATCTGAAAATTGTCTGTTCATATTCTTTGAATTTTTATCAGTTAGGGAATGATTTGCATTCTTATAAGTTTGACAAAGTACTTTATATATTTTAGAAATGAGACTTTTATCAGAAATACTTGTTTTCCCAGCTTTATCAAATCTATTTCTAAAGAGAAAGCCAACCAAAAATTAAAAAGAAATTGATGGGAATATTTAGTAAAGATAGAAGAAAGCAAAATTACTCTAACTGGAGTGTAGAAATACGTTTGG
This sequence comes from Sarcophilus harrisii, assembly GCF_902635505.1. Taxonomy (NCBI): domain Eukaryota; kingdom Metazoa; phylum Chordata; class Mammalia; order Dasyuromorphia; family Dasyuridae; genus Sarcophilus; species Sarcophilus harrisii. The sequence goes on from NC_045426.1 coordinate 137,845,581, forward strand.
GGATCATTAAGAAGTTAGGCACAATGTGGGGTAAAAGTTGGAGAATACAGTAAAGACAACACATAGAGACAGAAAACTAAACTAATAATTAAAAGAACAACTGACATATATAGTAAGCTCCTCTGATCCCCTCAACCAACTATTTAATTCAGCCTCAAAAATAGCTCTTCACTGCTTAAATTCATGAAGATTAGAAGCATACAATTTACCAGCCAAAGATAATCTGGAAGATTGCTGGGAAAGGTTTGTCCTAAGGGGCCAGGAGCAAACTAGCACAGGCAGCAAGAGACTAGCATCCTGAGCAGACCAGGGGCAGGGGGTAATCTCTGTGGCTAGAGAAGTTATAGAGAAGACTCTGCTATAGGCTAACTGCTCTGCCTTGATTACAAAGCAGTAAACTGGCAGAGAAATTAAAACGCCAGAAACTAACCAGATCTTCCTGTAACCACTCAAACCCGGAAGTGATTCAGGCAGACCATAACACAGCCCTGCAGCCACATCCTGCAGTTCCGGACTTTTGCAAGGGCGGTTACAAATCTGTGCAGCAGGGGGGCACAGCCTGGGGAAGCCTCTAATCTGCACAGAGTGGGACTCGGCCTGGGGCAATAGAACTTCCCCAGCAGGACTGTGCTTCCCCAGGTAGAAACACTTCTGGTCCCTGCAGGGCCATTCACTGCTCAGCTGGTAATACCCACAGCCCCAGGGTGGGATTTGGCTTGGGATAGTGAAACTCACTGCTCAGTGTCTAGCCTCAGGGCAATCGTTATCCTACACAGCAGGGGTTCTTTGCAGGGCATTTTCCCAGCTCAGCCCTGCAGGCCTGAGTTACTTCTGGGTGGGGAACTCTTTCCCACAGCACTCCAGTACCTTGCTGCTTTTTGTAGCTGGCTGGCAGCACCACAACCCCTCTATACACCTATTACTGCTCTGCAGAGGAAACTGGTAACCTCCTGACCCTCAAGGCAGACCCTACAGGCTTTAATAAATGAGTAAGAAAATCAAAAGGACAATTGATAGTTTCTACTCAGAAAGAGAACAGCTTTTCAACCCTGAAGAGACTAATAGCAGACAGTCTCCAGACAATTGTTGGTCCCCAATACAAAAGGCTCTCCGAGAAGAGACTATTAAAAACCTTAAAAGAGAACTAGAAGAAAAATGGGGAAAGGAAAGAGAAGCTATGCAAGAGAGCCACAACTTCCTGAAATGTGAATTGGAAAAGGTAAAAAACTTCCATGAAGTGCAGGGACACAGAATTTGTGAATTGGAAAAAGAAACTAACTCACTGAAAAAAAAAAAAAAAAAAAAGTGAAATCGAAAAAAAAAAAAAAACAAACAACTCCATAGAGCAAAACAATTCATTTAAAAACTCAATTGAACATATAGAAAAAGAAATAAAAAAGCTAATGAAGAAAATAACTCACTAAAAATCAGAAATGAACAAATAGAAATGACTGATTCATTGAGACATCAAGAATCAGTCAAGCAAAACCAAAAAAATGAAAAATTGGAAAAAAATGTCAAATACATACTTGGAAAAACAACAGACCTGGAAAATAGATCTAGGAGAGATAACCTGAGGATCATTGGACTACCCAAAAATTATGATGAAAAAAAGAGCCTAGATACTATTTTACAGGACATCATCAAAGAGAACTGCCCAAAAGTAATAGAATCGGAAGGTAAAATAGGCATTGAAAGAATCTACTGAACACCTTCTGAAAAAAGACCCTAAAATAAAGACTCTGAGGAATATTGTGGCCAAATTTCAGAATTTTCAGACTAAAGAAAAAATAGAACAAGCAGCCAGGAAAAAAACAATTCAAATATTAAAGGCTTAAAATAAAGCACCGCTGGTTGCCTACATTAAAGGATCTGGGCCCTAATCTGATATTCTGAAAAAAAAGAACTTGGAAGTAGCAAAGAATAAACACCCAGTTAATGAGCATTTTTTTTTTTTCCCATTTGTTAAGGAAAAAAGAAAAAAATTTTCCCAACCAGGACCAAGAGAAAGTAGAAAAAGGTAAAAGGAACCTTGAGAACTGTTTTCTGTTTGGATATACATAAAAACCAAATAATTTGATTTTACTGATATAACATAAAAAGGAAAGTAAAATGAAAGGGATAGTGCTAGAAAAGGGGAAAAGGGAGAAAAAAAGGCAAACACAGTGACAATGAAAAGGAAACCATCATATCTGAGGGAACTTAGAGAGGGGAGGAACATTGTGTGACTCTTTCCTCATCAAGTTTCAAAGGGAAAATTAAATATTTGTTTCACAGAGAATCTTCTCTCACCTCATTAAAAAGTGGGAGAGGAAAAGGGAAAAGAAAAAAGAGTAATAAGGGAAGGGTACAAGAAAGGGGAAGGGATCCAAAGGGAGGAGGGAGAGATGCTAAAGAGGAAGAGCTACATAACACAAGGGGACCAATAAGTTTAATACTAGGGAAGGAGGGAAGGAGGGCAAGAAAAAAAAGCATAATCAGTGGATATTATGATGACAGGAAATACAGAATTAGTTATTTTAATTAAAATGGAATGGGATAATTCTCCAAAAGTGGGGAGGATAGGACTGGATCAAAAGTCAGAGCCCTACAATATGTTCACAGGTAAACATTTTAAAACAGGAATAATACGAGAAAGGAAAAGGCTGGAGTAGAATCTATTATGCTTCAAGTGAAGTCAAAAAGGCAGAGGTAGCCATCTTTATCTCAGATCAAGCAAAAGCAAAAATTGATATAATTAAAAGAGATAAGGAAGGAAACTATCTTGCTAAAGGGGACTATAGACAATGAAGCAATATCAGTATTAAACATGTATGAACCAAGTGGTATCACATCTAACTTCCTAAAGGAGAAGTTAAGAGAGTTGTGAGAAAAAATAGACAGCAAAACTATAATAGTGTGAGATCTCAATCTTGCATTCTCAGAAGTACATAAATCAAATCACAAAACAAATAAGAAAGAAATTAAAGAGGTAAATAGAATATTAGAAAAATTAGGTATGATAGATCTTTGGAGAAAACTGAATGGTGATAGAAAGGAGTACACTTTCTTCTCAGCAGTTCATGGAACCTACACAAAAATTGACCATATATTAGGACATAAAGACCCAAAAATTAAATGGGAAGGCAAAAAATAGTAAATGCTTTTTTTCAGATCAAATGCAATAAAACTACATTCAAAAAAAGTTAGGTGTAAAATAGACCAAAAAGTATTTGAAACTAAATAATCTTATCTTAAAAATGACTGGTGAATAAAATTGTGGGAAAATTGGAAACTAATATGGGAAACTGGGCATTGATCCATACTTAAGCGACCCAAGATAACAAATTTCATGACCAGGATAAAGAATGAAATTATTAATAAATTGAGGAAATAGGATGTTTTACTTCAGACCTGTGGAAGGGAAGGTCTTTATGAAAACAGAACTAGAGATCATTACTGATCACAAAATAGAAAATTTCGATTACAAACTAAAAGTTTTGTACAAACAAAACTAATCAGACAAGATTAGAAGGGAAGCAATAAACGGGAAAATATTTTACAGTCAAAGGTTCTGTAGGCCCTATTTCCAAAAATATATGAAATTAACTCTAATTTATAAAAATCGCCCTCCAATGGAAAAATGGTCAAAGGATAAAAACAGACAATTTCAGATGAAGAAATTGAAACTATTTCAGTCATATGAAAAGATGCTCCAAGTCATTATTAATCAGAGAAATCAAATTAAGACAACTCTAAGATACCACTACACAACCGCGATTGGCTAAGATGACAAAAAAATAATGATGATTGTTGGAGGGGATGGGGAAAACTGAATTGACTTGTTGGTGAGTTTGGAACGAATCCAACCATTTTGGGAGTAGTTTGAAATTCAAAAAGTTATCAAACTTGATACCCTTTGATCCAGAGTGTTACTATGGGATTATATCCCAAAGAGATTATAAAGAAGGGAAAGGCCTGTATGTGCAGAATGTTTGGGCAGCCCTTTTGTAGTGGTTAGAAACGAAACTGAATGGATGTCCATCAGTTGAGAATTAATAAATTTGGTATATGAAAATTATGGAATATTACTGTTCTGTAAGAAATGAAACGGATGATTTCAGAAAGGCCTGGAGATTACAGAACTGATGGGGTAAATGGCAGGACCAGGAGATCATTATAACTTCAACAAAATACTAGATATGACCAGTTTGATGGTTCAGGCCATCCCAGCAACGGGATCAACCAAATCATTTTAATGGGCAGTAATGAATAACTAGTTTAAATCCCAGAAAAAGAACTCTGGGAGATGACTAAAACCATTACATTGAATTCCCAATCCTATATTTATGCACACCCAGTTTCCTTACAATAATTTACAATAATTCAAGTCTGACTTTTGTACAGCAAAATAATTTTTGACATGTATTATTGTGTATTAAGTTATATTTTAATATATTTAAATCTACGTCATCCTGCCATTTAGGGAGGGGGGGGGTAAGAGGGAAAAATTTAACAAGAGGTTTCAATTTTAAGCTGTAAAGTTACCCATGTTTATCCTGTAAATAAAGGCTATTAAATAAAAAAAAATTAAAAAAAAAAAAAGATTCCAAGTTTATTAATCAGAGAAATGCAAATTAAGACAACTCTAAAAAATTTCACACCGTCAGATTGGCTAAGATGACAGGAAAAAATAATGATGATTTTGGAGGGGGCGGGAAAACTGGGACATTGATGCATTGTTTGGAGTTGTGAACGAATCCAACCATTTTGGAGAGGTTTTAACTATGCTCAAAAAGTTATAAACTGTGTACCCTTTCATCCACAGTGTTACACTGGTTATATCCCCAAAAAGAGATTATAAAGAAGGAAAGGGACCTGTATGTGCATGAATGTTTTGGCAGCCCTTTTGTAGTGGCTAGAAAACTGGAAACTGTGGATGTCCATCAGTTGAGAATGGCTGAATAAATTGTGGTATATGAAAATTTGGAATATTATGTTCTGTAAGAAAACCAACAGGATGATTTCAGAAAGGCCTGGAGAGATTAATGAACTGATGCTGAGTGAAATGAGCGGACCAGGGAGCTTATATACTCAACAAAATTAAGATGACCGTTCTGATGGATCAGGCCATCCTCAGAACAGATCAACCAAATCATTTCTAATGGAGCAGAATGGCTGAACTATATGCCCAGAAAAAATAACTCTGGGAGATGACTAAAAACCATTACATTAAATTTTAATCCCTATATTTATAAACAATCTTTTGATTTCCTTCACAAGCTAATTGTACAATAATTAGAGCCTGATTCTTTTGTACAGCAAAAAATTTTTTATGTATACTTATTGTGTATCTAAGTTCTATTTTAATAATTTAAATCTACTTATCCGCCATCTTTAGGGGGGGGGGTAAGAGGTGAAATACTGGAACAAGAGGTTTGGCAATTGTTAATGCTGTAAAGTTACCCATGTATATATCCTGTAAATAAAAGGCTATTAAATTAAAAAAAAAAAAAAAAAAGAATGACTGGGTGAAACAGCAAATTATAGACGCAATTAATAATTTCATTCAAGATAATGACAATAATGAGACATCATACCAAAATTTATGGGATGCAGCCAAAGTGGTAATAAGGGGAAATTTTATATCCTTAGAGGCTTACTTGAATAAAATAGAGAAAGAGAAGATCAAAATTGGGCCAACTTAAAAAGCTAGAAAAGACCAAATTAAAAACCCCCAATAATTACTAAACTTGAAATTTAAAATTAAAGGAGAAATTAATAATATTGAAAGTAAAAAATTATTGAACTAATAAATAAAACAAAATTGGTTTATGAAAAACCAAAAATTATAAACCTTTCAAATTTGATTAAAAGGAAGAGGAAAATCAAATTAGTATCTTACAAATAAAGGAAGAACTTTCCCCAATAAGAAAATTAAAAGAAATAATAAGGGGTTACTTTGCCCAACTTTTATGAATAAATTTATAACCTAAAAAATGAATGACTGCCTCCAAAGATGTACTTCCCAGATTAAAGAGGAGGAAGTAAATTTTTAAATATCCTATTTCGAAAAGAAATAGAACAAGCTAAATCATCTCTAAAAAAACCCAGGATCATTATTCACATGTAATTCTACCAAACATTTAAAGAAAAATTAATCCAAATTTTATAAACTATTTAAAATAGAGAATGAAGGAGTCCTACCAAATTCCTTTTATGACGACATGGTTTGATACCTAAACCAGGTAGGTTGAAAATGGAGAAAGAAAATTATAGCCCAATCTCCCTAATGAAATTGATCAAAATATTAAAAAGATATTACCAAAAAGGCTAAGAAAATCATCCCCGGATAATACACCAGATGAGGATTTATACCAGGAATGATGGTCAATATTAGAAAATATCAGTAAATGGCCATATTAATAACCAAATTAAAAAACTATAGGATCATTCAAAAGATGCAGAAAAAGCATTTTAAAAATCCAACATCTATTCTTATCAAAAAACTTAAGGTATAGGAAAAAATGGTTTTCCTTAAAATAACAAGATCTATTTAAAACCATCAGTAAGGATCATATGTAATGGGGACAAACTGTAATCATTCCCAATAAGATAAGGAGTGAAACAAGGTTGCCAACTATCACCGTTACTATTTAGGTTCAAAGGACAAAACAGCCAATAACTTTAATAATCTAGTGTTTAACTAACCCAAAGACCCCAGTTTTTGGCATAAGAACGCATTATTTGATAAAAAAAATTGCTGGGAAAATTGGAAATTAGTATGGCAGAAACTAGGCATTGACCCACACTTAATACCATACACCAAGATAAGGTCAACATGGGCTCATGACCTTGGCATAAAGGATGAGATTATAAATAAATTGGAAGAGCATAGGAGAGTTTACCTCTCAGACCTGTGGAAGACGAAGGAATTTATGACCAAAGAAGAACTAGAAATCACTATTGACTACAAAATAGAAAATTTTGATTATATCAAATTGAAAAGTTTTTGTACAATCAAAACTAATGCAGACAAGATTAGAAGGGAAACAATAAACTAGGAAAACATTTTTACAGGCAAAGGTTCTGATAAAGGCCTCATTTCCAAAATATATAGAGAATTGACTCTAATTTATAAAAATCAAAGAATATGAACAGACAATTCTCACATGAAGAAATTGAAACTATTTCTAGCCATATGAAAATATGCTCCAAATCATTATTAATCAGAGAAATGCAAATTAAGACAACTCTGAGATACCACTACATACCTGTCAGATTGGCTAGAATGACAGGGAAAGATAATGCAGAATGTTGGAGGAGATGTGGGAAAACAGGGACACTGATACATTGTTAGTGGAATTGTGAACACATCCAGCCATTCTGGAGAGCAATTTGGAACTATGCTGAAAAAGTTATCAAACTGTGCATACCCTTTGATCCAGAGTATTTCCACTGAGCTTATACCCCAAAGAGATACTAAAGAGAAGGGAAAGAGACTTGTATGTGCCATAATGTTTGTGGCAGCCCTGTTTATAGTGGCTAGAAGCTGGAAAATGAATGGATGCCCATCAATTGGAGAATGGTTGAGTAAATTGTGGTATATGAATATTATGGAATATTATCGTTATATAAGAAATGACCAGCAGGATGAATACAGAGACGATTGGCGAGACTTACAAGAACTGATGCTAAGTGAAATGAGCAGAACCAGGAGATCATTATATACCTCAACAATGATACTGTATGAAAATGTATTCTGATGGAAGTGGATTTCTTTGACAAAGAGATCTAACTCAGTTTCAATTCATCAAGATGGACAGAAGCAGCTACACCCAAAGAAAGAACACTGGGAAATGAATGTAAGCTGCTTGCATTTTTGTTTTTCTTCCCGGGTTATTTATGGCTTCTGAATCCAATTCTCCCTGTGCAACAAGAGAACTGTTCGGTTCTGCACACATATATTGTATCTAGAATATACTGTAACCTATTTAACATGTATAGGATTGCTTGCCATCTGGGGGAGGGGGTGGAGGCAGGGAGGGGAAAAATAGGAACAGAAGTGAATGCAAGGGATAATGTTGCAAAAAATTACCCTGGCATGGGTTCTGTCAACAAAAAGTTATTAAAAAAAAATTACAAAATGCTTTACCTACTTTATTCCATTTAGGAAGACCCTCGGGACAAACTTAGCTATAATATTACCCTAATGCCTGCATGCTTGAGTACATATTATGTAGGTAGAAAAGTATTTCAAATTAAAAATGACCAGCTACTCAAGTTCAGACTGGAAGGTCATTTCACTTCTATTTAATGTGCTCTCTTTCTTTATTTTCCACTTCTCTGGTAAACTCTTTTAGTTTCTCCTAATTCTACTTTGCTCCTGCAAAGATAAAGTCTGTGAGTTTAGACTATTATTTCTAAACAACTGAGACTGTTTAAAATGCAATTTCCCAGGAATAAACCACATAAAAAGTAGAAATTCACATCTGCAATATTGCCTCTAAACCTGGATTTCAGTGTTTTCAGGCAATTAAAGTATGAGAATATGTGTATGTATGTGTATATACATGTATACACAGATGTGGGTGGGTGGGTAGGTGTGTACAATTATTACAGCAGATTCCTAAGAAACTGTCAACCCCTCTGGTACTTATCACTTCAAGAATGTCCTTTGAATATTTATGCTTGAAAACAGCAAATACTTTGAGACAAAGGGAAATGAAAAATCAAAGAATGAATGCTTAGGAAAACAAAATAGTCACAAATTAGTCTTGGTTCAATTTCCTGCCATTTTGGTCTCTGAATCATTTTGAATAAAATAAATTTTTATTAGAATTTATTAGTCACTAGTTTAAAAACCTCCCTATTTAGTTTTCAATAGGATATAAACTCCTTAAGATCTGAGGCTATTTTGTAATCCAAGCATTGAGGAAAGCTCTATTCTTAGCACAAATGCCATTTAAAGATTGATGGACTATTATAATAATGTAATATATAATATGTAATCATACAATAACTATATAATTATATACTAATAATTATAATTATTAGAATTAGAATTATTATTCATTTTCATAGATTGTTCAACTATTTATGTGGAAGTTTATTATGAGTAGACCAAAATTAAATGTTAAATATTTCTCTTACATTGACTATTTCAACCATTTAAAGACATTTGACCTATTAATTTCTATGATTTCAAGCACTGAGGAAATTATTGATACTATCACTCTTAATATGTGCAGTAGGTAATAAGACATCAAAATTATTTTAACAGTTTGACTTATCTGAATTTCTGAACTGCTTTAATTCTTTTTTTACTGAAATTACCCTCCTTACTAGAGACCTAATTTGCTGCTAGAAAGACTATTGCTGAATCAGTCTTTCAATAATTGATTACTTTGCCTGCTAAACATGGAGCTGATAAGAGGTAATATGAATTTTTCAGTCTATGTTATGCAGATTTGGGAGTCTGGTGAGTTAGAGATATGGTTCTCCAAGATATAGAATCTGAGAAAATGTGTGATACAAAGAATATAAAGGCAGGATACCCAAAAGAGTCTTAGACTGGTAAGGTTAAAAAAAAAAATCAAGGGAACATTCAGGAAGGGAAAATTGATGGAAAATAAGTTTGGTTAACACATTTTCAAAAGTAGTTCAATAAAACTACAAAAAGATTTGACAAGTAAAACAATGGAATACCCTTCCTGAAAATAATGATATTATTTCAAATATCATATTAAAATAATTTTCTTAAAGGGACAACCACAATTTATGTCTCCCCTAAAAACCAACCAAAGGTTATATATGGTTCTTTTATCAGATTTGCATAACCCTATAAGCTCTATTAGGTAAAAAAATACCCTAATACAATAGCATATATTTATGTACTAGACATCAATAAACATTGCAGAAATGCCTCTATCATCTTTAGAAATGATTAAGAGATGCAGAAATTTCAAAGAGATAAAAAGAGTGAAGGATGATAGTAAGGTGTGGCCTCTTGAAAACAGATGAAGAATTTTTAATAGTAGATGACAGAAGATCATAGCAGTTGAAGATCAATATCAAATTTAGAAGCCACTTCAGTAAATGTATTAACTCCCACAAATCACGTCACTTCTTGGACTCAGCTTTCTCACTCATGGAAAGAGGATAATACCTTCCCTAAATTGAAATATTAATAGGATTATTAAGACAATCAATTGAGATAATGGCAAGTGCTTTATAAACCTTAAATATTAAATTATTTTTATTATTATTAATAGCATTATATGTAGGCTGTTGTTGGTCCTTCATCCTTGAAGAGGAATATGACATCAGGGAGGGGATGCCATGATACACAAGTGAATTGGATTTAAGTGAGGGAGGGTTATGCAAGGTTATCTGCCTCACTTTCCCTTCCAGAGCCATTTCAGTCCTGTAGCCAAATATAAATAAGGAGGACTGGAAATAGCTTTAAATGCAGTAAATGAACCAATCTCAAATATGTTTATCACTTTACCCAAGATTTTCAAGATAGGTACATTAAAGAAAGAAGTAAAAGGAAAGAAATCCATTTGATTTTTTTTAAACCAGCTTTTAAGACCAATTGACATGATACAAGACAATGGGAGTTAAATTTGAAAGAAGAGGTTCATGATCCAATCCACTTGCTATAACATGTGTAATATTTGTCAAGTCACTTAAATTTAATTTTTAATAGCTTTTTATTTACAAGTTATATGCATGGGTAATTTTACAGCATTGACAACTGCCAAACCTTTTGTTTCAATTTTTCCCTTCCTTCCCCCCATTCCCTTCCCCGTAGATGGCAGGATGACCAGTAGATGTTAAATATATTAAAGTATAAATTAAATACAAAATAGGTATATATGACCAAACCGTTATTTTGCTGTACAAAAAGAATCAGACTCTGAAATATTGTACAATTAGCCTGTGAAGGAAATCCAAAATGTGGACAGGCAAAAATATAGGGATTGGGAATTCAATGTAATGGTTCTTAGTTATCTCCCAGAGTTCTTTCGCTGGGTGTAGCTGGTTCAGTTCATTGGAACTGATTTGGTTCATCTCATTGCTGAAGATGGCCAGGTCCATCAGAATTGATCATCATATAGTATTGTTGTTGAAGTATATAATGATCTCCTGGTCCTGCTCGTTTCACTCAGCATCAGTTCATGTAAGTCTCTCCAGGCCTTTCTGAAATCATCCTGTTGGTCATTTCTTGCCGAATAATAATATTCTAAAATATTCATATACCACAATTTATTCAGCCATTCTCCAATTGATGGGCATCTACTCAGTTTCCAGTTTCAGCCACTACGAAGAGGACCGTCACAAACATTCGTGCACACACAGGTCCCCTTCTCCTCTTTAAGATCTCTTTGGGATATAAGTCCAGTAGTAACACTGCTGGATCAAAGGATCCAGATAAGGACACAGATAAGCATAACACTGCTGCACAGCTTGATAACTTTTTGAGCATAGTTCCAAATTGCTCTACAGAATGGTTAGATGTATTCACAATTCCACCAACAATGTATTAGTGTCCTTGTTTTCCCACATCCCCTCCAACATTCTGCATTATCTTTCCCTGTCATTTTAGCCAGTCTGACAAGTGTGTAATGGTATCTCAGAGTTGTCTTAATTTGCACTTCTCTCATTAATAATGACTTGGAGCATCTTTTCGTATGGCTAGAAATAGTTTCAATTTCTTTGTCTGAGAATTGTCTGTTCATATCCTTTGACCATTTATCAATTGGAGAATGGCTTGATTTCTTATTAATTAGAGTCAATTCTCTATATATCTTGGAAATGAGTCCTTTATCAGAACCTTTGACTTATAGTTTTGTTTGTACAAAAACTTTTCAATTTGATATAATCAAAATTTTCTATTTTGTGATCAGTAATGATCTCTAGTTCTTCTTTGGTCATAAACACTTAAACTTAATTAATGAGTTAATATTCACATCTGTCTTTAGCATGTCTCAGTTTGCCTGAGGCAATGTCCATTTAGTAAATAAGGATAGGTAAGAAATGAGACAAGGAATGGCTTCTTTTACTTAGACCAAAATAAATCCACTTTGGAAGGAAAAACTCCTAGATATCTTGGTGTTTTCTTACTAGATTTCTTTTTTAAGCATTATATTTTAAACCTAAATCAGTCTGACTTGTATGGATTAGACAACAATAGGTCCCAGGCTAAGCTCCAACTGGCCTGGGTCCAACTCTCCCAGGCTGTGTGACCCTGTGCAAGTCACTTTAACTTTGTCTCAGTTCCCTCATCTATAAAATGAGCTGGACAAGAAAATGGCAAACCATTCCAATATCTTTGCCAAGAAAATCCCAAATGGGTTATAAAGAGTTGGATGTAATTGAAATAATCAAACAACGTATCTAATTTTAATTTGACATCATTGGCCTAATCAGATAAAGACAGATTCCAAGGCTCAATGTGTTAGAAGTTTATATGGTCATAGATCCATTGATCAAAGAGATCTCAGATACATGTGTCCAAACTTTTTATTTCACAGATAAGGACACTGAAATTCAGGGAGTTTACATGTCCTGAGGTCCCTTGTCTAATTATGTTTATTAATTATATATTAAACCACAAAAAAGGGGCTAGACCCCAACCCCTCTGTTTCAAGAGCCAGTGTGCTATATTCTAGGTGTTAAGCTGCCTTTTCCACTTAAATGAGAAAAGATTCTTGATATACTAGGCTGTTGAAAAGCAGAATTGTCCTTTTCCACACTACAAGCCTAATTTCTGGGTCCTGAGATGCCAAAATCAAAAAAGCAAGGTTTCTGTGGGGCAGCAGATGGCACAAGGAATAAAGTATTGTATCTGGCGGCAGAAATATTATTTTTTTTGAGTTCAGATCTGGCCTCAGACACTAATTATATGATGCTGGTCAAGTCACTTAACACCATTTGCCAATGAGCTGAAGAAGAAAGTGGCAAACCATTTCAGTATGTTTGCTAAGAAAATCCCAAATGATGTCACCAAGAGTCTCACATGACTAAAAAAAAAGACTCAACAAGAGTTTCTGAATCTTACTTGTATAATGAAGGTTTTGAGATCATCTCTTATATCCTATCCTGAATTAAATCCTATAACGCTAAGAAAATTGACATCAAAATTAATAAGAAAAAAGGAGAATTTATTACAGAACCCTAAATGTTTTAACCACATTTCACCAATGATATCACAAGGGGACTTTGAGGACATTCCAGTCAGAATCAGATATATCTTGGACAGGAAAATATTTGAAGCCATTTGATCTAGCTTGCAGTACATACTGTTCCTTCACTATTGCCATGGAGGAAATGCAGTAAATGTACCTATCTCAAGTATGTTTATAACTTTATCCAAGGTTTTCAAGGTACATTGAAGAAAGAAGCAAAAGGAAAGGAAGACAAAGTCCGTGTTTGATTTTTTTTTTAAGCCAGTCTTTGAGGAGACTATTTGACATGATACAAGAGAATGAGATCTGTATTTAAAAGATCCAATCCACTCATTTATTGCTACTACATGTGTGATAATTTGTCGTCACTTAACTTTAATTAATGAACTAATATTCACAAAGTACTATGCAAATCTTCAAATGCTATATAAATTCTAGCTATCATTTTTAATCTTTATGGACTTCAGTTTCCTCAGAAATAAACTAGGTGGCATTTAGGATCTTTTGCCATGTTAACATATGAAACCATATCAACAATTATCCAATATCAATAAAAAAACAAGTGTATAAAAGATAAGTTTATAAACATATTTCTTAGAATTAAGTTCTACTATCATTTATTGTCATAATTTAACTCTGTTGTTGTTCAGTCATTTTTCAATCATATCTAAGTTTTCATGACCTCATTAGAGATTTTCTTGACAAAGATACTGAAGTAGTTTGATATTTCCTCTTTCAGCTCAGCAAATGACGTTAAGTGACTGGTCTAGGGTCACATAAAAGTATCTGAGGCCAGATTTGACCTCAAGATAAGTTTTTCTGACTCCAGACACAGCATTCTATTCCCTGAGTCATCTAGATTCCCTTCTTATTTAACATTAAAGGTTTTCTATAATATTCAAAGGCCAACTTTTCTGTTAGCAAGTTTTTGGATTTTTTGTTTGTTTAAATATGACCTTTAAAAAGTTAAGCTTATGATAACTAGATAAATATAAACTAAAAACAGTTATTAATACTCAGGAATTCACAATGTTCTATAAACCCAATTATAGAAGATAATTTCAATATCTCTTTATTGTATTAATGAGTCAAAAATTAGTTTCTCATGTGTTTTAGAAAATGACAGAATATAAAAATGAGTGGAAAGACCTTCAGTTCCTTTACCTGCTACTTTTGTCATTTATTCTGCTTTTTTTATTTGAAGTCTGGAGCTATGAATATTTGCACTACTTGCCTTGTGTTGTAAAGAGATCACTTTGTAAATTACAAAGTACTGTATATGTGAACTGTTAGATAGCTTTTAGAGTCATGCCATGGAATATTGGTTAAACTACAAATTAAATCATTTCAGTTCTTCAGTGGGTAAATCTCACTTACATGAGGCACAAGGTTATCTTCCTTAATAATAAATTCTATTGTATAACAAATAGTGTTTCCAGTTATTCAATGAATATGAACAGCAACTTAGTTGGTTAATATAATTGATAGCAGGCACTTGAAATATATTCATATTTTCAATTCTGTACTTTTTACAAAATCATTGATGATTTTAAAAATTGTCTCAATAAAATGATTAAAGTGGATGAAAATCTTTAGAAAAGCTTTAGACTAAAAAAAAGGAAAGAATGGCAATAATTCTTATTACAAGTTTGCAATGCTAAAATGGAATGAAACAAAATATTTTCCATTTAAGTGTATAATAACTTTTTACTTGAGATGAATTACTTTTACTAGGTTAAAAGAGCAGAACTAGGCAAATATTTTACTGGAAGTAAATATAGAATTATATAATCCAAAAGCTGGAAAAGTCCTTTGAAATTCTGTTACCCTCATTTGCTGATGAAAAGGCTACCCATGGAAACAAATCTTCCCAGAAAATAGGTTCAGAGATCTAAGTAGAGGCCATTCTTTAACTTACTTGTTCTAACTACTATATATGCATATGTGTATACAGGTGTATATGTGTATACATAAGTGTATTCGTAAGTGTGTATACATATGTGTGCATGCACACATATACGTATATACACATATACGTATTTGCCCCTTGAGACAACAGCTTTCCAAGCATTTGCAATTTGCTATATAGCCATGGGATGGTTTGTTAAATCTGCCAATAAACTAGCATATCATAAGGAACAACATGGTCTAGTGGATAGAATAGTGGAAAAAAGAAGACTTGAGTTTGAATCCTACTTTAGATATTTGCTAGCTGATGACTAGTCAAGTCCCTTAATCCCTTTACATCTCAGTGCTTACAAGCAGATAGCTGAAGAATATTTTAATCCTCTAATAACAGCTTTCCAGAAAATTGTAGATTTTTTAATTAAATCTTCTGGTAAACCAGCCTACCATATAACTGAATTCCCTAGTCCCAGAAGAACCTAAGTATAGAATTTTCCTAATCCCTTGTTAGATTTCTCAATCCAATCAAAATCAATTTAACAAATATTTCTTAAATTCCTAGTAATATGAGACATTTACTAAGTGGGGGATAATTACTCCCTCTTTTATAAATTGCATCTTCCTCCATCAAGGCAAGTAGTACCTCATCTGTGCTTTTTCAACTTATGCAACTCTTATCCATGTCATTCAACAAATCCTTCATGGAGTCTACCCAATGTATCCAAGGCCTTTCTCAATTTTTCTGCCATTGCATGTTTACTATTGAAATAATCTGTTAATTTGTGATCCTTTTTACCATATGACTGAGACCTCCAAAAACTCATCTAGTAATGTTCTTTATATTGTGTGCCTCACACATCCTTGGTCAGTAATAGTAAACAGTTTACTCATTAGCACTTTGTTCATCTCCAATGTTTTAATAATCCTTAATCTTAATTCTTTGGAGATTGTGGCATTCCGTGACCCTGGAAGTGAAATATAGCATTACCAGAATAATTTTGATGTTAAAAAAGATTGTTTTTTTTTTTTCTGCAAAAACTTAGAATCATTAAAAGCAATGAACACTTTCCCCAAAGGCAATTTAGTTCTGTCTTCCTCCTTTGGATTAAGAGTTTAGCTCATTTTCATTTGTATCAATTACATGTATAATTTGTATAAGTTTTTATAAGTTATAATTACTTGGGCAACTATATAGTACAGTGGATAGAGCATTGGTTGGCTGGCCTCAGGCACTTACTATTTCTGTAATCCTAGGCAAGTTACTTGACTCTGAAGCCTCCTAAATAAATAAACAATTGGGGTGGGAGGAGATAAAGCTACTAACAAATCTGTTCAATATTTTATCTGTTCAACTATATATATATATATATATATATATATATATATATACTCACATCTTTCTTAAGGGATAATAAATCTTATATAGGAATTTCTTTAGTGTTCCAGGAGTTGGACAATGTAATAAAAAATGAATATCTTGAGGACCTCAACACTAATAAGGAGAGGGAAAATAATATAATATTTTCTCCATTGTTTAATGTATTAGAGGAAACAAATATCCTGTCTCCAACTTCAAGAAGATTACAAAATATGCACTTATAAGTGGAATTCCAAGTGGAATAAGACAACTTTACCAAATGGGGAGATAAGAAAAAGAATTTACAGAAAAAATGGCCTTGGGCCTAAATTTTGAAGGAAATAAAGCATTCCAAGTGGCCAGAGTGAGAAATAAGTGAATGGAGAAAAAGTCTATGAAATGAAAAAGATATGTGAGATGGAATTTCAAGGTTAGGAACTGCCTTGGTGAATAGCCTCAGTTGGGCTTTAACACAGAGAATGTGAAGAAATATTTAACAAATATTTCTTAAGTACTTAGTGGTATGAGACATTTACTAAGTGGGGGATAATTACTCCATCTTTTATAAATTACTTTATAATTGTGTTTATAAGGCAAAATAAGTGTGGTAAGGGAGGTAAGAAAAAAAGCAATTAAGGACCTTGAAATGAGAAGAGTTTGCATTTTATCCTAGTGGCAATAAGCTACATTACAGATTTTTGAATAGAGGAATGAAATGATTGTTAATAAAAAGCTTCAGGAAGATTTGTTTTGGTGGGTATATGAGGATGATAGCTAAATGGAGAATATGAAAGAAGAATTTCCCTACAATAGTGAGGATTTAATTGAGATTAGATAATAGAAAATTTTAGCAAGATTGCATGACTTTTCCTACCAAATTTTAATAGCATGTGAGTAAAAGTAGAGGAGGTAATTGGTAGGAAAACCAAGGGCTGAGGCTTGGCAAGGCATAGTTAGGACAAGATATTAAATGGAAATGGAACCTCTCTCCCTAAAAAAGTAATCACTGAGTTCACTTTAAGGAATAAAATGCTTAGGAGAAGAGGGAAAATTGAAGGAACTGGAATTGTGAAGATAAAGATATGATTTAGGAATAGTGAAGCAGGGGGGAAGAAACTCTGACACAAAGTGACAAAGTGTATAAGACCCAGAGTTTTGATGACTACAAGATAGGGGATAAACCAGTTAATCAGAGCCCACAATCTCTAAAGTCTTTTGGTAATTGAACTTGGACTTGATGAAAGAGTAGAATCACTTTTTGTACAGCAAATAATGGTTTGGTCATGTATACTTATTGTGTATCTAATTTATATTTTAATATATTTAACATCTACTGGTCATCCTGCCATCTGGGGGAGGGGGAGAGGGGTAAGAGGTGAAAAACTGGAACAAGAGGTTTGGCAATTGTTAATGCTGTAAAGTTACCCATGCATATAACCTGTAAATAAAAGGCTATTAAAAAAATACTAATATATTTTAAGATAATATTTCTTATATAATATAATAATATATAACATAATATAATATATGATATTAATAATATATTATATAATATATAATATATGTAATATAAAAAAAAGAGTAGAATCAGCAAATTCCATGGCTCTTCAATCCAAATTGGAAAAAATTGTACAGGGTTGTAAATAAATGGAGGAGAAAGGAAGGTCTGGGTAGGACAGATTTTTCATACCATATTTAATTCATCCTTAGCACCTAACAAAATATCAGGAAATGAGATATAGACAGAACACCACATAGGAGAGTAATAAAAAAAATTGGCCTTATACTACCTCTGCCTTTTGTGATTCTCTTAGATAGATAAAAGATAATAGATATTTGAGGCAGTTATATAGAATTTTTATTAAATGATTATGATATGCCAGATACTGAGTTAGCTTCTGGCAATGCATATATATGTGTGTGTGTGTGTGTGCATGTGTGTATTTAAAGAAAGAAAGTCCTTATCCTCACAAAATATTTTAATGACAGAAGACAACATGCAAAGAAAAGCTAGAAAATGGGGATAGTGGTGGAAGGATCTTGCCAGAGCAAGATGAAAAATATGAAGAATCAAGAGCAGTACTGGGGTAGAACTGAATTTTGATCATTTGGGCTGTTTATGAAATAGTGTTTCTAGGAACTCACCAATCAGAGAAAGGGCTGCAGTGGAAGAGGCATCTTCAGGATTAGAAGGTTATAGGTGAGAAGGAAGAAAAAGTTAAAAGGATGGTCAGGAAAGCAGCTAAAAGGTAAATGAACATTGATGGCCTAGTGTAGTTATCTTTTGAAATTAATGACACTGACAACTGGCCAATTGGCAATGCTGAACTCATATTTAGTGCCTTTCTTATAGGCTAAAAAAAAATTGATGGAAATAGATACTCATACTACTTATACATACAGCAAATACTACCTTTTATTCTCTGAGTCATGGAACATCTATGTTAGTAATGTTATATTTCTATTTAAAAAAATAAACTCATAGTACTGGCTACTCTAGTCTCAGGTTTGGCAATTGGTTTCTCTCAAGAAAGAGAAGTTGAATAAAGAAAGCAGCATTAATTATTCTATTTAGAGATTATTTCCTCTAAATTCTGTTCAAATAAGAGACTTTTTTTTACTTATGAACAAAAATCCATTTTTTTAAAAATTACCTGAAGAATAGGGTATTCTGATTGTCTTGCATTTTTAGTTAATTAAAAGTTAATCCGAAATTCCTTTCCACTAGTGACTATTTTTTCTCTAATGTTCATTAGTCCATATCAGATTTTAGAAAGTTTAGTAATATACAGTGCAGCCATGTTAAGCTTTATTTCATGACTGAGCTGCAAGTGCCCTGCATGAATTCATATCACATATTTTTATGAGGGGGAAAAATATAATTGTACATCTTTCTTACTGACCTTTATGGAACTGAGAAAAATAAAAGAGGTGTATGTGAGAATGAACACAAGCAAATTTTACCTATATTTTTTTCTTAGGTAAAAGAAAATGGATTATGAAACCAAAGTTTAATGAACTTGATATCACTCAATTATTATCCACAATCAATATCCATTAATAGTATATTAAATAGATAGTTTGTAAGTATTCAGAAAAGGTATCTGTGATCACTGAGTCAGCTTGGGTTCAACAAATCATGTCATACTAACATATTTCTTTTTCTGACAGAGTTATTACTGTAAAAAGTTAGATCAGAAATGTCCCAATTCAGGTATATCTGGACTTCATCTTTGACAATAACTCTCTTGCAATAACCTTTAGACAACATGAAAAGATGAAGACAGAATAACAGCACAATTATGCTTACAATTTATTGAGTGAATGATCCAAAGACTACTGTCTGGTGAGAAGATTTCAACTTGGAATGATGTCTTTAGTCAATCAATCAATAAACATTTAATAATCACCTACCATTTGTCAAGCAAATAGATACAAATATATCAGGGTTTGGAGATAGATGACATTTCCTATGTGTATCTACATGGGCATCAGATGGCAGGCTATATTCTACTACACAAGTAACGAACCACACACATCAGTCTGCCAATCAACTCATTACTTTTATCAATTCTCATCATGGTTTCTGATCCACCTGCATAAATTAATGGAATTGCTTAATTTGCTTCTGTAATTAATCATTTAATTCTGAGTCCCCAAACCCTTATTTATAAAATAAATCAAAGAAATAGCTTCTTTTTAAAAATTTTTCTTATG
The DNA here is from genome assembly GCF_902635505.1 of Sarcophilus harrisii. Classification (NCBI taxonomy): domain Eukaryota; kingdom Metazoa; phylum Chordata; class Mammalia; order Dasyuromorphia; family Dasyuridae; genus Sarcophilus; species Sarcophilus harrisii. Next base: position 137,865,732 of record NC_045426.1, read on the forward strand.
TTTAATTATTTTATTTTCCTAGTTACATGTAAAACAATTGTTTTAGATTTATTTTTAAAATTTTGAGTTCCAGATTCTCTTCCTTCTTCCCCACCTCTAACCCCCTTTAAGAAAGCACATGTGAAGTTATGCAAAATACTTCCATAAAAACCATGTTGTGAAAGAAAACATAGATGCCCCCAAAACAGCCTCAATAAAAATAAAGCTGGGGCAGCTAGAAGGCACAGTGGATAGAGCACCAGCACTGAAGTCAAGAGGATCTTTATCAATCTGTTTTAGGGCTTCAACTATTGCCTATGTGCAAAAGGCTCCCCAACTTATTTGTTTAGTCCTGTCCTTTCTTCCAAGTTGCACACACACACACACACACATATATATATATATATATATATATATATATATATATATATATATATATATACACACATACACATACCTCCAGGACATTTTTGCCTAATGTCTCACATCTTAAATTCAACAAATCCAAAATTTAATTTAATATCAGAACATATCTTGAAGTTAGAAGATACCTTAAAGATTAAGTTGATCCTCATATTTTACATGAATCTGAGACCCTGAGAGGTAAAATAGGTTTTGCCAAAAATTACAAGTAAGAAATTCTAATGTAAAATCTCTAGTGTCCAACCTAATATTCTTTCCCAAAAATAACCTCCTCTTTAAATAATAAGCATTTATTAAATACCTCCTATGTCCTCAACATTATTCTAGGCCCCCAAAATATAAATACTTTCTAGAATTATTATTTCTATAAGTGAGATAACCATTAATTCATTGTCCCAGTCAAAATCTATTTACTCTTCTCTCTCCCTCACCTCCCATATTTATTTTTTTTTTATCTGTCAATTCTACCTTTCTAGTATCTCTCATATTCTTGTCACTGTTGCCTGTTAGGACCACAGCCAATCTCATTAATCACTTAAATTACTGTAAATTTCTTAATAAGTAACCCTGGGGCAACTAGGTAGTACCATGAATAGAGTGCTATCTCTAAAAAGAGAAAGATTCCTCTTTCTGCATTCAAATCTGGCATCTGACACTTACTAGCTATTTGACACTGGACAAGTCACATAATCTTGTTTGCCTCAGTTTCTTCTTCTGTAAAATGAGCTAGAGAAGGAAATGGCAAACCACTCCAGTACCTTTATCAAAAAAATCCCAAATGAGGTCTCATGAAGGGGATGTGGGAAAACTAGGACACTGATACATTGTTGGCAGAATTGTGAATGCATCCAACCATTCTGGAGAGCAATTTGGAACTATTCCCAAAAAGTTATCAAATTGTACATAACCTTTGATCCAGCAGTGTTACTACTGGGCTTATCTCCCAAGGAGATCTTAAGGAAGGGAAAGGAATCACTATATGCCAAAATGTTTGTGGAAGCCCTTTTTGTAGTGGCTAGAAACTGGAAACTGGGTGGATGCCCATCAATTGCAGAATGGTTAAATAAATTGTGACATATGAATGTTATGGAATATTATTGTTCTATAAGAAATGACCAGCAGGATAATTTCAGAAAGGCCTGGAGAGACTTACATGAATTGATGCTAAATGAAATGAGCAGAACCGGAGATCATTATATACTTCAACAATACTATATGAGGATCAGTTCTGATAGATGTGGCTCTCTTCAACAATGAGATGAACCAAATCAGTTTCAATTGTTCAATAATGAAGCTACACCCAGTGAAAGAACACTGGGAAATGAGTGTGGACCACAACATAGCATTTCCACTCCTTCTGTTACTGTCCGCTTACATTTTTGTTTTCTTTCTCAAGTTATTTTTGCCTTATTTCTAAATCTGATTTTTCTTGTGCAGCAAAATAACTGTATGGATATGTATACATATATTGTATTTAACATATGCTTTAACATACTTAACATGTATTAGTCTACCTTCCATCTAGGGGAAGGGGTGGGGAGAAGGAGGGAAAAAGTTGGAACAGAAGGTTTTGCAAGGGTCAGTGCTGAAAAATTATCCATGCATATGTCTTGTAAATAAAAAGCTATAATTTTTTAAAAATGAGGTCTCATGAAGAGTTAGAAATGACTAAAAGAATTGCATAAAAGGTCTGTCAATCTTTATCCTCCTATCCTCCAAACCAAGCTTCATGATTCCCAAGCAGTTCTTCCTGCACAGACAAGTCATCCTTCTTCTCAAAAAATTTTAACAACTCTTCATTATCTGATGATTAAAGTTCAAATCCCTTTGCTTAACATTTCAGGCTTTCTATATTCTGGGATCATTCCACCATTTTAATGTTATCTCATAATATTGCCTTTCAATACAATCCAAATTCTAACCAAAAATGACTTTCTGATTCCAAACAACCCTCTCGTCAAGTCTCTACTTCACCATTTTTGTTCATGCTGTTCTTTGTGTCCAGAATGTACACCCTATCTCTCTTCTTCTTTGGCTTCCTCAAAATCCTTAAAATTATAATGTAAATGTTATGTACCCAATGCCCTTTATTATTAATCTATATTCATCACTGAAATCTCACATAGTACTTTTCACTTCCTTCATGAACTTATAACCAAATATTTTGTAATATAGTTGTTTATAGAAACACCTATTATAATTATATACATACCTATTATAATTATTGGAAGCAGTATATACACACCTGTTATAATTATTGGAAGCAATAAGAACCAGTGAAAAAAGAGTTTGCCCTACAGGAAAATCAACCTGCATTCATACTGCCTATGTAACCAGGGACAAGTTAAAACCTCTCAGGCATCTTGGCAATTGCTCTTGGCAATTCTTTGAGACCATAAATTAGAAAGATGGAATTGACCTGCATTGAAAAAGGAAGTTCTTTGCCAATACTACCTGTATCAATGAAACTTAAGATTAAATTCCTATGCCTATATACTATCTGTATCCCCTAAGTAGAATATATATTCCTTTAGAATTATGACTGTGTCTCTTTTCTATTTGTATCCTTACTGTTTATTGCAGTGCTTGATATATAATATTTAATAGATTCTTTATCAGTCATTTATTAGATTGCAAACTCTCAAAAGGGAGGGACTATCATATTTATTGTTGTATGACCTCAGTTTTTAGTATGATTTCATGTATACAAGAAACAATAAATGACTGGCAAATTGAACTAAACAGAGTTAAATCAAATTTAATTGTATCCCAAATTCTCACAGAATCTCTGGGTTATAAGACTTCACAGGTCACCTAATCCAGCCTCTTCAAAACAAGACTCCTCCTGCTCTAATGAAGCAGAATGCCCTACATTCTTGGCAATCTATTCCCCTGTTAGCTCTAATGTAAGGAAGGTTATCCTTTTTACCATGGTGTTATTATTCTATAGCACATTGAAATGTTAGTGGGCAAAGACTGAGTGTTTTTAAATCTTGCTTTTTTAACAAAAATAATAATTGTAAGCAGATTAATTTTTCTATTAAAAAAGACAAGGACTCTAATTTCCCCACAAGTAAAACATAATTTCTTTTTCTGATTTCTTTTATTCTCAATTTCAGTTTTTATCATTTATTGTAGAAACACCTTTCATGGTTTGTAGTCCTTTTCAAGATCAGAGTGTTTTGTATACAAAACATACATCCTGAAGCAGCCCTGGAACAGGAATTCACCAAGTTCAAATTTCATCTCAGGCACTTTTAGGCTTGGAGAAGATCTGCATTAGCAAGACAGTGAAGCTGGTAAATCTCTGCAACACCTGGGCTGATTTCCAAAGGAATACCCTACACTTTAAACAGATAGACAAGAAACCTCATTTAACTTTCCAATTGCCGACACAGTCTAGACAGAGATGTGGAAGATTCATTTAATACTTTCCAAGTGTTTTTCTTATTTCTTATTACTTATCATTATTATTTTTATTTCTGTTTACTAACTCCCCCTTTTTCCTATATCTCTAGTTATTCTAATAAGTAAATAGAAATTGATTAATAGATTAATAAGTAAAAAATAAATAGTAATCAATCATACTTCCTAAGTTCTTATGTTATTCCTTAAGAGTAAGTTAGATACTAAGGAAGTATATTAACATCTTCAGACTTCCTAGGGAACAATTAAGTATATTTTATTGGTAATTTACTAAATGGACTCTCTAGTGGCCTGAAAGTGTTAATGTGCCTCCCAAAGAGACTCACATTCCCAAGGCAGAGAGATACCCTGGGAGACACACGTTTCTATTGAAATTTTACCATGCATTTTTCTCTGTTTTGTTTAATATTTGAGTAATCCCATGTTATATTAGGGCACTCTGACAGATTCTATATAGAAAGATCATTCATTCATTTATTTATTCATTCAACACTAACTCCCTTCTATTGCTACTGACTATATAAAAATCACCATGATGAGGATGTTCTTATTGCAGATACAGATAAGTACTGGTTTTGGTAGCCACTCTATCTCAAAAGCCAGAACCTATAAGCAATCAGTGTTATTGGACTAGTGAAAGACAGCTTTTTTAATAGCTATAACATCTGCAGAGGATTGCATTTTCATGCTGGTCAGACAACTGAGCCAATAGATTTTCTTAAGGAGCTATGATTAGCATTGGTCAACTAAGATTTCTAGATAACTAAAGCAACAAGAATTTAAAGATATTTAATATCTCATTTGAGATATCAAAAAGATAAGCCTCACCCTAATTTATAATATCATGCTAAAAAAACTTTTCAAATGGTTTTGTATAACACTTTTTCAAAACTGAAAATACCATTATTATTTTGTTAATTTTTTTAGATATTTACATATCTAAAAAATATGTAAAATATGGCTGTTATTGGATTTTAATTTTTAGATCATAAGAAATTATAAAAGAAAAAGTAGTTTCAGAAAATATAAAATCATGTTCATAAAAGTGGGTAAAATTATAATAAATAGGAAATCAAAAAAAAAAAAAAGGACTTGAGAAAAGAGCTCAATCATTAAATGAAATAACATATTTACAAAACAATGCATTTTTCCTAAACAGAGAAATATTTCTGAGAGGGTTTTTTTTCTTCTTTTTTTATAATAGGAGTGGGAAGAAGGTGAAAAATAAAGAAATTAAATAAAATTCAAAAAAGCCTCCTTAAGAAGAAATAAAATTTCATACTGAATTGGTGTTTAGAAAAGAGAGGAATGACTTTTTAAAAGCATGAACATAGACTTTTAGATCTTATGTGTCACACTTAGTGGAAAGTATTGGAGAATGAGCAAACTTATGGAATATTTTTGTTGTCTGATGACTATTTTAGAAAGTTCAGAGAGTCTTCAAAAATCATTTGAAATCCTAAAATGTAATAAGTAATCTCAAAAAAGACAGCATTTCATAATAATTGGAGAGTTGTTTTAGAATTTGGAGGACTGGGTTCAGATCCTACTTGTACTGGTTGACCATAGGCATGTCACTTGTCACTTAACTTCTTAATGTGTCAGGCAACTTTCTAAGACTATAAATTACACAAAACTACTTTATGTGCATCAGTATAGGGAGTTTTCCCACCAGGGAGTTCCTAAAAAAGGAAGAAAGTATAGGTATGGCATATGTACACATAAACACACACACACACACACACACGTTCTGAAGAGTTGAAGTAGTAAATATCTTTTAGAAAGGGGCAAACAGAGCAGAGAGAGCTATATTAGTTGTGTGACATTATGAAAATGTCTTCACTTGTATGGGTCTCATTTTTCTTAGGAATGAAAAGAAGCAGTTGTTGCCAGACTATTTCTAAGATCCCTTTCAACTCTGATTCCTATAAAACCACAGCAACTGGGTGATCTTGAACAGAAGAATTTGAAAAAGGCTTTGGGTTTCTCCCAGAGACCTTACAACAGGGAACATTTTTCTATAGGCTCTCTGACCCAGAGGCTTCATCTGTAGAGGACAGAGGAGATATGACATGGACACCATATAAGTAGATATCAAGAAACTTGTACCATGAAACATAGGCTCCTTTTGCTGGCTAATTAGCTTTTCTATTAATCTTGGATGCCTCTTAGCACCTGTTTAATTTGTCTAGAAAAGATAATGACCAGATATTGTGACACTGGTAATAGTCTTAAAACTATATAAAACTGAAATTAAAATTCAAAAAGAAGATGGTAATAATAATAATATAATATAATAAGAAGAGATACAAATAGGATAGGTAATGGGTTGTTTTTTTCCCAAAAAATACCTGTAACTTCAGTTTTCATGAATAAAAAATGGCTATTTCATATCAAATTTCATTTTAAAAATACATTAAAGCAGGAATATAAAGATAATAATTTATCTCAGTTTTTATTAGTTGGTTAGGAAAGGATTCCATAGGCATTTATTTGACAGGCATTAGTTTGGCATCAAGGCCAACATTTAAGATGGAAGAAAAGTTTTTATAGATTTCAGAGGATGCTGATAAAGAGAAGCCGATGAAGTAATTGGCTTTGTCATCAGTTAAGTAACTTCTGCAGTATAATTTCCTGAGCCTTACAATGTTATTTTCTATTTTTAATCTTTTATTATTTCTGGTGCCAATTCTGTGAGGGGGAAAGTGAAGGTGAGTGCACTGGAGATCTCAGTTTTATACTTTCTCTAGCACTACATGTACACAGAGACAATGTGCTTACAAGAAATGGTAATTAGATCATTAGTCTTCGTCCACATTTGCTGATAATTCAACACCTCCTAGCTTCAGTAGGCTTAAGATGCAGAGATTCATCTTGGCAGGAAGGTTAATTACTATAATGTGTTTAGACACATAAATCCCTAGGTCATATGGCCATATCATTTTTAAAATAGGACAGATTAAGAAAATCTCTTTACTCATCCTATAAAAATAGTGGTTGCAGTTTAAGTGCTCTTTCAAACCATGCCATTGTGGGCATAAAGGTTGGGGAGAGGGGAGGGAGGAAAGTGTGAATCACTCCTCTATAGCCAAAAGAATGAACAGTATTTTCAAGTATTTTCTGAAAACAATTTTGCTATGGACAAAATAATATCTTGATATTATCTTAGTTACATATAAATATGCATTAATTTGATGAAAGCTAAATTAAGCATTGTTGAAGCAGCAAATTAAAAACAAAGTTTGATGGCAGAGTTTTTAACTGAATGAGTGATAAAAGGCTTAATTTTGTATTTTCAGTGATTAATATCATTGTGAGACAATGAGTAGCAACAGTATAGAGACACAAATAATTATAGGAATGTTGGGGATGAAGCAAAAGATTAAAGCAGGAATAGAAATATAATTTAATACAATAAGTCTATCCAGAGACTAGAAATATAGAAAAACAATGAACTAAAGAATTTAGACTTCTGAAGAGGATGTAATTAGGAATAATAAAAAAGAAACTGAGGGAAAATTTAGACAGAATAGTACAAAAGCATTCTCACTCAAAAATAGCAGTTTATTAAAGCCTTGAAGAACTGATTTTTTTTAATATTATAGAATTTTAGGGAACAATCATATATTAGTCAAAGTACTTGCAGGAATTATCTACCAGGTGTTTTTTTTGTTCCAAATGATGATTTCAAATTTTATGAGAAAAATCCAACAAATATAAATACAGAATAATTCTATAATAAAAAACTATGTCAGGCTCATGTCCATTAGTATAAAGGCCATATTTCACTCTCTCTCTTCTTTGTTAAAGAAAATAGATTTGGTGACTGATGCCTCATTTTCCTTTGTGTACAACTTTTTTTTCAAAACATGTAGCACATTTTCTTACTTAAATTACATAATAAAAAATTTATATTCTAGCAGTGGCATCCATAATTATCTCCTATGATAGGTGAGAATTTTGTCCCACAGAAAGGCTAAATAACTTACCTTAGGATAGCTTAACTATTAATAATTAAGTCAGGATTGGAACAGAGTTCTAGTGATTCAGTGCTATATTTAATCCAATGTTAGTATACTTCTCTTAACCTAGTCTGGTCTCCAGAGTAAGTTAGGAGTTCAGGAAGTATCAGAAATAATCCTACCAGAAAATATCAGATACATGATGATAATTTTTTTAATTATTATATCTTCCTTACTAACTATGAAAAAAGAAAAGTTAGAAAATTGGGATTAAAGTTGATAAGAAAAATATATTTCAATGGATTTTTAGAAAAATGTTGTGAAGTTAAAAATGTAATTGTGATCATTTCCTTTTACAGATAAAGAAGCTAAGATTAAAAGGGGTTAAAACATATTTTATAACAGTCAACCAGGGCAGCTAGGTGGTTCAGTGAATAGATCATCAGCCCTGAAGTCACAAGGATCTGAGTTTAAATCTAGTATCAGATATTTAATACTTCCTGGATATGTGACCTTGGGCAAGTCACTTAACCCCAAATGCCTCAGCAAAATCAATCCATCAATAAAAGAGTCAACCCAAGTCTTCTCACTTTTCCTTCTCCTCTCTACTTCTAAGAAAAAAAAAAAAATAGAATCACAGATTAGAAAAGAAATATATGGTTTTTATTTTCTTCTGTACCTAAATCACTTTTGGGGATTAAATAAGACATTAGTAAGTGAAATTAATTCTAGCATCTAAACTGTGGTTAGGTCCACTACAGAAAGTACAGTATAGATTTTGACATGAAACATATTTATTTTTATTGATGTTGTATTTGCAGTGATTGAGTTGTTATAGTAGTTGTTGTAGTTTTCCCCAAAAATATTCCCAGACAAACGATGTTGGAATCTTTACAAACTGTTAAGCCATTGGAGTTGATAGAGACAATAATTATCTAATTTGGCATGGTTCAATATGATTGATTTGATATTAGAAAGAGATATTTTGGGCCAGAACTTGAAACAAGGTACTAAGTACAACTGATGGAAACAATGCTTAGAGAGCTCATAAGTATCTAAGTACTCAATGGAGTTCACACGTTTGGGAGAATTCAGGGTTTAGAAAGAGATCTGAATTCACACCTCCCTTAGGGCCAGAGAGCATGCTGGGAGATATCTCACAATCCCACTCCTTGGAGAAGTAGCATAAATACAGCTCCAGTAAGCCACTTGAGAGAGTTTCTTGGGAGCATTCTGGGAGGAAGCCCACAAGCCCTATCGTCAAGGCAAAAGAGATTCATTGTATCTTCCAACTTGGTGCTGGCTGGAGGGAGAGGCAGAAGCCAAGGACAAAGCTGCAAGATCTCTTGGAACCAAGCAGAGAGATAGGCCTGGGCTAACCGGGTTATATTGAAGGACACAATAAAAGATCTGAATTCTCTTATCACCTGGCTGTGTTTTGGAAAAAGAACACCAACACTTCTCTACCAAATACAGGCCAGCAAGACTTTTTAAAAACCAAGGTGAATATCTGTATCTACACCTATTTATGCTTTGTGTGTATATATGGGTGTGTGTCTATTATTAGATATAAATATATTTTTGTTTATGTGTATTGCGTACTATGTAATATATGTGTATATTCTATATTTTCCACATGTATTATGTAACATACTTACTTTTATTTTATACGTGAAGTAAGCAAGGCACTGAAAAAATCAAACATGCCCATAATAACATGGCTAGTAAATTTCATGGGTAGGATTTGAATACAAATCTTTCAGATTCCAAGTTGAACACCATCTAATCTACTATCTTATTTCAGTATTCAGTATAAAGCATACACAATCTAAGAAACAGTCATCTTCTGGAATCCAGGATTCCTTAAGTTCTTGACTTGATTAATTAACCAGGTAAAAACTATTCAGAGCCAACAAACATAAAATGTGTTTTCTAACATGACAAAAAACTAACCAAATTACTGTCAGTCAGGGTAGCCCTTTAAATATTCAAATCCCTTACAATCAATGAGAGTTCCTAATAAAGCAATAATTAAATGTGAAGTGTCTTTTAATTAACAAGTATACACAAATCATTGTTCATTAGATTAGTCAGGTTTCTCTGGGAAAGTTCAGCAGTAAATTCCTGGAACTGAATAAATGTCAGGATTTTAAAATGTGGATAGTATTATTATTAAGATTATTAGAGACTATTAGGGAGAATTTTTTTTTCCCATGAGAACATCACTGACCTCAAGGGGAAAACATGATATGTGATAGAAAGTTTTATTTTAAATATATCTTTTTTGAGGAAACAATTTCACATATTAAACAAAATACTGCATATATTCAATATGTTAAATTACAATTGTTTTAAAGAAATTTCATATATTAACTAACAATAGTTTATATGTACTGATGTTTAGCCTTTCTATTCTTGAGTAGATAAAAACTTGATCAAATGGCCCAAAGGATATAAATGAGGCCATGGAAGATTTGGGATGTATGTGTGTATGTGTATATATAGATATATGTGGCATATTTGTACATATATACATGTGTGTATATGTATTGTTTATATATTTGTATATATGTATTGTTTATACATTTCTATGGGTATATTGTGTACATCTATAAGTTGTATATTATGTATATATAAAAATATACATATAATGCATTATGTAATAGTGCACAAATATGTATTCTCTAATCATTATTTATATGTTTAAATATGTACTTTCATATGTGTATATTCAAAATAATTTCATTCCTTTTTATGTGAACATATTTATATAATATATATTTAAAACTACATTTTTACTTTGATGATCCTTAAATAATTTTCTTTAGAGGGCAATATTGATGATGACCTAGTAAAACTAATAACTGACATTTTCTGAATTTCTGTTTATTTTATCACTTTTTGAAAAGTAGGCATTAGAGGGAAACAATTAAGGTTACTTGAATTAATATACTTTTAAAAGAGAAAAATCAAAATATATTGGACTGAGTCAAGAGAATTGGATTCAAATACTAAAAAATTTTGTTAATGGAGTAAATATAAGAAACTCATTTAAACTCTCTGAGCCTTAATTTTCTCATTAGTAAATAATAAAAAATAACTCACAGGATTGTTGTGGGGGGGAGGGGAAGTACTTGTATACCTCAAAATACTATATATTCCTAAAGTTTTTTTTCCCTGTCTGTGAGATTCTTCTCAAATTCAGTATTCTGTTCTTTTTTTATTTCAAAAAAATACTGATATGGTTTTATATCACTTCTAGGATCACATATATTCTTTTTCCTTCCATATCAAAGAGAGTCATTCTTTGTAATTTAGAATTAGAAAGAAAAAAATTAGCAAAAACTAACCAATTCATCAATTCAGACTGACAATATGTTCTACATTTATACCTCCAACATCTGAAAGAGAAGAAGATTAATTGCATGCAACATTCTGAATATTACAGATGAAGAAACTGGTTAAATGACTGCAAGAAAATGATTAATTAGAAGAGATGATAGTAATCATATTCCAGGTAAAACATTGTTATTTTCTATCTCCGGAGTTGAACTATTGTCTTTTATCCACCTGTCTTCTCAAATCTCAAATAGACAGCATATATATACATACATACATATATATTTGTTGATTTATATTTTACTTGATTGTTCAGTTTAATAATTATTCTAAAGAGGAGAAAAGGTAAATTTTCTCAATTTGAGCATAAATTAGACAATTTTTTTCCTCCTAATTCTTTTATGTGATAACAATTTGTTGGAAAATTTACGACCTTTCCTATTGAAGAAAAGGCAACATTTCTCTTAGGAAAAGAAAAGCTTTTTATGAACAGGTCTTGAAAAATCTCAAATAATCTTGAAAGTCTAATTTTTTTAAAAAAAATATTAAAAGTGGATCTTAGAGAGGAGGTAGTCTCAGTTCACTTAGTCTAATGCCCCCATTTTACATAAAAATGAGGAAATCAAATCCTTGAAAGAATGTGAATTATCTAAGGTTACAAAACTGATGGAAGAAGAGGTCCTAGGACTCATAGTTCTTGTTTTGCAGTCCAATATTATTTAGTAAATTAACAAATAGATACATGAAAGGAAATAGCATACACTCAAAGTCAAGAATAACTTGGCAGTCAAAATGTTTGTGGCAGCCCTGTTTGTAGTGGCTAGAAGCTGGAAACTGAGTGGATGTCCATCAATTGGAGAATGGTTGGGTAAATTGTGGTATATGAATGTTATGGAATATTATTGTTCTGTAAGAAATGACCAGCAAGATGAATACAGAGAAGCTTGGAGAGAATTACATGAACTGAAGCTAAGTGAAATGAGCAGAACCAAGAGATCATTATATACGTCAACAACGATACTGTATGAAGATGTAATCTGATGGAAGTGGATTTCTTTGACAAAGAGACCGAATTCAGTTTCAATTGATCAATGATGGACAGAAGCAGCTACACCCAAAGAAAAAAACACTGGGAAATGAATGTAAACTGTTTGCATTTTTGTTTTTCTTCCCGGGTTATTTCTACCTTCTGAATCCAATTCTCCCTGTGCAATAAGAGAACTGTTTGGATCTGTACACATACATTGTATCTAGGATATACTAGGACATATTCAACATATATAGGACTGCTTGCCATCTAGGGGAGGGGATAGAGGGTGGGAGGGAAAAATCGGAACAGAAGTGAGTGCAAGGGATAATGTTGTAAAAAAATTACCCTGGCATTGATTCTGTCAATAAAAAGTTACTATAATAAATAAATAAATAAATAAAAGAATAAGTTGGCAGTTAACAAAAAATATCTAACATAAAATGCCATTACCAAATAGGTGAATCATCAAATGATATGAAAAATACTTTACAAAACAAAATTTAGAACTTATTAACAATGACCAGAAAGTACTACAAATTACTGATAATGAAAAATTAAATTCAAAGCAAGCAGTTTTCAAATCCCATATAACAAATCAGCAAAGCTGCTAGAAAGTGAAAACAGTCAATGTTAGAATGGTTGCGGTAAAGCAAATGCATTAATGCATTAGCAAAGTAATTGGTTCAACCATTTTGGAAAACATAAATCGATGAAATCAATGAAAATGCCCATAGCTTTTAGCCAAGTTATTTCATAGATATGATCTAAAAGATCAATCATAAAAATAAAAATTACATACATACCAAAATATTTATAGTAACATTCTTTGTAATAGTAAAGACTAGAAACAATGTAGATGCCCATTGATTGAGGAATAGCTTCTATGCAATGAATATTGTAGAATATTACTTTTCTGTCAGAAGTGAAAATCTGATGAATATAGAGAAGCATGGGAAGAAATCATGAAAAGTGGCATGTGCAAAATGAGGAAAATGATTTTCATAATGACAATAACAATATAAATGGAGGGGAGAAAACTACAACAAAATAATTATGCTGCAAGCTTGAAATTAAAGTGACTAAATTTGGTCCTCCAAAAAAAGATATAAGAAGGCAACTTTCCATTTTCTTCTTTTCAGAAGAAACTGTAAGTTTCTTAACTGTGGATGGAGAACATGCCAAATAATTTTAAATATTTTCAATGTGTTGATTTATTTTATTTTATTTATTTATTTATTTTTAAATTATTTTTTTATTTATTATTATTAGGGATAATTTTGGGGGCAGAGAAAGAAGTAGTAGCTTTATGTAGTTAAGTTTAAGCCATATAAAAATTTTTTAAATGTATTTAAAAGTTGATAAGCCCTTGCTTTGCTACAATTAAATAATTATTATGGATAGCTGATATTTTTTCCTATTAGATAAATATTTCAGTATCATTCCTTAAAAAATTAAGCTTTGTTGTGGAAATATTTCTAAAGTGAATTCTTAAGAAAATTATTATTTTATTAATGACCAATTTTATATGTGGGACCTATTGTTTTTTATTTTGTTTTGTTTTTACTGAAGCTTAGTTCTGATTAAAAGGTGAATAGGGTATAATTTAGATGAATTCTGGCCTATTGTTCTACTCTAATAGGATTGGGTGAAAAGCAGATTCTTTTGTATAGATTGTCGATGACTGAATGATTTAAGAGTACTGACATGATCAGTCATGTCCCCTATTCCCTTTTTAAAATAAGCCAACCTCTCATTATAATATGTATTCTTTTCATTACTTTTAATTAATCAGAATCAATTGCAGCCCTTAAGAACATCCACTCACCTAAGGATATATAAGCATTGAGTAAGTTCCAATACAGGTCTCTGGCATTTGAGAATGTCAGTGATCTCTTTTATTAATTATATACTAACATGATTAATAAAAAATTAATTACTAAGAAATTATCTGTCATACTTTTTAGACATCATACTTTAAATATATATCCTAATACATCATCATTTTAAATATGAAGATAATAAAATTCAGAATTTGCTCCATTTCTGGAAGTTTGAAAATATAGTATCTGAGCTGGGATTTGAATTCTTACTCTAAATGTAGCACTTTTCCCATCATATCAGAAGTATCTTAAGCTACTATAAAAATTACTTTGATTTATGAGATCAGAAAAGTTCTCCCATAGTTCTATACTTTGAAACTTGTTAACTAAGAATAAACTTTGCAGTCTTCTCACCACAAACAGTGATGATCTTTGCATTTTCTCCCTCAGGAGTGTAGTGATTGCTGAATAGAAAAAAAAAGTACCTGACTTTTTCTTTTCTTTTCTCCTGTCATTAAAATGGTAATAACACATACTTATAACTTTAGAATTCTTTTCTCAGGCTAAGGATACCCAAGAGACTAACATTCAGGGAACTCATCTGTTTCTCTTTCTCAGTCCTATAGTCTTCATTAAAGTGCTAGCAATTATATTCTTACAGCTTTTGCAAGATGGCTCAAGAAAATTCTGTTACTGGAACAGGACTTCATTCCTGTAATTGCTTATTATCAATGGATAAACTATGATTACATAATTCCACCATGCAGTTGAATTGGTCAATTCAGTCAAATGACAAATCAATTTAGAAGGAAAAAAAGTAATTTAAAAAACACCTTAAGTTAACGTGTTTATTCCTTGTTTCTTTCCATTAATTGTGCTGCTAATATAAAAACAATTATCATGCTATAATTGTTCTCTCTACTTCTCCCTGCTTCATCTCCTAACAGGTCTTAAGTAGTAAGACTACTTCCAACTTTAGTTTGAGAGAGCACTTCCTTCTTAAGATATGCTGTTGATATATTATATTGATATATAAGCGGCAACTGGAATTTCTTGTCAGGTTTTGAACTATTCTCTTTATAAGTTAAACAGACTTTTTTCTAAAGCTTCTTTTCCCTTCTTTGTTCTCAAGTTTCCCTTTTTGTTGTTCGACTCTTTCAATCTATACTCCACAAAAGGAGAAACATTTGAATGATATCTATTTCATTAATTATGATTAATGACAGCCATTCTCCAATTGATAAATGGTCAAGGGATATGAACAGACAATTCTCAGATGAAGAAATTAAAACTATTTCTAGCCATATGAAAATATGCTCCAAATCATTATTAATCAGAGAAATGCAAATTAAGACAACTCTGAGATACCACTACACACCTGTCAAATTGGCTAGAATGACAGGGAAAGATAATGCAGAATGTTGGAGGGGATGTGGGGAAACAGGGACACTGATACATTGTTGGTGGAACTGTGAATACATCCAGCCATTCTGGAGAGCAATTTGGAACTATGCTCAAAAAGTTATCAAACTGTGCATACCCTTTGATCCAGCAGTGTTTCTACTGGGCTTATATTCCAAAGAGATACTAAAGAAGGGAAAGGGACCTGTATGTGCCAAAATGTTTGTGGCAGCCCTGTTTGTAGTGGCTAGAAGCTGGAAAATGAATGGATGCCCATCAATTGGAGAATTGTTGAGTAAATTGTGGTATATGATGTTATGGAATATTATTGTTCTGTAAGAAATGACCAGCAGGATGAATACAGAGACGATTGGCAAGAACTACATGAACTGATGCTACGTGAAATGAGCAGAACCAAGAGACAGAGCATTATATACTTCAACAACGATACTGTATGAGTTTGTATTCTGATAGAAGTGGATTTCTTCGACAAAGAGAAGATCTAACTCAGTTTCAATTGATCAAGGATGGAGAGAAGCAGCTACACCCAAAGAAAGAACACTGGGAAATGAATGTAAATTGTTTGCATTTTTGCTTTTCTTCCCGGGTTATTTATACTTTCTGAATCCAATTCTCCCTGAGCAACAAGAGAACTGTTCGGTTCTGCACACATATATTGTATCTAAGATATACTGTAACTTATTTAACATGTATAGGACTGCTTGCCATTTGGGGGAGGGAGGGAGGGGAAAAATCAGAACAGAAATGAGTGCAAGGGATAATGTTGTAAAAAATTACCCTGGCATGAGTTCTGTCAATAAAAAGTTATTTTAAAAAATTATGATTAATGACTAAACACTTACACCAATAAGATCACAAATTTATAGCCAGAAAATCTTAAAGTCCACATTTTTTTTAAGAGGAATTGGAGGGACACAGAGGACAAGGAAGTTGTCCAAAGATACATATTAAGCATGTGCTAAAAAGGTATTCAAATCCAGGTTTTCTAACTACAAGTTCAGCATCTTATCTATTACACTACAACTTCCACAATTAACTTTTGAATCAAATGAAAGAAGAATGAATTTGATATTATAAAGAATTCTCAGAAAAGGAATATGAGAAATATGAGCAAATACGCCCCTTTCAGGTCATTTTTCTTTTTTTTAATTTAATCACGCCCCCTATATGCTGCTTCACTAACAAGAAAAAAAGAACATTAATATATTCTGGACATAATATTCAATGGACAGCTCTGTGAGTTAAAAAAAAGTGTATATGCAAATATCTCTGGAAATATTAGCCACAAAAATTGTAGTTCCAAGAAAACCATCAGAGGTAATTGATTTTGTAATCACATAAAAGCAAAATCAAGCCTCATCAGTTACATATATATATATATATATATGTATATATATATATATATATATATATTTCCCCATAAAGATTTTCAAATACAACTAATCTTATATCAAGTCTTCTACTTCACCTACTGCTAAGAAAGCATGATTTCATGCATCTTTAAAAGTAGGAAATGTTCTTTCTTTCTCTTCAATTATGGTTAAAAAAAAAATGAGATCATTTGCAACATGGTTCTTTTATCCCTTCTTTTTTTCTATAAAAATTTAAAGATATTTTCTACACTAATAAGATGAAATAGTGAATTTAAATTATTAATTATGACCCCAGAAGAAATGCATTTTCTTGAACTCTATTTCCAGTGAAAGGATTTGGAATCTAAGGGATCAAATATACTTACTACTTGCCTGTAGTCTCCAATGCAGTCACTCAGTGATGGTGGGCCAAAGGAAGTGTCAATGTTAATGAACAGATGATGTGAATGTTTGATATCATTTGCAGTTCCAGACAAAAGAAAACATTTGTTTTTCTTTTGTCTTTACTTATACACTTCTCTAATTCCCCATTTCCCCTTTGACTTCTCATTCATTTTTTAAGAAAGATTTAGGGAACAAGTTTTCTCTGGGTATAGAAGTGATCATTTTATAATATACTAGCTCTGGATCACTCACTCATAGTTGGTTTTCTTGGAAATCCTCCTGATCTTAAAATTCTCTTGATTGTGGCCAGTATCTTTATCCATAAATATACATATAGATCTATAGATAATATTTATAGCTATAGATCTCTATATAAATATATACATACCTACTTTTAAGGTACTTTTCCCAAGTGTTCTCAAAGCAAAATACAACAGAGAATTGAATTTGTCTCCTTGTTTTAATTTCTCTTCTGTTATCTTCATGAATTAAGTTAATAGATATGATTCTTTTTCAAGATTCATTTGATGGGCATTGAAAACTACTATTTCTGATTCCCAGTCTCTCTTACCATCTCCTCCTTCAAATATATTCTGTTCTAAAATAACAAGTAATATAACTTTGACTAAGAAGAGAGGAACTACCATCATATCATCTGTTCTAATATTGTAAAATATTTGTGTCAAAGGTCATCTTTAATACATGAAGTAAACAGAAAAATTTAGTCACTTAAAAAATTAATCTGGTAATCTGATATCTGATTCTTTGAAGATTTATCTATATGCTAATTTTACTCTACTGTTATTGTCACAATCAATAAGGGAATTGTTATTAAGGTTATGTTGATTTGCTTATTTTTTTTGCCTACATTTTTATATCATCTTATTTAATAATAAAAATTTGGGTACATTCTGTCCAACAAAATTAACACCAATTTTATGTAATATATATATAATATAAAATAGAAATAAAGACAAAAATATTATCAAATGATGTAATTTTCTATTCTCCTCCCACCTTCTTTTTTTCTGTATACTAGTCATAGAAATAGGGACAAGAGATAGATATCAGGTCTATGATTTCATTAACTTGCAAACTACTGAATAAGAAAGATTTCTCTAAGAATTCATATTGGCTACTTCTCAGTCTGTTATATTCTGAGTTAATAGCTCATAGAGAGCTTGGCCAGTGTCACATAGACTTGCCTAGTGTCAAAAAGCCAGTATGTGACAAAGAGAATTGAAGCAAAATTTCCCTCGCTTTAGGCCTGATCTCTGTCTGATGATAACAATATAATGTTATCCTCTGAAATTCAGGGTCATAAAAGACATTAAAGACCAACCAATTCTAACTCTATCTCATTTTGTACAGAAGAAAACAAAACAAAAAAAAAAGGTAATAAATTCTTGTACAGTGATTGGAACTGAAGAAGACTTTAGAGATCATTCAACATTGGTATCTCTCATCAACTAACAGGTAGTAGGTGAAAATCAGCCTTGTTTTTTTTTTTCATAAATTAAGGATATATGGGCATACACACATGCATTTATATATGTGTATACACACATATGTATATAATATGCATGCAATACAAAATATGTACACATATGTAAAATATAATAGAGCACTTTATTTTTAAATGTGAAAAACATTCTTAGGTTACTGGCCCAAAATAGAAGAGCCATATTGTGATAATCGTGTTATCACCCTGGATACCTTAGAATCAGCTGGAGTCAAGATAAGCAAAAGTCCTTAGTCTTTATTCTTGGTCTTTAGAGGTAGGATTGAATTGGATGAAAGCAGAATCTCTGCAACCTTGCTTCTTTGTCTCCCACCCAGAGTGACCCTGGCTAGTCTTATTCCACCCCCTAGTCCCTCCTACAATTCTCTGTATATACCAATTATCAAGTCAGCAGAGGATAGTGGGAAGGGCCATTTTCCAAATATATGCTTATAGAGTCCATTCGGTAATAAGTCTTAAGTGCTCGGTTGTCTGGACTTCAGTGCATGAACTTAAGAGTTTCAGCTCTCTATACTATATGAAAAAGCATCCCCTGATTATACACATTTACATATACATTACATACATATATATATATATATATATATATATATACACATACACACACACACACACACACGCACATATATATATATATATATATATATATACACATATATATATATATATATATATATATATATATATATATATATATGATATGATTAGTATCAGGGAAGCAAAATGATGAGATTAGGGTTCTTGGTGGTCAGGGAGTTAGATGAGGTTAGTGGCAGGTTTGGGGTTCAAGGAACCAAATGAAGAGGTTTGGCTCCCCTAAATCCCTTTTAGGATTGGCACAAGACAGGAAGTTTTGGGAACCGCCTTCTGGTGATACAAAAGTCCCTCTTAAAGGAATTTATGAACCCAAAAAGTAGACTGATAAAAAGAAGTTTATTGTTGGCATTTGGGAAGTCAGCCTTTGCTATGCATGAATAGAAAGACTGAATTCCTTAGTGGCAAGGTCCCAGCAGAAAAGTAAAGTTTCTAGTAGAGAAATCCCAACAAAATGTATAAAGTCTCATTAGGGAAATAGGTGAGAAAGATAAAGAGAGGGTAACACTGAAAGAGAATATCATTCCAGGGGGCAGAGGCTTGCTGTTAGAGGCTCTGCAAGGACTGAGTCTCAAGTTGGCATTTTTAATAAGGAAATCTGAGACAGAAGTTTCAATGGAATGAGATTCCCTCAATGCTGTCACTGCCCCCAAGCCTCAAAGAGACCATTTACTGGGAATGGTTTTGAGCCAACAATAGTGGTCAATAAAAATCTAGATCTCCATCTAAATGAGATTACTTCAACTAGTCCCACCAAGATAAACTACTTGGTTCCTTGGGGTGGGTCTCACCGAGAAAAGATTCAAGGAGACTTTCTCCTTGAAGGAGTTTTAGAGAGTTTGGGGACTCCCTCATCATACATATATATTTGTGTGTGTGTGTGTGTGTATGTACAAATATACACACACATACACCACTTTCCTACCATTAAGAAACAATTCTTATCTTATTCTAGTTATTTTTTTCCCCAGACAAAATTATTTTCTGAGCTATTTTGTTCTAATAAGACTCTTCCCTTCAAATGACCAAAGATTAGATTTCATATTAGAAATTGTTAATTTATTTCATTCCATTAAACTTAAGATAAAAGCACCATGAGTAGGTTATAAGAACTTACAATCAAAGTCAAATAAACAATTAAAGTAAGGCATATATACCATCTGGGAGATAATTTCTCAAGGTAATAAGCTGTACATTTTCCATAATGAATCATTACCATCCATGACTTCCTGACTATAAACCTACATGGAACTGACTCAAGAAATACCAAATGAGTTTAAAATTAACTTCAGGTATAGGAAAAGAAGAAGTCAAACAGTCAAAGGAAGTGGCACCAGGACAATGTATGAGCAATGGGAACTACAAGACTACAGCCAGGATTTGAAAAAAAACAATTACTTTCAGAACCACTCCTATCTTTAAATAAGCTATTTACCATTCTCCTCCTATTGATTTATAACATCTATAAAAGTGGCTCCATAACCACCTCCCAATTTAACAGTATGGAGTCAGAAAAGTCTTCTTTACATTTAATTGAGATCTACCTCCAAATTAAGGCCATTCTATTTTGTTTTCTTATCCCTTTCTTATACCTTGTTTCTCTTATACCTATCTGGATTTATATAGACCACTCTTATCACAGTCTATCCTGGAATCAAAAACCTGGATAATGTTGTATCATCAGCATTTAGCCTGGAGCTTTTCTGGCAATGGACCCTGAATAAATGTGTGTTGGGTTGAATTAAAATTGACTGATCATTTTAACTAAATGAAATAAATAACATTTAGAATATAAGTAACAACCCTGGAAATAAAAATAGTCATTGAACATTCAATGCAAAGTACCAGTTTTAATTAAAGTTCTAAAAAAATAAAATTTATATTATATCTTTTTCACTTTCTCTTTTCAATAGGAACAATTGATTGTACCTCAATATCTAATATATTTTTTTCACAAATATTACTATGTAAGGCAATAATACTGTGCATATACTCCCACTGACAGTTATGCTTATATAATGGCAATATACATGCTAAGGTTTTATTTCAAAGGAGTCATCATTGTCTTTGAGTCATAGGATGCATTGTGACCAATAAATGTTTTGTGAGCATTTAAAAATGAAGTGGTAATCATAAAAACCAGAATGGATTAACTATGAATAAAAAATTTTTAAATAATTGTCTTTCCTTTTTCCTCCTTTTTTTCTTCTTGAGTTAGTGGATCAAAACAATGTCATGTACACTTATAAAGTACATAGCCTTTAGCATAAAAGGCAAAGATGATAAACTTATAGACAAAATGAAGAAATATGGAAAACAATGAATACATTTAGTAATTCCATAGCTAGCAGATTTACTATTCCCTACTCCACAAAAGAAAGGGAAAGAGAAGGAAAGGGAGAGGGAGAGAGAAAGTTAAATAACGAATTGATGGTAATTTGTTAGCAAATTCTATTTGTACCCTGTAGGGATCTGTCTTTGGCTCTTTCCTGTTCAATATATCTATCAGCAACTTTGAAGACAGAGAAAGTACTCAAGTAATTTCTGAGCAATGAAAAATCCAGAGAAATAGGGAATATGTAGCATAACAGATTACATAAAGATTACAAAATTGTACATACATAAAAATAAAAGAAAAAATTTTAATGGAGAAGTAGTCAAGGAATATGAACAGCCAGTTTTCATATGAATACATATAAACTAGAAAGTTTGAATATCATGTTGGCTAATTAAAGGCAATGATAATAAAATACATGGAATCTAAAAAACAACCATTTATCAGAAATACTTGCTATTCTTAAATAAGCATTAGTTTTATATGAAAAAGTGAAATCCATAAGATTGAAGTTTTACAGAAGTCAAAACAAGAATAAAGTAAATATTCACCATTTATTCATCATTCCCTTTAAGGAAAATGAACTGGAAGAAAGAAAAAGGATATAGAATAATTCTAATAATGTACTAAGTCAAAGGAATTCCAACACAACAAAAGTACAAATTGGTTCAAAAATGAAACTAAAAGATCATATATCATTAGAATTATGAATCAGAAGCTATTTCAAGAAAAATCAATGAAAGTTCAGTTTCTTTCCAGAAATTACATTTGGATAACATCCATACCTGACTAAAATGCTTTACAATGATATAAAAATAAACAAAAGTACAAGCAAAATAACTATACCAGTTTCCTTTCTAAGGCAAGCCTGAGTCAATCATTCTTAATAGAAAGCATCATATATTTATTAACAAAAGGAGGGAATATTAATGACCTCTATAAAATACAAGTCAATTATAGTTTTAGATATAAACTTCTATAACTTAAAAAAGAATCTCTCTCTCTGTGTAGCTGTAGATGTGTATATATATGTGTGTGTGTATATATATATATATATGTATGTATGTGTGTATATATCAACTAATGAACAGAATGGTTATGTAAAAACATCTCTGGAGTTTTAAATGCCAAATTAGTGAATATTGAACAAGCTGCCCCAAAGCACCATAATATTTACACTCTTTATTGATTATCGCAAATATATATATATATATTATTGATTATTATAACATGCTCTGGACTCATTTTTTATTTTTATGTTTTATTTATAATTATTTGTATACAGCTATCAAATTATCATTCTTTTATCCACTTTATTTGGTAGAATATTGAATTTAAAAATCCAGGATAATGACTTATTTAAAGTATTTCTATTTAAATCCCCTCTAAAATGACCTAGTGTTGAGCTATACATCACAAATTCATTATTTTCTATAAATAGAAAACAAATCTCTATGCTACAAGTTTCAAAATATCCTTAAGAACTCAACAAATAAACTTTACTAGAACCAAAACATTATCACAGACAAATTAAATCCACAATCACCTGGACATAATTCTGATCCTTAAAAAAAAGATTTTTTTAATAAATGCCACTGTACCAAATACATAGTTTCCTAATGATGTAGAATATATGATTATTATGCCTATTTAAATACCATCTAAAATGACTTAACAAAGGAAATCAACATTATATGGGAATAAGAGTGAGAATATACTATGTCCATCATGCTATATGATATTGGAGTTGTCATAAGTATGCACAGTTGGTACAGTACTGGACTTGGTTCAGATGCTAACTGTGACCCATAATAAATCATTGAATTTCTCTGGTTTTTAGATTCCTTATATGCAAAATTGTGAGACTAATACCACCTGTCCTTTTTGCTAAACCAAATCTAGTACAACCACACCATGCTTCTTGTTCTATTTTGTGCAGTTTAAGTCATGAATGGAGGATTATATAATTTTTAGTACCAAAAAATTCATAAAAAATACATATCATGTAGACCCACCCCTTTATTCTATAAATAAAGAAACTGAGACTGAAAAAAGACAAATTATTTGGCTAGGTCACATAATTGATAAGTAGATTAATTATATTTAATTTTCATTTTTCTGATCAAAACTTAATTTGCTAATTTTACATAATATTTTCTTTATAGGATATCATAGGACATCAAACTCTTTATATTTTAAATAAAGTCATTGGTAAATTAGAATCTACTTGAGCAAAAGTGAGCTATAGATAGAAAAAGTCAATGAGTTTTTAGGCAAAGATGTCAATGTAGAGGTAGCATTCCTCCTGGGGATATGAAAGTATTTTTTTCCTCATTAGTGTCCAAAGATGGCTTTCTTCCTGCATTGAGGTCTTTTGTTGATTTTTTTTCTTTTTCTAGCCCCAAATCATTATTTAAACAGTCCTGTCAATCGAGTTTCTTTCTCCTGGATCCCACCTCTCCTACTGACCCATTGAACTCATGGACTGGGCTCTTGGATGATGAGTTATTCTTCCTTCCAGTGTAACAAATATTCACTCTGTCCTCTGGGCACCAGCCATCTATAGGATTTTCCTTTCTGTTGCCATCCTCTCCCTGAACTGTTTTTGCCCCATTTGATAGAATTCCTAATTATATGTCTGCTCATCACAATTAACATCAGGGTGATAAAAGATCTGGAAACCATGTAACACAAAGAACAATTTAAGTAACTAAGTATATTTAATCTGAAAAGAGAAAATTTTTCAAAGAGTGACAGAATTATATTCTTTAAGTATTTGAAGGCTTATGGGGCTTATCTATAGGAAATGGGGTAAGGGTATGGGAATAAACTTACTCTGAGCAGCTCCAGAATTAACAAAAAGAATTAGGATCAGTGGGAAGAGTCAGCATTTTTTAGTTTAATATTAAAGAAATTTTAAAAATTAATATAGCTCTAAACTAGAATGTGAGAAGTGAACTTCCTATCAATGGAAGTTTTCAAAAAATTATAATCAGAATGCTATAAAGATTATTCCCACATGGGTAAGTAAGATAAATTCCATGAAGTTTAAATTAATTCTAAAGTCATAATTCTATAAAATATATTCTCAACAATTTTTTTCTTTTTATATAGATTTTCCTCCTTTACAGCCTAAGATTTAATATAGCAATAGATGGTCCTTGGAGAAAGAACAAAAAGAATGTCCACTAAAATAATTATTTCCCTGTGGAAGTATTTGTGAATACACATGACTATATATCATTATAGCAATATAACCATAGAACCAAATAAAAAGGGAAAGTAGGTTAAAATGTAAATGTTCATGTCAAATGGTACTTTTTTCTTGTGCTATAAATAACATATCTAAATACATTTTAATTGCATGAACATATTTTAATAAAATATAGTAGTTGCTGCCATATTGGATATGTTCTAATAATCATGACTTCCTGACAATGAGCTACTTCTCTCAAAACTTATATATTACAAATTTAATGAATTAGTTTTATTCGTGGAAATATTGATCTACTCTTTATATATTCCATAATTAGGATAACAACCTAATGGAGGATAAAGAGATCGTTGAATTAACAGGGAACAACTTAATGAACACTTTAAATTTTCTAACTACTTGGGGTTTTATGATAAATCTAATTTCATATGAACATAGAAAAGATATATGTCATCAAAACAACCATTAAAAAATGAATAAAGAAACTCTAAATTTCTTTTCATTTTTATCACCCAAATGAGGCTAAAGTCTGTGCTTAAAAGGTCAAGGAACTGGGATTTTTTGTGAGCTCACTTTTTAAAAAGATATTAATTCCTAGAGGAGTAAGAGAAGTGAAATAGTAAAGATATTCAGTATTATTTAATGGAGATGAAACAGATAGGTTTTTTTTCTTTCTTTCTTTCTTTTTTTTTTTTTTTTTTTTTTTTTGGTTATCTTCTCTACAATGTTCTTTTCTTCATTATGAGCAAAAGTTTTGATTAGTTATTGTTTGGTATTATGTGTTGACAGAATTAAAAGGCCAGCAGAAGTTATTGAGAATGAATTACTGTTCTATGCTCTAAGTGGCACAGGACAATTCACCATGTTTTCTCTTTTTCTTTGTTGAAAGAAATGATTTTCCAACAAATAATGCATATAGAGTTTCGTTTTTGAGAGTCCCCCCTAACTTCACTGTGTTTATTTGTCCCTTTCACAGAACAAGATAAATGAAGGACTTACCACTAGCAAGTACAAAAATAGTTCAATATTTTAGAAATCTTTGGCTCACTAAAATGTGGCAAGAAGGAATGTTAGCAACCTTTAGTATTAACCCCTCATTTTATTGTGTTGTGCCACAGCTCTCTGTAATTGTCCTGACTGAGTTTCCCTGAATTGTTCTACCTCAGTTTCCTTAACTGTTCTGCCTCAATCCCCTTAGTTGTAAAACCCCCCTCTGGTTCATTAAGACTGAGGACCATTTGCTCTAAGGTTATAAATAGTCAATGTGTGACTCAAGATGAGAGGGAGATCAGACTTACTTCTAGCCTCAAGAATTTATGGCACTAGCCCCCTCTAAAATGTTCCAAAAGATAAGACTATCTGGGATACCTCATTGACATCTTTACTTCTGTTTATTCAGACATCCTGACTCTGGCTTCCAGTTTCCCCCCATCCTGCTAGAACCAAATTTATGATCCTGAAACTTCCCACTCTCAATGTTCTGACTCCGCCCCTGCTTTGGTCTACCCTTGTAGCTGAGCCATGTGGCTATATATGTCATTGAGAACTCACATTCACCACTGGATACTTTGAGACAAGAGTCCTGTCCAGTCAATTATCCTCTCCACTTAAGAAAATATTAAAAACTCTTTAATCTCTATCTTGCCTCAGTTTCTCCAGCATTACAATTGATGTAGAAAATTGCAATGTTCTTCTCCAAAATATAATGTTCTCTGGGAGCAGGTTTCTTGGGGAGCTCCTGGAATTAGCCTTAGTTTCACTTCAGTGTGATAATCACCTCAAATGTAAGCAGGTGTTAAAGTCCAAATCCTTTATTCCCTCCATCAAAATCTTATCTCCTTCACTTTGGCTACAATAAGTCATCCTTAGAGATGCTCTTACATTCAATATTTAATAGAAAATTTGGGAGAATCACCGAGAAGGCAACTTGATTCCAAGGTTTTTGTTTTGTTTTCATTTGGCTTTTAATCTTGATTTTTATACTATTCATACCAATTTACAAGTTGACATGAAAAGATATATTCCAAATCTAAAATTTCCTTGTACCAAACACAATTCCCAAGGCTGTTAATCTCAATATATTCTTCTTTGCTTCAAGAAAAACATCCTCAAAGCAGCTAATTTAGCAATGGTATAAATTCACTACCATCCACTGCCTTGCAAGGTCCAGGGAGTCTCTAAAACAGAAGTGTCAGATGGTGCAAGCAGACAACATTCCTGAGTAGTTGAAACCAGATTAAAATATAATAGGGAAATATTTAACATAATAAAATTTAATACATTCCATCACAAATAACATTACATTTTAAAACTAAGTCAGTATGTGGTCACAGATCCTTAAATATGGATGAGTGTCTCCGTACCTCCTTGAATTTGAAACTATTACTCTAATCTAAAGCATTTTTAAGATCCAAAAATCCTTACATAACTGCTTCCTTAAAGCTAAGCTTGAATACTTTGGAAGTTGTATTTCTCAGAGATGGAATCTAGAAAGTAAAGGACTAGAAAAGGAGGTAGACTGATGACATAATAAGATAATTGATGATCATACTCCTCCACTAGCACTTCAACAATGATAAGAGATTTTGAGGAAGGTATATGTGTGTGTGTGTGTGTATATAATTTTATTCATGTCTGCATAATGCCTGTATATTACATAAATGTATATTTATATGTAATATATATTCATTATATGTATGCACATATATCATATGTACATACACCTTTAGCATACACTATATCATCATGCAAAAAAATCAAAAAACAGGTCTACTGTTTCCTTGACTCTAAAAACCATAGATATATCTAATCTGGATGGAAATAGCTGAAGTGTGTGTGTGTGTGTGTGTGTGTGTGTGTGTATGTGTGTGTGTGTGTGTGAGAGAGAGAGAGAGAGATAGGGAAGCATGGAAGTGTAGAGATGTAGAGCACAACTTTCCTATAAATTAGTTTAATTTGTGTTTTCTGCAAATTTCTAAATGCTATTTATCCTATCTTGACCCCTACATTATCATAGATAATTGTGATTTAATTGTATTTAGGTTTGTAAATACCAGTACCTTAATTGTAATCTTTTAACTCCCCCAAAATAGTCCTTTAGCCATAATATTCAATCACAAAAAACACATCTGTCCTATTGCTGAAAGTGCTAGCTGTCTATTCCTGTTGTATAACAAAAACAAGACTTTGTTGTTATAAATTAGACTGTTAATTATAGTGTGAGCAAGAAAATATATACTGACAATAAATGTGGTAGTTTTGTACTTGGTAAAGGCAGACCATTGGCTTAAGTACAAAAAATTCATTCAAATCCCAGGTACCCAAATGAGGACTTAAACTTCCTACACTTAGAATTTCTCTTCCTTCCTTTCACCCCTATCTGTGCAACTGAACACACTCCCTCATTCCTAATGGGCAGCATGGTGTAGAACTGACATACACCTAAAAAAGACTAAATGATGCATTTTCCTTTCAGAAGAAATGTCACAGGAATAGTAAATGACAAAGTTGAAATCTGAAACCAAGTTCTGACTCCATATCCAGTGATTTTCCCTCTGTCATTGCTGTTTCTGTTATTCATCTTTCATTCTCAAAAAAGAAAATGACATCATAAGGATGATATCTTGACTTGTAAGCAAATTGAGTTTTGGTAAGGCAGAAGTGTAAAATTGATGGGAGGGGCTGAATATATAAGCAATGGGTTATTGAAACAGAGAAAAGAGAAAGAAAACTTAAGTAATCATTAATAATGATAACACATTTACAAGGCTATTTATAGTTTACAGAGTGCTTTAATATATTATCTCATTTAATTCCGACAATTTTGTAAAGTAGATATTATTGGCTTCATTTCACAGATGAAAAAACTGAAGTTAATAGACAGAGCTTGAGTGACTCACTCTTGTTCATACAATTACTAAGTTCTGAAGAACAAATTTGAACTTGGGTC
Organism: Sarcophilus harrisii; assembly: GCF_902635505.1. Lineage (NCBI taxonomy): Eukaryota > Metazoa > Chordata > Mammalia > Dasyuromorphia > Dasyuridae > Sarcophilus > Sarcophilus harrisii. Next base: position 137,894,504 of record NC_045426.1, read on the forward strand.
TTTCTTGTTTCCAGATTCCTCTATAACATCTTGACACTGAAATGTTATGGTAATGGTAATGAAAGGTACAAAGACTGAAGAAGGTGTAAAGAGCATTGGTGGAATAGATTTTACTTTCCTCTCTCCTGCAGTTGTACTTCAGGGCAGAAAAAGGGGAGAGTGAGAGAAGAAAGGGTATTCATGGCAGTAAGGGCTCAATGGTATAGGACAGGTTTTTCTTCCCCTCTATTTTCTCTCACTGCCTCAGTTTCTCTTTATCATGATTTTTCCCTTTGGCAATGAGATTGCTACTGGGATGGAATTTAGGAAAACAGAAACTTTTGTAGAAGCAGAAATAAAGGAGAAAAAAAAATCCAGTAGCAATTGGATGTGCAGAGATTAACCTACACTCCTCAAACCCTATTCTTTTCTTCCCTTTTGAGTTATACTAAGGAATAATTGTAAGGAGAAGAGTACATATTAGGTGATGATTAATAAATGCTTTATATCTACCAAAGGGATAGCTGGGGAGGGGCAAACAGTCTTGAGGAAAAGTTATTAAAGAATGGGGTTCCTATATGTGAAAAGGTGGGGTGAGGAAATTACTTCCTTATTTTCTCTCAGTATTTTCTCTCTGTTTAGCATAAAAACCCTCAAAACTACATTCACCCTAATTCCCTACCTTACAGATGGAGTCAATTATAAATTCAGAGATTCAGAGAATTTAAATCTTGAAATGAACTTAGAAGTTACTTTGACCCTTCAACCCAGGTAAGTTGAAAAATTTGCCAGAGATCACAAAGGGAAATAGATGTTGATCTACAATTTGAACCCAGCTCCATTGATACCAAATCACCATTCTTTTCACCACTATGTCTCCCATAAAGCCTTCTAAACCTGATCACACTGAATTTATTCTGTAACATCAGCATCATCTATTCAGACGATCATAATTTCATAAAAGATTACTCTAGTATGATTTTCAGTTAACAAGAATGCAAGAATACCTGAGTTCTCTTAAAATCTTATATCCCACTACTCCTTTATGGCTTTTTTCCAAGTTCATGCTTCCTGACACCAGTTGTATGGAATCTGGAAGCACTATCTCTTCTCCCAATAACTACTAGCTGTCATTCCATTAAGGGAACTTGAGATTTTCCATATTTAAAAGGCTACCATCTATGGTTTGGATATAAAGTAGTCTTAGGATTTATTTTCCATTAGGTAAGGATGAAGGTATAGAAGTTTTTCCCTTCTTTTACTGTGGATGCATTTGAGGAAGATGTGTATTGACATTTCAAATTAGAACCCAAGAGATTTTTGCCACAGAAACCTTGTTATACCATGTTTGAGACATATTAGGAACCAGTTACACTAGTAACTAAGAAACCTCAGTACCATATGCAACATTTTTTTTTAAGTTAAAAAATGGAATCAAGTTTCATTTCAAGTAAGTGACTTAACAGATAATACAAATTTGAGGAATACAATAGGTTTATAAATTAGGATCTCCTTATATGAATGGATATAAAAATAAAACCATAGAAGAATGATCAAATTAAAATTATTTAACTCAATTTAGTTACCTTGATTATAATTCTCAAAAGCCAATTTCTCAAAAAATTCTTTTTATGGTTTATTCAGGGTAGAATCAACACTTCAAGTCCCACTGTTCTCCCTGTTTTCATGGATCAGAGGCATTAATTTAAATACAACAGTTAATGTGTAGAAATTGCATGTATCTATTTAAAATGAAAATCAAAATTAAAAGACTTGTCCAACATGAACTTAACCACATATTCATTGTTGCAGGTTTTGCAGGAATTCTAGGTATCTCAGTTCTGTGAATTAATATATTTATAGACAAGTGTGACTTTGGTTAAAGAAGGGGGGAAAAGAATATTCTAACATCCATTAGAGTGTATGTTATTGCTCTGAACATTGATTACATAATTTTAAATGTAACTTGAAATTATCAACTAGGTGGAGATTTTATTTTTACTTAATTAGAAGAGATGTTATGTGAGATAAAGTACAGTTACATAGAAGTAATAACAGATCTATGATAAAAATAAAGCTAATTTTATAGCCCACATTTAATGTCAAAGTCATAATATTTCTAGGCTAGAGAATTCTCTAAAGTTCTCTGCTAGAGAACAAAGAAAAAATAACAAAAACTGTCAGTCAATCAATAAGCATTTATTTAACACCTAATACATGCTAATCATTGTTCTAAATAAAACTTCAATGCTTGTAATTATAATTTGTCAATTCCAATGAAAAGGATAAATCTATTGGAAGAAATTTCACTAATATATTTTAAATACATTTTCATTATTTCTAAATATAAATCAAAATAAATTGAGATTATATTGCTTTGAATTATTTACATTATGGGAGAGTTTTTTAAAATACATTATATAAACACTGATAATTATTTTTCTTATTAGAGCACAGGAGAGCAACTTACCCTGGATTTTCTTCAAATAAAACTATGTTTGAATAGATCTGATCACTGTGAGTCCCTTCTCTCCATTGACATAGCTAACATTGTACATCAACAGTCACATAGACCAAGAGTTCTTAAATATTTTTGCATCATTAACCTCTTTGAGAATCTGAGGAATCCCACTATTCTTTCATTTTTTATTATTATTATTCAAAGGTATATGAATAAAATATATATTCTTGCAAAGGAAAGAAATTTTATTGAGATCAGTTTTTTTTTAATATTGGAAATGTAAAGAAGTTCATAGAGCTTAAGGTTATTCATCTCTGGTGTTCCTTTAAACCTTCTAACTTTTTCAATTCCTTACCTTCCTTAAATACCTTGACCTATTCTGTCACTTCATTTAGTCACTTAAAATATGGTTAGAAACTAGATCTTGTCATTACCCACAAGCATTACACTCCCCTAATTAGTAATTCTGGTTTTCCCCTATATGACCACATCTCCTATTCTATCTCTTTATATGGCTCACACTTCCTAAACCAGACCTCACTAAATCTTCAAATCCTTCCATATCTCAATAGCATCTCAGGCCACAGTTCCGAAATTCCCTTTTTTCCTTTCAAATTCCAACCTTATAATTAGCCAGTTTATAGCTGTAATATCCTCTCATTTAGAATTGCTTTCCCCTTTGTTCTATTGCAACTAATCTTTTTTCCCCTGAAGCAATCAAGGTTAAGTGACTTGCCCAGGGTCACACAGCTAGGACGTGTTAAGTATCTGTCTGAGACCACATTTGAACTCAAGTCCTCCTGACTTCAAGGCTGGTGCTCTATCCACTGCAATATCTAGCTGCCACAATGCTTTGCAAAATTTATGGTGATATATAAATGTTTTTAGTGTTACTGTTTGATATTGTTTTGTTTTGTTTTGTTTTTTTGCTACCCTACTAAATAGAATAATAATTCTGAAGAAAATAAATAAATGGATAGTGCCTTTCTTGGGGAAAAAACAATAACAACAAAAACACCCCACAATTTGTTTTTTTTTTTTGTTTTTGTTTTTTGTTTCTTAGACACCAAGGTAAGAACTACCATTCCCATGTTTGTAGTTTTAGCATTATTCTGGACTCCTCACTTTTCTTCACCTCACATACTCCATTGCCATACCCTGAAGCAAATGGGGTTAAGTAACTTGCCTAGGGTCACATAGCTAGGAAGTGTTAAGTGTCTGAGACTACATTTGAACTCAGGTCCTCCTGACTTCAGGGCTAGTGCTCTAACCATTGTACCACCTAGCTGCCCCACCATTGCCATATTTTGCCATTTGTACCTTCATAACACATTTTACAACTAATTCCTTTTCTCTACTCACACTGTTGCCACCTTATTCGAGGCCATTATAACTTCTTATCTAAATTATTTTAAACGGCTTCCTAACTAGTGATCCTGCATCAAATCTTTCCCCTCTTCAATCCATTCTATGCACTGCATCCAAAGGAAAATTTCCTTAAATGCATGTGATCAGGTGACTTTTCTATTTGCCTTGCCTTCTTTATTGAGATTTTCCTTATCCCCCAAATATTATTGGTGCCCTGATCCCCAGAAATCTTGTATTAACTAATTTGTATGTGTTTATTCACCTTATTTATTTTCTCTTTTCTATCTTCTTAGAATATAGTCCCCTGTAAGTAAACATCATTTCATTCTTTGTACTTGTTCCCCACTTCCTAGCACAAACCTAAGAATACATCAGAAGTTTAATACTTGGTGACTGATTGATGATTATGACCACTGTCCAAAAATGTCTGCAAAATTGCCAAACATGATCTGCCCAAGACACCTTTTTGTGTTTAAAAAGCTAAACATGGCCCCTCCCAAAAAAGGTTAACAGAAACAATTGCAACACTTAATTTGTCTACTATCTCTCACCCTTCTTACAAAACTAGCATATCACCTTTTCTGCTTATATATGCCCTAGAAACCTTTAATGCTTTCCTATATGTACAAATTATCTTTTATGATATGTTGAAGCCTACTTATATCCACCATGCATCTTTTCATTTTCCTTTAGATCACATGCAAATGCAAATCTGTGTTTTTGACATTTCACAATCTAAAATATCAAACAGTTGAGATGATTGCCAATATTGGGAAGTTTCCCAAATGTGAACCAGTCTCATCTTCTACCATATGTAGCACCTCTCTATAATATATGTGTATAATGCATTATTATTATATTTTATATACTATATATGTACATAGGTACATATATACTTTCATATTCACTCAATGGATTAACTACCTAATTATATTTCATAATCTAAGCAATAATATAATATATATGAATAATATTATAACATAATAATTAGTAAATGAGCAATATTTTATGTTTACCTTTTTGTTTTGGCTCATTTCATTTAAAAGATTGCTTGATTATTCCACTTTTCTGCTTAGTGGTGAAGCTGTCATTACCAGTCTTATGTGACTGTCATGCCCCTTTTTAGGGAACCACCTTCTCAAAGGGAAGTACCACCCCTGATATAATGACTTCCTTGATAACTAGACCCATATGGGACTGCCCTGTACCACAGCCAAGATCAGTGGTGAAAATGGCCCATGTTGACCCAAATTCCAACCCCAACTGTATATTCATTTCTTCATGCATCATGCATCATGCTTCACGCAAAGCAACTTCTTCATAGTCCTTCCAACTGTGTCTCATGGAACTTTCCTCTATTTTTTAAAACAAATTTCCCTCCAGGATGTGGGAAAACTGAGACACTAATACATTGTTGGTGAAGTTGTGAACTGATTCAACCATTCTGGAGAGCAATTTGGAACTATGTTCAAAGGGCTATCAAAATGTTCATACCCTTTGATTCAGCAGTGTTTCTACTGGGCTTATATCCCAAAGAGATCTTAAAGGAGGGAAAGGGACCCACATGTACCAAAACATTTATGGCAGCCCTTTTTGTAGTAGAAAGAAATTGGAAACTGAGTGGATGCCCATCAATTGGAGAATGGCTGAATAAGTTATGGTATATGAATGTAATGGAATATTATTGTTCTATAAGAAATGATCAAGAGGATGATTTCAGAGAGGCCTGGAGAGACATGAATTGATGTTAAGTAAAATGAGCAGAACCCGGAGATCATTGTACATGGCAACAAGATTATACAAAGATCAATTCTTTTCAACAATAAGATGATTGAGACCAGTTACAATGATTTTATAATGAAGAGAGCCATCTACACCCAGAAAGAGGACTGTGGGAATTGAGTATGTATCACAACATAGCATTTGTACTCTTTTTGTTGTTTGTTTGCATTTGTTTTCTTCCTAAAGTTTTTCCTATTTGATCTGATTTTTCTTGTGCAGCATAATAATTGTATAAATATGTGTATATATATTGGATTTAACATATATTTTAACATGTTTAACATATATTGAATTCCTTGTCATGTAGGGGAGGAGGTGGGAAAAAGGGAGGAAAAAATTTGGAACACAAGATTTTGCAAGGATCAATGTTGAAAAATTATCCATGCTTATGTTTTGAAAATAAAAAGCTGTAAAAAAAAAAAATTCCATTCCATCAAAATCTCTTCATTTCACATTCTTTCCATCTTCTGGTATTCAGTGAAACCTAACTTTCTCCTAAAGGTGCCAAGATCTTTTTCTCTTGCAAATCATGACACACAGGGCCAAGAAGAAGAGTCGTTCCACTCTTTGTTCCATAATGCTGATTTCCAACCTTTTCTCTGTTATTTCTCACCTTTGTTTAGCAACACCTGAAAGATAAATACACACCTTCCTCTAATGGGACGTGCTTCTAGATAATAAAACATAGGATTCACAAGATGGTTGGTGAACAGTCTTAGAAAGATGGAATCTTCTTGGATTCCTTCAATAATTAGATACCCTTCAATAATCTATAAAAGTCAGATAGCAAATATTATATATCACAATATATATAATAGATTATGCACCTGTGATCAATGGTTACTGACTGGAAATATACAGTACTCAGTATATCTGCCTTTCTCTTTTAACCCACTATTCTGCTACTTTTTAATGAAATATAAATTTAAAAATACAAATAATAGAACAGTGGATAGAGTGCTTGGCCTGGAATCATGAAGACCAGAGTTAAAATTTGTCTTCACAGACTAGCTGTGGGACTCTTAGCAAATCACTCAACTTGTGTTTGCTCTAGTTTTCCAACTACAATATGTGATTAATAATAGCACCTACCTACCTACAGAGTTGTTTGAGGATCAAATTAAATAATATTTGTAAAAATGCTTGGCACAGTGTCTGTTGCATGTTAAGTACTATTTAAATGTTTATTCCCATACTTCCCTTTAAAACAAATGAATGGAAACCAAGAAACTATTAAAATATGGTTATAATTCAGAAAAATATGAATGAACATATAACTGCATTTTAAATTAATTTTATTTCTATTTTTGAAGATGAATGCTATAGTAAAGCATGGGCCTCAAGCCTTAAATAATCTGGGTTCAAGTCCCACATCTTTGACACAAACTAGCAAATCACTCAATCTCCCAGTGATCTAAGCAATTTTCTAGAACAAAAAGTCACAAAGGAAGTGCTGACCTGCAATTCTGATGACAAAGGGACTTCCCTCATCAAAAACTCATTTTATCAATGAGATCACAGGTACAGTTTCTATTCTTATATTTATACTATGTAACAAAATGCATTCTTATCTATCCCACTTTCCCCAGTCATGCTCATGAAAAGCCAAGGATTTAGCTCTGGAAGTTTTCATTTTCCTTTCCTTTGTTGACTTTGTTCTCTGTAATGACATACTAAGTATGGGTATGTTCTCTGTAATGACATACTAAGCATGGGTATGAATCAACGACTTCTTGATATTCTCTATGTCCCAATAAACCATCTGCAAAACATGTTTGTGGCAGCTCTTTTTGTAGTGGCTAGAAACTGAAAATTGAATGAATGCACATCAATTAGAAAATGGCTGAATAAATTGTGATATATGAATGTTATGGAATATTATTGTTCTATAAGAAATGACCAGCAGGATGCATACAGAGAGGCTTGAAGAGACTTACATGAACTGATGATAAGTGAAATGAGCAGAACCAGGAGATCATTATATATTTCAACAACAATACTATATAAGGATCAATTCTAATGGAAGTGGCTATCTTCAACAATGAGAGTATCCAAATCAGTTCCAATTGATCAGTAATGAACAGAACCAGCTACACCCAGTGAAAGAACACTGGGAAATGAGTGTGGACCACAACATAGCATTTCCACTCTTTCTGTTATTGTTTGCTTGCATTTTTGTTTTTCTTCTCGGGTTATTTTTACCTTCTTTCTAAATCCAATTTTTCTTGTGCACCAAGATAACTGAATAAATATGTATACATATATTGTGTTTAACATATATTTTAACATATTTAACATGTATAGGACTACCTGACATCTAGGGAAGGGGATGGAGGGAAAGGGGGGAAAGTTGGAACAGAAGTTTTTGCAAGTTTTGCAATTACCCATGCATATGTTTTGTCAATAAAAACTATAATAAAGAAAAAAAAGAAACCATCTGCAAACCTTAATGGATACAAAGTCAATTGCAAGTCAGCATTCCAAGAAAACTATAAAAGGAGACTTATGAAAGGGATTAATAGTTGTCTCCTGAAGTCTGGCATAATTTAACTGATTGGTCATGAAATTGTGACTTTGCATCCATTGAAATTCATTCTATCTTGATCCATTAGAAAGGAAGAGTGGGGAGAACCCAGCATTGTCAGTTATCCTATTTGGATCCAGTTCTGATCAGATTCTTCATTTGCTTCAAAAAAACTATCATGGAATTATCATATTTAGGATTAGACAGGACCATAGAGATCATTAAGCCAAAACCCTTCATTTATATGTATGAGAAAACAAATACTCAGAAGAGCTGATTTGATCATGATCACACAAGTAGGAATGATCAGAATCAGTATTTTAACCCATATTCTCAAAGTACAGATGAAATGGGTTTTTTTCTGTAATTCAAGTTCATTAATTTTATCTGTTAATAAATTGGTTAGGCATTTTGCCTGTGAATGTTTTCTCAAATACAAAAAAAAAAAAGAGATGGGGGTGAAATTTCTTTATTTCTTTTTTTCTTTTTTTCCAATTCACAATGATATGATCATGATTCCAATGCTGTATTTTATTCTTTATGCATATAAATATAAAACTGTTTTTATGACTAATACATATATTAGCCAACATATAAAAGATAGATGCTATGGTGGAAATCAGTCCTTGGAATCAGTAGTAATGCATCAAAGTTGAGATTTTAATTCATATCAAATGACTCAAAATCCAGACCTCTTTCTGTTTATCATACTGATAAGTGTCATTTAGACTGATTCTCTGATTTACAAGTCAGGTACTTTATTCACAAAATCCCACTGAAAGGCAAGGTATATAGTGAAGACCAGAGAAATGTGCAAGGGGTAAATAAAGATAAAGTGGATCACAGGCATATACTGTAAAGATGGAGCAAGATTCTTTAACCTTGTCCCAAGTATGTTATGGCTCTAAAGACATCATGCTAGGCAGAATGATGATCTCTTACAAGTGGCTGGGAAATACTGATTCATGGCATTAACAAAAGTGACTACTATTCATAGGCAGGTCATTTTGGTTCAGCAATTTTTTTTTCTTGACATAAGCAATAAATCTGGATTGAGCAAAGAATATGGAATGTGAGGAAAGGTACAGAGACATTGCTCCTCCCCCTGTGATCACAATATATATTTTCCCAGTCCCTTAGAAAGATTTGCATGCTTGTTGAAAATCTGAACAAATAAGTTATGTCTCTTTTTCTCGGCATCTTTATTTCAGGAGCTCAAAACCGATAATAATTAATCTACAATATATATTCAAAAGATAAATTTTTATAATTGCCCCTTCTCAGAAGCAGAAATTAAGACTGAAAGGTTAAATGATTTTTCCCCTGAGGCAATTGGGGATAAGTGACTTGCCCAGGGTCATACAGCTAGGAAGCATTATGTCTAAGGCCAGATTTGAACTCAAGTCCTCCTGACTTCAGGGCCAGTGCTCTATCCACTGTGTCATCTATCTAACACAAATGATTTTCCTAAGCTCATTTAATGAGTTAGAAATAAAACTAAAAATAGAAATCAGGTTTCCAGATTCCTTATGTATCTCTATTTTACCCCCTTTCTTACAGAGTTGACTTAGATTTATTTTATTAAACTACTATAACAGAGATTATGCCCTAAACATCACTGGAAAATTTGATATCTAAATCATGCAAACCATCACACTTACACTAAATGAATTTTCAAACATTTCTTTTGATCCAATAAACTAAATATAGACTCTGGAAGTAGAAGAGCGGAATCCATTCTAAACCTAAAGTTTTGTAAACACCCTGGGAGGGGGAAGAGGAGAATATGGAATTGAAATTCAATTTTTAGGAAACAGATTTTATGTGGGATAGATTTATGAGAAACAGTTCTTTAAAAATTTCTTCTCCAACTACTATCCACCCCCACCTCAATCAAGCAGGCTATAGTTGACAGTATATGGCTCTTTTTTTGAAGCAGATAGATAGTATGGTCAGAATTGCCTCATTTTTGAAGGAGGAAATTAGTTCTCCCCAAGAAACCTGCTCTCAGAGAACCATCATATTTTAGAAAAGAAGAACACTACACTTAGGGTCCATGTTTCTTTATCTATAAAATAAAGTATTTGAAATTATGATATCTAAGATCACTTTGGGTTTAGTTTGAAGGTGCAAATGAGTTCACTTGTGGTGAGATGCCCTGTAAAGGGAGGAAGTATGTGGGAGTTTCCTATTTACTTTATTAATCTTACTGAATAGATGGTAAGCAAATTTTTTTCTAAAAGAGTACAAATGTTGGCAAGATGCAAATGACAATTTAAAGTTATATAATATTTGAAAATCATTATTTAAATTGTTTTCACCCTCTAAATTTTAGCATCCTGGATAAAAGTCTCAGTTGAAAGTATTCATTAAAAAAGATAATCAGACCTGTTTTGCAACACACTGCTAGCCTATTTATCATTAATCAAGTTCAAGTTGTGGATATGATTGTTGCTATTTACATTATTAGTTTAGTTTCTTGTCTCACCTGTACCCCTGTCCAAGATAGTGTAGAAGTAATAGATATGAGATACCATGATTTTCAAAAGGATAAAGTCTTATATTACCACTAAATTCCAAAAATTAGCACCTGAAGGAGCCATACATATGATCTAGTTTAATCCTATCAAGTAACAATTTTTAAAATGTTTATTAGTCACCTATTAAATCTTATTCATGTTGAGTGAAGGAGGTTGATTACAAATCCAGCATACTTTTGTCCAATTAATGATGTGCTATTGTGTTATTTTCAGTCTTATATACTTTTTTAAAGTAAAATCCATTCTCACTGGCAAAAAAAAAAAAAAAAAAAACCAGATTGCAAACTCCATGAGGATAAAGACTATATATTTTAAAATCTTATTGGCATACAGGAGCCACCAGACAATGACTGCTGGAGATCCAATCCAGATCTGGAGAATGGATCTCTTCATGTGAGAGGATGATATAAGAAGGAGACTGAGAGGCAGTTGCTGTTCTCTGACCTCGGTACTGAGAGACTGTTGCATTGTCTGACCTCTCTCCTCTTCCCTCTGCCTCCAATTTATTTCATTCCCAGTCCGCAACACCCATGTCAGCAAAAGCTGCCCTGCAACTCCTTCAGATGCTATGATCCACAGCTGTGGAGGTTCTTGGAGAATTTACTGCCCCTTAACAAAATCTCTATTCAGGATTTGATTATTTGTATATACATAGTAGGTAGTTTATAATTATCTGATGAATTGAACTGTGTTGAACTAAAAGGGAATATTATGAGTAAGTAACAAAAACAAATCTTTTTCAGGTTAATCTTTTTGAAAAGCACATATTCAGCCTCTTTTGTGAATAATTTTGTAATAGTTTGTTAAACTGCTACTTTCTGTGATGATAGGTGAAAAATGGCAATCATTTTTATAATTTCAGAGCTGGCAATTAGAATCTAGTTGTGTCCATATTTAGTTTCTAAATTTTCCTAATTTTGAAAAATGCACCTGTAGCAGAATAATTTTCTCAAGAGAACAGAGCCAGCTGGAAAAAGAGACAATTAAGACTGATTGGATGACTCAGCAACAAATATAGGAAGCTAGCTGGATGAGAAAGGAAAACTATAAAGTACCAGATTGTCAGTGAGGGAGCTACTTCAAAGAATAAAAAAAGGAAATGAAAACTAGGATATGAACATAAATACACACACATGAAATTGTGAGAATATAGGCTCTGCTAAAAGATATATTCAGTTATTCATTCACCAAAAAAAAAAATTTATTAAGCAACAATTGTGTTGAGCACTGCCATATGTAGACAATGAAACAAAATTTCAAATACACATGGTCCCTTAACCTAGAGAGTCAATAGATTAGGAAGTGCACAACACAGAAATACAGATGTAATATGTAACATTACATGATACATGCAAGATTTGAAGGGAAAGTTAATCATCAATCAGGGATTCTTTGGAGTCGTTTTAAAAATAGATATACACCCAAAAGACAAAGAAAAATGGAGAAGGGGACAGGAAAAGAGGCAAAAGAGAACAGCATGAACAAAGTTAGAGGTGGTGGGAAAATACAGACCTCTTAAGTGGCCAAAGAAAGCTCTGGTTTAGTTGGAACACAGAGACCATGGAAGGCAGTACAATAAAGAAGCTGCAGATTCTGAGGATTATGAACTCTGAGAAAAGATATTTTTAATGTACTTGATAGACAATAGGAAGCCACCAAACTTTCTTGAGCACAGTGAGGTCATGATCAAATATAACCAAAAAAAAAAAAAGAAAAGAAAAAAATTCTAGTTTCACAGATACATACAGAAACCTGTTGGAAGGGGAGAAAGTAGAGGTATGAACTACTGTGATAATCTACTTGGAGAGTCTTGAAGACTTATACTGTGATAGTGGCAATACAAATAGAGAAGAGGCATCAGATACAAAGAGATATAAATTATCTCTGATAAGTAAGGAAAAACAATAGTCAAAATAATCATTTTGAGAACTAGGAGGTTTAAATCTCATCTCTGGCATTTATTATGTTTACATTCTTTGAAAAGTCACTTTGCTTTGGTATACCTCAGTCTCCTCACCTGTAAAATGAGAGGGACTTGATATGATGAGATGTGACCTCTGATGGTCTCTTCCAGCTCTAAATATATGATCCTACAAATGAGATTGCAGATTGATGCAGAGGAAAGTAAGTAGGACTAGAAAATAATATATACAATGACTACAAGACAAATGGGAAGAGTAATAAGAAAATTGAAAATGATGACAGATAATCCTTAAGATGTAAGAAAATGTATTGCCTTCTCTTTTTTTGTAGACATAGAGGTGTATAGATGTGGAGTAATTGCCAAGTAACTGCCAAAAACAGTTAACATGCTTATTGATTTTGCTGAATTGTTTTGTTGTATTACTTTGCTTTTTAGCCCTTATATTCAAAAATTAAGATAATAAAAGACCACAAGATAGCAACAAAGACAAAACACTTGAAATGCAAAATAAAATGTATTTTAAAAGGGAACACATTCAAAAGGAAATAAAGGAAGATTTCTCTTTTTATTTTCAACTTTCTGGTCAAAATTTTGCCTTGGTTTATCATAGTAGAATCACCGGTTTTTATAGTGTTAATATATCTACCTTTTCTGTAACATTTTAAGTTTTCTAAAGTGCTTTCTTGAAGACAATACTTTAAGTGGGTATCAAATAGTTACTTGCAGTTGCAGATAACTTGCTAGTATGAGATACCCACTTATCTACAAGAACAATTAGTAAGCGCTTATCCATTCATGCTTAAAGTACAAAGATAAGAGAAGCCACCCAAGTTCCCCACAAGCATGCCTTTTTGCCCACATCATCTTCACACTTCAGACCATTACCCTTTTGCTAGCTTCCATGTCTGTACAAATCAGAGAACACCATATATTTGGATACTCATTGTTAATACTGCTCTTGATAAGAAGAAAAAATAATGATGCAATGAAAAACCTCTCTAAAATGGCCAAAAGCGCAAATCTCTTTAGATGAAATTGTGATTTGGAATTTTGAATAGGAAATGAGATAAAAACATACCTAATTAGTTTTGGTGGGGTGTGTGTGTGTGTGTGTGTGTGTGTGTGTGTGTTGGGTGGGGGTTGGGGGGAGGCTGTTCAGTGTCTAAGAGTACCTGAATCATTAAATTACGGATCTGAAATCATTTGTGTAAAACAAACAAAAAATGTACCTGGAACATATTAACTGTCTTTAGGTATCCTTAAATCCCTCATGTGCAATAGGGATTGAGGAGCTGGTCTTAAGGTCAGGAATGTACACTGATAAAAAACTGTCTCAGTAATCCTGGTGAAGTCACTGAATTTCTCAATACCCTAGACAAATCTCAAAGAATATAAATTGCAGAAAGATGGCCAGCCTGCATTGGTAGAGTCCTATCAAGGAGTACTCTGTGTCAATAAAATCACAAGTATGAATAAATAAATTTTAAAAAGCCTTACTAAAGATCTTTACAAACTCTTGTAATTTTTAAGATCAAAGGAAACCATATGTCAGATTCAGTTTGTCTTATTTTCTCCCCACCCCACCCCATATTTAGAAATATATTTATTAAAGTTTGTTGAAGTAGTTGAAGCCAATCTCAAAAAGGCATCTAAAAATTAGCACTTTTTCATGATGATGCTATATAATCTCTTTAGACTTTGGAAGCTGGCCCATACTTCCATTAGAGAGCTACTTAATTTTCTTGGGTATCATATCCAAAGGTTGACTATCATTACCATCTACCTGGCAGAGTACATTGGGTCAAAGGGTCAGTCTAAGACCAGCATGATCTAATATAGAGTAGATGAAAAATATTTATTATCAAATTTAGCTGGATAAGTGGGAAAATGAGTTATTCCATCAGTCTCAATATCTTTATTAGGCACTAGAGATGGACAATGAGTCAATTCAGAATTGAAAAGAAGGAAACTAAACTAAATTGTATCTGGAAAATTACATAAAGTTCTCTTTTTTTTTTTTTTTTTTTTTTTTTTTTTTTTATTTTTATTTTTTTATTTAATAGCCTTTAATTTACAGGATATATACATGGGTAACTTTACAGCATTAACAATTGCCAAACCTCTTGTTCCAATTTTTCACCTCTTACCCCCCCCCCACCCCCTCCCCTAAATGGCAGGATGACCAGTAGATGTTAAATATATTAAAATATAACTTAGATACACAATAAGTATACATGACCAAAACATTATTTTGCTGTACAAAAAGAATCAGACTCTGAATTATTGTACAATTAGCTTGTGAAGGAAATCAAAGATGCAGGTGTGCATAAATATAGGGACTGGGAATTCAATGTAATGGTTTTTAGTCATCTCCCAGATTTCTTTTTCTGGGTATAGCTAGTTCAGTTCATTACTGCTCCATTAGAAATGATTTGGTTGATCTCGTTGCTGAGGATGGCCTGATCCATCAGGACTGGTCATCATCTAGTATTGTTGTTGAAGTATATAATGATCTCCTGGTCCTGCTCATTTCACTTAGCATCAGTTCGTGTAAGTCTCTCCAGGCCTTTCTGAAATCATCCTGTTGGTCATTTCTTACAGAACAGTAATATTCCATAATTTTCATATACCACAATTTATTCAGCCATTCTCCAACTGATGGACATCCATTCAGTTTCCAGTTTCTAGCCACTACAAAAAGGGCTGCCACAAACATTCGTGCACATACAGGTCCCTTTCCCTTCTTTATAATCTCTTTGGGATATAATCCCAGTAGTAACACTGCTGGATCAAAGGGTATGCACAGTTTGATAACTATGGAAAATTACATAAAGTTCTCAATGATCCCAAACAATGGGATGTTAAAAAAAAATGTATATGAAAACAAAGAAAACAGGGAAACAATCTGGAATTATGCCCAAAGGTGTATAAAATTGTAAATACCCACTAATCCTTAAGGACCATTACTATGTCCCCAAAGAAAAAGGAATTACATGTATAAAAATATTTTTAGCAATTCTTTTGTTATTGCAAAGAATTAGAAATTGAAGGGATGCTTACCCATTTACAAATGGCTGAACAAGTTGTGATATATATTGTGATGAAGTACTGTTTTGTTAAAAATAAATAGATGGATGGTTTCAGGAAAAAAAAAAAAAACAACACAGTAAGAACTATATGAACCAGTACAAAGTAAAGTGAGCAGAACAAGAAGAACACTGTTCATAGTAACAGCAATATAATGATGATTAACTGTGAAAGATTTGGCTACTCTAATCAATACAATGATCTAGAAAGGACTCATGATTAAAAAAAAAAAAATGCCATCTACCTCCAGAGGAAAAAACTGATAAACTCTGAATACAAATTAAAGTATAACTTTCTTGCTTTTTTGGCCTTTTATTTGTGATATGACTAATAAGGCAATATGTTTTGCATGACAACTATATAATTGATATAATATAGCTTACTTTCTCAGTCAAAGAAAAGGTTAGGAGGAAGATAACCTGAAACTAAAAATTTAAGAAGAAAAGAATGTAAAAAATAAATAAATAAGTTTAGGAAAATGCAAAAACAAGTTTAATGCCAATATTCTCCTGCTAGATCATATTTCTTAAAATTTTAGCATACCACACTTGAAAGATTTAAAACTGAAGTTACTTTTACTTATGGAATAATGAAAAGGCTGTAGGTATTAATAGGCTATAACAACTTACAAGATAATTTAACAAAAAATTATCAAGAAAAGGTATGATGGGAAAAGGAAGTAAGCAATTCATAGAGCAAGAATAAAGAAAGTGTTGTATAGTCAATAATGCATTAATGAGATATTAAAATACACACACAAACACATACACAATATGCAAACATCAGATCTATAGTCAAAAAATCCACGTGTGAGTCTTGGCTATGCTTCTTCACATTTCTTAACTTTTCTAAACCTCAATTTTGAGCCAGAAATGCCTTTAAAGATTTAGCTCAATTTAGCAAATATTAAGCACCTCTTATATCAAAACATTTACTAGGTCTGTCTCTTAACAAATGACACATCACCTTTCATTTTTATTACATACTGAAATTAACAAAATGCTTTATTCATAATAGCCTATGAAACAGAGATATAATAATAATTCCTCTTTTTAGATGAATAATCTGAAGTTCAGAGACAGTTAACGATTTACCTGAGATCACACAGTAAATGGAAGAATATGCACTCTTGAGTGCCTGGACCTACAGACTTGAATCCACACTTTTGGATTCCTGACTCCAAGTGTATTTTATTTCTTCAATTTACTTTAAGAATAATATCACTTTTTAAATGCATTACAGCTTTGCAATTTACTGAATTGTAGCCTACACATCTGAAAGCAAATGATGATGCTTTTCCTAAAATCCTATGTAATCTCAGGGAGAAATTAATATACTATTCTGGCCAAATAAAAGACATATTTTCCGAAAGTGAGAAATAATGTCACTTTGATAATATTTTAAGCATAGTTTCACACCTGCATCTGCAGGGCTACCTGATTTCAAATCCACCAAAAAAGATTCCCCTCCCTAGACTAGCCCATTCTATTTTGCATCTATTGCTCTGTCCTGGTTTTTAACTCCATAGAATAAAATGACTATCACTTTCCCCCTATTTTCCTGCCTCTTTTTGTGCGGATTGTCTCCTTTAGATTCTAAGCTCCTTGAGGACAGAATGTATTTCTTTTTATTAATTGTATCATCAGTGCTTAGCATGTTTAACACAGTGTCTGACATATAATAGGTACTTCACAAATGTTTATTAGCTTGGATTGTAAAACAATGACAAAGATTATGATTTTAAAAATGCCTTCAAGCCTTTAGACTTGAACATTTTTCTTTGATTCTGGATTTTTCTTGTTAGTTCTTGACCAAAGACAAATTTTTATTTTTATTTTTTCCAACTGACATTAAAATATGAAAATAAAAATTTCACCCTTATTAATCAAGTTACTTCAATCTGAATATTAATTTTCTGTTGCTGAATGCAAATTAGTTAACATAATGGATCAATCAGGCTAGGACAGCATATATTTAAGTAACATCTCAGATCACTAAATTCTAGTTCTCATATTAAAATTCTTTAGTATACATATTAAAAGACAGGTATTATATCTGTCTCAACTTAGAGGTAATCATTGTTTATATATTTGAAGATGAACAGAAAAATATTGACATCAACCTGTGTGGATGGTACAGGATTGTTGTTTATTGATTTCCTTTATGTAGTTTGCTAATCCAGTTCCACAATGAAATCACAATAAAATAAATCACAATTTCATAAAAATAGTGATGCCATAACCTTGAAAAACACTGAGAACCAACAAATTCATAATATTCTTTGTGATTAAGATATTTCAGAACATTTACTTCTAAACATATAAATGCTAAATTTGTGAACTGAGGAGATAGATAGATAGATAGAGAGTATGATATAACATCAACATATTTTTTTTCTTTTAATACCATTATAATTCAGACTTTTTCTCTAGTAGAAAAAGAGGGCCAAAAAATTTTATATGTTTTTTCCAGATCACAGGGGTGCCAGAACCCTAATCCCCAAGATGTGAAAGAGATAACTGTAAATATTTCTTTGGATCATAAAATTGGAGTTGAAGGGTACCATTGGGACTACCTAATTCCTTTCTCTAATTTTACAGTTGAGAAAAATGAAGTCAGACAAATTAAGAAACTTTCTCAAGGCCACAAAGGTGGTAAATTTCAGAAGTAGGATTTAATGCCTAGATCATCTAAATTCTGAGCCAGGGATCTTTATATTGCACTGAACTAAATCTGTATATTATTAAAGTAAGAAAGAAACTAAGGATCATCTATTATAGTGGTTAAGTTATTGAGGTCCAATGAAATGAAGTGACTTGTCCAAGGTGTCTCAGCTAAAGACTATCTAAATTAGGATTATTATTCAAATTTAAATATAATCCTAGTATAATGTTCTTCTTTACACTTTGTCCAAATAACTAAACACAGTAACAGAAAGAAAAGAACTCATAACTGTAGATAAACATTTCTAATACATCTTCTAGTGATTTCAATTGACTAATACAGATAGCATCATCGTCTTGTGATCAATTCATTTTTCTTAGAGATATTGTTTCAAAGTATGTACTTCATGACAATCACAAACCATTGAATATGCCAACAGAGCTTTATATGAACCTGCTTTGTTAGAAGAAACAAAACTACTTTATGACCAGTTCAAAAATAATATTAAACTCCCAGAGTTAAAACAATGATTGTTATTTCAAGTTGATTTTTGTTTTTATTTTTCTACAAAAATGGTAAAGATTTGTGGATCACTATAAATATGGTTCCTCTTACTTCGAGTATACTACCTCAGCTCTGCCTAATAGAATCCTTGTCTTCTTTGAGGTTTGGCTCAGATGCTTCCTCTGGATAGCATTCCCTGTCACACCTCTAAAAATTAACTCTCCTCATCAAAATTTTCAATTTCATCTTGCTTGTTTCCTTTTTTCCATTAGTACTTCTTATTTTACATGTACAAATGTTAATCTTCTCCAAGAGAATGGACTTTCTTGAAAGCAAGGATATGAATTTTTCTCACCCCAGTGCCTTGAGTAGAGCAGATGCTTAATAAACATCTAGTTGAATTGAAACAAAATTGTTATTTGGTAATATTTTTTAATTTTTTTTTTCATTTTTCAAAAATAAACAGAACACTGACAATCATAGAGATCTATTCATTTTGGCACTAGACAGGGGCACTAGAGCCAAGTAGGAAAAGCTCTGAGAATTAAAATGAGGAAAGTCATGCTGAAGGCTACAAACTTTTGAGAGAAGATGCCAACAGCTAAATTAAAGATTTCCTTAGAATATTATTCTGTAAAAATGGGAAAAAATCTCTAACACAATTTCTTATGCATTTTATAGATAATGTTGTTCAGTCCTTTGAGTCATGCCCAACATATCATGACTACATTGGGGTTTTTTTCCTGGCAAAGACACTGGAGTGGTTTGATATTTTTAAGCAGATGAGAAAAACTGAAGCAAACATGGTCAAGTGAGTTGCTAATAAATGTGTGAGGCTGGAGTTGAATAAAGCTGTTTCTGACTCTAGACCCACAACTCTATACACTGTGTCAACCAGCTGCCCTTTAAAGGTAATAAGGCCACTTCACAGAGACGGAGTCGGGAATCATATTACTGGAATGCAGTATGTGTAGTCAGTTAGGCAATAATTTGTTCAGTAAATAAGCATTATCTAAGTACTGACTCTATACCAGTCATTGTGCAAAATATGAAAAATGTTGTTGTTGCTTTTGTTGTGATTTGTCTTTCATTGTGGAGAGGACCATGAGATCAGGGAAGTGATGTTATGACATGTTAATGAACAGGATTTAAGTGAGGGAGGGCTGGATTCAATGGCAAGATATGGATCAAGATAACTGGAGATGGTTTTTTTAAGCTAAATTCTGGGAAGGGAAAACCCTCAGAGTTTTTAGACAAAAATAACTATTTATATTTACTCTTAATCAGAACCCAAACAATGACTAAGTGGGATCTATTGTTGGTCAATCAAGGAGTGCTTATTGGATTTGGACTTAAGGCTTGGTCCTAACCTGCAAACCCCAAGATATCTTGAGAGGTTAAGATGTCTTGTGAGGTCTCAGCAATCAAAATTTGCATTCCTTTGAACAGCTCACCAACAGAAAAATTAAGAGAAGGGAGAGGAAGGGAAGGGGAAGGAGGGGAGGAGAAGGAGAGGGAAGTGAGGGGAAGGGAAGAAGAAGCTTTGTTGCCCAACAAGTCAATTCCAGTTTGGTCTGCAGTGGGGCAACTCCTATTCCTACTATTCTGTATCTATATCTTGTCACTGAACCAAATGGCTCTGAAGGAAAAAGTGAGTTTGGTGATAACACAGTCCTCTTCATTTAAATCCAATTCACTTTCATATCATGGCATAACCTTCCTAATGTCATGGTTTTCTTCAAGAATGAAGGACAAACTATATCAAGAATATAAAGAAAGGCAAAAAAAGTATGATTCCCTGACTTGAGGAAATTCACATTCATTCTAATGGTGGAAATAAAAGACTGTACATAGAGCATATAAACAGAAGAAATGGAAGATAATATCAGAAGGAAGGCATAAGCAGTGGGTGGCAGAGAAATGATTTTGCAAAAGATAGGATTTGAGCTGACACATGAAGGAAACTTGGAGAGCAAAAAGGCAGAGATGAGGAAGGTGAGCATCTGAGGCATAAGGGCTAGATCAAGAGAACAGAATCAGGAGAGCTAATATTTTGTGTGATAAACAGCAAGCAGACAAGAGTAGATAAATCTGACAATCTGTGGAGGGAAATAAAGGCAGGAAGTGAAAGATTGTGAAGGGCTTTAGAGACCAAAAGAGGACTTTATATTCAAGTTCTGATGTGGCTATTTTGCCAGCAATTGTTTTCCTTAACTAGATGCTTCTTATACTTCCCCAAGTCTGCCCTAAGATTTCTAAAAAGGTCTCCTGAGCATGGATCCTTTTTTGGTTTTCAGTAGCAATGAGATGTTGGAGTTAGGAATCCCTTTGGCTTGGGTAAGATACAGATATTTATTTTGTAGAAGATGTATCCGTGTTTATTGACTGTTACACTAAAACCAATACTAAAACTAATGTATAGGGCTCTGACCACTGTGTGGTCAATCATCCATGTATTATTTGAAAATTAAGAGATAATTATATTATTTTCAAGTAAAAATGAAGTGAAGCATGTAAGGCCAATGTGATGACCATCATCATTTGTTCCTTTGCAATGCAAATCTTTTGCTTTAATGAATACTTATCTGTTTTCTGCTTGAGTGATTCTTCTTCATGTTTAAAAGGAAAATAAAAAAGATCATAATATTATATCATTTTACTGTATTCTAGTAATATGCAATATTAAAATAATTGATTAAATGCATAAATAGTGATACCTCTGCAGTATGCCAAATGATATTTTAATTACCCTCTGACCCAATTTCTCTAAAGTATGATCTTTTATACTAGCACATCCTAAAACTGTGATCATAGCAGCAAAAAACATTTCCCAGAACATCATACACACACACACACACACACACACACACCACACATGTGTGTATTTATTAGATTGTGATTTGGTTAGAAAGTAAAATCCAAACAAAAGGAAAATGTTCAAAAAAAATTAGGTACTTAATGAATTATATTCATGCTGTGGTTTCATAATGTCTCTTTCCTTTTCTGCTATCAAGATCTCATTTAAAATAAATTTTCCCTAGAAAAATGGTAATATGATTGTCCTCCACAATTGTGAAATAAAACACTTTTGACTAAAGTGGTCCAAGATATTGAAATTTAGTATCATGAATCATTTTGGTTAAAAGGATATGAAATTCAAATATGATAATATCTATTCTTATTTACTAAATTATTAAATTTTCACTAATGCTAATGATGTTTTGAAGTTATAGCATTAGTATTTCCATTAATAAATTGATTTTGCATTCCATCTTATTTGAGTTTAGGTATAAAAAGTAAAAATCACAATGAATTCTTTATTGGCACATATTTCTAGGTGTTAGCTCTTGCTTGACTGTATTTGAATGACAGATTTAAAGAGTCGGGAATTGGGAAGTAAGTTCTTATAGAATGGTGTGGTATTATTTGGCCCACATTATACACAACTGATCCACAATAGAGAGCAAAGAAAAACAAAACCCAAAACTTGAATATTATGATTCAGACCATACAGTAAATTTGGAAACTAGGATCAGAGAATCATAGATTGAGAGCTAGAAGACATGATAGAGATCATGATGTATAACTTTTTTTTTTCCTATGAATAAGATAATTGAGGCCTAGAAGTAACTTGACTGAAGTCACACAATTTGTGTGTGTTTGAGGCAATATCTGAAACCAGGTATTCCTGACTCCAAAGCCAATATTCCAGTACATAATATGAACATATAGCTCTAATGGTGACCACCAAGTTCAATTTCAATAAGATATCTAACTGGCATGTTTTAAGTAAAGAATGTCATGAAGGTTTTGTTCAAACTTTTTACTCTCTTGATGCCCTATATGATCCAACCAAACAAGGCTGTTTTCTATTCTTCACAAATGATATTGCACCTGATATCTCCACCTTTGACTATTGTCCATAACTATTCCCCATTCCAGAAATGCATTCCTTCTTCCTCTCAGCTTCTTAGAATTTATAACTTCTGACAAAGCTTAGCTTAAGAACTATCTCCTATGTGAACACCTCCACAATGACAATACCATAGCCCCCCAGTTTTGTTTCAACCTAGATTACAAGATGTATAAAAATTTCTTAAGGGCAATTAATATTATTGTCTTTTTCTTTTTATCTTCAGTGCCCACTATAGTGTCTAATGAATAACAGTTGTATAATAAACACTTCTTTGTAGACTGATTGAATATAAAACTGGAATTAAATATTGGCAATCCTGAATCAATTCAATGGTGATAGATAAGATAGGTTATTCAGACAAAACAGTTTTACTTTGTTTCCTTATTTTATCAAGTTTACTATCTCATATATCTCCTTTTCCTAGATAATTTCCCAGTGCTACATCCTCCCTCTCCCAACCCCAACACATACCTTTTTTTTGGCCATGAAGACGTGGCATATCTTCCCCTGCCTTGAGCTTTTTCTTACCTAAATGGTTACTCAAATGAGATGGTGTCATTTGGATATATTTCAAAGTTCATAATTTCACCTTTTACAGAAATCTAAATATGAATACTTGAAACCACAAAAACAGATTTTCTCAGGCAGTAGTTTTCTTTAGCTATTTATTTATGACTTAGTAAGAATATCATGCCAATTCTCCAAACTATACATCAAAGATTGGATAACTGGATAGCCATAAAATGAAATATCCTGGTGCAATGAAAGTTAAATATTGTTGATCTTTTTGGCTTGGGGAACGCTATATTGTTGATGCTGTTATTGTTATTATTGTTGTTTTTTAGGTCCCACTTTGAGTTCTATGAATAAAAAGTAAAGTAATTGTGATGGCTCCTAAAATAGGCCTCTCAAAGGTTATTTTTAATTGTGAATGTTTTAGTTGCTAATAAGTTGATTCTTTCTCAGAAATTAAAACACTAAAAGTTTAATTAGTAATAAATAATTATTTGAGTAGTGTCCCATTCTACCATGCAATGCAATGGTCAGTCAAAAGATACAATCTCAAAAATGAAAGGCTGTTTTCCTAGTATCTAATACTTGGTCATAATTCAGCATATCACTATTTAGAAAGCCCTCTCAGAAATGGAAATTCTTTCTGTTTAATCAAAGTCTGTGCTTGAGTGTTCTGTTCCCACCACTGGAGGAAAAAAGTGGGTCTTGTTCTTCCTTACATCTTTCTCTTGGATTTACAGAGTATTAATATAATTAAATCTTCCTACTACAAAGCAGGATAGTTTTTATTTTCTTAGTGTTTCTTACTTTCTTTTGCTGAAAATTATTTATTACTTCTCTTGTATCCTTTGTCTTTTTAATCATATTCATCATTGTAAAGGAGCACTGAATTAAGTCTAATTATCCTGTTATTCTGAGGCCCCTTAAATGAAGCAGCTTTCTTGTATTAATTTTTAAACTTTTAATATTTGAGGCTCATTATAACTTTTCTCTTCCCAATGGAAGTTTTTTTATGTTTTAATTTTTGCATCCATTTTTTAAAAAATGTTTTCCATTATAGCTAAGCCAACATAAATTAACATTCTTAAAAGACTTGATGGCAAGGATAGAATGGAGATAAGAAGAAGAGAGATAAAAAATGATGGAGAAAGAAGAAAAATTCAAGGAGGGGAAAACACAGTTTTTCCAGTAGCTGGCACACTCCCTTGTGAAAAGTAAATTTGTGATCATAAAATAACTGACAATATCAGTTCAATTACCTAGCATATGGGTTAGAATAGAGAGTGAACAACTGAGTGAGACTATGGTAAAAACCATCAATAAGACCTAGTAGAGATAAAGGTTTGCTTCCTTCTGATGAATTCTCATAACATTTTGTATACTCTACACATTGATGATTAAAGTTAAATGGCATTTACTTGTGTATTTAGCTCAACTCTTTAATGAAAGGGACTACAGCTTTTTCATCTATATCTACATATTTACATGTGTGTGCATATATTTACATAAAATATGTAATCAAAAATACAGAATGGAAGAAAAAAGGAAACTAAAAACAAGCAAAAAAGAGGTATATCTGTGAAATGTATATTTTTTCCCTGAGTGAACAAAAGCTGGACATATGAGAAAAATCTTGCATAGACATTGTCTAAATTAAACAAATTCCATTTGATCTCTCTTTCATCTGAAGAAAATGATACTATAGGCCCTCTTGCACAGAAAAGAGAAAAACCCCGCTTTCCTTATGCTTGGCCAAGAAGAAAAATCAGCCTGGCAGCTGCTGATAGCTATATTCTAATTGATTAATTGCTAAGAGAATTAATTTACTTCCAAGTAAATATAGGTCCACATTCTTTAGAGAATATGACCATATTCTCATGCACCAAAAAATTCATGACTATTTGAATTTAAATGTCCTTTAAGGGCCAAAAATCTATGAAAAAAATGAGGCGATTATCACTTAAATTACATTAAGATCATGCATAAGGGAGCAATCCAATAATACTTCCATCATTAAAATGTTGAGACTTTTCCCTTGAGAGTCAGCACAGAAAAGGAGATAAAGTCAGACTGAGCTTAGTTCAAGTTTTGTCTTTGCTACATACTGGTTATGTGACTCTGGGTAAATCACTGGACTTTTCAGAACCTTAGATAGCTCTAAAATGACACTACCTGGTAGATGCTTATTTACATTGGTAGAGGAGATTCCTCTCAATGCTGAAGTGCTTCCTACACTGATAAAATCATAATCCAATTTTAACTGTATTTTTTGGTAGCTTTTTATTTACAAGATATATGCATGGGTAATTTTTCAGCATTGACAATTACAAAACCTTTTGTTCCAACTTTTCTCCTCCTTCCCTCCACCCCTTCCCCTAGATGGCAGGTTGACCATTACATTTTAACTGTATTTTTAAAAAAGGAACAGAAATTAAAAAAGAAAGTTTTCTTCATCTGAAAACTTCTCTCAAAGAACTAATTGGACAATATGAAATCCCATCCAATTCAATTTGATTTTTCTTTCTTCCTTCCTTCCTTCCTTCTTTCTTTTTTTCTCCTATTCTTGGCATCTTTTCATATCAAACAAGAGGTTTAAAGATAGAAGGGACTTTACAAATCCAACTAGTGTAACTTCCTCATTTTAAGGCTAAAGGAACTATAGTTTATAGAGATGACGTAGCCCAGTTATACAAATAAGTAAATAGTAGAGTCAGGATTCAAAAACAGGTTGTCTGACTTGAAATGTAGTGTTTTATCCAACTGAGCTTTGGCTATTGGAAAAACATATAGTTAACTGAAGTTCTACAAGAATAGGGTATTAGAAATAAGCTCATGGTTCAATAAAGACAGCAGTTATGTCTATAATGAGAAAATAACCCACAGCTGCAATAATTTAACAACCTAGAAAATAGTGATAATTGCAAGTGTTGAGTCACATATACTTAAATTCAGAGACAGAAGCCCTTCCTCATGGAAGAATAATTAAAATCATTCTCCTTAGCTCTAAAGAGAAGGAATAGCTGCCACTAGAAGTCAGATTGAGCAAGTTTTAGGGTCAATAGGAAGACTAACTTCACAACTTTCAACCTATCTAAAAATGGAATGAGCTGGTTCCAAAGGTGACACTTTAAATCTTCAGAGATGTCAAGTAGAAAAAAATATTACAGAGAAGATTCCTGCAAAGGTTCCAGTTGGACAAGGGATAAGGACCCAAGAACTCTAAGGTTCTCTGATTCAATATGGTTGGGTTTTTTGATGATGGCATTTATTGCTGTTTGTTCATTTCTTTGTTTTTTAACTGAGAAACTTAAAATAAAAAAAAAAAAGATGGATTGTTATATTTTTAATCTTAAAGTATACTAAGTTTTTCAGGATTAAACCCACTATGAGGTACTTTCTCTCTCTTATAGTGTTTCCCTTTAATGATTCCTTTTTCCTTATTCTAGGTAATGCTGGCTAGTCTGTTAACTTCTCTATCAATCTAACCTGCCAGTCAATGGCATACCCAGGCCTCATGATATATTCCTTTAATGGATTCTTCCAAATTCCTTTCCTTTCTTATTATATGCTCTCCCAACTATTTCATATTTGCTACTCCTTTAGCCTATTTTGCCACTTGTTTTTTTCTGTAGCCTTCCCTCCTAAATAAACCTTTTTTTGGCAAAAAAAAAAAAAAAAAAAAAAATCCTAAAGTAGATAGTTCTCCTTTGACAGATTAAATAGGTTTTTTTTGTTTGTTTGTTTGTTTGTTTTCCCTTTTTGCTCTTTAGTTTAGAAAGTCTATATTAAAGAGAAGCAGTGGGGCATAATGGATGGAAACGTGGCTTCACAGATAGCAAAACACAAGTCCAAGTCCTACCCATGTCATTGACAAGCTCTGGCATCCCAGAAAAGTCATTTAACCTCTCAGTGGCCCCAGGAAATTCTTTCAAGCTATAAATTGCAAAGAACACGCTGCATTGATAGAAGCTACCTTTTAGAAGCTTCACTGATCAATAAAATCTCAGATCTAGATAAATGTTTGTGTGTGTATGTGTGTGTGTGCACACACATGCGTGTATTATTAAATAAGCTTTTGAAAATGAGTTTGTTTCTCTGCAAGGGTGAAATTCTTGGTTTTATCATATTTAATGACTATAAGATTTTTTTTTCAAAATGTCTTCTCAAAATTTTTGAAGTTTTCAAATAGTCAACTGCTGAGAGGAGAAACAATATGAACTTCTCAGACTACTTTCAGTGTTCAACTTCTAGCCTGGTTAAAAACAACAACAACAACAACAACAACAACAACAACAACAAAAAAAAAAAAAAAAAAAAAAAAAAAAAAACCTTGAATGAACTGAGATCTCTATTTATTATTAACCAAGTTTCTTTTTATCACAATTGAGAATATGTGGTTATAGCAAGTTCTGTTGCTTGTATCTTATTTATATTTGATATAATTAACAATAACCCAGAATTTTCTCACTTATTTCTCTGACTCTTGCCTTCCTTCAAATCTTATTTTAAAAAACCATCTATGTAAAAAACATTTTCTCATCCCACTTAAAGCTAGTGCCATATCTCCAAATTATCCTGCATATAATTTATTACATAGCTATTTTCATATAACCATTAAGACTGTGAGCTCCATGAAAGTAGGGTCTGTTTTTGCCCTTTTTTTGTATCTTACATGCTTAACAAAGTGCCCAACATGTATAAGTACTGAAACCATGCTGATTGATTTGATACACGTTCGTTTGTAAAAAAGTACACTTCCTTTTTTTGGTCTAGGATTTACTTTTAATAGATATGATTCTGAAGTCTATGACTATAATGATATCACCAAAACCTCCAAATTTGCAGTAATGATCTGCTCTTGATAGAAAGGAAGGGAGGGGATTATTCCAAATGTTCTCTGTGTGGGGAAAAGGAATCATTATCTCTTAGGAAAATTTAAACCAAAATTTAACCATTGGAAATTTAAATTTTTGTCAAAGACTGATGACAATAAATAATACTCCATTTTTAAAAGAAGTCATTTCCTCATTTTAAATCAAGCAAATTGAAGCTTATGAAAAATTATTACAACTCTAAGATACCACTACACACCTGTCAGATTGGCTAAGATGACAGGAAAAAATAATGATGATTGTTGGAGGGGATGCGGGAAAACTGGGACATTGATGCATTGTTGGTGGAGTTGTGAACGAATCCAACCATTTTGGAGAGTAGTTTGGAACTATGCTCAAAAAGTTATCAAACTGTGCATACCCTTTGATCCAGCAGTGTTACTACTGGGATTATATCCCAAAGAGATTATAAAGAAGGGAAAGGGACCTGTATGTGCACGAATGTTTGTGGCAGCCCTTTTTGTAGTGGCTAAAAACTGGAAACTGAATGGATGTCCATCAGTTGGAGAATGGCTGAATAAATTGTGGTATATGAATATTATGGAATATTACTGTTCTATAAGAAATGACCAACAGGATGATTTCAGAAAGGCCTGGAGAGACTTACATGAACTGATGCTGAGTGAAATGAGCAGGACCAGGAGATCATTATATACTTCAACAACAATACTATATGATGACCAGTTCTGATGGACCAGGCCATCCTCAGCAACGAGATCAACCAAATCATTTCCAATGGAGCAGTAATGAACTGAACCAGCTATGCCAGAAAAAGAACTCTGGGAGATGACTAAAAACCATTACATTGAATTCCCAATCCCTATATTTATGCAACCTGCATTTTTGATTTCCTTCACAAGCTAATTGTACAATATTTCAGAGTTGGATTCTTTTTGTACAGCAAAATAACATTTTGGTCATGTATACTTATTGTGTATCTAATTTATATTTTAATATATTTAATATCTACTGATAATCCTGCCATCTAGGGGAGGGGGTGGGGGGGTAAGAGGTAAAAAATTGGAACAAGAGGTTTGGCAATTGTTAATGCTGTAAAGTTACCCATGCATATATCCTGTAAATAAAAGGCTATTAAATTAAAAAAAAAAGAAAGAAAAATTATTTTGGATCCAAAGTTTGTATTAGACAGAAAACAAAACAACTATCAGGCCTGTTGGCTCTTGCAAGTTGTGAAAGACATTTTGCCAATGTGGGAGTCTTCTCTCTTTCATTTAATGATTTTAATTGTTTTGAAGCTTGACCACAAATAATCCCTTTTTTAGAGGTGTAGATTTTTTTTTAAATAATGTTGCAATACAGTATTAGTGCTTCTCAAAATTTTCCATCCCATGATTTTATTCACAGACTTTTTCATATTTCTTCTTTCCCTCCGTTTTCAGATTCCTATTCTCCAGTTTAAGAAAACTTGTGAAATTATATCCTTGCAGCTTACAAGTTACCAAGTTTAAGCACTGACTTATAAACAAGATGGCAAAGAATAAAGCTCTGTAAAGTAATATGAGTTGTTTTACATTTGTAAGTATGTATTTGGTTGTTGCAAGAACAGACTTTCTCAGGGGGTGTGGGGAAATTAACATAACCACAAAATTTTTTATTTGTTTTTGAAGAGATTATTTAAGAGCAATAGATTCATATTTCTTCTGATAATGAGTTCATGCTGATTAATCATAGAACTTATATATTTAACTATGGAAATCAACATATATTGTCTGTCTTACTGAAAAATATCTATTATCTCAAAATGTATGATCCAAACAAAAAGTTTTTATTACTTCAAAACCAAAACAGAGGAATAAATTATATTTATTACATATATCAAATAGTCTTTACTCTGTTTATAGCATTGGTTTCAGTTCACTTCAGAGTATATGTTCTGAAATCTATTTAGCCTCTCAAGGACTTCCAAAAAGCAGAAAATATTAAAGAATTGGAGGACTCAATCTATTAATTTAACTGATGACTAGTTAACATCTTTTGGGGGGACATAAGGTTCCAGACATATGATTTCATTGGTACAGGGAGCTCCCAGTGAAAAAAAATACCCATCAGTTATGACAGAAATCACACTTGAACTCAGGTCTTTCTCACTCCAAGTCAGTGTTGTTGCTTCCTGTGTACTAATTTTGTGCAGTACTAGTAATGATTAGTAAAAAATATATATAATTACATCCAAAAGAAGTTAGTCTAACTTGGAGTCAGTCTTCTTTGGAATTCAAATTTTCTACAATCTTCTGCCTGCTATATTTTCCCTGCATTCATTTTTATGACAATATATTAGACTTTGTTTCTAGCCTTTAGACCCTATCTAAACAATCTTTGATTTGAATCTTTGAATCTTTGATCTTTGATCTTAAATGATTGCTATATATATTTGATCTAGCCCATTCTTATGGTCCTTTCCTGAGACTCAAACTTTGTATTCTGGCCAAATGTGAGTTCCTTGCTATGGAAGGCCTTGACTATACCAAGGGCACCCTTAACCAGGTTTCAAACTATAATCTTAAAAGTCACATCAATGCACATTTATTGGAGAATTTTTTCTTATACAAAGAATTAAAAAGAAAAAAGGTCTTTGTAAGGACTTGTGTTAAGAAATAAGAAGCCAGAAGATATTTAGATGAAGTCATAGCCATATCAAACAATGGAGATCTTCAGTACCTTTAAAGTGATGATTAAAAAAATATGTGTGATGAATTTGTTGGCAAAATTCCCATTAACACTTAGAAATATTAAAACATAAGATGGAAATTAGACATCTACAATTTGGCAGCAAAGTCAGGCTTTAGCAAAACTGCAAAGTAGTCAGTTTATCTCTGGCATTATCCTATCTTCCTTGTAAAATTTCCCACCTCCTCCTACCTGACCCTATACCCCTCCCAACTCACAGACATAAAATGTCTGTCCTAAGTCCCATCACCAAGGGGTTTGCAACATTCATTGTTAAATTCTTCTAGCTGTGTCCAATTCTTTGTGACTCCATTTGAGGTTTTTCTTGGCAAAGATACTAGTGTGGATTACCACTTCATCCTCTGGCTCATTTTATAGGTATTTTCAACTAGAAACTGAAGCAAACAGAGTTAAGAGACTTGGCCAGGGTCATATAGCTAGTAAGTGTCGGAGATCAAATTTGAGTCTATTTAAGTCCATTGCTCAGACTGCCATCCTTATCTTCACTGGTATCTGGCAGATGCTACACCTCAAGAGTTTCTTTGATGCCAAAAAGCTGCTAAAAAGTTCTTTCCTGTACAACTCTTTTCATTTCATTCCACTTATTTTGTACTTTCCCTCTATTACACTCCAGCTACAATCCATGGCAGCCATACCAAAAAAGGCTGAGGTTAGTAGCAGCTGAACTATGGAGAAACTATCTTCATATCCCCCAAGGAAAGCATACACAAAGCTCCATCTATATTGTGTTGAAGAGCTTAAGCTCTTCATTACTGGCCCTGTTGCATTATCAACTGAGTTACCTAACTGGCATTCCACTCTGCTCAGGGTTAACTAGCTTACCTTCAGTGTTAAGTGATGATGATTTGAGGTGTTCCTTTCTCAAGAATAGTTGCATTTTAATAGAATACCGAAGAAGAAGAAAAAGACTGATATGACAAAGGAAAGATTATCCAAAGCTGGGTTTTTAAGCACCTGGAGGAATCCTTAAATTCAAGAATTTAAAAGCCCATGTAGTGGAAGTAAGGAAAATTAACTTGAATATCTAGAAGATAATGGATGGCCTACCATTAGGCCATCTACTTACTAAACATCCTTTTGACAAAGTTTTATCCTGATTGATCCCTTAGAGAACTCTTTAACCATTAATATACATTTGAGACCTATATTAAATGCAGGAATATACTAGGCCTAAAATAAGATGTTTTATTGAATCACTGGCTAGAACTAAACAAACATTTTATAGTGTTTTAAATTATTTGATTTTAACCTGAGAACTTTATAATGATAATGTCTGAATCACACACTACACCCCTTCCAACCAGAAAATTCGCACTGGCACATTGCCCTCAATATGGTAGAGACAACTGTTGTGAAACAATGGAGGAATAGAATGACAAAAAAGGAATGAAACTACTGTCTACATTAATAACTCACCATGTGTATCCGTTGATTTCTTTACAAATAATAATTGTTGGAACAATAGGTTTGGCAATTGTTAATGCTGTAAAGTTACCCATGCATATAACCTGTAAATAAAAGGCTATTAAATTAAAAAATAATAATAATAATTGTAATACAGATGGAGTCCAGAGTGGGTACGGCTCTGAGCTTAACAGTTTATACTGGAATGATACATACCAAACTTGTCTTTTCATTAATGGATTTGAGGAAAGAGGAAAGCTCACATATCTAATCAAAAAATTAAATAATCAATGAAACAATTTAAAAGGTTAAAGGTTATTGACTAGAAACAATTGTTTGGTTGCAAATAATGAACTTCCATACCTAACACCACACATCTTTTTTGTTTTCCAAGTTCTTTTAGAATAAGAGTATAGTGCCTTTTAGATATACAATGGGCAAGAGGAGGAAGGAAGGAAGGGAGAAAGAAAAAAGGAAGGAAGGAAGGAAGGAAGGAAGGAAGGAAGGAAGGAAGGAAGGAAGGAAGGAAGGAAGGAAGGAAGGAAGAAAGGAAGGGAAGGAGGGAGGGAGAGAAAGAATAAACAATCTAAATAAGTTAGATTATAGTAGTAGTAAAACACTGCTGTAACTTTTTTATAATGTCATTTTAGAATAAGAACACATTTTTAGTGTTAAATAGATAGTCTATCTAACTTGAAGGTTTCATCTTTCATTTCCCCAATTTTTAAGCAAGGACAATCAAAAGAAAAAAATCCATCCTGATTTGGACCCCAGAATAATCCCTGACTCTTAATCCCTGTGAAAACAGGCTTTAAAAAATCACCAACTATAAATTATCAGAATACCCTCTCCTTGTTTTGGCTTTGAAGACTTGTACCAATGTGTATTCAAAATATTCCAACAGGCCTGTATCACAATTGAAAATCGTCTCCACCTCTCAGCACTAATAAAGACTCCCTGAAAATAATTTCTGTCCTAATTTACAGCTTCTTTAAACCTCTGTCCATTTATTTGAGCCCCCAAGCCTTCCTTAGCTTCTACTTGCACCTCAGAATGCATCGAGAACAGGAGTTCAGCAATTCTGTCTTTAAAAAAAAACCCTAAATGGCAGCCTTAACTGAAAATAGATACTTAGATATTATATAACTTGACAACCAAGTATCTTTCCTTTTCACTCTTTAAGACACGATTCCTCTAATTCAAAATCTAAAGTGCATACATCAGCAAGACACTAGGGAGAAGTCAAAATTGTTCTAACTCATCCATTATACAGTATACTTCAGTTTCTAATTTTATTTATCCCTCAGCTTTCATAACATAAGAATATGTCTTGTGAATGTGATTGGCTACTATTACTACAGATAACATATTTAAAGGGCTATGTATCTTGCACCCAACTGAATTTATATCAGGATGCTACTTTTGATGCCTCACAACACAATGACACAGGTAGAATTTAATTTTCTGAAATACTCCAAATTTGATAAAATATTTTGACATTGTTAACACTGAGTTGAAAGATGATATTGTTTGAAGTACTTAAAAAATCAGGACTTTCCCCTTCAATACTGATTTAACCACCCTTCACATTGCACTAGAAATTTCATTTCTTTTTTGGCTTTGCTTAATTCCATTCCTCTTTTGAGCTGAAATGTTGTTGCTTAGTTTTTTTCAGTTCTATCCACTTCTTTGTAACCCCCTACAAAGGTGGGATTTGCCCCCTGGCAAACACACTGTATTGGATTGTCATTCCTTCTGAGGCAAACATGGTTAAATAACATGCAAGGTCACACGGCTAGGAAGTGTGTGATGCTGAATTTGAACTCAAGTTTTCCTGACTCCAGACCTGGCATTCTATCCATGGCACCATTTAGTTGTCCCTCTGAAACACCTTCCTGGAAACTACTACCTTTTGCCTTATTTGAATGTAAACTCTTTGTTCATAGTGATTGTTTCTTTCTTTATCATATCCTTAGAGCTTAGCATAATGCCTGATATATACCAGATACTTTTAAAAAATGCTTGTTAATTGATTGATTTGCCTCATTCCACTTAACCTCCTTTATCTCAAACCTAATATCTTCCCTCGACAAACATGCTATATACAAGTTTTAAAATTATGTGAAAATTTGAGATAATTCTTCAAGTATTAAAACAAAGATAAAACAGGGAGAAAATTTACATAAAATATTCAGACCAAGAAAACAACTGTTTTAACTTGAATTATGTATATCACAATATTTTTCCCTTCAAATTTTTGGGCTCTATTTCAAAAGTAATTTATATGAATTCAACATGGTAATGACAGGCACTTTCAATTTAACTCATTAACCACTTGTTAAGCACTTAACAACAATCAGTAATTGTAAGAGATTCTGGGAAAGCTGAAGGAACAAATTCAACAGTTCCTGTCCTCAAAGAACTTACTTAAAAGGAAGGGAAGGAAGAGAAGACATGATACAGATACATATAGGTAAATAAATGCAAAATATTTTAAGGAGGGGAAGAAAATAGCTCTAACATCTGAGAAGGATCAGGGAAGATTTATGGAGGAGATGGTGCTTGATTAGGGAAGATCTAGTAGACCAATTCCTCTTGAGTAAAGCAGTTATAAAACGAAATGATGAAAAATGAGTCTGGAAAGGTATTCAGGAGTTAGAGTTAGAGTGAGCTTTAAATGGCAGGTTTTTCTTCTCTTGTTGCATTAAGCTAACCTTTTTCTTAAAAAGTTTTTCAAAAAGTTCTCCTAGTCCAAAAATACTATTAATGAACCCAAGGTCATCTTCAAATACACTTCACTACCCAATCAAATTCATCCAAAGTTCCCATGTGCCTGGCCTCTTCCTATAAAACTATTTTCAGAAGAATCAAAATGTCATAGTGCAGGGGCCCACAGATAGTTGGGGGAACTCTGGGTGAGCTATAAGGGTATATAAGGCTGAGAGAATTTGGAATAAATAGAATCAATGTTTGACCATCTACATGAGTCCCACCTCTTCTCTCTTCTAAGACCAAGGACTTGGGCTCGTACTGAGATCCTCCAGAGAGCTAGTCCAAACATAACATCATAGAAATCAAAACTTGAACTAATTTCAACACAAGTTCTAATTCAAATCTGAATTACACTAAAAATTGCAAATCTGTTATTCACAGATCAAAGCAACATTCAGATTCCATTGAAATAGTCCCAGCTAAAAAAATCATTTCAGAACTTTTATTGACAATTCAGGACAGAAATCATATGAAAATAAGTTCAGCTTCTATGCCTAGAAGGAAATGAAAAAATGAGACAATATTCTAGATTATTCACGGAAAATAAAAACTGTTTTTAATTTGATGAGATATTTGCGATATTATTTTTGCTGGATTTTTTTCTGAATTGGCATGTGGTTCAATGGAAACTTAAACAGTTAGGCAACATATTGCATTAGAAAGGTCACTGGATTTATTGTATGAGGATACAGGGTCAAATTTTACCTTTTCTTTTTAATAGTTGTATAATTTGGGGCAAATCAGTAAGGCTCTAGAGGCTTCAATTTTTATATTTTTAAAGATCTGATTTTATATAACATAGTAAGAAATTATCTTCTTATATGTACTTATAGCCTAGCTATGTCACAAATTACTATAATTGAAAAAATTCACACAAAAATCACCATGCAGCTTAAAACAAACAAAAAAAAAATGCTCAGAAATGTTTGTATATGTTAACAGTTCCCATACTTGCCTGCAATATTAGTCTCACTGAAAAAAAGACAACAAATATTACTCATATATATAGTATATTTATCAATTATACTAAAATTATAAGAAATGGATTTTCCTTAATGAAATTTTCATTAATATTTAGAATAATGGGTTATTACTTTTTTTTTATAAAATCATCAACTTCTAAGTTTTGTAACTTAATCTCATGCTCTCTAGTACTTATTTTGTCACTTGATATGTATTAACATGTTTATTTGTTTAAAACATTGACCAATAAAAATAATTCAATTATAGCTTAAGGTCACATTTGATCTGTATAATGTTATTTTCATATGGCAATTGTCTAAATTACTTCTGTTAAAATAATAATGACAACTACCTAAACTAATCTATTGTAAAATGAAGAAGTAAATCAGGAGATTATTTTAGATTTATTTAGATGATTTACATAATTCTGATACAGAAAACTCATATATAAATCCATATGCCTAAAGCAGTAGTTATGTTTGCAAATGTCTAAAAACTGAAATACCTCTATATAAAATGTATAGATATATAAAACATGCAACTACATCTAACAAAGTTAAGGAAAGACTCATTTTGTTTAGTTTACTGCACAACATTATATTTGTTCATTCAGGAGACAAACTCCAACATTTTTCAGAAAATGTCTGTACTCTATAAGATCTCATAACCCTACTAATGGCAATTTGTTTTGTCCTTTACAGGCCCCATTCAAGATGCTCAGAGGGATATAAAGGAAGGAACATTTTTTCCCCACATCATGCATCCCTAGAATACTTTTGAGAACAGCTAGTTCTTATTTGAAGTACTTTGGGAAGCTTTTCTCTAAGTCAAACAGAGGTTTTCTCTATTAACCTTAGTACCCTTAGTTTGGGGAAGTCTTAGTTCACCCAAATGTCTGTAGTAGTCACTACTTTTAAATTTCATGTACATCTCTTCTAATAATGACAACTACCTAAACTAATCTATTTGTTTAGCGCTATACCAATCAGACTCCCAAAAAACTATTTTAATGACCTAGAAAAAATAACAACAAAATTCATATGGAAAAGCAAAAGGTCAAGAATTTCAAGGGAATTAATGAAAAAAAAAAATCAAATGAAGGTGGCTTAGCTGTACAAGATCTAAAGTTATATTATAGAGCAGCAGTTACCAAAACTATTTGGTATTGACTAAGGAATAGATTGGTTGATCAGTGGAATAGGTTAGGTTCAAAGGACAAAACAGTCAATAACTATAGCAACCTAGTGTTTGACAAACCCAAAGACCCCAGCTTTTGGGATAAGAACTTACTGTTTGACAAAAATTGCTGGGAAAATTGGAAACTAATATGGCAGAAACTAGGCATTGATCCACACTTAACACCATACACCAAGATAAGGTCAAAATGGGTTCATGACCTAGGCATAAAAAAAATGAGATTTTAAATAAATTAGAGGAACACAGGATATTTTACCTCTTAGACCTGTGGAAGAGGAAGGAATTTATGACCAAGAAGAACTGGAGATCATTACTGATCACAAAATAGAAAACTTTGATTATACCAAACTGAAAAGTTTTTGTACAAACAAAACTAATGCAGACAAGATTAGAAGGGAAGCAATAAAGTGGGAAAATATTTTTACAGTCAAAGGTTCTGATAAAGGCCTCATTTCCAAAATATATGGAGAATTGACTCTAATTTATAAGAAATCAAGCCATTCTCCAATTAATAAATGGTCAAAGGATATGAACAGACAATTCTCAGATGAAGAAATTGAAACTATTTCTAGCCATATGAAAAGATGCTCCCCATTAATCAGAAAAATGCAAATTAAGAAAACTCTGAGACACCACTACACACCTGTCAGAATGGCTAGAATGACAGGGAAAGATAATGCAGAATGTTGGAGGGGGTGTGGGAAAACAAGGACACTAATACATTGTTGGTGGAAATGTGAATACATCCAACCATTCTGGAGAGCAATTTGGAACTATGCTCAAAAAGTTATCAAACTGCATACCCTCTGATCCAGCAGTGTTACTACTGGGGTTATATCCCAAAGAGATCATAAAGAAGGGAAAGGGACCTGTATGTGCATGAATGTTTGTGGCAGCCCTCTTTGTAGTGGCCAGAAACTGGAAACTGAGTGGTTGCCCATCAATTGGAGAATGGCTGAATAAATTGTGGTATATGAATATTATGGAATATTATTGTTCTGTAAGAAATGACCAACAGGATGATTTCAGAAAGGCCTGGAGAGACTTATATGAACTGATGCTGAGTGAAACAAGCAGGGCCAAGAGATCATTATATACTTCAACAACAATACTGTATGATGACCTATTCTGATGGACCTGGCCATTCTCAGCAATGAGATGAACCAAATCAGTTCTAATGGAGCAGTAATGAACTGAACCAGCTACGCCCAGCGAAAAAACTCTGGAAGATAACTAAAAACCATTACATTGAATTCCCAATCCCTATATTTTTGCCCACCTGCATTTTTTATTTCCTTCACAGGCTAATTGTACAATATTTCAAAGTCCGATTCTTTTTGTACAGCAAAATAACAGTTTGGTCATGCATACTTATTGTGTATCTAATTTATATTTTAATATATTTAACATCTACTGGTCATCCTGCCATCTGGGGGAGGGGGTGGGAGGAAGGAGGGGAAAAATTGGAACAAGAGGTTTGGCAGTTGTCAATACTGTAAAGTTACCCATACATATAAGCTGTAAATAAAAGGCTATTAAAATTTTTAAAAAATAATAATAAAATATAATAATAATGACAATGAAAAGAATTCTGGTGTTCCTTTTATCTGGCATCCCATAAAAAGCAGGGGTTATTAATTTGTTGGGTTTTCACCATGAATTCAAAATATATTTACAATAAGACTATCTTCAAGTTTTATTTTATTTTAAAGATCTTCCCGCAGAAAGGGATCCACATGTACAAAAATATTTGTGGCAACTCTCTTTGCAGTGGCAAGAAACTGGAAACTGAGTTGATATCCATCGATTGAAGAATAGCTGAATAAATTAAGGTATGTGAATGTTATAGAATATTATTGTTCTGTAAGAAACAGCCAGCAGGATGATTTCAGAGATGCTTGGAGAGACATACATGAACTGATGCTAAGTGAAATGAGCAGAGCCAGGAGATCATTATACATGGCAACAACAAGACTATATGATGATCAATTCTGATGTATGTGGCTGTCTTCAACAATGAGATGATTCAAACCAGTTCCACTTGCTCAGTGATGAAGAAAGCCATCTACACCCAGAGAGAAGACTGTGGGAACTGAATATGGAACATAATATAGCATTCTCACTCTTTCTGTCATTATTTGCTTACATTATGTTTTCTTTCTCAGTTATTCTTTTTCTTCCTTCTTGATCTGATTTTTCTTGTGCAACAAGATAACTGTATAAATATGTATGTACATGTATTGGACTAACTTCCAGCTAGGGAAAAGGATGGGGAAGGAAGGGAAAATTTGGAACAAAAGGTTTTGCAAGGGTCAATGTTGGAAAAATTACCCATACATATGTTTTGTAAATAAAAAGCTTTAATAAAAAATAAATAATAAAGATCTTCCCTCAAAAATCATTTTAACATTTAAATGTGATATAAACACTTGAAATGATATCTTTCATATTTGCATTAATTTCTGTCTTCACTTCTATGCTGTGTTTGAAAAATGGTTTCTTGTTGCAGAACCTAATATTGTATATTTCTGTATACAGAACATTTATATTAAGACATTTGGTCAGCCCATTTTAACTTTCCTGTGAGAAATTCTGGGAATACAAAGAGGGAAAATGCAACAGTTCCTGTCTGCAGAAAACTTACTTTGGGCAGGGAAAGACAAGTTAACAAATTAACATTTGCTCCTATTCCAGCAAGCTTGATCCTATGATAGTCTAGAATTCTGTAAGTGTTAGGCTATAATAATGCCCTCAAGGAAGGGTCCTATTGTGAAAATGAAAATAAAAAACTTCCAAAATTTAAAAAAAGGCTATTAAGGGAAGAAATAATTTGGTTTTAACCATTCCCAAAGTCTCAATGTTTTTATAGAAATTGGGGGGGGGGGGAGAGGGAAGAATATAAATAAGGGGAGAGAGATTTTTATTATATATTTAACATTTTACATAGACATTAAGAAATAAAATGTCATTTTCCCTTATGAAGGAGACTAA
Source organism: Sarcophilus harrisii (assembly GCF_902635505.1). NCBI lineage: Eukaryota > Metazoa > Chordata > Mammalia > Dasyuromorphia > Dasyuridae > Sarcophilus > Sarcophilus harrisii. The sequence goes on from NC_045426.1 coordinate 137,934,694, forward strand.
AGTGATCCTATAATTCTGTGAAATGGGATACATCAAGAAATCAAAGCACACTTCTTATAGAAGTAATTTAACTGATAGAGGATACCTGGTGGTATTGAACTGAAGCTTTTTGGGTTTTTTGTTTGTTTTGTTTTGCACACCAAACAATGTACAGATGATTGATAAGAAAAAAATTATGTACAGACTGACTAAAAGAATAAATACATGAGTTTACAATCTTAGGAAATGAAAAGTATACATCCATGAAATTGCTAAGAGTATAAAAAACAACTCATTATTTGAAAGTAAATGAATATGTCAAACAGTTCTTTAGGATAGAGAAAGCAAAGAGTAAGGAAATAAAACAGTCAATAATGAATAATAGAAGAAAATACTAGTATCAATCAATGTAAAATGAAATTTTGAAGGACAAAAAGCTAATTTTATGAAAGACATAGAAAAAAAATCTTGACTAGAACAAAGGGTTTCAATAGGATAAAGATAAGGAATGCTAGACTTAGGAATTTGCATTTGGTGTAATAAGCAATAGAAAGTAATATAAAATCCTTAAAGATGGATTAAAATGATGAAGATGCTTTTAGAAAAATAATTCTAATAGCTGTGTATATTTTTAAAGATAATTCTTAATAAGTAGATTAAAATATATTGATTCTCATCAAAATCTACTAAAAGACATGGGAAATAAAGTTTAAGAGAAATTGACATTAGATATTAAAAGAATCAAAAACAGTAGTTGATACTATTTTGAAGTTACATACAAACAATATTAGTTACTCTTCATAGAACTTTTAAAATATTAATTACCCCAATTATTTCAAGAGCATCAGTATTTGGCAAAAATAATTCCATTTTAGGCATTTAAGAAAATGTTATTTTTCTCCAATGAGAAAGTATAATAAATACAAGTCACTTTATCATGCTAGCAATGCTAGATGTAACTATTACCTCTGTATTTATTCAAATAACATTATTATTGCTAAAATATAACAAAAACAGACTTTTCACTAAACCTATAAAAAAAAAAAAAAGCACAAAGTGCTAGTGAAATCATTGAAGTGATCAAGATATACATTTTTCATTTGAAATAGCAATAGAACTGGGTTTGGATCAGACCATTAGTCTAGTTAATCCTCTTTCCAACCTCTTAATCTATCTTGCAAATGATGAATGATGCTGTCCAAAGACTAGAATAAGAAGAGGCAGGCAATAATAGATGGAGAGGACTATTCAACATGAAAATAAAAAAGAATATTTTGGTTGCATTCTTTAGTAACAAGTATTTATTATGGGTTGTACAGTTCTGCAGCCTTTTATTTAAAACAAAATAAATTATGCAATGTTTCATCTCTCTTTCCATGGTAGTAATATTTGTAAATGTCTGATAAACATCACAAAGGAATATTTTTCTTTCCACTCACTGGCTCTAAATACTCCAAAATTTTCACTAAGGGTCAATTCATTAGAATTAACAAGATAAACAGATGTACCATTCAGGTTTCCTTGAACTTGTCACATTTCTAGGATGAAAAATCATTTTCTGGTAATCCATTAATCTAGTCTACTCCTTTTGAATGTCATATGAATGTCACAACTGGCCATAATACTAAATTTAAAATGAAAGGTTTATTCCTCAGACACTTTTAACACAATCATCACATAAAATGAGTTCTCACTTCATAAATTAGAAAACTACAACTTAATCTCTTCAAGAAACTGGAAAATTAAGAGGTTTTTTTTAAATTTTTAATGCAAAATGAGGGAAGAAATTATTATAATTAAAACGAAGTTTAGATTAAAATTATATGGAGAAAACAAACTAGCAATTCTTAACCATTTTGTATATGGATACTACTTAATTTTTTTAGAAGTCAAAGAATTTCACAGGATTTCTGAGAGTAATTATACTATTAGCACCTATCTTTTAAGGAAACATAGGATTTTTAAAATCACAATAAATTCAATAAAAATAAATTCAATAAAGCATTTATTAAGTGCTTATTGTGTGTCAGTAACTGAGCTAAGTGCTTAGGGATACAAAGAAATGTAAAAAAAAAAAAAAAAAAAAACAAAAAAACACTCCTTACCTTTCAAGGAATTCATTTTAATGGGGAAGAAAAACAAAATAAGTTAGAGATAATCAAAGAAAGAAGGCACTAGAATTAAAGGAGTTATAGAAAGACTTTCTATAGAAGATGAACCTTCAGCTGTGTCTTGACAAAAGCCAGGGAAGCCAGGAGGCAAAGGTCAGACCGAGAGAATTCCAGAAACAAGAAATAGCCAGTGAAAATGCCCAGAATCTGAATTTGATTTTTTGTGAATAGAAACAACACCAACATATATTTGGAAATATAAAGCAGGTATATGTAAGATTTTTTTTTATTCTATCTATAGAAGGAAGGAGTGAGGGTGTGTGTGTGTTTAACTGTCGGATTGGAGCTAAGTAGAGATGGTGTTGCCTAATTGGTTCAAGACTCTTCTTTAGCTATTTGATCCTGTGCAAGTCATCTGATCTCTCAATCTCCCCAGGCATCTCTTTAAGACTATTTATTGCAGAGAATTTTTATGGTAGGAGTTTTCTCACTAGGAGTTCCCGACCAAGGAAATCCCAGGACTAGTCCAAAAATAACAGAATAAAGATCAACATGACAATGCTTGGTGTGCATATAGATCTGCACTCCTGTCAAAAATCTTCCATGTCTCCCCTATTTGAGATCTATATTCATTCATTCAACAAATATTTATTAAGTAATTACTACATACCAGACACTCCAGGCACAATGACAACCCCCTCCCCCCAAAAAGTCACTTATCAATTCTGCCTGAAGGAGAAAAAAGTTTTACAGGGGAAATTAAATACAAAATACAAAGTAATTTCCAAGGGATATACAATAGTATCTATGTATCTATGTAGTACGTGTGTGGGAATCAGGAGAAGAAACATTGTAGCTCAGTTTTAAAATTAAGTAAGGAGAAATACAAGGAAAAAATGGGTGTATAAGGAAGGATGAAGAGAAAGTGTATTCCAGGCAAGAAGGGAAAAGCCTCTGGAGAAAAAAATATGGAAAGACAATGGAATGTCATGTACAAGGATATAATAAGTGAGCTGATTTAGCTGGATCATAGAGTATGAAATAGAGTAATGTGCAATAAACTTGGAAAAGTCAAGCTGGAGTAAGATTATGAAAGATTTTCAAGCCAATAAGGGGAGTTTCTAATGTAGAAGCAAAGGGAGACACTGCACCTTCTGAAGTAAGGGTGTGGCAAATTCAGACCAAGTTTTAGGAATATCAATCTGTAGAGGGTAGATTAGAGAAAGGAGAGACTAAGGACTAGAGACCAATTAGACTGGTAGTTCATGGAAAGACAGGGGCAGAGGTAAGGCATATTATATTGTGGAGGTAAAAATCATTACTGCCATCTGATTAGATCTGAAGGATGAGGGACAAATTGAAGTCGATGCCAAAGCCAAAAAGCCCAGAATCCCAGGATAGTGAAGCTCTTAATTCAAATATGAAAGTCAGAAAGACAGATCACACACACACACACACACACATACACACACACACACACACACACACACATTTCCCTACTATTTATTAACGTTATTAGAAACTAAATATGTTAATTATATTCTTCATATCTTTTTCTATGTAGAGACACTAAATTGAATGAAATTCAAATATATCTGTGTGTGTACATACACATATATCTCAATATATTGAATTTTAGTAATGTCATACAATACAAAAATGATGCTCCTACAATCTAGCCAAATTGTTTGGGAAATTGAATGTTATTCTCAAAATTCTAGTTTTTCTTTTGTTTAGTTCAACACAGACAAAAAATATCATGTCATTTAGAATGGAAATACTGTTTGCTAAAGTAGACAGCTGCCTTCCTTGGTAATGATTCATTTTAATAAGAAACAGCTTCCAGACTTCACACATTACATCTTCAAACTTGCTGAATTTAGCTTTAACCAGCTTTATACTAAAACATTTAGATTCTAGATATGTACTAAACAATCTCTTTCATATCCTCAGAGATCAGTTTTGAATCCAATGCCCTGGATTCACATACTGTCTTTCTCCTTTTAGATGATGTTTATACCACGAAAGGAAAAGATATTGATTCGATTAATCAGGAACTTTTAAGCATTCTTTAATCACTATGTTTTATCATTAAAATAGCTTTAATTCTGGGTCATACTTATATCTTTTGATTGAATGAACATCATTATCAACTAACATTTATTAGATAGCAAAGTAACACATTGATATAGCACAGGTTTAAAAAATATTTTATATATACTGTCTCATTTGATCCTCACAACAGTCCTGCGAAATGGATACTAAAACTGTTCATTTTATATGTGAGGAAACCAAGGATAAGAGTGATTTGTCCACTATCACTCTACTAGTGTATGAGGCAAGGTCAGGTCTTCTGATTACAAGCCCAGCACTCTCTGCATTATATAAATTATGGCACAATTCCAGGTGATGTAGGGTTATATAATAATATATAATAATAATATAATATATAATACTTTAAAACCTTAGAAAGCATCTTTACCACAAATAAACAAAAAATAACCTATAAAGTGGACATTAGAAATATTATCATCTCCATATTACCAGGGACAGTTTTTGTTCTAGTTGTTTTGTTTTTAAGCAAGAAAAAACTCCAATTCACAATTCTGATGTACAAAGTTTTTGTATCTAAATGTCAGTTGTTTTATACTGAAGTTGACAATGACAATACCTAGATGTGTCATGACATAATCCTGAAAGGTTTAGTTTCTTCTATCAGGTGACCAAAATCAGAGGACACTGAATATTAAGAAAATGCCTCAGTCTGTCCAGTGGAAGGCCAAGTGCTCCTCCTGCTGCTACTTTTTAATTTAAACTAAAAACTCAAAAAGCATTGAAAAAAGTCACATTGCCTACTGTAATTTTTTTTAACTGGCTGGGGATTTGTACTAGTGACCTAGCTTTCTCTGAGACTATTAGTTAAATCAACTATAATTATTAGCAGCTTTATTTTCCTGCATTTTAAATGTCATTTGAATTCAGTTTTCTATGACTGGACTGAAGTCTGGGCAAAAATATACAATCACCATTATGGTCTAGTTCATGGAATTTGTACCATACAACCTCTTTTATACCTTTAGAGTAATCCCAGAGATTAATAAATAAAGTTGTTTATCATTTAAACCATGATATTATATATTAGGATTTATTTCTTTTTTATATGTAAACATTTATACAATTCTCTTGCCGCACACACACACACAAAAAAAAATCAGATTAAAAAGGAAAGTAAATGAGTAAGACAACAAAATGCAAGTGAATAACAACAGAAAGAGTGAGAAAGTTATGTTGTAATCCGCATTCAGTTCCCACAGTCCTTTCTCTGGGTGTAGATGGCTCTTTTTGGACAAGATCATTGGAAATGGTATCAATCATTTCATTGTTGGAAAGAGTCATGTTCATCAGCATTGATTGTCATATAATATTGATGTTTCCATGTACATTGATCTCCTGGTTCTGCTAATTTCACTTGGCATCACTTCATGTAAGTCTCTCCAGGTCTCTCTAAAATCATCTTCCTGATCATTTCTTATAGAACAATCATATTCCATAACATTCATATATTATAATTTATTCAGCCATACTCCAACTGATAGGCATACATGCAGTTTCCAGTTTCTTGCCATTACAAAAAGGGCTGCCACAAACATTTTTGCACATGTAAGTCCCTTTCCTTTCTTTAAGATCTCTTTGGGACATAGGTCTAATAGAAACACTGCTGTATCAAAAAGTATGTAAAGTTTGATAACTTTTTGAGCATAGTTCCAAATTGCTCTCTAGAATGGCTGGATCTATTTATAGTTCCACCAACAATGTATTAGTGTCTAATAGGGTTTATTTCATGGCAGCAAGAATATTACATTCACTTTATACATGGAAGGAGGGGGGGAATCAAAAGTTTATACCCAAAAAGAAAAAACAATTCTGAAAAAAGTAATTAAACAAAGCTCTTCATATACTAGTCTGGACAATGGACTATCTCATCAGTTTTGTCAAAGATCATGCATTTGAATATTTTTATACCCCCCAAAAATCATTTAATTTTTCCATCCAGTTTTACCACTTTATGAAGATGAACAACATTATGCTGAATGGAATATTTTGATGAAAATAAATAATATTCTGGAGGAAAACAATGAACACCTACAAATACAAGTACTTTGTTTAACAATAAACATTATTTCAAAAAAAAAAAAAACTAGAATCAGTAAATTCTAGGAAATAGAAGTTAAATTTAAGGGGAAGTTATCTTGCCTCTAAATCTCAAGAAAGCATAAATTCATGTATATGCAAATATATAAACATTATCATGGAATTCTAGAACTGGAAGGGATATCAACCAAATAACAAATGTACCAGAAACTGTGCTAAGCATAAGAGATATAAAAAAGAGGCAAAATCCCTATCCTCAAAAATCTCACAGTCTAATGGGGGAGACAGGATGCAAACAAATTCATATAGGTCATATACAGGACAAATAAAAAAGGGAAGGAAACTAGAATTAAGATTTGGGAAAGGGTTTCTATAAAAGATGACATTTCAGTTGAGATTTAAAGAAAGCTGGGAAAGTCTGTAGGCAGAATTGAGGAAGGAGAATGTTACAGGCATGGGAAATGGTCAAAGAAAAGGCCTGAAACTGAGAAATATGAAAGGAATTGCCCGAATCACTTTTTTAAAATGAAGAAATGAATGACTGAGATATTAATTGATTTTCCCAAAATCATATTACTAATAGATAGCAATGATGGAAGTAGGAATTCCTAATCTGTAAAGGGAAAAATTTGTATGAGATCTTCACTGTCTTCTACAGCTTAAAAATAATCTAATATCATCAAATAAATTTATAATTGTAAAAGAACTTTGATTACATAGCAAGAATAAGAGCAAATAGATAAATAATCTTCAAGTTCCATTGGAATCATGATAATGTTAAGAGAATAAGAACATCACTAATCTGAGTAAGTGTACTCATTGTCCAGTCAGCAATCACTTATTATGTGTGTAATATGTGCTAAGTATTATACTAAAGGATTGTCATAAAAAGGCAAAATAGTAAGTAGATAGGTGGGTAGGTAGGTAGATAGGTAGATAGTCTACATTTTCAAGGAGTTCCCACTCCAATTAGAGAAATAATGTATAAATAACTATGTATTGAACTGATGATGAGTGAAATGAGCAGGACCAGAAGAAGATCATTATATACTTCAACAACAATACTATATGATGATCAATTCTGAGAGAAGTGGCCCTCTTCAACGAGATGAAACAAATCAGTTCCAACAGAGCGGTAATGAACTGGACCAGCTACACCCAGTGAAAGAACTCTGGGAGATGACTATGAACCACTATATAGAATTCCCAATCCCTCTATTTTTGGTCACCTGAATTTTTTATTTCCTTCACAGGCTAATTGTACACTATTTCAAAGTCCGACTCTTTTTATACGGCAAAATAACTGTTTGGACATGTATACATATATTGTATTTAACTTATACTTTAACATATTTAACATGTATTGGTCAACCTGCCATCTGGGGGAAGAGGTGGAGGGAAGGAGGGAAAAAGTTGAAACAAAAGGATTTGCAACTATCAGTGCTGAAAAATTACCTATGCATATATCTTGTAAATTAAAAGCTATAATAATAAAAAATAACTATGTATGAAAATATAAATACACGATAAATTGGAGATAATCAATGGAAGGAAGGCACTTCCAAAAAAGGAAGGAGGGGTGTTGTGTATTGAGAAAAGCTTCTTGTTGAAGTAAGAATTTTATCAGGGACTTGAAGGAAGCCAGGAAATTTAGGAAATTGAGATGAGGAGAGAGAAAATTCCAGGTATAGGGGACAGGTCAAAAAAACACTCAGAGTCTTGAGTTTGATTGTCTTGTGCAAGGAACAGCAAGACTGTCCAAGTCACTGGATCACAGGGTACATAATGGAGAATACAATGTAGGAAGAATATGAAGGTAGGAATGGGCCAAGTAATGATGGATTGTGAACACTAAATGAAAATTTTTTATATTTGATCTTTCAGGTAATGGAAATGGGGGCAGAGGATGACATGGTTATACCTGCTTTTGGAAAATAAATGTTATGAAATCAAAATGTAATTATGATGATCAGCAGGTCAATGGTTCTGATGTTCTATGGAAAGCCATAGTTAGAGGTAGAAAGTCAATTTGAGCAAAACCACCAGGCACTTCCTAACCAAAGAGATAGTAAAGCAAACATCTACAACTTCTGAAAGGTGTCATCAAATATTCTGAGTTATTTATCACTTGTTTGTGTCTAAATTTATTTTGAAAATGATACCTTAGCATATCAATATTTGTGGAATTGTTGTTTTATATAAATTATAAAAATCAGTCATAGAATCTTTATATATAAGGAACAACAGTATCACTTCAATTTATGATAATTTAAGTTTTCACGTTCATGCTTGGGCACTATCCATAATCTATTTCCTCACTTCCTATCATATACCTTCCGTTTATTTTCCTTCTTGTTGGTCCCTAATCAGAAGCCAGGCAGGAACAAGGAAAAAGAGTTAAAATATGTCGCTTCTAGAGGAAAGAGGGATGCTAATTTATCTCTACAGAAATAATGAAATTTTAGAATTATGTTTAGACTATAATTAAGTTATACTATCTTGTTACTTTCTCCCCCCAGCTACAAAAATAGCTTTTATTTACTTTAATAATACCACAAGTTTTTACAAAGTGCTTTTCAGATATTAACTTACTAGGTTCCTACAACAATCCAGTGAAGGAATTATTATTAACCCCCCAAAAACTGAGACTCAGAGAAATTAGAATTTGTGAATAGTCACAATGTTTCTTACTATCAAAGAAAGTATTTGTATACAAATTTTACATTCTTCAATTCAAAATCCCACACTCTTTCTACCATGTGATCTTTTTGTATCAAGGGTCAATTCAACTTTGGGGGCAAGGGTTTCCCCACCCTAAAAAATATATTTTTAAGGCCATTCTGAGAATGTCACAAATACTAAATTCCTCTTACTTCCACCATGGTTGATATAACATAATAATTACTGAGATGTTTCTTCATGCATGTTATTTACCTCAGATTTGTGTTCACAAAATTTTTTAAACAAAATATCTTCTCTCAATGGAGGAAAAATTAGATAATGATAATAATAATAGCTTTATCCATTACCTCATTCCATCCTTTCAACAACCTACCAAGTAAACACAGTGGAAATAATTATTCCCATTTTATAAAGCAAGAAAAAAAGAGATTTAGAGAGGTTAAAAGACATGACTAAGGTCACTGATATCAGAGGCTATATTCAAACACCAAAATTCCATGATTCTCTATTACTGTGACACAAAACTTAAGCCTTTAGCTTTATTTTCTTAAATTTATTACATTTCATTTTAAACATATTGCATATCTATATTTTAAGAATGATTCAATTTAGGCATTTTCATCACTGCATTATGCAGTGTTTTATTATTGCATGTCATTTACCAAATCTTGTGAATCAAAATGTCAGAGAAGCACACACAGAATGCTCTGCTACAGAACACTGGAGAAAGCAACTGTTCAGAAAGTTCAGTTTATTGACTTCTTTAAGCCTAAACCAAAAAGTAAGCACACTGTACCATGAATATGCTAAAAAAATTTCTCCAGTGAAAAAAAACAATTAAAATATATTCACCCAGGTTATTTTTACCTTCTGAATCCAATTCTTCCTGTGCAACAAAAGAACTATTCGGTTCTACACACATATATTGTATCTAGGATATACTATAACATATTTAACATGTAGAACACTGCCTGACATCTAGGGGAGGGGTTAGAGGGAGGAAAGGGAAAAATCAGAACAGAAGTGAGTGCAAGGGATAATGTTATAAAAAATTACCCATGCATATGTACTGTCAATAAAAAGTTATAATTATTTAAAAATATATTCAGAACCTTTCATAGGAGGATACTCCATATATCTACTCAACTTATTCTCTTTCTCCCATTCTTAATGTCTGTCATTGTTTCTTTTTTTGTCTTTCTTTCTTTATCTGTATGTTTCCATCTATATCTGCCTCAAAATCTCTTTTTCCTTCTTTCTGTTTCTCTGCCTCTCCCTTCCTCCCTCTATCTAACCCCTCACCAAAAAAAAACAGTTTGAAAAAATAATTGATAATAGTCTTGGGATTTTTGTGGAAGACGACCCAAAAAAAGCATAGAGTAGTCAGAGGATTGTGAGAGGGAGAGGCTCTGTGATGAAAGCAGTAATAGAAGTATCCATGTAACACTTTGGAGAGTGTTTTGGTAGTTTTGAAGGGATTAGCATTTTGGAGAGAAAGCTATTTTCTAGTAGGGTCAGAAGCAATATTAAATAATTGATTTAATCAATAAGTACCTAGAATGACTGAGGAAACTTTTGAACTATCCATTCTGATGGTCACTTCATTATTTAAAACCTGCTTTTGTTATTTTTATTAAAGATTCTTTTTCCCACATAAGTACTCTAAGACAAGCATTTGTAGTTCAGTCATTTCGGTTATATGACTCCAATTAGAGTTTTCTTGGTAAAGATATTGAAGTAGTTTGCCATTTCCTTCTCTAGATAATTTTCACATGAGGAAACTGAGGCAAACAAGTTGACTTTTCCAGGATCACCGAGCTAGTAAATGTCTGAGACAGATTTGAATGTACAAATAGGAGTTTTCCTGACTCCAGATCTAGCACCCTTTCCATTGCATCAACCTATTTGCCATTATATAAACAATACACATTGTCTAAAGGTGTACCAAGGAAGAAAAAAAGAGAAAAAGATTAGATAGCCAGAATTGTGTGAGACATTGATCAATGGTATTCATGAAAGAAGATAATTTAGGGTAGGGTGTGTGTATTTCAAGAATACTATGGTAGGACAGAATTCTGAGCCTATTGATTCAGCTAAATAAGGACATATAAAGTACAAGTGGAAGAAAGCTCTAGGACAAAAAGCCCAAGTGCAGCAGGAAAACAATATCTGATGCTACACTGAAAATATCCATGGAGTTGTTTGCTCTTTAAAAAGAGAAAATAACTCACTTAGGAAGCATTATACAACTGAAATATCTGACTTATAAGTTATATCTTATTTGCATTAGCGCTAAATTTTGTGAGGTGGGCAAATTTATGAATTGACTGCATATATACAAGAAAAAAATCCTCAATTCATTTTTATTAGGCAAATACCCTTCCTGTCTGTAGCTGCTAACCAGCTGCTTGTTGTCAGCAGTTCATCATCCTGAAAAATATAGGACCTGAGCCTATCCATTCACTATGCCATAACACTGTTCAGATTGGGATTTATTTTATCTTGCATGTCTTATTCTCATTACTGATAATCAATATGATACATATATACAGCATGGATTTGCTCAATTAAAGCTCAACAGAAAGAAAACAATTGACTTCTGAAAGGCATTTTTACAATTACTATGTGAAAAATATTTAAAGGAATAACTTTTTGTGTTCAGCATCATAGATGCCCTTAGAGTTTTGGGTCATCTAGTATGTTTTTTTTTTTTTGAAAGGACCTACTTTCTACCATTCCATCCCTTAGAATGAATAAGCAAAATCAGAATAGTAATAGTAGATCACTTAAAATGTCTCTTATAGCTGAGATTTTACAGATGTAATTCACAATTTATTAACCTTCCCTATTTTGATAGAAATCTGTGAATTAAAATGTTTAGAAAACTCTCCAGATAGCTAATGAAATAGACATGCATTCTTCCCATAGTTTTTTATAGTATGCTCTAATTTCATTTATTAGCCAATTCATATTAACTCTTTGGTTGCATTCTAAGGAAGATATTATATATAATAAACACCAAAATTTCTCCACAGACATGAAATTTTTTTTCAGTTGAAGAAGCTTATGACATTCACAAATATATTTCTTGATTGTTAACTTTAATTTTTTTTGCTATTTCATGCTAAAAAAAATTTGAAATAAATATTAAGGGTATCTTACCTCTTCCCACTGATGTATATATCTAATTAACCTTGAAAGTCGAAGTAAACGTAAGAGACTCAGAATTTTTGTAAATCTCACAATTCGAAGGGCTCTGGCTGTCTTGTAAACTTCTGAATCCATCCCTTTTTCAACTATGAGAAAGATATAATCCACTGGTATTGATGAGATGAAGTCAACAACAAACCAACTTTTTAAATAATTCATCTTGATAACTTTAGGGTCCAGGATGATTTCAGAACTGTCTTCATTAACAGTCCCAGTCCTAAAATTCATTATCAAGTCCAACAGGAAAACAGTGTCTGACGCCACATTGAAAATAATCCATGGAGTTGTCGTTTGCTCTGTAAAGAATGTGATGCCAACCGGTATGATGACAAGATTTCCAACCATCATTATAAGCATTATTAAATCCCAGTAAAACCTAAAATGTTAAAAAAAAATTTTTTTAAATATTTCTTTATTCACCTCAGTATAACATCTTACTTTTCACTTACTGCTTATCTATAGCCACACGTCAACCATATTTGAACTCACATTTACTCATTATACTTAATTATTTTAACTTACATTTTAGATTAAAAAGACAAAAATAAATACAGGAAGGAACATCTATCAAGTTATTCATTAATATGACATAACTGATATATTGATACTCTAGGTATTTGCTAATTGAACTCTTTTGATTAAATAGAAATACGATTATATACATACATACATATATATACATACACACATTTATACATGTTATTTATATTATATTATATTATTTATAACATTATATTATACATATTATTCATACATACATACACACAGAAATCTATAGGTTTGTATATAAATATGGATGTTCTCATACATATAGCCATCTCTCTTAAAGCTGATATGCATTACTTATACTTTACTAAGAAGTCTAGACAATCAAGAGAACAATAAATTAAGTCATAATTTATACTGATAATTTATGAGATATAAATGATCACACTGAAAATTTATCAATAGACTCAGAAGCCATTTAGAATTGGCTCCAGCTTACTCCTAGCTGGCATGGTAGAAAACCAAGAACAAAAAAGAAAAACACAGAAGACCCTCAGTGGTTTATACTTAAAAGCTATCCATATGAAGACTTCTAATAAAATGAATTACTTTCCGAATTTGCTCTGAAATATTTTACTTAAGCTAATTACTATTATCAAGGATCAATAAATAGCACCCATAATATAGGAATCCCCCTTTACTTTAAACGATACAGCTTAAACTAACAAAAAGTTATATTTAATTAATTTGTTTGAAATTTGCCGGGGTTTTCAGAACTTTCTATCTTTTTTTTTTTCAATAAGATTTCATCCAATAAAAATTCTAATTTTGACCAGAAAGAAAACTATCATTTTTTCTTTTATTCTAGTATCTTAAAAATCTAGATCCATTCAATTACCATGTCTATCATTCCTTTTAAAAGCATTTTCTATAAACTTTCCTCATTGATCCACTATCAAGACATTTTCTAGTTTACCAGCTTCTCACATTTCAAATGACATTTTCTGCTAAATATATTTCACTTTGATATAAAAAGCTGTTGAGAGAGAGACAGAGACAGAGAGACAGAAAGATAAAGAGAGAGAAAGACAATTTGAAGCCAGAGGGAGATTCATTTCATTTTATATCTATAAAGCTTAATTAGCAATAAGGAACTACTGTAATTTGTTTTTAAATGACTCTTCTTTCAAAGTGCATTGACATAAATGTCAATAACTTATTTACCAAAAAATCCATTGTTGTTAAAGTGCTATTTGCAAAAATATTTTAAATGACATAATAAACAATACATGTGTGTGCTGTGCATCAACAAGAAAGATTTTAGTTCCAGAGGTCTCCTTGTTCTGTAGCTGAGTGAATTTATCATGGAGTATTTTATTGCATAAATAAAATAAACTTCCATTAAACAGAATCATTAAACGCAAAACAAATTACTTAACTATGAACAATTAATGTAGTAATAGGGTAATACTTGAAGACCCCAGATAACATTATTTGACCTAATAAATGTGGAAGGTACATTTGGGAAGCTCACAGCCCTCCATTCATGACAAGAATCCAAGGTAAGAGCAAAGAAATATCTTATCCCTCCCCAGCCTATATAAAAGATGAATATGTAGCATACTGAATACATTCTAAATCTTCCTGTCAAAATCTAAGAGTTCATTTACATCAGAAATACAAATACCTGAATCAGTCATGCAGATGTTAGCAAGTTTAGTGAAAAGTACTCTTGGTCCCTGTCCAAATACAAGCTCCAAATTTGTCAGATAACACACACAGAAAAAAAAAATCTATGAAAGTATCATCTAAACCAGTGGTTCTCAAAGTATGGTCTAGAGAATCCTGGGGATCTCTGAAACCATTTTAGAGGGTCTACAAATTCAAAAATAGTTTTTATTTCCAATAGGGTAAATGCCTATAAATATAATCCAGATAAACAAAAATGTTTTGGAGAGATCCTCAATAATTTTTAATAGGATAAAGATACTGAAAACAAAAGTTTGAGAAACACTGATCTAAACTAATGAATAAATGGAAAGGAAAAATCATACTTTACATGAAGGCTTAAAAGAAGGAAGAGTGGCTTTTGGCTAGGGGAGAAAGACAAGGTGGAGAGGGACTTGGAAACTGAAGTCAAAGGGTTTAATGAGTATGAATGAAAGGAGTACAAACTGTTCATAAATGCATTTTATTGCACTGAGACAAATTACTATATTCTAACAATGGACAAATAAGATCAAAAGCTTCTGTATATCACATGAATAGTCCTTTTAAAATATACTTATTTCACTGAATTAGCTATTTTGATCTTTTCCAATCTTCTGAAAAAAAAAAGTTCTTATAACATTACACTTAAGTTTTGATTTTTGTTTTATTTTGTTTTTTTCTGATTTCAGTTCCCTTATTGTCTCCATTCATGTCAAATAAAATAGAAAATAAGGTAGATTATTAAATGAGTTTAGGCTTTAATTTTTTATAGGATCATACACTTAAAGGTAGAAAGAACCTTAGAAATTACCAAGTTCTATCCCTTCATTTTATAAATGAGGAAAACTAAGGAATAGAGCAGGTTCATAGATTGAGAATTTAAATGAACTTGAGATATGATATATACAGTCCAATGCCCTGATTTTAGAGATGAAGGAAATAAGATCCAAAATGATTAGTAAAATAGCATTCTAGATAATGTGCTTGATTTGTAGTCAGAAAGATTTGGATTCAAATTCTGTCTCAATATTTATGAAATCAGTAACCCTGCACAAGGTTCTTATGTTGTGTTTCACTTTCCTCATATATAAAATGAGGAGTTTGTATTCCATAACCTCTGAGATTCCTTCTGGCTTAAATATATGATCCTAAATTCCTGTGATATTCTTTTTAATATAGAATTATATTGCCTTTCTCTACTTCATTCTTCAAGTGATAGATGAAACAAAGAAATTTATTGAGATGAGATAATTGGGGAGAAAAGAATATATACAGTATGAAACATACATACATAGTCTTATTCAGTCTAACCACAACAACCAGTAATTTAGATTAAAAACAAAAAATTGTGACATCTAAACCAGTTACTTGACTACTAATTGGTTTTAGACACTGACTTTTTAACTTTTCAAGAAGTTATGTTATAACAATTACAAACAATTTCAGATATAAAAATAATTGACCACTTCTATCCTACTAGTTAGGAATAACAAATTCCATTCATTCTATTTATGATAAGAATAACATAACACTATTTGTATGTATGTGTTGAGAGATGCTTAATGCTATAATTCTGAAAAATAAAAGTTTCTTAAGGATAGACTGAGGCATTGATTTTCCTCTCACTGGAAGTCTTTAAGTCAAAAGTTGAAAGTTGAGAGAGTACTTGGGTATGCCAAAGAATTGAGTTTTGCTCATAATCAGGTTGGATAAGCCGATCAGTGAATTTCTTTCTCTTACCCAAAACTGATGTGGTCCTTGGTCACTAGGTATGATTGGCAGAAAAAGACTAAAGTACTAATAAAATCATTCTCAGAGATAAGCATGGAAGGACACTGATGGGGATTAGCTCAGCCTTACAATCCCACTTTACTGTATCCAATCAGAAAGCCAAATTATGTCAAACTCCCAAGGTTAATTTTCCCTACAATTTTATCCATGGCCCATAATATCTTTGCCGATTCACTTTTGAATTAGCCCTCCACAAAATTCTGTCTCCTGTTGTCTTTCTCCTACCCCTTCCCCCATGCCTTATGGAGTCTTTCCCTATCATTTCCCCACCATTTCTCATAGTGTCTTTTCCATTCTTATAGCTAACTAATTCTTGAGGGTGGTAAACTCCTCTATGGATTTAGCCTATCAGTCAATGGCACATTTCCACCATTGGAAATGGTGGAGTATTTCCTTTCTCCTAGCTAATTGTGCACTCTACTGTGGAACTTGTCTTTTTCACTGTTAATTATTAAAAACTACTCTCCAGCCCCATTATATGACCTCCCAACTCTATTTCATATTTACCAGTTCTGGTATCTAATTTACCTCTTCATTTTGTCTCTAACCTCTTCTCATAAATAAACTTACTTTTCTCCAAGAAAATGGCCATTGTAAATTTTTCACATAACTGAACCCAGACAAAGGTACCAAACCCCAACTTTAATGATACATCAATTTCAACATTTGGTGCTATGCCTTAAACACATCAAAACTATATGCAGCAAAGTTCTCTCTAAACTCTCAAAGCAATTCTCTCTGAATGCTTGTAAGATGCTTGTAAGATAATTTTTAAACTTGGATATGTGCATCTCAAGAATAATATTTGGTCATCTCTACTCAGGAAAGAATGAGGAAAGAAGAAATAAACAAAACTTAGGCTCAGGCTTGCATCACTAGAATGCTTTAGCATCTAGTTAACATGTTTTAGTAAATTTACCACTTCTCAAAAGAAATTACATATAAGGGTGGTCCCTACTCTCATTTCACATAAGGGGTTATACGTGAATCCATGGGAGAATAAGAGAATCAGAAATAGTCCTAAAATCCATTTAGTGATTAGCTCTTCCTACTAAGAAGCTTCCTACCAAACTCCCCAAGTATTAAGATATCCTCAAAAAATTTGGATCTTTTAGTTGAACCAAAAATCAAGTGTACGTTGATGGAAAAATTACAGGATGTCATGGAAAAGATTGACAGGGCTTACATAGGTTTCAACAATTAATTTTGGAGGGAGTACTCACAGTGATAAGATTATGGGGCACATCACAGTATTGGTTTATCTCTAAAAAAAAAAACATATTATGAACATATCTGTGCCTTCCTTAAGAAAATCTGAAATAAACACATGCAAAAGAAACATCTTGCTAGTGATTTTTAAATATTAAAAGGCTTTTTTTAAATTAAAAAAATTATTAATTCTTTATTCGATTGCAGAACAGACATTTGAAATATGATTATTCAATTTATAAACATCTGATTTATACCTTTTTCAAAGACACAGATATTAAGCAACATAAGACAACTATACAGTTCATCACTGCAAACACAGAAACTTAGTTCCTACTACTTCAATGAGACAGTAAACCACCCTTCAAGGCCTCCACAGTAGATAACTGACCTTTAATCCTGAAAGACTCTCTGATCCATTTTGTTATGTTTAAATACTTCACTTCCTACCTACAGGGAGGATTCATACAATGGGTCTCATTCTTTGAGAGAAACACATACTTTGAGCTTTTCAAAGTATTCTTCTCAGCTGTGCACATCATTAGATCTAATGTTCTACTCTGCCCTCTTTCAAAGGAAAAAAAAACAGTATCACATATATAGCTCTAAGTTAAAAGCTAGAGAACTCAAATTCAGCTTTCATTTTTCAATTAACATTCAAAAACAGTTCAGAGCTTAAATTTTTTTTTTCAGGACACCAATTAAAACTTTGAGAATAGGTGTTTTTTAAAAGGGCATTTAAATGACTCTGCCATTATGTAAAAACATTTTTATTTGATTTGATTTTATTTAATGTTTGCTAAAGATATCTAATATTCTCTTATATGTGGTCCCTATATGCTCTATCCTGTATAGGTCACCTCTGGAAGATGATAAACAGTCCAGTTGTTTTAGTCATGTTAGATTCTTTATGATCCCATTAGAATGTTTTCTTGACAAAAATATTGGACTGGCTTACCATTACCCTTTATAGCTCATTTTACAAATAAGGAAACTGAGACCAACAGACTTAACTGACTTGCCCAGGATCACACAGCTAATAAGTGTCAGAAATCAGATTTGAATTTAGTTCTTCCTTACAAGCCTAATTTTCTATGCACTGTGCCACATAAGCTGCAGAAAGAGAGACAGAGAAAGACAGAAAAAGAGAGACAGAAAGAGACAGAGAGACAGAGGCAGGGAGACAAGAGTAAGAAACAGAAAGAGATAAACAGAAATAGACATAGAGACAGAGAGAAAGATAGAGAAACAGAGACAAAGGAGGGACAGACAAAGGCAGGCAGACACAGATACAGAGAGGCAGACAATAACAGAGATAGACACAGATATAAATAAAGACAGAAAGAAACAGAGAGACAGAAAGAAACAGTTCAGAGCTTTAAAAAAGTTATTAGCCAGTATGATTCAGAGGTAGCATCTGATTCCAGATCTTTCTGGTTTTGAGGACACAGTCCTATTGAAGGGGGAGGGAAACTGTTCCCTTTATTGAAGCTGTGTTCCTTTTAAGATTATCACTCTGAAACTGTGTTCCCTTTACTGAAATTGTGTTCCCTTTAAGTTTATCACTCTGAAACTGTGTTCTCTTTTGATCTGTGATCCCTTTTGGAGTCTCAGTCCCTCCTGGGGAAGGCATATCCCTCCAAATAAATTATCTTTCGGGGATGCCAGACCCTTTGATTCAATTAGAAATCTTGGTCAAAAAGCACCCCTTTGAAATGTTGTTAATTTCAATAGGAGATCTGGGCTGGATACTGATAAGCATCTAGGCCCCAGAACCTTGAATTCCTAAAGCCTCAAGACTCTTTTTAAAGGGCTCTCCTTGCAGAGGGCCAAAGCAGGATCATGCCAGGCCAAGGGACCTTTCTTTGGCATAGCTGCCTGTGAGGACCCTCTGCCTGCAGAGAAGGCATTCTCTTCTCAGTGTCAGCTTCCATTTACCTTGCAGAAGGCCAAAGCTACTTGTTCTGGCTATGCGCGTTGAGAAGGCATTCTCTTCTCAGTGTCAGCTCTAATAGGACTTTGCCACTATAGAAATAAATTTCTTAGCAAAACTGGCTTCCTGTCCAACAATGAACTTTCATTTTTTGCCTATTAATAATTCAGGGTTTCATGAATTCTTTCATGAAAAACCTGCGCCAACCAAAAGGAGGTTTTAACAACTCTATGACTGCCACTAACCTCATCACTATTGCCATTTATATTTGAATGTGCACAAGCAGATGTATTTATACATATATACATACAAATAAATATTTAACATATACAAAGAGATAGAGTTCAAGAGATTGAGAGATTTGTTAGATCAAGGGTTCTGTATTTAAATACTGGCTCTACTACTTTCTACCTATGTGAACTTGATCAAGTCTTTTAACTACAATCTCTACTTCCTTATCTATAAAGTGAAGGAATTGGAGGACATATCCTCTAAGATCCCTTCCCATTCCAGATCAAATGAATCTCTTCATATTACACTGAATAAATTGAGGTCCATACCATTAAGAGACCTGCCAAAAATCAAAGAAGGAAAAAAATTGGGTTTTTGTTTTGTTTTCATTCATTATCTCATTTGATACTCACTACAGCACTACATATAGTAAAGAAGAGAGATGAGATTTGAATACAGTACCTCTGATTCCAAAACCAATGCCATTTTCAATGTATCAAGATTCTTTTCTAATTGTGTTTGATGTAATTCATTAATTCAGCAAACACATGCCAGACAAGGTGGTAGGGAGGTCATGGAGATAGAAAGACAAAAATGAAACAGGCTTTGACTTAATTGTTTTAACCTTTTTTTTGCATCTTGTACTCCTTTAACATTAGGGTGAGGCTACAGACTCCTCAGAATCATGTTAATATGAGGTTAATAAAAATAAAGATATATTTTTCACCTCCAACTATCATCTCCTTTGTGTGCCTCTTCAAGGTGAATCAGTGTAATATTGCTTTATTTGCATTTATCTCTAATTTCCTTTCTTTTGATTTTATGTATATTAAGGATTAAGACTAACATGATTCAGTTCCTCTCTTAGTTTTTTCTACCTTTGTTCTCTGGATAAAGAACATTTAATATTTATAGAGGTTCTAAAATTATGTGATTATTTGCCCCCTTATCTGTCATTCTGCCTTCATCACTGCAGAAATAGAAAGGGGCTACATTGGACTAAGAGAAAAAAAAAGCTTATTTTATGGGGTGCATTTCATAGAAACTTTAACTAGTATGCAAATTTCTTTATATTAATTATTTTTTGGCATCATCTTTGATTAATTTACAATCTGTTTCTCTGCTGCAATGATATTCTGGAAGAGAAATTGTCTTCCAATTCTTATTAAACAAGGTTATTTTTTATTTATAATGAAACAAACTATTAATATACTGAGAAAAAAATCTAGCCATCCTCTATCCCATAACTTTTTTTCATTCCCTATTTTATATTTCCTTTCTGTTATTTTGTGTAGTATTAGATAACCTCTCCTTGAAATTCCTCCCTTGTCTTTTGTGGCACTACACTCTCCTGGTTTCTCCCTATATCACTAAGTGCTACTGTTTCTTTTGCCAAATTTTCTTCCTTCTGGCCACTAATTCTGAACATTCCTCAAGGATTAGTCTTTGGCCATCTGTTCTCTTTCTACACTCTTTCCCTTGGGGAACTAATACTTTCTCACAGCTTCAACTATCACTTACATACTGATGACTTTCAAATCTGTATCTTCAAGCCTGACCTCTTATCTCTAACTCTTTACAAAACATCTTTACTGGTATATACCTCTAGTAACTCAATCTATCTGTTACAATAATATTCTACAAAAAATTTGTCTTCCTGTTCCTATTAAAAGAGTTTTTCAAAATTGACATTAGATCAAACTATTGAATGCAAGGGAAGGGGGAAGAAGATATATATATATATATATATATATATATATATATATATTCCATCTGATTCTTCCCTCACATCCAAAATTGAATTCATCTTCTTCCCCCCCCAAAAAAAAAAACAACTGCTCCTTCCAAATTCCCTGTTCCTCTAATCACTTCACCATCATTTTCAATCATCTGAAATCATTTTTTACTTTTCTTTGATTCAATGCTAGTGTCTCCATCCCTACCTAAATCAGGATCACAACATAATTTCTCACTTTTGCCTTTTTATGATCAGCCTCATCAGGACCACAGATACCCATAGTCAGCAGACAGTTTAACACAGAGCAGAGAGCAGAAAGTCTATCTTACCTAAGGAGAAAGCAAGCTTTATTTGCGAAATAAGTCCCTAAGCTAATACCTTCTCTTCATAGTCCACTACAAAATTTATTCAATAAGACTATAAGAAACTTGGAATTAACATTCCATGGAACATCCCTTTTCACTTTAGATTTAATTTTGCCATTGCAAAAGATTTATTTGTGTATTTTCTTAGAATTGTTCATTAAAAGGGATCTTTTTTATTAAGGGAGAACATAAATGTGAGGAGCAGAATATCTATAAAGAATATCGCTAAATAATATTTTCCTTTCAATTCAATATGAATCTTCAAAACAATTTAACAAGCATTATTGGTGACTATGTCAAGCTCTGGAGATAAAAATATTAAATTTCCTGCCTTCAAGGGAACTTACATAGGAGAAGTGGACAGGCTACTATAGGACATGTTCACAAATAAGTAAATGCAGTACGTATGTGTATACCCACACATAATATAGATTAAAGGATGATAATTGACAGGGGAGGATATAATACCTAGAGAATTAAGGAAAGGATCTCTAGAGGTTGACTTCCAAGGTTAATTTTAAATCTAAGAAAAGTATTAAATGATTCTCCCCTAAAGATGTTAACAGAGGTTGTCATTTTCTGATAGTATCTTTAGACTATCTCAGTCTACTTCAAAAAGCATTTATCAAATGGCCATATGCAATTAGTTTTGGTAAGCAGCGCAGATAAAAAGGAATATCCAAGACATACTCCCTGCTCTAGAGAAACTTAAAATATAAAAGGAAGTTATGAACAAGAACACAGATAACTATCACACAAGTTAGAATATGAGATTTAAGAACAAAAACATCATTTGTAGCAAAAAGTGATGAGATGTTGGGATAGAAAAGATGAAAAATGAGCTATATTTTAATGGAAATGCTGTGCTAAAAAGCAGTATGCCTAGAAATAGAATAGTGTGCATGGAGGTAGGAGGTAAAATAAAAAATCAAGTTAGCTAAAATATAGACTAAAGAAAAGAGTATAATGTGAAATAAGGCCATAAGAAAAGGTTGAACAGCACATGGAAAGTTTGAATGCAAGGCTAAATTTTCATTTTATTTGTTAAATAGAGAACCATTGGAGATTTCTGCTCAAGGGAATAACTATATCATGGTTATGATTAGGAAAATTACTTTCTCAGTGGTGTGAAAGATAGATGAGAAGAGAAAGATTAAAGGCTAGGAGATAAGAACAGACTCTATTATGATAGTCCAGGTGAGAAATAATGAGGAATACCCTACGGTTATGGCTGTTGAAGTGGAAAGTTGGAAACAGATGGGACATATAGCTTGGTAACTGATTAAACAAGGAAGATAGGAGAATGAGATGTTTCAGGACTCCATGACTAGGAGTATGATTAAAGAATTAGCAGCAAAAGGAAACTTGAGAATGAACATGTTTGGAGATGAAAATTAAGAATAATGTTTTAATGTATTAAATATTAGGTAATAATTAAACATCCAGATAGACATGTTCATTGGTACAAGTGGAAATATGGAATAGGAATTCAGTAGATGGATTAAGCAAGAGATTTAAATTTGACAATTATCTTCATAAAAATGATGACTGAATTCATTGGTGTGGATTAGCTTATCAAAAGTGAAAAGAGTTTTGACTGAAGTACTAGGAAAAGCCCATATTTAGGAAGCAAGACAAGAAAAAGTACCTGGGGAAAGAGACAGAAAAGGAATAAACTGAAAGGGAGGAAATAGAGTATAGCAAAAGCACAATATAAATAAAGGGGTGGTCCAGAGAATCAAATGTTGCAGGCAGATTAAAGGGAAAGAGAAAAGGATCAAAAATGTAATTGAATTTATTCCTAAGGACGTTTTTTGTGAAAGCTGTACAGTAAAGAGTCTAGTGGCAGATATGATATTATAAGGGGCTGAGAACTGAGTAAGTTCAGGAGAATTGGCACTGTTCAAAGATCAGTGTTACTAAAAGTGCAATAAAAATTGAGGAGAGATTTAGAATAACAACCTGAGGTGTAAAACACAGTTAAAGTACTTGTTTAAGTTTTATAATATGGGGAACATATGACTATTTCTAAACAGAGATTAAAAGTAGTCAAAAAAGAATTGTTGACTGCGACAGAGGCAATGACTTGAACAGTATGATGAAAGTTCTACCTCTAACCTACTGTTGCAACCCCATCTCGAAATTGTGACCATTTGGTCTACCAATCGTACCTATCACTTTCTGTGTGTTGATTATTCATTCATCTTTATCTTGATCAGAACTAGATCCTCCACATCTCTTCCTGGTCATCTTCAGAATGCCATGTTTCTGAGTTTGAATATTCTTCTCTAAGCTGGAATTCAAGCTTTCTCCTCCAGAGCTTGAACTATATAAGTAGTGAGCATTCATCATCATCTAACCTGGATCCAGACCCATCATATCATTTCGCAGATATTTCCATCATGTCACAATATTCTCTCCTTCTCCTATCCCTTTGTAACTTTTGTGAACAATAAACAAATGAGCAAACCATTCCTGGAAACAAAGTGTTGATCAATTGTCCTTTAAATTCAATCATTATTCCTCTGACTTCCTCCATCTAAAACATTCTTCCTCGAATGACATTTTCTTTAATCATATTTATTAATAATTGATAATTCATTTATTGATTCATTAATATACTCATGGAGACATAGAAAAAATAGAACTGATGACATGGAAGCAGGGCATAGAAGAATCAAGCCTCCTCATCCTCTGAGCTTAGAGGTGAAGAGAGAGAAAAATATATAAAAAGAAATAACTATTGAAATGTACAGTAGTGGATTAAAGGAACTCATATTATACAGTTTGTATCTTTCCAGTAAAGCAGAATGGATTTAGGATTTTAGGAGAGTAGAAAAAAATTGAAATGTGATTTGGTTAATATGTTAGAGATAGGATTATTTCAAATTAATTCAATTAAAAAATCCATAATTTTACTGATGCTTGTGTTCTATAACTCAATACTATTGTGATCCAATTTGCTGGAAGTTACCTGATGTCCAGCTTCTGGTTGTGAAATAGATTGGTTGGTTCTTGAACTAAAAAGTCTATTGTCAGGTCATTGCTCAAAATCCTTCCAATTTTATTGAGTTCTACTAAAATTTGCTTCCCACCAGCACATTTCTTGAGAACACAGGGATATCAAAGAGGATTTTAGTAATAAGGAAATCAATAAATATGAGTGAAAGGATTACCATGCTGCAGTGAGGACTCAGGGAGGTTAGATCCTATAAATTTGTAGTGTACCAAGTTAGCATAGTTTTGTGATTTCCTCTAGAAGCATTTGGCATCTTTCCATTAGATCCACAGAACCTTGGATTATAGTGCTAATATATCCTCCATTTGTTTTCTTCTCATTGGTAAAAGCTGTCACCCTATTGCAAATGCCTTCCCCTTCAAAAAAAACATAAAAGCATGCTCACCCTTTCACCCTTACAATCTTTACAAACTTTTAACTTACTTAAATATTCAAGTGTCTGAGTCAGATTTCAGACTAATGATCACAAGGAGCAGATGGTAGACAGAAGTGAATATGGGTCATTGGTAGTGGCAGTGAAGATAAGTAGCAATGACTTTAGGATGAGCAGGATAATGAGAAAGGCAACTCCCAAAAGACTTGTCTGACCATCATGGAGGAAGTATTGCTATCTGTTCTGAAGGACCAAAGTTTCATACTTTATTCTGCATTCCCAATGTAATCTAAGTTCATTGGATGGACTTTAATTGAATTAGCTGAAAAGTTATTTACAGCTAGAGGATTGTGGAATGAGGCACAGAAGTGCCTTCTTACTAAAGTATTATTGTGGTGTAATTCTTGACTCAAGATTTCATATCTTGTTAAAAAATAAATCAGTTCAAATCTCTAAACATTTAAGAGGAGTCACATACAATTTTTATATTATGCCAAAGGTGGTAAAGTGTGCACATATGTGGAGAATGAGAGGGAAGGAGAAAAATTTCATAACAGCTTTCAAGGGGTGAAAATAGCCACAGAGAACAAATGGAGCTAATGATGACACTCAATCTCAGTTTCTTTCTATTCAGTAGAAAGTTAGTGCTAGAGGAAACCTCAAAACTTTGCTGAGTGGGCCAAATACAGATTTATATGGGAAGTAGCTGGTGGCACAGTACATATTAAATTGGTCCTAAAGTCAGGAATACCTGAGTTTAAATCTGCCATCAGATACTTAATAATTATGTAACTTTGAGGAAGTCAGTTGACTTTTTTGCCTGTTTCCTCATGTGTAAAATGGGAATGATAATAAATGGGACAATGTTTGTAAAGCACCTTTTCAACCCCTAAAGTATGCTAGACAGCTATTAATTGTGTGATCTAGTGCAAGAGATCTTACTGTTCCAAAGCATTCTCTTACTCATCCCTTATTCTCTACTGATGTGTTCCTTTGATTCCATATTATGACTCGATTCTTAAAGGTCCTTTTAGGGTCTCAAAATCTCTAACGACAATTTGTAATCTGTCTCATGTCTCAAAAAACTACCTCAGTGGAAAGCAAGCTCTGACAGTATGCTAAATTGGGAAGCACTTTGAGTACCAACCTGTCAATTGACTGTGGTCACCCTTATTCAGTCTCTGAGAATACCAGAACTTTGAGTTCATATCTTTCTAAAGACTTACTTTTTGTTCTTAATGTTACTCCTTCTGCTATAGTCCATTTCCTCTCTACCCAACCATCAATGTAATTTTCCAAAGTTCACAGGATTACATATAACAAACCTACTTAGCAACCTACTATGTCACATAGTTCACCAACCCCTTTATTCACTTGAGAAAATTGAGCTTCACAAAGTCTAAATAACTTGGTCAACTCATTAAAATTAAGAGAGCTGGGATTTGAAGTCAGGTCCTTTAAATCTTGTGCCCTTTCTCCTATTCCATGTTGCCTCCTATTAGAGCCTGCTCACTGTCTTTTGGCTATTGTTACCATTACATCACTGGACCTTCCCCCTCAAAATCCATCTATTTCCCCTTCAATTACCATTAAATAGACTATCATACCCACAAGAGGGGATTGTATAGCATTTTAGTTCAAGTTTCAGTGAAGAAAAAAAGAGAACCTTTATTGGGTCTGAAAATCTCCAATGGCAATTTAGAAACTGCCTCAAGTATCAAACACTACCTCAGGACACAGAAAGAGAAAGGACATCCAGGCCTAGAGGCATATGCTCCTCCTACAAATTCCCACTCAAGCAAATGCCTTTGTGCATCAAAAGTTATAATCCTCATTCCACTTACATTCAAGACCCACCTTTATAATTTTTCTCCATCCTTATCTCATACCACTTTTCCCTAACCCTCTATATGTAACTCATTCTGGATCATTCTTTCTCTCTTATTCTCATGCTACTCTTTTCCATTTCTATAGCTTGGCTTATGCCCTACTTCATGTCTGTCATAAGACCTCTATGCCCAAGCTTTGTATCTTTATAAGCCCTTCCTTGTTTTCAATGTACTTCTCTCCTACATCATTCTCTTCTTTCTCCAAGTTCTAGCAAAAATGATACCCCTCCTTTCTTTGAGGTCCCCTAAGACTATGCCTGGTTCAACCATTTCCGCTTAGTATATCTTCTTCTTCTGTACCATACCTATATCATCAGTACATATTTTCCCCCGAATAAGAGTGCAAATATCTTGAAAGCAGAAACTGTGGTAAATGTATCTTTAGGTCTATATACTCTAAGAAGCTTGGAAATTATGTATTTTTAAAGTATTGTTTTAATTATTTGAATCTATTGGATAAACTCTCAATTTGAAATATCATAGGAGTCTTAAAAGAGGACCATAAAACTCTAGTGGACAATATTAGCATAGCTAGCATAAGTTTTTAAGGACCACTTATGTTAAAATTTGTAATAATTTAAAGTAATTTCATAATTATTATATAATTATACTACAATTATGTCCTACTGTTCTAGCCTTATCTCTAGCTACTTTGCAAAGTTAAATGACTATTCTAATCACCCTTATCTCCTCACTACCTGTTTGTTTGTTTGTTTTTTTTGGGGGGGGAGCGAGGTTGGGATGATCTTTCTCCAGTCCATGCTGTTATTTGTGCTGTGCCTTTTTCTCTACTTAATTTCTTTATTTCTATTCTTCCAAATTCTAACTATCCTTTAACAACAAGAAATTATTTTCCTTCCAAGAGGCTTTCTCCAGAGATTGCAATGCAAAATGAACTTTTCGTCTTCTGAATTACTATAGTACACCCATTTTATGAGATAATCATAAAATCTTAGATATTAGAGGTGGGAGGAACCTTGGGCATCAGCAAGAACAGTCTTATGTTTTAAAGATGAAGAAAATGAAGCCCAAACATCATGTCATTTAGCCAACTTTATACATTTCATTAGCAGTAGAGTTCCCATTATAACCCAATTTTGCTGTCGTTCAGTCTAGGATCCTTTTACCACATCAAGCTATTTCCCAACTGATCTGACAATTCAATAACAATTTCAATTTACACTGTTACTTTGTTAGCATATGTATAGTTTGTTTCCCCATTCTGGTTATAAAGTCATCAAAGAAAGGACTATATTTTACCCTTCTTTATATCTTTAAACAAGCTCAGTATAGTTTTATGCATAGCATGAACTCCAAATAAATATTTGTTGAATAGATCAAAGGTTCTTAAACTGTGGGTCACAATATAACTGAATGTGGGGTTTGTGAAAAATTTGGCAACAGTAAAAGGTTTCTGAATGCAACAACAAAACACTAATTTAAAATCAAACATGTAATGAACCTGAGGTGTTTTTGGCAATATTTGCCCATGTTGCATCTTACAACTTCACTGCAGCATTGGTTCTTAACACACAACATGCACACTTTGCATTGCAGATGCAAGAATGCCCACAGAAATATCTCAGTTCAGATTTGAGATGGTGTTGCATAACAATCTCTTAGGCAAAAAGAGATCTGCATGGAAAAAAAGTTTAAGATGCCCTGGAATAGACGAATAGGATAAGTGTGTTTCATATTTGAGTTTTAGTAAAACATATTATGTTTTGTCATTGATTTTGGTTACAAAATGAATCAAGTCTTGGAAACTTAGAGATTAAAAAATGATAAATGGCTATATTTTTTATTTTCAAACCAAGATGGCTAGCAATAATCTAGCTGAAAGCCAAAAGGATATTATTTTGTCATTTTCAATAAAAGATTAAAAGAGGGGAAAATATAATAGAAATTCCCAGTGATTCTTCATTAATTTTAAATGTCTTCTTCAAGATCCTATAATTTTATCAGTGGTAGTGCTCTTTCCATATCTGCATATCATAACTTCTCTAAAAGTTAGATATTCTTCAAGGATTATTATGATTTCTATTAATGAATCAGCTACTCTTGTGAGTCTCTCCAAATTTAGGTAAGCTGGATTTTACAAGCTAGACTGACAGTTTTTCACCGGCCTCATAATAAACTTAACAAAGGCTAAAATTAATATTAAAAAATGTGGAATAAGTAAAGTGTTTAAAATATATTTCAACTTGTATAATTGCAAAAAAAGTAAGTCTAAGTCAAATATCGGCAAATGAGAGAATTCTAGAAAACAGAAACATCAAGAAAAATCTGAAGGAAATAAATAGCAATATTCACGATATATATATATATAAATTTGCAAATTTGCAAGTTCATCTACAATAAATTTATGAGTAATACTAATAATTGTAACAATAGCATTTATGTAGTACTTTAAGGTTTATAAAGCATTTTATAAACATTAACTAGTTTGATCCTTACAATAATCCTGGAAAGTAGGTACACTGAATATCTCAATTTTGCAGGTGAGGAAACAGAGGCAGAGATGTTAAATGACTTGCCCAAGAAAACACATCTAGTGTCTGAATCCACAATTGAATTCAAGCCTACTTGACCTTAGATCCAGCTCTTTATCCACTGTTTCACCTAGCTATTAATTATGTCAAATCATTACTAACAAAGCTCATTTTATGACAACCAAATTATTATATCTTAAGGATTGATTTGCCTAGTAGTATCAAAAATTTAAGTGGTATTTTACTATTGTGACTTCATTTCTTTCATTGGCAGAGCATAATGATAGATTGGACTTGAAATTAAAGGACCCAGTATCAAATCCCACTTTTGACTACCTTTGTGACTGTAGAAAAGTCATTTAACCTCCTAGGATCTCAGTTTCTTAATCTGTAAAATGAAGAGAATGGAATAAATTATTTCTAACTTCTCTTTCAGCATTAGATATGTTATCTTATGTTATCTTAAGTTGCTACTGATACTTGGTTGGGTCCATTCACTGATACAGATAGTAATCTTTCCATTTTTCTCTGCCTGAAGGATTATTCTTAGTATCTTTCCATAAATTCTTCAAAGAAGATCCATGTATGTTAAAGACTTCTCTGATTCTCTCAACATTTTGAGGGTCCCCATTCATCACTCACATTAATCATCTATTGTCTCTCATTCTGAGTACATGAATATAATCCATCCTTTTCTGGTGGGATACCTCATGAATAAGTTTGTGGTGTGATAAGATGACATTAATGTCATAACTATTTGAGTGCTTCCAGAAAAAAAATTGCCATACCATAGAGAAAAACAATAAAAATCTCTATTTACCTGGGTCTGTGCCTAGAATATTTTATACAATTTTGGATATCTTAAAAGCATGACAAACTAGATAAATTGGAAGGAATCCAATGAGAGCAAGGGCAGGATGGAGGGGAGAGAAACAATTAAAGAAATGGAAGATTTGACTCGTGAAGAAAGATTCAAAGAACTAAACAGATATAACTTGGCCAGACAGTAACTACATCAAAACTTGGCAAGATTCAATATACTTGAAAAAAAAATTTAAAAAGCTGAGGAATTACTTATTATAGGAAGGAGGTGGGGAAAGGGTGAATGGAATCATGAAAAGCTTGCTAATTTTGCACATAGTGACTGCAATTTTCCAACATATGCTCTTTGGAGCACTGACCCTGGAAGGGGATGACACTATCCCTATAGTGGGCTGTGCTCAATCATCACAGAATCCTGGAGGACAGAGCTCCGACTAACTCTTCTTTCATGTTGTGGCAACTAATTTCTATGGACTATTTTCTTTATCCCCATAATTTAAAGTAATTAGCTGGTAAATTGATAATCCCCTTCCCCTCCTATCTCTCTCACCCAAAACTCTTACCCCAAGTCAGTTCAATCCTTTGCATACTTCAGTTTTCTGTAATGCCATTCCATTGTGCCCTCTCTATTATCCTAAACAAAATTATCCAGCATATTTCCCACAGTCTGACACTAACACAATTATGGATAATCTCCAAAGATGCTGATCCCCATAATGAGAGAAATAAACATGAATTAAGCTCTTACTATGTGCAAGACACTGACTTAATGCTTTATAAATAGTATCTTACTTGAACTTCCCAACCATCAGAGGTAGGTATTATTCTCCTTTGATACTTGAGTAAATTGAGATAAATAAAGTTTGAGTGATTTATCCAGGATTATACAGTGGTAAATGTGTGAGTCAAGTTTAAACCCTTCTTAATTACAATTCTAGTGAACTGTATCACCTAGCTGCTCATATACACTTTTTACAGCTCTACCTGATTGTTCCATAAGCTCTTCAAACTCACAAGTCCAAAAAAAAACTTATCATCTTCCCCCCAAAAGTACTATTTTATAAATTTCTCTGTTTCTTCAAGATGCCACTCAGGTTTAAAACCTCAGAGAATCTTTAACGCTTGCATATTCAATCAATTGACAAATGTTTTCAATTCACTTTTCATACATTTTTTGCAGTCATCTTTCCTCTCTGTCCCATAGGCAGTCTGCTAATTTAGGCCTTCATAACCTCATTCAATCAGTCTTGAGCTATTTCAATAGCTTTCTAATTGATCTCCCAGCTACCAGGCTCTCCATTCTCTAATTCATCTTCCACACAGTTGCCAAATTAATGTTTCTAAGACATTAATGTTCTTGAAAAAGTCACATCTCTGATCAAAAAACCTTCAATAGCTCCCTATTGCTTTTAGGACAAAATGCGTAATTCTTTTGTTATTGAGTCATTTCAGTTATGTCTTACTCTTTGACCCCATTTGGGGTTTTATTAGCAAACACACTACAGTGTTTTTGCTCTTTCTTTCTCCAAATCATTTTACAGATGAGGAACTGAGACAAAAAGTGTTTTTTGACTTGCCCAAGAACATATAGCTAGTAAATGTCTCAGGCTAGAATTGAAGTCAGGTCATCCTCATTGACAACTGGTACTCTATCCATTGTACCACCTAGCTGCCTCACAATAATCCTGAGTCCAGCATTTAAATTTTAAAAATTTAAATTAAATCTGCTCCCAACTTTTTTTCTTTTAAATTTGTTATATATCCCTTTCTCATGCACCTTGTGGGCTAGTCACACTGAACTAAAAACGATTTAGCAAACTTGAAATTTCATATATTGCCCACAATACTCTTGAGGGCAGCCCAAACCAGATTCAAATGCAGTTCTATCTGATTTTAATGTTTTGATGTAATAATTTAAATATATGTATATGAAAACATATACATATAGGTATAAATACATGCATGTGTATATACATATATATACATACATATAAATTTGTGGTTTTCTGTCCATGTTGCATAAAACTTTAAAATAATATGAATGAGTAACATGAGTAACGTGAGTAACATAAGAATTATATTACTGTAATATTATAAAATTATAAAAACATCAAACTCATGTCTTCTGAATTGTAATATATTGATGCTTCTATCATCCCAAGCTAAAACTCTAAGTATGATCATTGTAGTATCCAACCAAAATGAAATGTGTTTCTTGTCTTTTTGATCCTGACAAATAAAGAGGAACTTGTAAGGAAAATAAGAACCTTGAGATAAAGTGATCATGCCATCTTAGAACTTACATCAGATAATTAAATCAATTCCAATGGAGCAGTAATAAACTGAACCAGCTACGCCCAGCGAAAGAACTCTGGGAGATGACTAAAAACCATTACATTTAATTCCCAATCCCTATATTTTTGCCCACCTGCATTTCTGATTTCCTTCACAGGCTAATTGTACAATATTTCAGAGTCTGATTCTTTTTGTACAGCAAAATAACGGTTTGGTCATGTATACTTATTGTGTATCTACTTTATATTTTAATATATTTAACATCTACTGTTCATCCTGCCATCTGGGGGAGGGAGTGGGGGGAAGGAGGGGAAAAATTGGAACAAGAGGTTTGGCAATTATCAATGCTGTAAAGTTACCCATACATATAACCTATAAATAAAAGGCTATTAAATTTTTAAAAAGAAAGAAAGAATTTATGTCAGATAAAAAAAAAAAGGAAATACTACTAAATACAGTTGATCCATTTCCTAGGCTTTTTTGTTGTTTTGTGTGTGTGTGTGCAATAAGAGGAATAAAAACTAGAGGAAAGCAATTCATTTGGGTGAATGGAAATGATAAAGAATGACAAATGACAGGTCTTCCTCAAATCATATTGTGCTTCTCTTTTCTCTGACAAGGAAAATGATATTTGAGAAATCACATAAAATAGCAAAGGTATAACATGAGTGGAGATGGACAAATATCATCCCAATTTTCACAAAAAAAAAAAGATTTCTTGGCATCTTCTAGTCTTGTAACCTGAGAACCATCCTTAAATCTTCCCTCTCCCTCACTAAGCTTATCCACTCAATTATATGTGATATATAATATATATATATATATCTAATATTGATTATGTATAATCTAATATAGTGTATGTCAGATCAACACCAAAAAAATCTCTGAACAGGAATAGAAGAATGCATCAAACTTAATAAAATGAACCTTTAAAATAAATGTAAGCTTTAAAACTTCAGTTCAAACAAATAACTGCATAAATACAAAACGGGGAAATCATAGAAGTAATTTACATGAAAAAAGATCTACTAACTCTAGTAAATAAAAAAATACATGCCAGAAATATTATATGTAGCAAAAAAAAAAAAAAAAGCCAATGTGATTATAAATTGCATTGACAGAATCACAACCAGAATAAGGGCATTCCTTTATCCTCTAACCTGGTTAGAGTTTGTTGGAAATATAGTTTTAAGTCATACATTTTAGAGCCAAGTTTAATAATGGCAATCTAAATTATATCCAGAAGACAGTTACACATACATATATACTTGTCTGAGAGACTTAGTGTCCAAAAGTTCTGAATTTAAATCTAATCTCAAATATTTAATAGATGTGCATTCCTAGACAAGTCACTTTAGCTCTGCCTATTTCAGTTTCCTCATCTTTAAATGTGGATAACAATCCCCAACCTCCTATCCTTCAGGAGTGTTCTATCAACTAAAATAACATTTGCAAAGTACTTTGCAAAACTTAAATTGTTATATAAAAGCTAACTCATTATTATTACTATAATTATTATTATTATTACCTAATATTCTAGAATTCTATGAAATAAGATCCTGATGATGTTCCTGGGGCTAATGTCTACTACCACTAGCAAGATAACTCATTTTTAGAGTTCAAGTTAATTTTTCTTGCACTTCATTTTAAACTACAATGTCCATACTATTTTGTTATTGTAGGAGTTTCCAAAAGAACAACAACAACAATAATAATAATAATACTTTAATAATCTATGACTTCTTCCACTTGAGCTCTCTATCCAACAACACAAATCACTACCCTTTTATTCCTTAGTATAAAGTCCTTGAGAGCTGCTATGGTTAAAAGAAAATTCATCACCTTTCTCCCATCCCAGGGATCAATCTTCCTTGATTTAGGAAGGTTTGGTCCTTAAGTGACAATGAATTGAAAAATAAGTCCATACGCTAAGACTTTCTAACTTGACAGAATGTGTCTATACTCATTCTTCACTGGGAATTTCAAAAACCCTGGGTGACTTCAATTCCCTGTGGAAGTATCAAGGTAGGATTTTAGTAGGGAAAAGTATAATAATGAAGATCCCTTATTTATGATTTTAAAAATTATTTACAAAGTATCTTCTGAGACATAATTGTCATTGATTCTCCCAATAATCCATTAACATAGATTAATTCTGTTTTGACATTTGAGAAAACAGGTACAAATGAGCTGAATGACTTGGGAATAATGACAAAGTTGGAAACAAAACATGGGTCTCTTCATTCCACATCTGGCAAAGCTTCACCATACTTCCATTTTGAATTGCTTTTATACACCCATTTTACATAAGGCCAAATGTTTTATTGTTTGTTTGGTTTTCTATCACGATTGCCTCACAGATAATTATTTTCCTCATGCTTATCAATGGTTAAATGTAAAAGCAGGAGTATTATTCTCAGAAGAGAGAATTATAGAAATGGGAGATTTTATTCTTATCCCCAAGAATGGTGCATTCCCTAAGTAGGTAAT
This sequence comes from Sarcophilus harrisii, assembly GCF_902635505.1. NCBI lineage: Eukaryota > Metazoa > Chordata > Mammalia > Dasyuromorphia > Dasyuridae > Sarcophilus > Sarcophilus harrisii. Next base: position 137,969,671 of record NC_045426.1, read on the forward strand.
GTTGAACATTAAAAAAAAAAAAAAAAAAAAAAAAAAACTTATGTAGCAACAAAATTATCATTTAGACTCAAAGGATGCATTTTATTTGAAGTTTAGAAATTATGGATGTTAGCATATAAGGAAAGATTATGCTGAGTCATATAAGGTAGATTCAACAATACAATTACTGTTGTAGGCTGATTTGTGTGTATTTGCTGTTGTTTTGTTCTTAACATGTTCCAATCTGATTCTACAATCTCTTAAAATGACGTATAACAAATCATTATGACCACCTAAAATAATAGTGAATTGATACTTTACTGTGTGACATTGAAATTAATTATTTGGGCAAGTATACTATTTGATTTGTCCTACTCATGATTTTTCTCCCTTTAGATATAAATTCTGATTCTCAGTTAAGGAGCTCCAAAAGGAAACAAATTTGGTAATTATTCATAATTGTTAACAAACCTGGAATAGTTTCAGACCACTTATGTAAAAGGGAAAGACTGTTAAATTAATTCCCCAAATTCCTTTCAGTTTAAAGCAGTCTTCATAGTCTGTAGTGAATCTTCCCCAAACGAATTCATCTAATGCTTGATATACAGCCAAACCTAATCTCAATTAGCTCAGAAGCTATCTACAAAAAATTATTGCATTCATTCTGGACATTTTCTTTCAACACATGAATTTCTTTTTTAAAATCTTTTTTATTGATTTATTTTTTGCATTACTTTAATTTCCAATTGCAGCATTCCCCCCCCCCATTCCCAGGGAACTGATATTTGAAGCAAAGAATTAAAAAAAAGGAAAGAAAAAGAAAAACAGTTTAGTAAAACCAACCAATATTAATTATGTTTAGCACACATATTGTAGCCATAGCTGAATTCATATTTCTGAACTATATTAGCTGTAATCATCATCTGATTCATCAATTTAATAAGATCCTACATTATTTGTAAGCCAAACAACCAGGTCACACACATACCACACACATGCACAAACACACACCTACTGGAATACTTTCATGATAAAGAAGCAAGTGACATAAGTAAACTAAAATATTTTATTTTAGAAAAGCACCTTCCAGAGTATGTCATAAGGTCTGTACTGATTCAGCCCAAACTTTTAACCTTTCTAATATGTATAAAAATGTTCATAATGATAATCCACAGTCACTAAATCATTTGATGTTCCTCCCAAGTTGTCTTATTTCATTAGTTTCAATAACATTTTAATGGTGAATATTTCAAAGTATTCTAATTCTTAGAAAATGAGAAATTCCAAATAGCATATCAGAATCAGTGGAGGAAGAGGTCATGGAAGAGAAGCAAGACAAAGAAGAAGATGAGGAGAAAGAAGAAGAATATTTCCTAAACTTAAATATTTCCAAAGTGTTTTTGCACATGTTATCTCATTTGGTTCATATAACCCCAAGTAGGTACCATTATTATCCTTGTTTTCCACATGAGGAAATTAAGGCAGAAATCGACTAAGTGTCCTACTCAGGATCAGACAGTCAGTAAGGTCTGAGTGAACACTAGTGCCAGATATTTCTGACCCCAAGTGCAACAAATCAATAGATCCAAGCCTTAATCCCAGCTCAACAAATTGTAATATGGGGCAAAACACTTCATCTCTGTAGGCAAGGCTCTTTATATTTTGAATAAAGGAAATGACTGAGCTTATCTCTAAACGTACTTCCAGCAGGATTCTTTGCATGTTGTATATTATTATCATTTAAACAAAATATAACATAATTAGGATACTATAACTGCCAATAATTCTGGTCCAGTAAAAGTTTGGTTTGATAAATATAAAGTGTGATTACTGGCAATTACATGTATAAGAAAAATTCATAGTGACTGTAGAAAGCATGCTCAATTCAATTATACTTGTTATATTTTATTATTTAATAGATCTAAAAGAACTCAAAGCTAGGAACACAAAAATGATCAACTAAATACTCCAGGTGTAATAGTTGTTTTGATTTAAATGATTAAGTGATTTGTTTCTTTTATGAGGGGCCAGCATAATGTTTATTTAAAATAAACTATCCATTAATTTAAATGACTTAGCAAAAGAAAATAATTTCTTGTTGCTACATTCAGGGATTTTTAAGTAATAAAAACCATTAAGACTAGTTCAAGGAAACCACACATTTTCCTTGTTTTAAAATTTGTCATTTAGATAAGCAAGCTTTTCATATATATGTGACTTCTGTAGTCATAAATTTGTAAAGGGATTATAAACACATTTTCTTCATTTTGACAGAAGGCATGTAGACAGGTTCAAACACCCTCACACACATAGTAATACACAGACATTAATTTACTTTTAATATGTCCTTGAACAAACCATTCAAATCTTGTCCTGAGCTTTTTATATGTATATGTGTGTAATCCTGTGAGTTCATTGTACAGCAGGTGATCATATTACAGGGTTGTCATTCCAGAGAATGAGTATGCAATGAATATGATAATATAAATGAAAACAACACTTAAAGGCAACTGAAATCATTTTGATTTCAAAGATTAATTTATGTTCCAGAGAACAAGTGATGAAATATTTCCCTCTGCACAATAGAGAAGGAAGACTATATGTACAGAATCTTAAGACATATTATCAGAGATGACCATGTTATCAGTCAAATATACTTAACTATTCTGATGTTAGAAGGAAGGTTTATGAATAAGAGGAAATGACTCTTAAAAAAACAAAAGGAATCATTACAATTTGAGGGAGGAAATCTTGAAAACAGTAGTGAAAATAAGAAAATTATTCCAATAAGTTTTGAATTAAAACTATCTTGAATCAAATCAGGTTGATTTCATTCAAGATAGTTTTAATTCAAGCAATCGTGGTATTTAGGTACATATTCAATATTCTGCTTTTTGCTTCAATAATATTGTTGTCACAAGATTTTCCTAATGATCTTTACAAACAGATGAAGTCTCCTTAGTTCCTAATGGTTATAGTCAGCATCATAAATTTCTCTTTACATGAGCAGCACAAAGCAGAGGTTAGAGGTTATAGAAAAAAGGTGTCTGCCTTCAAATTAAATTGCCTATGGCTGTGAGCTCTGATAAGATGCTCCAAAATAGACCTAGAAACAACTGTCACAAACTTTGCCTGTCACTCTGGACTGCAGAAATCAAAACCAAAGACTAGCTCAAATAACCTAAACATATTATTATTGAAATTTGACATTAAATGACTAAAAAGTATATACTGCTAGTTTGTTTCTAAAATAGTTAAATTTCACCTTTAAAATAAGGTCACATTCAATTCTAGTGGTAAAATAATTATGCTTTTCCTCTGGCAAAATCAAACACTATGCTGTCCAAATGAAATGTGATAACCCATTAGTTCACTAGGAAGCATTCCTTAGAAGGCTCATGTTTTACATTTTAATTATGAAATGTTAAATTTCATCGGCCTCTAATGCTTCCACATAGAAGAGTTGACTTAAATTAGATATCCAGTTATTAAAAATGAAAAATCAGCTACTTGGAATTTTTATCAAACTTCAACAATAAGTAAATATTTATATGTAATATTAACATACACATGCATATTTTTATATATGTGCACATATATACATAATTTAGACATTTAATGGGTAAAATACAGATATCTAAATATTCAAAGTACCACATGAAACTTAAATGAGTCAATCAACAATAGTGCTAGATATAAGACCACAAGGGGAAAACCAATGAAAGAATATTCTTTATGAATTATCCATATCTATATGAATATATTATCTCAAAATCTACTACAGTTTTCATAATATCATAGCATGTTGCTATAACTGATATCCAGACTCCTGCTTTTACATTCTATAGGGAACATGTGGAAATGATTTGCTCCTTCATTTATCTTAGAGAAATATTTCATGAATATATTATTAAAAGAACATAAAGTAAGGGTTGTTTCATTCACTGGACCAATGAGGTATTAACCCACATTTTAAGTGTTAATGAGACTTGGTAGTAGATGGTACATATTTGTGTCTGATCTTATTACTTTGGGTGGGTTTTTTGTTTGTTTTGTTTGCTCACCTCTCATTTCATGCTAACATTAGTCAAATTTACTTTAGCTATAATATAAAAAATATATGTCTTTAATGTTAAATTTGAAATCATGGAACATACAAATTAGAGCAAATATTGAAATCCTTGACTCTAAAAGATAGAGGCACTTTCAAAAAGATGCTCAAGAAGATTTGAGTTCAGATCTAGTTCTAGATAATTAATTTCTGTGTTACTCTAGGTATGACACTTGTCTGCCTCAATTTCCTCCTTTGTAAAATGGGCCTGACAATAGCATCTACCCAATCAAGACTGTTATGAGAATCTAATGTGATGACTTTCTACTGAGGGAGATTGTAATCATTTTAAAACATAGTTTTAAAGAACTTCCCAAGACTCAGAGAGATTAAGTGACCTAACCATAGTCATATGCCTAATAAATATTAGAGGGAACATCTGATCTGGGGTCTTCCTGACTCTGAATCTGACACAATCAATTATGACATACTACATCTTTTGATCTGGGCAATTTATGTAAAATGAAACTGGATGCCATTTTTTTAAAATTCTGACATGATACAAATAAATATTTTCATCATTTCTTCATAGTCCTTCTTTGTAACCAACCTTGAAGTAATCACTGTGGCCTTTACAAGATTATGTTTAGCCATATAATTTGATAAAATCTTCCCCTTTGCAAAACAAATTGGAATTAAGAGAAATACCTAACAAAGACTTTATATTAATTTAACAAATTTTAAATATAAAAGATATATTTCTGTAAACACAACTAGCCTACTTACATTCTAAGTAATCAAAATATATTTGTGTATACATTAAATATACTTATGTATAAATGTATATACCAAAAATCTATGCTTGTGCAAGACTGACATATGTAGTAGAGCTTGTGTATACAAATATGTATAAATATCTATATATATTCATACACATTAATTCATTAATATTTCAAGATATAGTTTCAGCAAGCAAACCATAAGTAGAATGTTTTTTATAATTGATTTACAATTTGGTGATTTTATGGTGGATTGATAAGGTTTTACAGTGATAGAGAGAGGAGATAGGAATTGTGATTTCATTGACTAGGAAACTCCTCTTGGAAAAAATTGCCCCTAACAATTAGGGTCAGCATTTTCTTTGTAACTTATAGTTTTAGAGAATTGCCCAGAACATAGGGGTTCTTCAAGTCACATAGCCAACGTGTAGGTGAGGCAGGAATTGAACTCACATCTCTCTGTTTCAGATTGGATAGCTCTCTATCCAATGTAGCACTTTACCTCTCTTATTAAATATCTTATTGTCATCTAAACACATGAATTATTAAGGTATATATGTCCCATTCAATAGTATATTCATAATATTGTAAACTTTCTACAAACATAAAGGGTCTGTATGGAATAATGGAAAGATCAGTGGTCTAGAATCCTTGGTCAAAAACATGTTATTAGACAAGTTATGAGATCTTGGGAAAATGTCTCTACTTCTCTGGACTTCAAGTTCCTTATTTCTAAAATAAACATTTTGGATTAAATTATATCTCAGGTCCACTTTGATTACGTGATTTATGGTTCCATTACACCTATCAATCACTAATTCATTAAACATACTGTCCTAATTGGTTGTATTTCATTTCCAAGTTTTTAATGTGAATTCTTGGGGCCAGCTATATGGCACATTGGATAAAACATAAGTTCTGGCATCAGAAGCCAGAATTCAGCTTCCAACACTTACTAGATATGTGACCCTAGGCAAATAAGTCAGTTAACTCCAACTATCTCAAAACAACAGCAAAAATTGAGAGTTGTTTAAACATATGCATGTATACATAGAAATATACATATACATACACACAACATGATGTCTAGAATGTTTTTTTAATGATGCTTCTAATAAGGAAAATAATTCTTTTCACTAGAACATTCTTTTTAAAGAATCTTCAAAACTAGAGATAGAAAAAATTATCTAGGTACCTACCAAATAGGTCAACATATTGGGAAAATGGGCTACCTTGTGAAAAATGATTGAATGATAACTTAAATAATATCAAATGTGTATATTTATCTCACAGTCCTAGGGTAGTTGAAAAGGAAGTCAGAGGTAATATTATGATTAGGCACTGATAGGCAAACAGATAGCATCTAGAAGGAAAAGATTCCTTGTACTAAGATATGTGCATTTATGTGATATATATGTATATGTATGTGATGTATATGTATATGTATGTGATATATATGTGTGTGTGTATATATATATATATATACACACACACATACACATATATCTTTAGTTTTTATTTGTTTCTTTGTTTGCAGGTCAGAGGAATCTGTTGATGAGAAGGCATAGAATTTCTCTTCAGCAGGTCTGGATATTAGACCTTCTGTAACTCAAACCCTGCTTTCTACCTTATCTATCATCTACCAGAGAGGAGAAACATATCTAGTAGATATACCCTCTAACTCTTTTTAAGTAATCCCAAACAGTTTTGATTTCTGTTTTTTATCAGGGTCGATAGTTTTTAGATCCTACCCTACCAGCACTATCCCTTCAAAATTAATAAAATAGATCCTATCCAACTAGCACCATCCCTTTCAAAACAAACAACCAAAAATACTTTCTACTTGGTAGCTCAATATCTTAACAAAAATGGAAGGGAAAGATTTATATATATATATATATATATATGTGTGTGTATATATATATATATATATGTGTGTGTGTGTGTGTATATATATATATATATATATATATATATATATATATATATATTCTACCACTAGAAATAAAAGTTTAAAATATAATTTTCTGATTGTGGCAAAACTCCAGGGAAGTTTGTGGGAAACGTTGTGCAAAAATGAGTGGAATCATTTGATTAATCTGCAGTTGTAAGCAACTGATTATTCTTGTAGTTTTTCATTTGAGAAAGAAGTAACAGAAAAATTTTCAGAAAAACAAAAAAGGAACAAAAAAGGCAAAGTTCATATAAGTTATGTTAAGTGTCCACTCCAACCAAAACTTAACCCATAAATTGGAAAACTTTTGATACAAACTGGTAAACTGATCTATAGCTGGCATTTTGTTAATAAATTATAGCATGTGTTTGAAACTTAGTGATAAAAAATTAAAAATTTAGTGAGATGGAATAAAAGTCTAATCAAGTTCAACACAAAATATACTTTTTCTCTCTCTTGACCTTGTAGTGGAAACCCACTTCCCATAAATTCCACTGTCTGAATTTAGTGACAAGTTTTACATTGTACATATGAAATTTTGTTCAGTTTTTCAGTTTACCTGATAAAGTATATTATTCATAAGAACCATAATTTGTTCTTTAAAGTGATTTTTTTTAATTTTTCACTAAGATGGCAACAAATAGGATTTTAAATAAAAAAAAATAGAGGTCACCCCTGTTTATGTTCAAATTAAAGTAGAATAAGGCAAGAACAGAGACAAGCAGAAGTTGGGCCCTGAGGAATTTTTTTCATGCAGCTCAGCTTTCTGTGACCTATAAAAAAGATTTTTTAATGTTTCCAACTTGATATAAAGGAATTTCATTCCTAGGCTTTTTTTAAAATTAAGTATCACTTGTGTTTTCAACTTCCTAGAGAAACCTATATCTTAGATTATTTCCACATTTGATAATTAGTCTACCTTTAACAACAAAGAAATTCAGGCAAACAATCGTTCCTCTCAATATTCTATAAATAATAATCACTGAATATCTGAGTTATAAATGCTTTCAGGAGCCAACTAATCCAAATTGCACTTAAACCATAATCTTCTTTCTAACAGACTTGACAAGTGGTCATCAGCTACTGCATGAAGATTCCACATGAGAGAGAAATTCTAAGGTAGCCCATTAAGTCACTAAGCCACACTTAGTGACAAATGATTGTCAGGAATTGCCTTTTTTGTTCTGTTTTATTTTTCACTTACCTCAAACTTAAATCTTTGTAACTCTCACCCATTTCTCTTAGTTGTATCCATTAAAGACAAACAAAATATGTCTAATCCCCTTTCCATTCGACAGATTTTCAAAATTTGAAGACAACTGTCAGGTCCCACCTTAAGTTATTCTCTAGACATCTATTTCTTTTGGTCAGTGCTCCTATGGGAATGAACTTAATGATTCTATACCACTCTAATTGCCTATTTTTTATTTACTCAATAGCTAATTTACATGTCCTTCACTAAAAAACTATGTTGTATAAAAATCCAAATTTACTGGACTATAATTAATAACATTGAGGATTCACATTTATTTCATTATTTTCCTCATTATTCCATTCTTTTTACCAACTTACACTATTCTATAAGTTTTTTTTAATTAATAGGATTTTATTTTTCCAAATACATGCAAAGATACTTTTCAACATTCACCTTTGCAAATCCTTGAGTCCCAGTTTTTTCTCCCTGCTTCCCCCAGTCCTAGACAGCAAGCAATCCGATACAGATTAAATATATGCAATTCATCTAAATATATTTCCATATTCATCATGCTGCACAAGAAAAATCATATCAAAAAGGGAAGAAATGAAAAAGAAAAAAACAAGGAATAACAAAAAAAATGAAAATACTATACTTTGATACACATTCAATCTCCACTTCTCTATGGCTACTGATGGCTCTTTCTATTACAAGTCTATTGGAATTGTCCTGAATCACCTAATTGTTGAAAAGAGCCATATGCATCACAAATGACACCATATAATTTTGTTACCCTATACAGTGTTCTCTTGGTTCTACTTACTTTTTATGCTAGGAGTTCTTTAACTTTATTGTATATGGTAGACTTCTTTGGTGATCTAATGAAGCTTACCAACTCCTTCTCAACATTATGTTTTTAAATATATAAAATTTTGAAAGAAAATTAATCATATTGAAATACAGGTATCAAATAGAGTTTGGGGGTTGTTATTGTTGTTTGATTTCACTTATCCCCTGTTAAGAAACCTAGAACCTATCCTCAAGCAAAAATGGATTACCTTTAGTCCTCTGAAAATGTTCTGTTTTCTCTCACTTTCAATTCTTTGCACATTTTACTCCCTAATTTTAAAATGTCTTCTCTCATCTTTTTCACTTGTTTAATTGCTTCCCATTCTTTAAAGCCCAATTCAAATAATTCTTCTATTAGGAAGCTAATTTAATAAGAGCTATTCCTTGACCCCTAACACTTCTTGCATGTTACTTTTTGCTACTCTTAATATTTAAAATGTATACAATGGACATAAAAAATAGTATCTGTGTTTACACCATATCCGAGACAAGACTATAGGGTATGAAGTATTGTATTATTTGACTTAGTTCACATGTACATTTATTACTTGTTCATCAAATTGATTTGTTTCATTATGTCATTTGATCTTATGACCAAGTGATGGGTAGTAGACTATCACTGCCCTCCCTTTTACAAATGTGAGAAGTAAGATTCAGAAAGCAGACACCAAAAGTAGTGGAGAAAACATGCCCTGGTTAAAGTTTTATAAAGAAAGACAAAGGATAATGTTGCTCCAAGATAATGAGGCACAAGTTATAAATGCGTCCTATTAGAAATTAAAACAAAAGTATGACCTTAAGTAAGAAGAGTCTTTAAAAGAGTCTTTTAAATCTTAGTGTGCATCATGAATATACATACACAAAAACCCTTTTATTTATGAAATAATATTAAATAACAATAATGCTTTATGGTTTATGAGGATCTTTCTCCACACACATTTCAGATGTACTCTTTGATAAATTAAAGTACAGCTGGATAGCACAGGAAATAGGAAGGCCTGAGTTCAAATCTAGCCTAAAACACTTAATAACTGTGTGAACTTAGGCAAGTCACTTAATATCTGTTTAATCTCAAGTTTCTTAGCTATAATATGGAGCTAGTAATAGCACAAACCTCCCAGGGTTGTGAGAATCAAATGAGACAATATCTTTAAAGCACTTAGTTCATTTTATTTGCCTTGATACATAATAGGTTCTATCTAAATGCTACTTTTATTACTACTAATACTATTACTAACTCTACTTCTATTACTGATGCTGCTATGACTTATTGAGAAGCAACATATCATAGACAGGCAGCTGACCTAAAAGTCAGGATGGCCTACCTCTCACATGTACTGACTATATGACTTTGCTTTGTAAATCTCTGTCAACCTCTCAATGTCCCAGGAAAGTAGCATAACTACAAATTATAGAACTCATAGAGAGCTGTTTTGGAAAAGGAACTTCCTCACTTAGTATGACCTAAACCAATGAAATTACAAATGTGGTGAGGGAGGAAAAATTCTAGGATTGTTATAAATAAATTCAACATTAGGTTATTCATAAATTCAATCAACTCTAAGAAAAATATTATCATTGGACTGTAAAACAATTTTCCCAGGAAAAGACAATTTGAAAAAAGAAAATTTTATGAATATTTTACTTTATGTGCCAATCGTCCTTTAAACATTTCCTTAGAATTTACTATCAGTCAACAAGTGTTTATTAAAGCTTATCCAGTGCAAGGCACTGTGCTAGAAGCTGAAAATACCAAGGGGAAAAAAAAAACAAATAAATAGTTCCTATTCTCAAGAACATAATCTATTAGGAGAGATCATAGGTATATGGACACAAACACACATACATACAATGAATACAAAATAAAAATACAATTAGGAAGGAAATCAGAAAAGGACTCATTTAGGAGATGATATTTGTGTGAATAATAGAAACTGCCATGCTGCTTTATTTGCATGTGAGAACACTTCTTATTCTGTACATAGAGTACTGAGCCTGGATTCAAGAAGACCTGAGTTCAAATCTATCCTCAGATACTGCTAGTTGTGTGAACCTGGGCAAGTCACTTAATTTCTGTTTGTCGTGATCTACTAAAGAAGAAATGAAAAATCACTTCAGAATCTTTGCCAAGAAAATCTCAAAGACAATATGGTCCATAGAGTCATAAAGAGTCATATTGGACTCAACAACAACACTGCTTATACCTTTTGTTATGTAACCATAATATTATTCCATTAAACATTCTATATACATCTTTCCTTCTGCTTAATCTCCCCTTCATGCTTGCCCTCCTATATACCCAGAATTTCCTATGTACCTAAAAACTAAATTGGTTTGTTACCTTTCAAATTAAAAATGCAAATCATTAGTTTAGCAGCCTTTAATCCAGAAGTGAAAGGTTAGCAAATTTCAATACAGTAAATCACAGTGTCTTTGTGACTGAATAAGACCAAAATAGCTATTGTTTGGTCCTTAAGTGTACCCTCCAATTGAAGAGTCCAAGTCAGAATATACCAGAATTACCTTTAATGTATGCCCACAGGTCTGAAGAGCAAGGGAACTGCAGAAACTTTTCCAAGCCTTTGAGCAGTAAACTTTCTGGATTGAGATCCTTTGATCACTTATACCCTTTCTTGGTATTTTCTTATTCCAAATACCCTTACCTCTTCACTAATTAAAATGCCAATAAACACAAATTGGAGATTAAGAAACATGAAACTTAAAGGGGTCTTAAAGAACAAAGAAATCATGGAGAGATTAAAGCACCTCCAAAAATTATGTTGCTGGCCTATAAGACACACCCTATTGAGAATCTAAACAAAACAAAAATAATTATGCCTTTTCCGTACTAAGAGTAGACAATTATGGAATGGGAGCATCAATGGAATCAATTTATTTTCATTCTAAAGGGATCACAATATCTCTAAACAAATCTGGAAGGCAGAAACAATCAATAATCAGCCCATTAACCTAGGTTGAAATTGATATACTGCTTGATCACTGGCCAGGTGTTATATATTAGACTCTTTCCACCCCTAAATCCTCAGCATTCAAGTTAACTGCCAAGTTCTAAAAAAGCCCAAAAAGAGCTCACTGTACACAGTTCTGTGAGAAATTTGTGAAGAGAGATTAGGAGGGAGAAAATAGCTAGGTAACTGGTAGAGTGTTGGGAAAATGTATTTAAGCAGCAAACAATTATTTTGATTTAATACCTCTTATTAACCACAAAGTCACTGTGATTTATTGTATTAAAGTTTGGTTCCTGGATTCAGGAACACTAGAATTCAAATCTGACCTCAGATAGCTATTAGCAGTATGACTTTGGGCAAGTCATTTAACTTGATTGTCCTGATTTTCTCAGCTATAAAATAGGAACAATAATGATAGCAACTACATGGATTATGTTATTATTTTTTTTTCATTATAAGAATTTTAATATTAAAAGTTTCTTTACAATATTTTTATTAACTGTGGATCTTTCTGTTTCATGTTCCATTTTTAAATAACCTTTCAAATATTTGTTAAAATGTGAGCATTTTCTCTTAATGGTTGATTAGCCATAAACAAACTCTCTTATCTTTATTATTTCACTTGTACTTTTCTTTATGTTTACTTTCAGATATCACAATATCCAGAACTCACAAACCACCCAGATTACATGTAACCTATATCATTAAAATCCTAGAAATTAATAAATATTAATTCCAACTGTTACTCTTTCCTTTTTCACTGTAAGCAGCTATTTCAGAACTCACCTATTAAAATTCTATTGTAACTCCCCATTATGGCTTGGAGATGAAACTGGATTCTTGAATAAGTCAATCAAACAGTAAATACTGACTAAGCATTTACCATATATCAGGCATTCAATCTCTGTCTTCAACAAGCTTACATTCTAATGAAGAAGACAACACACAAATTGATAATCAAGGAAGGGCATTCTGGTTAAGATCGTTACATGGAGAATAAATGGGGATACTAGAAGTAAATTAATCCTCTAAGAATCATAGGAGAGTTGAATTGATCATGGTTCATCATCATAATTAGGAAAATTGAGGAAAGGCATCTTGAAGGAACCTATACTTGATCTGCATCTTAAAAGGAGTTGAGTTAAACGGCAGAGTTTAGGAGGAAAAGCACGGCAGGCATAAGAGACAATCTGTAAAAAGGAACTGACAAATTAAGTGGAAGGTAACATGCAGGGAATAGCAAGTTGTTATAATTGACTAACAGAATGTATGAGGGAAATAATGTATTCTGGAAAGAAAAGTTGAAGCCAATTGTGAAGGTGTTTAAAAGCCAAATAGGGGAGGAACTTGTTTGTTTGTTTTCTTGAGACAGCAAGGAACTAATGACTTGGTAAGTAATGTGTTTTAGGAATATTCATTTGGTAACTCTATTGTGAATGGAAGATGAGGAGACAGTTGGACACAAGAAAAATAATTAGGAGCCTTTGGTAATAGACCAGGCAAAAAGATGTCAAGGGCTAGAAGTAAGATGTCTATGGTATGAGTGGAGAAAAGGAGGAAAATATATTAAAGATGTTGTGGAAATAAAATTGACAAGACTTGGCAACATATTGGATATTAGTAAAGAGTGAGTTAAGTTATAAGGATGACTCTTAGGTCTTTCACCTGTATGAATAGAAAAATGAGGGCAGAATTTGTAGATCTTGGATTTGTCCACTGAGAAATGATAGCTGAACTTATGGGAGGGGATAAAATCACCATGAGAAAGTCTATAGAGCTATAGAGTGATGAAAGGATCCAGCATAGAGCTGTGGAAAAGGGAAAATGATGATACTACAAAGGAGACGGAGGACAAGTCATATATGTAGGAAAGGAAATAAAGAAAAATGGGGTAAAAGTCCAAAAAGGAGAATGTAAAAATCCATTATTAAGGAAGGGGTAGTCAGTAATATCAGACACTGAACAGAAATCAAGAGAGATGAGAACTGGAAAATCATTGGATTTAGCAATAAAACGTCAGTTGGTGACCTTGGAGACAGCAATTTAAGTTAAATGCTTAGCACAGGGCCTGGCACATAGGAGACACTTAATAAATATTTATTGATTGGTTGATTGAAGTGCAGGGGACAGAAGCCAGATTGCAAGGGATTTAGGAGTGTAATGAAGGAAGTGGAGACAGTGTTTACAGATGGCTAAAACAATGTCTAGGAAAAGAAGGCAGGAATTTTTTTTTTTAAAATATAGGATACTAGTGGAAGAGGAGGTAGGTATTTCTGTTTTTTTTTTAATAAGTATAGAAAATCTGAAGGAGAGAAGCGAGAGAGAGAGAGAGAGAGAGAGAGAGAGAGAGAGAGAGCAAGACAGAGAGAAAGAGAGGATGAATGATGAATGAATGAGAAAGGGTCAAACTCCCAAAGAACTCCCAAAGGAATCAAAGACAAAAGGAGAGATGTGTTGATCTTAGCAATAAACATCTCAAAGACTAAAGCAAAGAAGAGAATGAGGTATGCTTTTGAGAGGATTTAAAATAAAAAATTATGGAGCAGAGATTATCCATGATGAATAGTATATTTTTTTAATGAAGTAAAGTTCTTTGTTGAGAAGGATAAAAAGGAAAATGTGGCTTTAGGGAAGAAGAGGAGATCTGAAGCATCATTATCAAGAGTACAATAGAGTCAATGAGGGGGGAAAAAATTGACAGATGATCAGGAGGTCCTAAAAATGATTGTTGTTGAGTTATTTTAGTTCTATCAGAGAATTTGTGAACTCATTTTGGAGTTTTCTTGGCAAAGATAATGAAATAGTTTGCTTTATCCTTCTCTAGCTCATTTTAAAGATGAAGAACTGAAGCAAATCTGGTTAAGTGACTTGCTAGGAACATAGAGCTAATCAGTGTCCAATTCCTCATTTGAACTCATGAAGATGACTCTTCCTGATTCCAAGCTAAGTGTTTTATCCATGGTGCCACCTAGCTATACCTAGTGATGATTATATAATATAATTTTTTAGTTGAACCAGTCAGCATCCAGTGTGACATCTTCCAGTGGATTGAACATCCCTCATCACCTGGGGTTTCCTCATCCTGGAATATCCCTCTGATAGATTGGGCCCCTTTGCCCATAGGTAAGTTCTTTCAAAGGCTTTCATTTTGATGATTAGCCAGAGTTGACTGTATTTTAATATGAAGCACTATAAATTTAAAAAGATATCAACTGAAAATTGTTGACCAGGTAAAAAATATTCTTGGACTCAGTAACCCATGAAGGCAATCTATGAAGACAATGAAAGCTGGAATGGAAAGCTAGAAATCTCACCATATTCAACTTGCAGAACTGAAGAGGCACTCTCAAAGATCACATATTTGTGAAGAATTGAAATATAAGATGTGTTAAGAAATATTCATTACAACCAATTCCAAAATCATTGAGTTCCTCCTACTAAAGTCAACAAGACATCATGCTCACAAAAGCATGATATATTATTGTCTCTAGGAGGAGAAACTCAGTACATATTTTTAAATAGAAAATTAAACAGGGGCAGATTTTATTTTTATTCATTGTTTTATCTATTTCTAAGGCCATATATGTTTTTTTAGGGAATAAGAATATTGTTTTCTTCCCTCTCCCATTTATTCATTTCTAAAAGATATTTGAAATAACTGCAAATTTATTTCTAAATGCACACAATTCAACCAAGGGTTTCCTCAAATTCCCCAGAGAATCTATTGATTTCCTTGAAATTCTGCTGGGAATTTTTGTTCCTCAAGGGATTTCTCAGGGTGACAATACTTAACAGGCAAAGGTGGAAGTGTCTGATAGAAACTTTGGCTTTCAGAATTGATATCTTCCAGCTCTTGGGATTTCCTATTCATACTTCATCATCAAGATGCTAGGGCCAGCAGTGGGTAAAAACTACAGAAGATAAAACAACATTGTTGACCCACCAAATAGCTGTTTATAATAAGCTATTTAATAAGTTAACTATCCCTATTAATTAACTCTTTCTAGAACTCATATTTGCTACTTCCAATTAGCTACTTTTTTAAAAAGGAATAGTTCCTCTAAACTATTCTTCCTAACTGGAAATTAGTATGGCAGAAATTAGGCATGGACCCACACTTAATACCGTATACCAAGATAAGATCAAAATGGGCCCATGATTTAGGCATAAAGAATGAGATTATAAATAAATTAGAGGAACATAGGATAGTTTACCTCTCAGACTTGTGGAGGAGGAAGAAATTTGTGACCAAAGATGAACTAGAGATCATTATTGATCACAAAATAGAAAAATTTGATTACATCAAATTAAAAAGTCTTTATACAAACAAAACTAATGCAAACAAGATTAGAAGGAAAGCAACAAACTGGGAAAACATTTTCACAGTTAAAGGTTCTGATAAAGGCTTCATTTCCAAAATATATAGAGAATTGACTCTAATTTATAAGAAATCAAGCCATTGAGATGCTACTACACTCCTGTCAGACTGGCTAGAAAGACAGGGAAAGATAACACGGAATGTTGGAGGGGATGTGGGAAAACAGGGACACGAATACATTGTTGGTGGAATTGTGAATACATCCAGCCATTCTGGAGAGCAATTTGGAACTATGCTCAAAAAGTTATCAAACTGTGCATACCCTTTGATCCAGCAGTGTTACTACTGGGCTTATATCCCAAAGAGTTCATAAGGAAGGGAAAGGGACCTGTATGTGCATGAATGTTTGTGGCAGCCCTCTTTGTAGTGGCCAGAAATTGGAAACTGAGTGGATGCCCATCAATTGAAGAATGGCTGAATAAATTGTGGTATATGAATATTATGGAATATTATTTTTCGGTAAGAAATGACCAACAGGATGATTTCAGAAAGGCCTGGAGAGACTTACACGAACTCATGCTGAGTGAAACAAGCAGGACCAGGAGATCATTATATACTTCAACAACAACACTATATGATGACCAATTCTGATGGACCTGGCCATCCTCAGCAATGAGATGAACCAAATCAGTTCCAATGGAGCAGTAATGAACTGAACCAGCTATGTCCAGCAAAAGAACTCTACGAGATGACTAAGAACCATTACATTGAATTCCCAATCCTATATTTTTGCCCACCTTCATTTTTTATTTCTTTCACAGACTAATTGTACAGTATTTCAGAGTCCGATTCTTTTTGTACAGCAAAATTACGGTTTGGTCATGTATACTTATCTAATCTATATTTTAATACATTTAACATCTACTGGTCATCCTGCCATCTGGGGGAGGGAATGGGGGGAAGGAGGGAAAAAATTGGAACAAGAGGTTTGGCAATTGTCAATGATGTAAAGTTACCCATACATATAACCTGTAAATAAAAGGCTATTAAAATAAAAAAAAATTTTTAAAAAAAGAAATCAAGCCATTCTCCGATTGATAAATGCTCAAAGGATATGAACAGAGAATTTTCAGATGATGAAATTGAAACTATTTCCATTCATATGAAAGAGTGTTCCAAATCACTATTGATCAGAGAAATGCAAATTAAGACAGATTGGCTAAGATGACAGGAAAAAATAATGATGAATGTTGGAGGGGATGAGGGAAAACTGGAACACTGATGCATTGTTGATGGAGCTGTGAACAAATCCAACCATTCTAGAGTGCAATCTGGAATTATATCCAAAAAGTTATCAAACTGTGCATACCCTTTGATCCAGCAGTGCTACTACTGGGCTTATACCCCAAAGAGATACTATAGAAGGGAAAGGGACCTGCATGTGCCAAATTTTGTGGCAGCCCTGTTTGTAGTGGCTAGAAACTGGAAAATGAATGGATGCCCATCAATTGGAGAATGGTTGGGTAAATTGTGGTATATGAATATTATGGAATATTATTGTTCTGTAAGAAATGACCAGCAGGATGAATACAGAGAGGCTTGGAGAGATTTACATGAATTGATGTTACAGAACCAGGAGATCAATTATATACATCAACAACGATACTGTATGAGGATGTATTCTGACAGAAGTGGATTTCTTCAACAAAGAGATCTAACTTAGACAGAAGCAGCTACTCCCAAAGAAAGAACATTGGGAAATGAATGTAAATGTTTGCATTTTTGTTTTTCTTCCCAGATTATTTTTACCTTCTGAATCCAATTCTTCCTGTGCAACAAGAGAACTGTTCGGTTCTGCATACATATATTGTATCTAGGATATACTGGGACATATTTAACATGTATAGGACAGCTTGCCATCTGGGGAAGGGGGTGAAAGGAGGGAGGGGAAAAGTCAGAACAGAAGTGAGTGTAAGGGATAATGTAAAGAAATTTTTTTCAAAATAAAAAAAATAAAATATTCTTTCTGATATGAATGTTATCTTTTTGTCACTTAATTCAAGAATCATTCATGCCTGTATATATGTGTGTATGTACACACACACACACACACACACACACATACATATACACACATACATATGAGACCTTATTCTCAGTATGTGATGAATATTACTTAAGAAGCCACCTCTATGGTCATCAAACTCCCCATTTTCACTGAAGTATTTGGACTATTGAGGTGAAAGATAATTTTTATATGAGTTCTTTACATATGTATTTGAACTAAGTGGCAATCTGCAAAATACAAGACATGAAGTCAGGACTATCTGCGTTTGATTCTTATCTCAGATGTTTACTAACTATATGAACTTGACTCCAAATCATTCTCCTCATCTGTAAAAGGAGGATAATAATAAAAATGACTACCTTCTAGAGTTGTTGTGATGATCAATCAATATATATTGCTTATTATGTAATATATGTGAAGATGGGAGTTATGATAGCAACCTAATAATATAACCTGAGAGTAACCTAATAGTAATATGATAATCTTTCTTTTATGCCTTCCCCATACCTGAAGCCAAAGTTTAAAAGTCATTTTCTTTGATTTTCTCACAGCTCCTAATTCTTTCACATGAACTTGATTTGATCAAAGCTGTGTACTAGTGGCACAGTGGACAGAGTGCTGGGCCTGGAGTGGGGAAGACTCATCTTCCTAAATTCAAATCTGGCCTCTTATACTTATTAACTGTGTGAATCTGGCTTACTCACTTAATTCTGTTTGCCTTAATTTCCTCATCTGTAAAATGAGCTTGAAAAAGAAATGGCAAACCACTTCAATATCTTTGCCAAGAAAGCCCCAAATGGAGTCATGAAAAATTGGATGTAACTGAAACAACTGAACAACAAGAACAGTGTATACTAGTAACTGAATTTGGCCTTTAAGTGCTATACCTCATAGCATAAAGAAAATTATCAAAAAACAACAACAGAAAAAAAAAAAAAAACAAAGTGATTACATTGAGAGAAGAGATGTACTCTGAATACATTCCTTTAATTATATTAAACAAAAATTATATTAAATTGATGAATATTTTTGTTATTCTTTATTTCTATTTTATGAGCTTCTTATGAGAAGGAATAATTCTACACATTAGAGCAAATGAATCCAGCAATCTCAGTATTCTACAGATTCAATTCAATTCAATCAATCATTTACTAGACATTACAATATATGTCACTGTTCTAGACTGACAAATACAAATATAAAGAGGAAACAGTCCTGCCATCAAGATCTTAACCTTTTACCGGGAGCATTCTAAATGTACACAGCTAAAAAAAAAAAAAAAACAAGGCAGTAAATGTACTTCAATGAAAATATCACTGGATTTGGGATCAGAGGAATGAAATTTTTAATCCTGGTTTTATCACTTTTTAATTGTATAACGCTAAACAATTCAATTCAACATGTATTCATTATCTACTATGTGCCAGATTTTAATGACACAGAGACAAAAAATGTTACAGTTCCTATTCTCATGGAATTTAAGTTCCTTGTCAAATCACTTAATTTTTGTGTGAGTTTTCTCCTCTATAAAATAAGGAGATTGGGCAAGCTGACCTTTAAATTCTTTTCTAATTCTGTCTAGAATTTTAGAATCCTAAGAATTATAAGGAATTTTAACAATTGAGGAAAGTTGGTGCATGCCTTGTGAACAAAAGGAACATTTATTTGAGCCCTAAAGAAAGAGATATATATTTCCAGACATGTGGAAAAAACAATCTAGGCGAAGTTGTAGAGATGCATGAAATTAAACTAACAAACTAGTTTGGCTAATACATATAATGTGAATAGGACAAATATGAAATTGGTCTGAAAAGATTACAGTCAGATTGTTGAAAGCTTTAAATAGCAGTCTAGATTTGTATTTTATGTGAGATTTCATAGGGAATGGCGGAAGATATTCGACTTAAAAGGTGACATGGTCAGAATTGAACATTGGGAAAATTATTTTAGCAGTTGGATGAAGAATGAGTTGGAGCAAGAACAGACTAGAAGCAGAAAGACCAATTTGGACGCTGATAATGAGATTGCAGATGATGAGAGTCTGAATTAGTATAATGGCAGCATATATAAAGAGGAGCTATATTTTAGAGGAATTGTGAAGAAAAGGAGGACAAGACTAAAAAACTAATCAGAGAAAGGTGCAAGAGGGAGAAGAATGCAAAATAACCCAGAGGTTGATAACATTTAGAAATTTAGACAAACTAATTTCAATCAAGTAGAGCAAGCAACTGAAGACAGACTTCAATGGGTTAAGAAGTAAATAGGAACTAAAAAAGTAGAAGCAAGTTCAGGCAACTTTTTCTGAATTTGGCTCTGCAGTCACTTTTTGATCACGATGGTACAATTTACAGCCATTGGAGCAATCATGTTGTAATCGGAATCCTTATAATCATAAACTATTCCTATCTTTCTTCAGTAGTTCTGAATTAGCACACAAAGGGACAAAGTAATGTGCTAAGCTCTAGTGTATCAAGAAAATTCATAGTATTAAGATATAACTTTCATGATCATTGGGCTTGCAGAAGGCTCTATTGACTATGTTTCCATTCTTCTGTGTGATTGAATACTGTAACATTGACCACTGTAGTTATGAGAAGATTGAGTAGTGACATTGGTAAGGATATGGGATGACAGGTTTCATTGGTGAAAAATTCAATTAGACTTTCACAAAAGTTTAACACAGCTGAGTAGGCTGTTTTTCAGTGCAAACAGATGGTAATGATTTTTAGGCTAAGGGAATGACATATCTTTTTATGGAATATGATAATATCCTAAAATTTGATTCCAACTGAAGACAGGTAATATAACCTCTTCCCAGTTTTTTTTTTTTGTTTGTTTGTTTGTTTGTTTTTTAACAAATGCCTTTTATCAAGGTACTGATTTGTAACAGGCATTTGAGTCTGGGTAAGTTTAACAAATTCAGGTATAGTTAAATTGCAAGCATGTTGAGATACTTGACAAGATTCACAGAAATGCAAAATTACAGGAACACAGATCTTAAAAATGAAAAATGAAAATGGAAGAAAATAGGGAAAAAAATAGTCTTTGGTACAATAAAATTCTGGTTGCAGAAAAGAAAACCCCTTTCAAATGCCACTGACTTTTATATATCACCTTATATAGATTAATTTCCTACTCCCAAATACCCCCACAATGTTTCCAGCAGAGTCCTTGTGGTATCCAGGACACTGAATCAAGCATGCCTTGTGGTCATTGCTCTCTCCTGTTATTCGCCTACAATGAGCTCTAATAATTAGGGCTGAATACACTGCACTTTTTAAAATTAAACCAAGCCTCTGGGAAAGAATCATGGAAATAGATGGTTAAAGGACATTCAGGCAATTAACAAGTATGATAAAGTTAAAAATTAAAGATGCCAAAGTAGGTTAAGAGCATTTTTTTTCTTCTCACCCCAGCCTCCTCCACCCACCAATGTTATATGTTACTGCTAGGAGATTCTCCATCAGCTTGATAATAAGAAAAAAAAGAAGGAAAGGAGGAAGGTAGCCGGAAAGGAGGAAAGGACAAAGGAATAAAAGGAGAGAGAAGAAAAGAAAGAAGATACATAAAGAATAATATAGATTTCATATTTCAATAAAATAATTCAGATATGATTTAATTTGTTTACAAAGGGCTTTTTTTTCCTAGGTTCCACAAAGAGAATTGTATATATTGCTGAACATAGTTAACCAATACAAATTTATAATAAAATCTGGTATTACCTATTCTGATAGGGGAAGGACAAATTTAAGATCATTAAAAACATAGCAGACCTTTAAAATAAAAATGAATTATGTATTTAAAAATCTTCAGGATCTGATTTTAACATCTTTCCAGATTTTTTGTCCCTCTCAACATAGTACACTTCAGCCCAACTAAATTATTTAATGTCCCGCCAACACCAGTGTGCCCTAGCA
Organism: Sarcophilus harrisii; assembly: GCF_902635505.1. Lineage (NCBI taxonomy): Eukaryota > Metazoa > Chordata > Mammalia > Dasyuromorphia > Dasyuridae > Sarcophilus > Sarcophilus harrisii. The sequence goes on from NC_045426.1 coordinate 137,991,750, forward strand.
TGGGTTGTCCTTCTGGCATAGAATTTTCTCCCTCCTCACTGCCACCTTTTGAAATTCATAGCATCCTTCAAGGCTCAGCTCAAATAGTATCTCCCCCACTACATCTTTTCTGTTCCACACCACCCAAGTTGTTATTGCTTTCCCCAACACCAAGTTCCTTTGAATTATTCATAGATATATAAATAGATATACATATAACTCTATGTATATACCCATATAAATGTATTTATCTTTATAACTGTTTCCACTCAATAGAATATAACTTTTCTGAGGACAGGGACTGTTTCATTTTTCATTCCTATGCTGGTACATAGTAGTACTTATTAAATGAATGTTTACTAATCACAGTCATATAATCAAGCTAAAGGGAAGAAAAGTATAATGTAAATGTCACATATCTTTTATAAATTTTTTCCAGTGACACAAAAAATGCAACAGTTTCAGAAAATATATTTCTATAAGAAATGTCTATGACTTTTCATGAGCTTCTAAGTCTAGAACTGGAAGAGTTTTAAAATAAAATTTAGTCATGCACCATTTTTTTCTAAATTGTAATCTTAGTTATCAAGTCACCACAAATAGATTAAAAATTAAATGTCAGAGCCAAATATATTTCTTTTATTAATCTTATATAACAACCTATAATTTGAGCATAATCTTTATCAGTGTTTCCCGGTCACTTAATGCTTTGATATTAACAAGGTTTACCACTGAATTATTTGGGATGGAGGTGAAGATCAGGAAAGTGTATCTTGAATAGTTTACAATTGAAGTTTTTTTTTTTAATACTCCTTTCTCTAAAAATGTAGACCTTTCTGTAATTATATTTGTGCATACAGATTATAAATGTCATCTTTATTATGAAACAAACCAGATAATGGTAATACAAAACAAGAAAGATATTTTGCCAAACCAAGATTTAAAAAAAAATTACCTAATACCATATTTGAAAATCATGTCATTCTCCATTTCTTTGCCATTAGGAAAAGAATTATAGTTTTCACTTAATCTGCTAAAAACAACATTAATTCCCCCAAAGCAATGAAATGCTTGCAACATGCTGGAGAGGGAATGAGAAGAAATACAGCACAAAAGTATCCGCATACTTTAATCTCCAAAACTTCTCATAGGAAAAGAATCTGCTTTATATCTCTTAATTATTTCTTTTCTTCAGGACCAAGAAAGGAAAAAGGTATTAATATTTTCAAACACATACATAATTGCAAGATTAAGAAGATAATCATTGTTATAAACTTTATGTACAGTGGGTTTAATCTATAGGATATATAATTTTTGAGTCTATTTTATGAAGGGAATGGTAAAATAATCCAAATTAGACACCTGGAATCAAATTGGAAAAACAAAACTCATTAACTGAGTTTTTAACATCTTAATGGATCACTTGACATCCATAGAAATCAGTCCATTAGTATTTTTCATTTCTTAGGTTCCAAAGCAAATAAGTGGCTTCTTCAATTTGCACATGTGGTCATAAAGACCACAACTGATTTGCATTCTTTTTAAAAAAATAAACACACCTGAAAAAACTGATAGAAAATTTAAAATGGACTATTAGTATTTTTTCTAATATCAAATTTTAAAAATATTTTTAATATATTAGCTTTATGTTAACATAGATTGCATTTTTTCTCTTAATAAAACATTTAGCTTCCACATCTATCATAGCTCTCTTCCAGCTTTTGGTGGTGGTGTTGTGTCAAAAAAACAACTATACAAGTTACAGGGTGTTCTTTCTCATATATTATAAAGAAATTTCCTTACACTAGTGGCTAATATTAAAATCTTTTCTTCATATGATTCAGAAGTCAACACCTCTTGAAACACTGTATTATACTATAATTTCTACATATGGCCCTTGAAAAAAATTGAGAAGTCACTTTGTCTTTCCCCCCTAACTCATTTACCCTAAAATATTGGACTGATAACAACTTAAATTATTCATCTTAAAAGAATTTGGATTTGAATTAGGCTAAAATACTTTAGGCAAATAATACATCTTCTTTATAGAAATTCACATATTAACAATATGTGGGTTAATTTTAAGAGGTTCATCCTCCAAATAACATGATATAAAAGATACCTACTTCAAAGACAAGTCCAGCATGACCATATAATCAAAAAATGCAGGAGAAAAAAGGACTTGAAAGGTGGACCTTCTTTAGAGGATTTATTAGACAGCATGGACAAAAGTTTAGCAGAATAATGGGGAAGCTATACCACTCATTGAAAAAAATTGTCAATGTAATCAGAGATGCATTAAAACAGCAAAGAATTGTTAAAAGCTTATCCTAGTGAACATGTCTAAAGTCATAATTATGAGTTACCTACTGTGTATTTCGCAATACACAATGATTGTTATCAAGTCATTTTGTCTAAATTCCAAACAAATATTATTTTTAAATCATGTCTGACTTTTTGTAACTCCATTTGGGATTTTTGTGGCAAAGATACTTCTTTCTCCATATCATTTTACAGATGAGGAAACTATAACAAACAGGGTTAAATGACTTGCTCAGGGTCACACACCTAGTTTGAGGCCAAATTTTAAACTGGGGTCTTCATTACTTCAAGTCTTGTGCTTTATCCTATACATGTATTTTGTGCTACCTCACCACCCAAATGAAATATTTTCTCCCCAACAATTTTTGGGTTTCATCATTAGTTGAGAGACCAGAGATTTGTGAGTGAGAGATTAGTTTAAGAGACATGGCTTCTCAAAATTGTGTTTCAAACTCTTAACAGATTATAAGAATTGTAAGATCAAAACCATTTCTTATTCATTTCTATATCCTTTATTGTGTCTTGGGCAAATTTGGCAGTCAAAATATGTTGAATTAAATAAAGCCAATGTACCCTGTCTGACATTTGTCCTTCAGTCACTGAGCTACTTATTTGAGAAAAATTCAGTCCTTAGTTACAAGCTCCTACTGGATCTTTGTGGGGCGGGGGTGGGGGTGGGGGGAGAAAGGGAAAGGCAGGTGGGAGGGAGAGGAAAAGAAAGAGAACTATTTCTCTTTAGATCTCTCAACTCCATAAACATCATTTTAATAATTTCAGTCTCTAAAGAACTAGGCCAAAAAATTCTACCAAAGGTACCTTTTTTGACCTCCTTATTCCAAACTATAGTAATACTATTATGTAGAATTTTAATGATTTCCTAAAATTGGATAATATCTTAAAATGATTTTTTTCAAAGACTGTAGTGTTTACTGCCATGTATGCTAAATTAGAATTTATAAGGTGCTTTCCTATTCACTATTTAATTAGTTATATGAGTTGATCATGTTGATAACATTATCAGTCCCATTTTACAGAAAAGAAAACAGAGACTATTTTCCTAAAATAGCATAGCTGGTAAGAGAAGAAATTAACACTAGAACCAGGATCTGTAATGTTCTTCTCTAAAATATAATCTTCTCTGGGAGCAGGTTTCTTGGGAAGCTTCTAGAAGCAGCCTTTGTTTCAGTTCAAAGTAATAATCACCCCAAATGCAGTCAGGAGCTAAAAGTTCAAATTCTTTATTGTCTCCTTCAAAATAGCCCAGTTAGCTTTCCTAGAGGCCTATCTCTTTCCTTGGTTCCAAGAGCTTTTGCCACTAGTCCTCTGTCTCTTCCAGCTTCAGCCTCTCACTCCCTCTGAATCTCCAGCCAGCACAAAGGTGGAATATGGAATCAATCGGACTCTGCCTCCAAGAGTGGGCTTGTGGGCTTTTGTGTCTGGCCCTAAGAGCTTCTTGCTTATATGTTGTGCACTGAGTATACTCCAATCATTACATCACTAGGAAACCATTATTTGTTGTAGGATTAAATCAATCCTAAATTGAATTAACCATTGTCTCCTCAATTCCACTTATTACCTTGTTTCAAGTTCTGGCCCATAATATCTCCTTTTAGGATCAGATCAACTTTACTGAACCATGCTAAATTACATAATTATTGTCTCTATCAATTCCACTGTCTTAGCATCTTGTAAGAATTCTAACACAGATCACCTAATACCATTTGCAATTCCTTTTCCCTTGTAATATGTGGTCTCCTAGGAAAGTTAGTTTATGTGTTTGAATTACAATGTGTGAAATTAAATGATGCATGAATTACATAATAGAATCTAATAAGTTAATAAATTTTGAATAAACAAAAGATGTGATGTGGTTTTTAGCCTACTTAAAATATTAAGTCTTTAAACTAACATTGAACAGTTTTCTATAAATTAAAATAAAATTGCAGATACAGGAATGTGAACAGAAAATGATAAAAATTCTAGATTAAAGCATACTTCAATGTTACAAGAAAGTATGATTTCACCAGAGCAAATACAACTTTCACCAGTGCAGGACACAACCTATCTATGAATTCTTAAAAAAAAAATCTCTATCTTGTGGTTCAAGGATGAGTGAGTCTCTCAAGATACATTTAGGTTAGTTGTTAAACAATAAGATTAAATGCACATAAGATTTTTGTTCGAAGCAATTTAACTTATAATATAAATAACTTGTGGATGGACTAGAAAAAGACATTCACATGTATTTAATAAGCTAGTTGGATTAATATTTTGTCTCATATGGAATGGAAAGCTGAATATATGAGTGTCTTAGATTGCAGTAAGGTTTCTGTTGGTTGTATTAGCCTTTTTTTTGCTTAAACAATAATAATTGCCATTTATAAAATGATTTAACAGTACAAAGTACTTCTTATATTTTACTATAGTTGATCCTCATAACTATACTGTTAAATGTTATTATAGCTAAGTCCCCATGAGTGAGAATAATGAATTCCTTGAAGTGTCTGCATGTATTCAAATCCTCACTATAAAATGTTATTATCTAAAATATGGTATTTAGTTGCAATACAATGAAAATATGTAGCACAAGTCCCTCACTTGCTCTAATTAGAACCTCCTGTATTATCAACCCCTTTTTGCAGTTGAAATTGGAAGTGTTTAAAGCATTTGCTCAGAGTTAAAGTATGTATAAGCATCTAAGACAAAATGGAAAGCTGGGGACGTCATCCTGATGCCAGGTCAATATCCATTCCACTTTGCTCTCTCTAGATTCTAACTCCTGAGTTTTCTAGTCTTTCATTTTAGTATCTCTAATTCCTGGCATAATGCCAAGAAAATGGTAAGCAGTTAAGAAATGTTTGTTGAATTTAGTTGAAGGAAAGAGAATTACACTGACAATTAGATTTTTAATAGGTTATCAAAATGGTACAAGTCATTTTTATTCTGTTACCATGTATGTACATGTACCCAGTAGGTTTTTTTTTTTTTTAATGGACTAAGTCAAATTTCAGAAGTCTGAATTTATTTTGTTTAAACTATTAGTATCAGCCTTTTCTTGGGCAAGCACTGTCAATTTTATCCTGTGAATTTTATTATCAGTGTTCATGAGGCATTTACATTTTGGAAAGATATAGAATATGCCTTTTGTCTTTTTTGCATATTACACAAACAGCTTGAATTTATCGAATGCCTTTTCTCTAGGGAGCTTCAACTGCTTGATATGTTATTTCCATTTTCCTAAGGCAGCCACGTGAGGTAAGAAGCAATTAGATATTATAATCCCTATATTCAGAATAAGCAAATTGAGTATCTTAGAGGATGAGTAATTTCCCTAAGGTCACAAAGCTGAGGAAGCACAGGGACTAGAACTTGATCTGAGTCTAGCTCATAGTTAATTCTACTCAAGCGTGACTTGAGACTGACAAACAAGATTAGTAATCATTTGTGTCAAACACTCTCATTGCTATAATGTTAAAATTTGTGCATTATTACTAATGTCATATCTGCATAAGATAGCTTTGTGTGTATATACATATATTTTGATGAGTATTTTGATGAACTAATTTACAAGAGAATTTAAATCCTACCTCATATTCTTTCTATCTGTGTGATCCCAGGCAAATCATATCCTCTCTGAGACTCATTTTTCTCCTTTGTAAAATGAGGTGATTGGACTTGATGAGTTTGAAAATCCCTTACAATTGTAAAAGTATAAGTCTACAAACCCTTGAAGTGATCAATGTATATAACACAGCATGTTTGAAAAAAATGGAATAACTAGTGAATCTGAACATCATAACCTATATTAGATTTTTTGACTGCCATTGCCTAAATTAATCAGTTAACAACTCAACCTTCTCTGCTTTGAGTGTGTTAATCCAACTTTCATCTGGGTCTCATTTTTAAATATATGTCTGAACTTCAATAACACCATTAGATAATTACACAAGAGTTCCCTTAAAAGTACTAAGATATCCTTTTACAGATAGCACTAATGGAAGGGAAAAATAATTGAATAAATTGCATGACCTAGGAAGTTTTGCACAAAAGATAGAGGCTCCCAGAGTGTAAATAGGAAAATAAAAATTTTTTCTCTATCTGAACACCTAATGGTAGGCTATGAATCAAATTGTGTCCACAAAGAAATTTATTTTTAGAAGTGAAACTCAAGTGTTTAGTGCAACTGAAAATGATTCAGTTTCTTAGTGTATGCAGTTTTTTTTTCTCATTATCCTTAAATGTCCTCATAAATATATGGTGTCCACCTATTGCCATTTATTTACTCTATTATATAAAGTAAGAGTGAATGCTATAGATCCTATTCAGTTCTCTCTGTCTCTCTTTTGTGTTAGTAATTTGACACAATTCCCATTTACCAAACTTAGTATTAATGTTTCTTATTTCTAAATATTGGAAAAGTCAAAAGGATATTCATGCTTAATAAAACATAACATCAGCAATGGAATTATTCTGTCAATATACTTCACCCATCCAGGTTTCAATTTCTTCACCTTATTAGTGAATAGGTTGATACAAATCAAAAATTCTTAACCTTTCTTGTGTTATGGACTTTTTTGACAGCCTAGTGAAGTCCAGCATCTTCAGAATAATGATTTTAAATGCAAAACATAAAATATGTAACATTACAAAGAAAATAAAATATATGGAGATAAAGATATGAATTTTTAAGGTCACTGACTCAAGAATAAAAACTTTTGGCCTAAGTAATCTGTAAGTGATCTTGAATATAGTAATCAAGGAAATATGTATCCAAAAAGAAAGATAATAGGGATCCCCAAAGAGATTATTTTAAAATTTTAATTTTTGAAAAAAATTTACATATGTATGACAAAATTCTACCTTTCAAATGTAACCTCGTGATGTCTCCATTTTAACCAATTCTCCCCATTTTTTAAAAGGAGAGATACCTGTTGGTGAAAAATTTGACCAGGATAAAAAGATATGTTGAAAGTACTTTTTAAAAAAATGAACTGTCACTTTACTATAAGCAATCATTTGGTATAATTACAGTAACAGAATTTACAGTTTTAACTACTATAGCATATCTTTAAGATTCACTATAACAATCTGTTAACTATAAGCCAACATAGGCCCTATATCCTCCACTAAGCAATTGGACTAAATACATAATCCAATATTTTCTTTTATTGCCAATAGATTTGATGACCTAAAACACTTGTTTAAATTATGAGCCTGGTCAGACAAAAACTTGTGCAGGTTTTAGCACACAGCAATCCAAGCTGGATGGTAAGAAAATGAAAGGAAATATTCCAGAGAACTGACTGTGTACATTCAGTGCAAAGACGATATAACAGTTGGGCTAATTAGACCTTAAACCCCAGAAGGTAGAATTGTTTGCTTGTGAAAGGCTCCTGGAAAAAAAAAAAAAAAAAAAAAAAAAAAAAAAAAAAGGTCCCTTTATGGCTGAGCTGCGCAATATAGGTGGAACTTCCCTTCCCTGATGTACACACCAGTGATAGAGAATTCCAGCATTAACACAGGATTGGCTGCAATACAATACAGAATCAGAGTGCCAAAAATGGTGGCAACATGCATCAGGAAGTGAATCATAGCCTCTGGAGTATTTATGTAGTATACAATGAGCTTTTCACACCAGAATTCAAACTAGTTAATGAAAGGCACTGGAACGAATTAAGAAATTATGACATCAGGCCACCTACCTTCTCAGAACACAAATTATTAACAGCATATAATTCAAAGGATTTTTTAATTAAAAATATCTATGTGCCATACACTATAGCAATGGGCATCCCAAAAATGACTGTGCCATCACAGAGTGATTATAGAATTAGCAATGGTCAAAAACAAATTTATTAGTATAAATACAGTAATATGAATATGAAATGTTACAGTATATGTCATAACAATTTAGGATTGGTAAGATTAAAGAACTTAAAACATGGCATCCTATTGTACAAAAACCAACTACAAAAGAAACCTTTTAGCTGATTAATCAGCTGCCAGTTTCTTATAAATAAAACACTAAGATAGCAGATAAATTTTCTAATTTTTAATTTAGTTTTCGTCATAATAGCATAATCTGCATCTTCCCTTTCATTTGGAGGAGAAGGGGACAAGCAGTGGTAGCATCACTTGTCTGGTGTTTATAGAGAGGAAAGTAGAGCTTCTTCTGCCCTACTTTTATGTTGGAAAGGATCACCTGTCAGACACAGCATTAGCACTCTCAGATTCTACAGCTGTGGAGTAAAAGAACCAGCTACTCCCACTTAACAGTATGTACACAGCTACAGCCTCCCCTCTTGTCACAGGTGGAAGTACATCAGTGTATGAATAGCAAAAATCTCTATCAAAATGGGCCATATCAGCTATTTTAGAATATCCATATTAATTTTTCTGTAACATATCCTAGAACAAGGGGTCTGTGGTACACAAAGCACTGTGCAATGACCATTAAGAGTGGTGGTCATAGTTTCCCCTACCATTTAAATAGGACACAAAAAAATCCAAGTACATACTCCTTATGCCTAATCAGTCCTTACTGACAAGACAATTAATTTGGTAAATTTCAATATTCTTATTGCTTAAATTACTTCATGGTAGTCAGTTAAGCATTTAAGGAACCATATGCATTTTGCTAAGAGCGTTATTTAGTACTAAAGTACATAAAATACTAAGAAGAAGGCCGCTTTATAATTTAACACTTTGGTCTTTTATTCAGGACTTATATAACTTTCATTTTTAAAAATAGCTTGTGCTACAAGACACTAAAAATTAAGTGTACATTACTGTATTATTACAGGTATTGACTGGGGGGGTGAGAGATTAAAAAATAAACTATCAATGTTTGGCAAAAAATAAGACAGTTGGATTTTGGGAAAATATAAAATATATGACTTATATTTCAAAAAACAAAAATAGGTATTCACATAATTTGCCTTCATCTATTTTTCTTCTTACCATTTATTAAATAACTACATTATAAGCCAATATTAAATATACTAAATTTATATGTTAATAGTAATGATAATAAATTTAATGCAAATCCACAAAAATGACAAATTTTTCCATTTATTCAAGAGAAAATTACCTAACTCAAAGTCTTACATTGACTCTTTCTATAGCTAGATGAAAATGTTGTGAAAGTGAATTGTTAGAAAGACATAATCTTATTCCATTTATTTAAAAAGAATGCTACTGTTGTACTGAAAAAAAGTACCTATTGGCATAGACAAAACAAAACAGAAAGAAAATAAAATCTCAACATTAAAAAAAGTAAAATAAATCTTTGGTAATGCTCAAATTTTAAGTGTATCATTCATTTACAGGAGTCTCAGATATCTCCCAATCTTTTCTGGATTTTAGCATGTTTTTACTTTGACAGTTTTATTCGCTCAAAACTTCAATATGCTTTTTTATATGTAAATGAATATAAATTAGTCAAGTGTTAATGTTTATTCTTTCTACTTAGACTGGATTGATACCACTTATATTTTAAAAACATATGTATACCCACCCAAAAAAAATTGATGTACATTTTAATGTAAGGGGAGATATTTTGTTTGCCTTTTTTTTTCCAGTACCCTTTTATGAAATAAAACAGGAAAATCCTTTCTCTTTGGGACAAGTACATTTCCAAGTTTAACAGATATATAAGTATATATCTGTGATGTAGCAAGTACATTTAATCATTCAACATACTTAATGTGAGTATCCTAGGCAAACAACTAAAGACTCTAATATAAAAGTTAATGGGTCTTTGCATTCCCTTCTACAGCCTTATCTATGTTCTTTCCAAAATCAGGCCCAGAAAATCACACACATGCCCAGGCTTACTAATGTTACTAATTTCTGAGATACGAATTTTTCGGAAGGCAAGGGCACTCCTAAGGTTGTACTTGGCAGTGGGCCGAATTTTCCGCAGCTTCTGCCATTCAGAACTATGGACAGCTCCTATTTAGGCTAAAATTTAAAAGTTTTTCCTTTTCTTTTCACACACACCTGGAGTGGTTTTCTTTGTTTTAAGGCTTCCAAAGCTGCTGAGGCGACATACTAATGTGTTTTCCACAAACTAGTTACTAAAAACAAACAGCTTACATTTATAATCAACAGATCTGAATAGAGTTGTTTTTAATCTCCTGCACAAAAGGGGGGAAAAATTGCTGACACTTAAAATCAGTGAACTATTCCCATTCATCTACATACAGAGATATATAAGAACTACATTTTGTTTTGTTTTGATACACTTTTTATTATTAAATGGAAAATCCTACATGTATCCAGAGGCTAACCTAAGTGGCTACAGGGTGTGTGCACACTAATAAAGAGGATCTTGTTTCACGACCTTCTCTAGACTATTTCCAGACAATATAAAGAGAACATTTCTATAATGCCAAGACCAGGAAGCTTTGTCCTTGGCTTGAATTCCACACTGGCAGAAGAGTTTAACAGCCTGCTCCTTGTCCTCCCTTCTTTCCCCAGATTTATCTTAAATTAGCTAACGTGAGGAGAACAAGATTTCTTAAACTGAGTCAGATTTGTAGTCAAGGTCAAATAAGGGTGTTGTTCAGTCTCGCTAGAGGGACTTTGGAAACGCCCCCTTTCCCTGCCTGGGGAACTTAATCTGAGCCTGAAGCTTCTTGTCACACTCGGGTTCGGTATACGTTTGGGTTTTGGATTGTCTTGAAAACTAAAGCCAGAGAAAGTCCAAATGTTTCTTAACCTTATATCGCACACTATCTTAAAGGAAGTTGGTGGCAAGATACCTTGTACACATAAAAATAGATATGTGTATGTACGTGTATATATGAATACATACATGTGTGTGTGTGAGATCTGCGGGAAAAGACCATCAAGACCTAAAGAGGCATGGTATCAGGTTCTTCATCTTCTCACCATGCTTCCCCAGCCTAACAGAAATGGCTTTCTTGGTCCCAAGTTACTTCCCTGGCAGGGATTGGTAAGGTAGGGAGTGGGGGGAGGAGGGGTAATCACGACCTATCTTAAAGAAAACATTCTAAAACCAACTACGCGCAGGGTAGTGTAGAGAGATTCTAGATGCCCTGAGCATCTCTCTGCCCCCTTAATCTACACTTTTCGTCTTCTTCAGGTAAAACTTTCCTTGCTTCCACTGAACCCTCTCTGATTTGTAGGTAGTTCTCGCTTCTCCTCCTCTAAAGTCTGAGGAAAAGAGACCGCTTTCGTAACAGTTGGTCAAGATTAAAGTGATGGTTCTACCCGAGACTTGCTAGAAACTAGTTGAAGAGAAGTGAGGCACTCCCAGCTATGGCAGTGGCAGGCACCACTACCCCACCCCGTCGCCAGCCCCCAGCCCAATCCCGGGGAGGGGGTGGAGGGACCTTCCTCCCAAGTGAGAGGAAGTGTATTTGAAGAAAGGTGGGGCAAGAACCAGACCCCCGCCCCCTCACCTGAAATCACTATAAGGGTGGATAATCCAGAAACCTGCAGTTTTAACCCTTTCCTGCTCCTTCTCCACTGCCTTCTGGCTGCCGAACATGCGGAGGGAGAATTTGTTGACGCCCGGCTGCAGCATGGAGGTGAATTGCCTTTGCATGAAGCCGTACTGCCGCCGGGGTCCCTCGGCATCTTCAAAGCCCACCACAGGCTCCTCGCCGCCGCCGGCGCCCGCGCCGCCACCGCTGCCCCCGTCCACCTTGAAGCACACGGAGTTGCCATGCTCCTTGGTGCTGCCGCCTCCGCCCCCCGCGGGGCTGCCCAGGTTCTTCTCAGCCGTTGCCCCCGAAGCGCCAGCCCCCGAGGCTGGAGCTTTCACCGGGAAGACGGTGTTGCCGTCGTCCCGGCTGCTGGATGAGGAGTTGGGCTTTCCAGCGCCTTCCATGGTTGGAGGACGTGGTCTGTGGGGGAGCGGAGCTCCAGGCTCACCGAAGGGAAAAGCAAAAGAAACAAAGTCAGAAGAGAACCTAGGCTTGCTGCCCCTTGCTCACTCTGGTTCCCCGTTTGGCTCCCGCCACCGCCGCCACAGCCGCCACCGCGGCGTTTGTGCCGCTGCTCTCGCTGCCGCTGAAGCGAGGCAAGCAGAGCCCAGGCTCCTGACTCTCTCCAGCCTGCCTCGCTTGGGCTGCTGCTTAGGCTGCCTCGCTCGTTCGGCTCTGCCTTCCCTTCGGCTGCCCTCTGCTGGTGGAAAAGAACTCTCTCCCTCTCTTTGGCTCCCTCCCTTCTCTCAACACTTTCTCCGGACTCCAGTGCGTGACATTGAGCTCAGGAGTCCTTGAAGATATCCATCCCCATACACACACACACACACACACACACACACACACACACACTTTTACATTTCAATAATATGAGGCAGTTTGTATCTACATGTTGGAGTGAGAGAAAGAAGCAGGTGCAGGACAAATGTTCACGTATCTGTGGGCGGGTGTGTGTTTATGTGTTAGAGCAAGAGACACACACAGGGCGTGTACGGCTGGGAGTCTTAAGGCAGAATGTTTGAGCAGTTAGAGAGATAGCTTGGGCATCTGTGATAGGAACACTGATAAAGACAACTTGGTGTGAGAAGGAGCTTTGAGAGTGGAAGGGAAGGCAGATATAACCTAGCTTATCACAGAAAGTGGAATAGGGCAGGAGGGTGAAAGGACTAACACTGGATGACCTCATGTGATCAGCTGCTTGTGGTTTTACAGATTAAGGACTTGTAACAGGGAAAAGACAACTGACCTCCTTCTATACTTCCTCCTATTCATCTTAGAAGAATCCTTATGAGCATAGAAAAGTTTTTTTTTTTTTCTTTTACCGGGGTCAAAATCCCTTTACTGGGATCCATTTTTCATATAGCCACCAGGAGGGGAAAAATGGATGATAGAGACCAATCATTCACTGACCTATCTTTAAGAATGAATTATGTAAGCAATGACACACTAAGGGGCATGTGTTGGCTGGCCAATATTCACCTAAGCCGCACTCAGAAATAGAGGCTCTTTCCAGCACATTTGTAAAATGGCTGAGAAAGCAATCAGGATATAAGACCCATATAAGGAAAGAAAAAAGAAAAATATTCATATAGCATATTAAAAGTACCAAAGGAATTTTTTTTACTAAATTATGGGAGACTAGAAAGATCAAATCAATCTCTCTCTCTCTCTCTCTCTCTCTCTCTCTCTCTCTCTCTCTCTCTCTCTCTCTCTCTTCCATGTGTGTGTTTTATCCTCCCTTCCTCTGCTATCAAAATAACAGAATTCAGGATATATTGATGAAAGGTCTATGATATAAAGCATACAAGGATAATTTTTGATAGTTAAACAAGCAAGCTTTATGAAGTTTTATAAGGCAAAACAAAAAGTAGGATAAGGTGCAGGTCATGAAATACTGGGTTAACAAGTAATAGGTGCTATGAAGGCACAGAGCAGGTAATGGACATCAAGTGTCTGAAACTAGAAAGAACTTGAAAATAACTTCCCTTGATTTACACTTCTGCTGGAAGTCCCTAGTATCTCATATCACAGAAAAGCTTTGTAACATCAAAAAATAAAGCAAATAGGTTACATTTTATTAAAAAGATCTGGTTATCTTTTGTTTATATTTAGTAAGAATATAATAATCCTTCAGTGATAGAGGAAAACTTCACCAATTAAATGTACTTGTTATAATGTAATTTTCATTAAAACAGCTGTTCCTTTTCTTCTGGCCAGCTGCTGAATATTTTTTACATCAACATTTAATAGTAGTGTGCTCTAAACACAGACTGGGAAGTTATTTTGGCTGAGTTTTGCTGAGTTTCAAGGTCTATACAAATCTACTATGACAACCCAATTGCATTCTAAGGACTCAAAACATTGTTCAGAAATTTCCCCATAATACTTTGTTGAGACAAACTATATTACATATTTTATTCCCCTAAAGTTTAATCTAAGTTATATTTTGTTAGTTATTAATACATAAAATCAAAGAAAAAACACTATTAAAACCAGTTTGACTTTATACAAATTAACTTTAATTTGCAAATAAGTCAAAGACATAGTCTTTCGGTGCTACTTATTGGTAGCTGATTAGGATAGGTGGAGTTTTTGAAGAAAATAAAAATACAAAAGTTTTCTGGAAGAAAAAAGACTCTTTGAAAGTGAATATAGAAAGAGGTTTGAATCTAAGAAATGGAGAAAAAAGGAAGAACTTGATTTTTTGAGTGAGAAAGAGAGAGAAAGAAAGAGAGAGAAAGAGAGACAGAAAGAGAGAGAGAGAGAGAAAGGTATAAAATACTTAACTGTATTTTAGTGTATTAACAAAATTATTCATCTGAATTCAGCTCTTTGGAGAGTATGCAACCATCTTTATTTGATTCTTCTAGATTTGGGTTCAGAATATAAATTGAATCAAATTGGACTAGAGAATAAGATTATGTGTTCATAATACTCTGAGCAGAGAATAGATGAAGTCCATCTCCAAACATCTTTTATACAAATGTTATCTTGCACTCACACCAATAGACCAGGGTCTTCTTCCACTCATCTCTCTCCCTCAGTCCATGTCTTGACCATAACAGATAATTTTTTAATGTACTTTGATATGCATCCTGGTATAGTAGAAAGAGTACTGAATTTGTACAGATGGCTCACAGCTCTATCTGGGATTGGCAACTAAACAGACAATTGTATAACTTTAGGTAAGTCACAGAACCTGTCAGAATTTCAGCCCCTTCCTATATAAAAAGGAGAAAATAATTATTTATCCTACCTGTCCCTTAGAGTTGTTGTGAGGGAAAGTGCTTGATAAACTTGGTAAAATAAATGAGTTATTATTATTATTATAGGTTTATTGATTGAACTCTTTAGAAGAAATTAGATGAGAATTTTCTTCTAAATAATTTAGTAAATGGAAATTCTGTCATTTTTAATGCTGTGCCATTTAACAGTGAAGATGTCAAAATGCCTCAGCATTTTAGAAGAATCAAACTCATGCAATCTTTAGAGAAAATCAATTATAAACTGTAAATCTAATGTATTATTTCATGAAAATGTCATATCGGTACTTGTATGCTTTTCAGCATATACAAGGACTGTGCATCTTTTAAACTGTTCCTTTCTCCTTTAATACTCTGGTTAAGATCACATTTCAGGCAGTAGCAGAAGATTAATATGAATCTAAAATAAAATCTCTATGCAGACGCAAGCATATGTGAAATGAGACCAAAAAGATAGATAGGGAGGCTTGAATTTTGACAACTTACTGAAGAATCCTAAATGAAACTTAGAGACACGAGAGATATAACATATCTGAACCCTCAAAAAGCCTGAAGTACAAGTTATTTATTTGTAAGGAAAGGTGTTTTAAATGTCTTTTTATCCTTTGAAAAAAAGCTGATATAAAGGGGGGAAAAGAAAGACAATGGATTAAAAGATAATTCACCAGCAAGTATTTTCCAGAATCTCTGAAATTAAAATTAAGAAACATCAGAGCTTAAAAAGAACTGATTTTAAAGTTAAGAAAAGCATTTTTTCCTTTTGCGTTTAATTGTGTTTAATTATTAATGATTGACATAAATAATATTTGATAAATTGATTTACATAACAAACATTTACAAAACACTTTATGTAGATTATCTCATTTGTTCCTACCAATAATCCTATAAAGTAGGCATTATAGGTGTTAGTATCATCTTTATTTAACAGATGAGAAAACTGAGGGTTGGAGGTTAAGTGATTTGTCCTTTTCCAAGGTTAAACAAGTAGTGAATGTTAGGGCCAGTCTTCTTGATTCAAATCTCACATGCCCAAATGGCCTTTCCATATGATTTGAGCTAATATTCCTTGGTTTAGTGTTTCCACCAATTAGAATGTGAATTCCATAAGACTATTTGTATCTTGAGATCTTAGCAAGATACTTTGCACATAAAAACTTAACAAAT
Source organism: Sarcophilus harrisii (assembly GCF_902635505.1). Classification (NCBI taxonomy): domain Eukaryota; kingdom Metazoa; phylum Chordata; class Mammalia; order Dasyuromorphia; family Dasyuridae; genus Sarcophilus; species Sarcophilus harrisii. The sequence continues at coordinate 138,007,933 of NC_045426.1, forward strand.
GCTTTATTCATTCATCTCACAAAGTCCATGGAAAGTTAATGCGATGTTGTTGGTAGTATGTGTTTGGCTATTGTTAATAATTGTGAGGTCTGTAGATTTTAAAGATTTCAGTTCCTTTTAATAAAACCAACTCATTTTAGAGTTCTGACTTGTTAGATCAAGGTAGACCTTCTGCCTTAACTCTAAAACATTCCAGGTTGTTCTGTCGGTCTAACTTTGTGGTTTACCAGTCAATAACAAATATGTTAATCTCAAATTATGTTTCCAGGTGTTTTAATACGTCCAAAGTGTATGTGGTTGCCTTATCATCCAGTAGATCGTTTCTACATAAGATAGTTTAAAGGATTTTAATGCCCTTACAAAGTTTCTGAACTACAACAATTCAGGGAATTCCATTTTTTCTTGTCATTTCAAAGTTATCCCAATAGATTACCATCCACAGCAAAATGTTAGGAAAAGAGTAGTATGCTCTTGTAAAAGAGGATTATAACGTTTGCAGACTGTGAAGGAATGAGTCAACAAAATCTGCTGAAAGGGATTATAATGTAGGGGTTATGAATTTCCTCTTATCTGAGTCACCAACAATTGGTAACACCTTCAGTGTCAATTTTTTTTTTTTTTTTTTTTTTTTGCTTTCATCTGATTCAGAAATGAGATACTGGTTGAATTGTTTTGTATTTATTTCCAAAAAATGGTGATGGATTTACACTGATCTATTTATACTCCCTCCTCTGCTCATTTTTGTTAGCAATGGCATGCATTTATCAGAACTGTTGTCCTGGATTATTAGTCTCTCCCCTCAGTGCTCAGTGTAATGCCAAGCATATAATAGACACCTAATAAATGTTTTATCTATTTATATATCTATCTATATGTGCAAATATACACATATAAATATATATACATATATACATACATATATATGGGTATACATATATTCAAAGAATACTTTTTGAATTAAAACGATAACTCTTGTCTCTGAAATTAAGTAATATTGGAACAAATATTTTTAATGCAATTACTAAATATTTTAGTTGGTTTCCTTTCTAATCTACAAATTTTTCAAATGTTTATAAATGGAAGTATAAATAAGGAAAATAACTTTTTTTAAGCTAAAGATTTTTTATGCATTTCTTACTGGTTTCTGTAAAACTTTTATGTGATATTTGAAACTAATAAAAAATAATAATCAAAGTATATTGAATCAGAAAAGTAACATTTACAACTGATCAGCAATAATTATTGAATGGCTACTATGTGAAAGTCTATGTAGGGCCTGCATAATACAAACAGACATTAACTTCAATGAATTTAGGAAAAAGTGACAAATTATATCTTGGAAATAAATAACGATGACCTCCTTAGATGTAGAATTCACACTTATAAATCTTTTGTTCTTATTTAGGTCAGACCCTTTAGGTCAGATATTTCAAATATCATTACCCTCAGTTATACATGAAGAAACTGAGACTCAGAGAGATGGCATGATTTGCCAAAGGCCACAGAGTCTCAAGCTACAGAGTTGGCACTAGAACTCAGGGAAAGATTGCTGTTGACATCAGAACTCAGTGTGAATTCAAGTTCTATCCTACATTTATGATCTTAGGCAACCAGTTAACTTTTCTGAGACTCAGCTTCCTCATCTGTCAGATAAAGGGGACTGAATTAGATCATCTCTTCTAATTTAAATCTATGATACTATTATTATAAATTAATGCTTATTTTGAAAAGAATTTCATGAAGTTTTAAGTAGGATCTAGTAATATGTGAAATGAAACAAGTGACATATATGCCTGATTTTTTGAATTCAGAAAAAAATTAACTGTCTAAATTTTCAAATGAAATCATGTGTTACAGAATCACAAGGTGAGATTTAAAAACAAATCATTAAATAGAGACAGAAATGATTGAGCTAATATTGTCATTTGATAGCATCTAAGTGAGAAGAGGGTCTGAAGATTATGCTTTTTTAACATCACAATAAAATTTTATATTTTCACAAAAGAGTCCATGTTCTCATTCCCTTATACTGAAAATAAAGCACTTATACATGAAGAAAGACCTCATTTACATCATAAAGCCAATAAATGATTCTGACTTATTTTTCTCCAGAGCCTTCCTTCACTAGAGAAGTTTCCACAAAGGTATATGCCAATGACCAATGTTAATAGAAAAATCTTGAAAGGTTAGAGAGATGTTTCTGCATTATAAGCTGTCAATATAAGACTAGTACCAAAGTCAAGAGAATTGAGTTAATAAAGAAATGTCTATGACATGAAATGATTTTCCATCACTTATATCCAAGGAATAATTTACTTTGCTAGCAGGAACAGTGTCTTTGTGAAAGTGGTTCTCCATGCAAATTTCTCCAGAAACTTGATTTATTTTCATCATCTTTGTCATCATTGTTCATCCTTTGTACTCAAAGAGGACCAATTGTAGGATGATGTTGGAATCAAGGTACAGTATGTCCAAATGTAGCTAATCAGTCCAAGCTTGGAAGGCTCTACCACAGGTCATGTACAAATAGTCATAAATGAACATCAGGTATAAAGTTATCTCTAGATTTGTGAATCTCACATTTCCTTTGTGCTACTGTGATTCTGCTTTGCTCACAGAGCACAGTCCCTTTTTTGATGTGAGCATGCCTACATAGTCCTGTGTCAATGTCTGCCAATTGATGCTAAAGTTCTTTGGAGAGACCTCGAAAGTGTCTTTTTTTGTATCACTTCTTCTGACTTCTGTGTGAGATCTTGCCTTGTCCAAGTTCTCCATAAAATAGCTTCTTGGGTATATATACATTTGACATTCAGACTATTTGTCCAGAAACACTAACATTTTAATAATCATTTACTAGATGCCTTTTGTGTTCATTAAAAATTTTTAGAACTTTATGAGGACATAATAAGGTGGTAGTCTTGTCTTTACAATAGCATGCTTTTGAAAAATGAAGAAAAAATAGATAACTTCACGTTCTTGATCCTATCACTTTTATAAATGGCAATTGTCTTGTTTTTTAATTTATAGAATGAAACTATTTTCCTTTTAAATCTACCTTACACTTAAGATGGACCTTGATTTGACTAACTTCATTGTTATAGTATTTGATGAAAATCTTATTTCCCCAATCCTTCCCTTAATCTTTCAGTGAGGAAAATATTCCAATCTATGTTTCCAACCTTTATGCTTTTGCAGTTCTTTAGTTCACCCTTGCTTTCTTGTCCCTAATCTGAGGTTATTGTCACTGAGCTGATTATCCAGTCAGGGAGGATTTAATTCATGCAGAATGAGATATTTGAATTAACCATTGGGTGGCATTGTATTTTATTTTCCAGTCTTGGACTCTTAAATCACTCTAGCATGAGCCTTTAGTTAGAATAGTCTTTTGCAGCAGGCTGCAGTGTTATACACTGGCCACTAGAGAGCACTCTAACCTGTAAATACCTAGGTCATTGTTATCACTCCTTTACTCACCAACTCACAGGGGCTTTCATGTGCTTGGCTCTTGGAAAAGATTTCTAAAAATTAGGAGATAAAATGAAAATTTCATAAAATAAGATTTATTCTTTTGCTTGTAGCCCCCACCCCTTAGTAATATTCTACTTTCTCAGGTAACTATCATTTCCATGATATACATAGATTTAAATAATTAGTATGATATGAATTTAGCCAATTCTACATGGAATAAAGTGAAAAGAAAAATAGACAAAATAGTCTTATGAAGACAAAAATAATCACTAACTCTCTTCTTCACTCAGTGTTTTTCCCAGTGTAAATGATGTTAGAGAGTAAACATTGTTAGTAAATATCTCATAGGCTTAAAAAATGCAATGAGAGGGAAGTGCTTGCTCACCATTCTCAGGCTCTTGGATAAAAGATTCTTAGGGAGATGAGATTTTTCTTCTTTCCATCTATTGTAAATCATACTTCAACATTGTATAAAGTACTCATCAGACTCTGGGTGGTTTTGGTTGTGATACCATTTTTTCCTCCATTCAGCCCTTAGTCACTGTGACTTCTTCAGTTTTTCAAATGGAAATCCAGGATAATGAAAGTGCAAATAGTGTCTCTTTTATACTGTTGGGTTCACTTGTTTAAAAGCAGTCTTTTGTGATCTTGAGACTATCCCATTTCTTTTGTTGTCATTTTCACAAGGAAGACTAGGGGAAACTTATTCAATCTTGGTGAAAGGTTTCAGGGCTCTCGATGCCTTTAGTGGTTCTAAACATTTATTTCATAAACAAACTACCAAATTTGGCTTGCTTCTGGCTTCTAAAAAGTAGCTACTAGTGACATTATATTTACTCTAACTAAACTTTGACCTGTATGAAAAGATGTTGAATTTTACCTTCCTTGCTTTGAAAAAACAGTACATATTTTTGGTTGATGGGTGGGTTTTGAGTTTGAAAGATCTTTACAATCAAGCAATAAGAAGGAAGTCAGAAAGTTCATAGAGTTCAGTTTAAACCATCATAGTCCACTATAAACACCTACAGGGAAGGAATCTCATTATATATTATTTTTCCTTCTTCTCTAGATTGATCCCTTCTTTCTATGAGGTCTTAGTTTCAGTCAGCTTCCTTTTTGCCTAAATTAGATATCATTTCTGTTTCTATATGTACCAGGAATTGTACTAAACTCAGGAGATACAAAAGAAAAAAAAACACAATAACAAAAACAACAATCTCAGCTTTCAAGTACTTTACCTTCTGTTGTGGCAAGAATATAGGCGGAATAAATTCTATAAAATGTACATACAGTTTCCAATTCTTGATCACTACAAAAAAGAGCTGCTATAAATATTTGTGCATAATAGATTCTTTTCCATTTTTCCTTTATCTTTTTGTAATAGAGACCTAGTAGTGGTATTGTTGGATCAAAGGGAATATACATAGTTTGATAGCCTTTTGGGAATAGTTCATATTGCTCTCCAGAAAGGTTGGATCAGTTCATGACTTTTGTCAAATGAATTAGTGTCCCAGTTTTCCTATATGCCCTGCAACATTTGTCATTTTCTTTTTCTGTCATCTCAACCAATATGATAGACATGAAGTGGTACCTCAGTTGTTTTAATTTGTATTTCTCTAATCAAAAATTATTTAAAGATTTTTTTCACATGCCTGGATAACTTTGATTTCCTCATCAGAAACCTGTCTGCTCATATCCTTTGACCATTTATCAAATGAGCAATGACTTATATTCTCTACTTTCTCTATATCTTAAAAACAAAACCTTATCAGTAATACTTGATGTAAAAATATTTTCCCCAGTCTTCTGCTTTCCTTTTCATTTTAGTTGCATTGGTTTTGTTTGTACCAAAAACCTTTTAATTAAATTTAATCAAAAGTATCCACTTTATATTTTGTAGTGCTCTCTATTTTTCATTTGGGCACAAATTCTTCCTTTATCCATAGATCTTATAAGTAAACTATTCCATATTCTCTTAATTGCTTATATTATTACCCTTTATATCTAAAGCATGTACCTATTTTGATCTTATCTTTGTAGACAGTGTAAGATGCTGGTTTATACCTAGTTTCTGCCATACTGCTATCACATTTTCCTAGAAACTTTTATTAAATAATGAGTTTTAAGTGATAGTTTTGTTTACTCATCACCTAGTCTAATTCCTTCAATTTCTTTTCCTTCTTCTATTAGTATAGCTAGCATTCCTACCACAATATTGAATAACAGTGGTGATAATGATCATTTTTGCTTTACCCCTGATCTTATTAAGAAAATTTCTAGCTTATTCCTATTACAAATAATTCTTGCTAGTGATTTTTGGTGGAATTTACTTATCATTTTAAGGAAATTCCATTTATTCCTATGCTTTCTAGTGCTTTTAATAGGAATGTCAAAAAAGGCACATACACAATAGAAATGTTATTTCTAGAAAGAAAGGCATTAGTAACTAAGGGGACTAGACCTAAATAAATTAAAACCCTTGCCCCCAAAAAGGTAGCATTTGAAGTGAATCCTTTTAATAGTATTTTTTAAGTACATGTAAAGACAATTTTCAACATTAGGTTTTTTTTCTTATAAAATTTTGAATTCCAAATTTTCTTCCTTTCTCTTTTCCCCTTCCTAAGACAATAAACAATTCAACTTACATTATATATGTGTAGTCATGTAAAACCTAATTCCATATTAGTCATGTTGTGAAGGAACAATTTGTAAAACATTTATGATTTGCAAAAGAATAAAAAACATAAAAATAAGGAAAGTGAAAAAAGTATGCTTTGATATGCATTCAGAGTCCATCAGTTCTTCCTCTCAAAGTATATAGTATCATTGTATTGCTGAAAATAGCTAAATCATTCATAGTTGATTATCATATAATATTGCTATTACTATGAACAATGTCCTACCAATTCTGCTTATTTCAGTTTGCATCAGTTCATGTAAGTCTTTTCAGGTTTTCCTGAAATCTGCCTGCTCATCATTTTTTTAATGGCACAATACTATTTCATTCATATACCACAACTTTTGCAATCATTCCTCAAATAATGGGCATCCCCTCAATTTCTAATTCTTTGCCACAACAAAAAGAGCTGATACAAATATTTTTGTACACAAAAATACTTTCCCCTTTTTAAAAAAAAATCTCTTTGACGTAGAGACCTCATAGTGATATGCTAGATTAAAAGGTATATTCACAGTTTGATTTCCCTTTGTTCATACTTCTAAATTGCTCTTCAAAGTGGTTGTATCAGTTCCTAACTTCACCAATACTGCATTAGTGTCCCAATTTTCCCACAATCTAACAATAATCATTTTCCTTGTAAAATGATTCTTGAAGAACCTAGAAATTCAAAAGGAGGGAGGTAAGAAAAGCAAGCATTCCAAACATGGAAAAAAGCAATGATATGTTAAAGAAATGGGAGCTGGAGCATTATGTGTGAGGAGCATCAAATAGACCAGTATGGCTTGACTTTAGAGTTCATGGAACGAAACAGTAATGTGTAACAAGATTATAAAGATAGGAAGATTGATTGTGCAAAGCTTTACATGTCAACCAAAGAAGGTCACTCAAATAATTGGGATTTATTAACTGAATGTTATGTGCCTGACATTGTGCTATGTGCTAAATTAAATATTTAAAGGAAGGCAAAAAATTCCCTACTTTGAAGGAGTTTATGAAGGTGACAATATTCAAACAACTATGTGTAAATAAGGGATTAATTGAAGATAATCAACAGAGGGAAGCACTCTCATTAAAAGTTATCTAGAAAGTCTTCCTAGGAAGATGAGATTTCTGCTAAGTCATGAGGGGGTGGGAAACAAGGAGTGGGGAGAGAACCTCATTCATTTGAGTAAGGAGAAAGTTCTAGGCAAGGGAGATAGTGAAAAAATGTTCATATTTGGGATATGTAGTGTCTGGTTAATGAAACAGCAAGGAGGTGTGTCACTGGATTGCAGAATTCTTAAAGGTTAGGGTGGTGAGAATAAGGTGTTAAAAAAAAAAAAAAACTGCAAAGATAGAAACAAACCAATAAGAGGATTTTACATTTGATCCTGGAGGCAACAATCAGAGGATTTTATAAATGATCTTGAAAGTAATTGGGAACCATTCAATTTACTGAGTGAAAAGTAGGAGAAAACATGATTATCATTTTGTTAATTTATTAAGCAAGAAGAGATGAGATGAGGATTCCAATTAGAAGACTATTATAATAGTCTATGCAGGATACGCTGAGGGCTTGAAGTAGGCCAGTGGCTAAATGGAAGTATAAACAATAAATAATGGGAGAGAATTTTGGCCTAAAACAATTGGCAGAATAAGCAGTGAATAGCACTAATTCTCTCATGTTCACCTACATATGATCACAAAACAACACCAAAAAACAGATCCTAGAGTGGTGGAACCAACAATGAGATGGGGTAAAACAATGACATCTCAAAAAACTGGGAGGATCAATAGGAAGGGTCTATCTCCCTTGGTCAAGAGGAGGCACAGTCCAGGACTGGAAGCTTCCTAATAAGCTGGAAGCAAGCCCAACCTCAGAAAACCAGCAGGAGATACTGAGCCCCAGTGTGGTAGAATGGTCAAACACCAATAAGAGGACCCTGTCCTGTCCCTTAATATAATCAGGGAAATCAAAGAGAGAAGTTCCAGGAACTACTCTGTGCTTCAGTGTATCCCTGGGATAGGAAGGCATCTTCCAGCAGTCAGACTTTGGGGTGTTTCAGTGTAGGGCCTTGACAAATTCAGCAGTACCCTACTGGGCATAAGCACACACCATTCTCACCACTAAGATTTCAGTTTATTACCAAATAAGCTGCCAGACTATTACAATCTTCAGCAGCAGCATCCACTTCCCACATAACTTTCTCAGTGCAGCACCAGACATAATGGTCCCCTATGGGCTTCAGGGCTACATCATTACAGCACCAGATAAACAGCCAGGGCCTGCAGTCATTAGCACAATAAGTCTGAGACAGTATTCTTTTCACTCTGGGAGCAGAGCTCAAATTTAAAAGAAAGGAAACGAGTTAATAAACAAATTAATGAATTAATGAATGAGCAAAAAAAAAGGTAGAAGAAAAATTGAGGAAACAAATAAGAGTGATGGAAGACAGTTATAAAAAAAAAAAAAAAGAGACTTAACAGCTTGTAAAACTGCTTTGGAAAACATCACCACCTTTACCCCAAGAGCTGAGCTTTACTTTAAAAGTTAAAAAAAAAGAGGAAATAATTTAAAAAAAAAAGAAAGAAAGAAAATGAGCAAGAAATAGAAAAGAACCTTGACCACAGAAAGCTATTATGGCAACAGGGCAGACCAAAACACAAACAGACAAGGAAAGAATGTGCACAGAAGAAATCTCAAAGAATGAGATAAATTGGTTTCAAATCTAATTTGGAAATGTTTATAAAAGACTTCAAAAGGCAAATAAGAGAGATAGAAGAAAAAAATGAAAAAGAAAACGAGAGGTATGTATGAGATTAAGCAATTTGGAAAAGAAAGGGAAAAATTGTCTGAAGAAAACAATTCCTTAAACAGTAGAATAAAACAAATGGAAAAAGAGATACAAAAAATAACTGATGAAAACCACATATTAAAAACTCAAACAGGAAAAATGAAGCTAATGATTTTGTGAGACAACAAGAATCAATGAAACAAGCTACAAAGAATGAAGAGACAGTTTAAAAATCATTCATTTGCCTGAAGACCATGACCAGAAAAAAAGAGCTTGTTTAGTATTCTACAAGAGGTCATTAAGGAGAACTGCCCCAATATTCTAGAACAGAGGAGGAAATACTCATTGAAAGAATACATCTATTATCTCTGGAAAGACATTCCATAAGGAAAACCCCAACCAACATTATTGCAAAACTCAAAAGCTATAATCTCAAGGAAAAAAATACTGCAAGCTGCCAGACAAAAACAATTCTAATATAAAGGAACAACAGTCAGGATTATCCAGGATCTGGCAGCTTCTACAAAAATGGAATACAATAAGGAGGGCCTGGAATACCATATTCTAGAACACAAAGAACCTGGGGTTATAACTAAGAATTAACTACCCAGTGAGATTCAGAATCATTTTTCAGGGGAGGAGATGGAGCTTCAAAGAAGTAAGAGACTTTCCATTATTTCTATTGAAAAAAACAGAACTAAACAGAGAATTTAATCTACAACCCAGGACTCAAGAGAATTACAGAAAGGGAAATGAGGGGAGGGGGGAGGGAAGGGAAGGAGAAGGAGAATATATATATATGGTTAAACTGTTTACATCCCTAGATGGGAAAACAATATCTATAACTCTTAAGAATTGTATCTGATACTGGGGCAGACAAAAGGGGGAATCACATGGACTGAAGGTATGATTGTAAACTGATGGTATGGTTGTAAATGGACTCTGATGTGATGGCATCAAAGAAAAAGACATTAAAAAGTGGGAAAAGAACTGTACTGGGAAAAGAGGAAAGGAGAGGTATAAGGGAAAATTAGTTACATGAAGAGGTGCAAAAGACCTATTACAATCTAGAAAAAGAAAGGAGGGAGATGAGCATTGTCTGAGGTTTGATCTCATCAGTTTTGCCTCTAAAAAGGAATAACTTAATCATTCAGTTGAGTACAGAAATTTTATTTAATTCTATAACGAAGTAGGAGGAGAAAGAGAGAAAGAAAAGTAAGGAACAGAATAAAAGCTAGAGCAGAAACACTGGGAAAAAAGGTAAGATGAGGAGGGAAAAGTTTATAGAAGATAAGATAGTGGGTGAGTTGAGTAAAAAAAACATATGACTAATGAAAAGAGAGAACAAAAGTTTATACAGTAGAGAAAATAGGATGGAGGGAAATACAGTGCTCATAATCATAACTGTGAATGTGAATGGGATGAACTCTCTCATAAAATAGAAGCAAATAGCAGAGTGGATTAAAAAACAGAATCCTACAATATGTTGTTTTCAAGAAACACATTTCACAAAGAGACACACACAAGTAAAGGTAAAAGGCTGGACCAGCATTTATTATACTTCAGCTGAAAAAAAAAAAAAAAAAAAAAAAAAAAAAAAAAACAGGGGTAGGAATTCTGATCTCAGATAAAGCAAAAGTAAAAATAGATCTTACTAAAAGAAACAAGGGATGAAAGTACATCTTGATAAAGGGTACAGTAAATAATGAAGTAGTAATGATACTAAATGTGTATGCATCAAGTGGCAGAGCAGGAAAAATTTTAGAAAAGATTTTAAGGCAGTTATAGGAAGAAATAGATAGCAAAACAATTCTAGGGGGAACCTCAACCTTTCCTTCTCAGAATCAGACAAATCTAACCACAAAATAAATAAAAAAGAAACTACATTGGTTGATAGGTTCCTAGAAAACCGAGATAAGATAGACACCTGGAGAAAATTGAATAGGGACAAAAAGAAATACACATTTTTCTCTGCAGTATATGGCACATGGCTTCCAAGGGCAGAACCAAGATGGCGAAGACAACACACGTTTCTCTCTGACCTTCTCTACAACCCTCATACTAATTATGAAATCCAGCCTCTAAATTAGCTCTGGACCAGCAGAACTCACAAATATTGGGAGTGCAATAAATTATCAGCTGAAGATAATTTTGAAGATCTCCAGAAAATGTCTGTTTCAAATGGAAATGAGGAGACAGCCTGCACAAGCACCTGAATACAAAAGCCAGCACAGACAGCCCAGAGTCCTGGGGTGGTACAGATTCCACTGGTGGTGTAGATTCTAGGTGGCAGAGAATTCAGAGGGAGGAATCTACAGGAATCTACAGCAGGGTTGGCCACTCTGCCTTGCTGCCAGTAGATCGCAGAGAAGTTATAAAATATCCAACACAAACACAAAAGATCATAGTGAACCCCAAAACCCCAGAATTTCACGGGACATGGCCGTGCCCACCCAGCATCAGGAGTGAATCAGCACTGATCCAGCACATCTGCAGCCACTTGGAAAACCTCCCCCTCCCTAAAGACAGACCTTAACTTAAAAAAAAAAAAAAACATAAAAAAGTAAAGAGGACTCTGACAATAGACAGTTTCTATGGTGAAAGAGAAGAACAGATTTCAAACCCTGAGGAGACTAAAGACATATTGTCTCCAGATGAAGCCCTAGAAGGCAATATAACCTGGTTGTCATCACACAAGGCTCTCCTAGAAGAAATTAAAAAGGATCTTAAAAGAGAGCTAGAAGAAAAATGGGGAAAGGAAAGGAAAAATTTGCAAGAGGGTTTGCAATAGGCAACACAGAAACCTATCTGAAGAAAATTCACTACAAAATAGACTTAGTGAAATGGAAAAACATATAACTCATTAAAAGATAAATTTGATAAAATGGTAAAAGAAAGCAACTCCAGAACAACAGAATTTGTGAAACAGAAAAAGAAAAAAACACTTTAAAAAATAGAATTTATGAAATAGAAAACAATTTCATAGCACAAACCAACTCATTTAAAAATTCAATTGCACAAATAAAAAAAGCAAAAAAGTAAATGAAGAAAATAGTTCACTAAAATTCAGAATTGAACAAATGGAAATGAATGACTCAAGGAGACAAGAAGAATCAGTCAAACAAAACCAAAAAAAAAAAAAGAAAGAAAGAAAAAGAAAGACAGAAAGAAAGAAAGAAAGAAAGAAAGAAAGAAAGAAAGAAAGAAATGTAAAATACCTAACTGGGGAAACAACCAGCCTGGAAAACAGATCTAGGAGAGACAATCTAAGGATTATTGGACTTCCTGAAATTCATGATGAAAAAAAGAGGCTAGACACTATTTTTCAGGAAATCATCAAAGAGAACTGCCCAGATATCATAGAATTAGAAGGTAAAATGACTATTGAAGGAATTCACCATTCAAGGTCTCTTGAAAGAGACCCCAAAATTAAAACCCCAAGGAATATCATGGCTAAATTTGAGAACTATTGGACCAAGGAAAAAAATGTTACAAGCAGCCAGAAAGAAACAATTCAAATACTAAGGTGTCACAATAAGGATTATTCAGGACTTAGCAGCTTCCACTTTAAAGGATCAAAGGGTGCGGAATCTGATATTCTGAAAGGCAAAGGAAATTGGAATGCAGCCAAGAATAAATTACCCTGCTAAAATGAACATTTTCTTTCAGGGAAGAAGATGGACATTCAATAAAATTGTTGAATTCCATTTATTTTTTATGAAAAGACCAAAGCTAAACAAAAAATTTGACCTTCAAATATAGAACTCAAGAGAAGGATAAAAAGAAAAAAAAAAACCTCTGGAGAAGTATATTTTTGTTATGGGCATACATTGAGAGTACATGCATAATCTGATTTTAGTGTTATAATATAAAAAAAAAATAGAGATGGAAAGGGGCTTATAACAGAAATAAAAAGGAAAGTGGAGGTAAAATGAGGGAAATTACATCTCAGGAAGAGCCAAATAAAACATATTATAATTGAGGGAAAGAAGGGAGGGTGATGAATATTGCGTGAATCTTACTTTCATCCAATTTGACTCAAAGAAAGAATATTAGATATATTTGGTTTCACTGAGAAACTTCTCTCACCTTATAGAAAAGTGGGAATGGAGAGAGAAAAGGGAAGGGGTAGGCTAAATAGAAGGGAAAAGAGAAATAGTAGGGGAAAGGTATAAGAAAGAAGTAGGGTCTCTAAAGGGAGAGAACTGCTTGAGGCAAGTAGTGCTCATAAGTAAAACAGTGGGGAAGAGGAAAAGGGGAAAAGGAAAGAGAAAAGTATATAATTTGGAGTTAATAAAATAGCAGAAAACACAGAATTAGTAGTTTTGACTGTAAATATGAATGGGTTGAACTCTTCCATATAGCATAAGTGGATAGCAGACTGGATTGAAAACCAGAATCCTATAATATGTTGTTTACAAGAAACACATTTAAAGCAGAGTGATACATACAGAATAAAGGTAAAAGGCTGGAGCAGAGTCTATTTTGCTTCAGGTGAAGTAAAAAAAGCAGGATAGCCATCCTTATCACAGATCAAGAAAAAGCAAAAATTGATCTAATTAAAAGAGATAAAGAAGAAAATTATATCTTTCTAAAGGATACTATAGATAATGAAGCAATATCAATATTAAACATATGTGCACCAAGTGGTGTAGCATCTAAATTCCTAACAGAGAAGTTAAGAGAATTGCAAGAAGAAATAGACAGTAAAACTATAATAGTGGGAGATCTCAACCTTGCAACTAGATAAATCAAATGGATTTATCTCAGAACTAGATAAATCAAACCACAAAATACATAAGAAAGAAGTCAAAGAGGTAAATAGAATACTAGAAAAGCTAGATATGATAGATCTTTGGAGAAAACTGAATGGAGACAGAAAGGAGTACACTTTCTTCTCAACAGTTGATGGAACTTATACAAAAATTGACCATATGTTAGGACATAAAGACCTCAAAATCAAATGCAGAAATAGTAAATGTATTTTTTTTTCAGATCACGATACAATAAAAATTACATTCAGTAAAAAAAACCAGGGGGAAATGGACCAAAAATTAATTGGAAAATAAATAATCTCATCCTAAAGAAAGAATGGGTGAAACAGCAAATCATAGACACAATCAATAATTTCATCCAAGAAAATGATAATAATGAGACAATATACCAAATTTGTGGGAAGCAGCTGAAGCGGTAATAAGGGGAAATTTTATCTCTAGATGCTTCCTTGCATAAAATAGAGAAAGAGAAAATCAATGAATTAGGCTTGCAACTAAAAAAGCTAGAAAAAGAACAAATTAGAAACCTCCAAGTAAATATCAAAATAGCAATTTTGAAACTCAAAGGAGAGATTAATCAAATAGAAGCTAAGAAAACTATTGAAGTAATAAACAAAACTAAGAGTTGGTTTTATGGAAAAAACTAAAAAATTAGATCAAGTTAGAGTTTATACCAGGTATGCAAAACTGGTTCAGTATCAGGAAAATTATTACCATAATCAATCATATCAGCAATAAAACCAAATAAAATCATATGACAACCTCAATAGATGCAGAAAAAGATTTTGACAAAATACAGCACCTATTCCTATTTAAAAAACACTGAAGAACATGGAGATAAAGAGAGCTTTCTTTATAATAGTAAGCAATATCCATCTAAAGCCTACAGTAAGCATTATTTGTAATGGAGAAAAGCTAGATGCATTCCCAAAAAGTTCAGGGGTGAATGAGGATGCCCATTATCACCACTTTTATTCAACATTATACTAAAAATGTTGGCATTAGCTATAATAATAAAAAAGATTGAAGGAATTAGAATAGGCAACGAGGAAATAAAACTATCACGCTTTGCAGATGTTATGATAATATACTTAGAGAATCCTAGAACATCCAAAAACTTACTGGAAATAATTTACAGCTTTAGCAAAGTTGTGGGATATAAAATAAACCCACACAAATCATCAGCATTTCAATATATTATTGACAAAGCCCATCAGCAAGAGATAAAACAAAAAAAATCCATTTAAAAATAAAATACTTGGGGATCTACCTGCCAAGCAAACCCAAGAACTATATGAACACAATTACAAAATACTTCTTACACAAATAAAATGATATCTAAACAATTGGAAAAATATCAATTGTTCATGGCTAGGCAGAATTAATATAATAAAAATGACAATTCTGCCTAAATTATCTATTGCTATACTAATTGTATATTGCTATACTAATCAAATTGCCAAAACATTATTTTATAAAATTTAAAAGATAATAACAAAATTCATCTGGAAGAACAAAGGTCAAGAATGTCAAGGGAATTAATGAAAAAAAAATACAAATGATAGTGACTTAACAATGCCAAATCCAAAACTATATTTTAAAATAAAGTGGTGGATCAGTGGAATAGATTAGATACACACAACACAACAATTAAGGTCCATAGCAATCTAGTATTTGATAAACTCTCAAACTCCAATTTCTGGAATAAGAATTCACATTTTGACAAAAAATTGCTGGGAAAACTGGAAAATAATATGTCAAAAAATAGGGCATAGGCCTACATCTCACACCCCATCCCAAAATAAGCTCAAAATGGATACATGATTTGAGTATAAATGAGGATACCATAAACAAATCAGAACAAGGAATAATTTTCTTAACAGATCTTTAGAGAAGAGTGGAAATTATGTCCAAAGAAGAACTAGAGAAGATTATGAAAGGTAAAATGGACAACTTTGATTACATTAAATTAAAAAGGTTTTGCACTAACAAAACCAACAGAAACAAGATTAAAAGGGAAATACAAAGCTGGAAAAATATCTTTACAGCCAGTGTTTCTGATAAAGGCCTTATTTCAAAAATATATAAAGAGCTGTGTCAAATTTATAAGATCCCCAATTGATAAATGGCCAAAGGATATGAACAGACAATTTTCAGATGACAAAATTAAAATCATCTGTAGTTATATGAAAAAAGCTCTAAATCACTATTGATTAGAGAAATACAAATTAAAACAACTCTGACATACCACTTCACACTTCTCAGATTATATAGATGACAGGAATAAATAATGATAAATGTTGGAGGTCATGTGTGAAAACTGGGACATAAATACATTGTTGGTTGGAGTTGTGAAATAATTCAACCACTCTGGAGAGCAATCTGGAACTCTGCCCTAAGGGCTATAAAACTACGTATACCCTTTGACCCAACAATGCCATTACTGAGTCTGTACCTTAAGGAAACCATAAAGGAAGGGAAAAGACCCACATGGGCCAAAATGTTTTTGGCATCTCTTTTTGTGATAACAAAGAATTGGAAAAGGTGTGAATGCCCATCAATTGGAAAATGGATGAACAAGCTGTGGTACATGACAGTAATGGAATATTATTGTTTTACAAAAAATGAACAAGCTGATTTTAGAAAGACCTGGAAAGATTTACCTGAACTGATGCTGAACAAAGCAAGCAGAACCAGGAATACATTGTACACAGTAATAGCAAGAATGTATAATGATCAACTATGAAAAACTTGGTTCTTCTTAGTGATTCAGTGATTCAAAGCAATCGCAACAGACTGGACAGAAAGTGTCATCTACATCTAGTAAAAGAACTAAGGAGACAGAATATAAATCAACACATGCTATATTCACTTCTTTTTTCTGTTTTTTTAATCTTTCCTGTGGTTTTTCCTTTTTTGACCTGATTTTTCTCTCCCAACATGATTCATAAAGCAATGTATATTAAAAATAAATTTTTAAAAAGGGGGAAAAAGTATAAGCATAATTTTCTGAGCTTCTGACTATTGGAGACAATGCCCTTCTTCTAGGAAGGCCCATAACATCCAATTGGGCTTAGCCTCCTAACACAAATTAATATTTTGGAAGGGGTCTGCTATTGTTTGCATCTTCTTTCCTTTTGAGATCTTCAAAGTGAGGTAGCATCTTTCCCTCTTTCTAAGGGAAATCCCCAATCACTTCTTATCCCAGCAATTCAGTGACAACAGCAGCAGTTGACAGGACCAAAAGAGAGCAGTAGAGAGGGAAAGAAAAACTATAAATTTATAAAAATAAAAGAGACAAGAAATGACCCATTTGGTTTTAATCAAATTCTGCTTAGTAAAGGTAAAATGTAAAATAGCTAACAAGAAGCCTGATGCAAATGCTACAGAAAGTTTGGCACTCTATGTGCTCAGCTGCTTGATATTATATGATTCCTTATTGCTTTAGAGTTCCCTTACTGTTTGGGAATAAAACTCTTCTATTCCTGAAAAAATTATGCTATAGACAGGGTAAAAAGGCATTAGTTTAAGCAGTTAGATCAATTGTAACTTTGAAGACAGTAGTTTCAGTTGAATAGTAGTATTAGAAGCTAGGTAACAGAGGCTATAGAAGAGAATGAGAAGAGAAGAAATGTAATGTTCAGGCTAGCCTTCTGGAGGTCCTCCAGAAGTACCTTGGTCTCAGCAGGATAGTCACTACTAGCATGGACAAGAATAGAGTCCAATGTCTTTATTGTCTCCTTTACAGTCTGTGTCTGTCATAATCTGACCCAGTCTCAGTCTGATCCAGTCTCCTCCAGCAGTCTGACAGTCTGACAGTCTCAACCAGTCTCAGTCTGAGTCTGACTTTGTCTCTAGTTCTCTCAGACTTTAAATACCCTATTATAATTATGTCATTACAGTATATACTGAGCATAAGCCAATCTAGAGTGATTATATCATTATATCATACTAAATATATGTGAACTAGAGAACCTTTATCTCATCAACTCCACTGAGTTAACACCTTGTTTCAAGTATACTTCTCCAACATCCCAGCCCTCTACAAGGAAATGGAAAACTAATTGCATATTGTTTTTTATAAAGTATAACTGGGAAGAGAAGAGAAATTGTATGATAGTTAATTACAATGATGAGATCTGCTGAAGATTTTCTTCTTCCTTCCTTTCTTCTTTCCTCTCATCTCTCTTTCTTGGATGATGGAGACTTGTGCATGTTGCAGTCAATAGAGAATAAACCAATAGATTAGAGAGAATGAAAGTTAAAGCAATGAAATTGTGGTTGATACAATCTGCTAGAAAAGATAGGAAGGTATGACATTGATTTTGGCAAGGAGAAGGACTACCTCTTCTCCAGAGACTGGCGTAAAAGAGGAGATGATGAAAGATATTGTTTACTGAATTTGAGCTGATGTGAAGAGCAGAAAAGAGAGCTCATAGCAAATGGCTTCTTTTTTTTTTTTTTTTTCAATAAAATATGAGATAAAGTCCTCATCTGAGAGCATAAAGGAAAGGATATTGTGGAGTCTTGAAGTGAAAAGATTGTTTTTTGGAACCAAAATAGAGTATTGATTAGGTATAAATATGATAAATACTGCATTGCCTTGCTCAACCATTGCCTAGTTGAGATTAAATCTCTTAAATTTATAGTGGAACTAGTCACATGGTTTTGTAACTTCCTCTATCTCTATCAGTATGAATAAAAGCAAAAGATTTGGATGGTATGTATAATCTAGGATTGAGATCTAACAAGGCATAATACTTTAAATCTCCATGATACTTTAAATCTTGGATTAACAAGGAGGAAAGGTAGATATTATTTAAAAAGAAAAAAACTATCTTTCTCTCCAATCAGGGAATCATATGAGGAAGGAATTCCAGAAACTCCCCCTAGAAAACTAAGGGGAAATGATAATAGCTCAAAATCTATGTTGATCTTTGGAACAATTAACTGATACCTTTACTGATTTGTGGGTTACAACACAATTATGTTGCAAACATGAGAAAAGTGTTACTCCTAACCCTAAAAGAAATACCTAGGATAATAGAGATGGAGATTATAGGAGAGCTGATTTAGGGTCCATATCAGCAAAAATTATAAATGTGAATGGCAAAATATCCTCTATAACTAATAATAGAAAAGTGTACATTGAAAATAATTCTGAAGTACTACCTTACCCATCAGTCAGCTAATAAGCACTTATTAAATGTCCATTAAGTCCCAGGCACTTTGCTAAGCTCCTACAACACAAAAAAATACAAAAGATAAATCTCTGCTCGTAGTGCCAATAGACTGGCAAAGTTGCCACCCACCAAAAAAAAAAAAAAAGAAGAAGAAGAAGAAAAGAAATTGAAAAATGCTGGAGGATCTATGGAAAAGCAAATTTATTGATGTGTGGTGCAGCTATCAATTGGTTCACCACTCTAGAAAAAACTTGGGATCATGTCCAAAAAAGTTTTTTAAAACGTGGGTACTTTTTGACTTATTGATACCATTTACAAATCTACATTCAAAAATATTAATGAAAGAAGAAAAGAGCCTACAGAGATAGAGAAAGATAGAGAAAGAGATAAAATCATCTTTTTGTGGTAGCAAAAGTGTCTTGAGTTCATGTCACTTTAAAAAAAGAAAAAAGATACATTTTAACTGTCTTCAATTATTTAAAATTCTGTCCTATAAGAGAAAAGATAGGCTTTTCCTGTTGGACCCATGGACAGAACCTGGAGCCATGGGTATTAATTGTAAGCTAGCCTAGTTAAGGCAAGGGATTGAAGTCACAAAAAAAAGCTCATAATAGCATTCTTTCAAAAGGTAAGAAGTTTCCTGAAATAATGGTGCGTTACCTCCTATAGATTTCTTAAAAATAAAAGCTTAGATAGCCATTTGTTGAGTATATTATATTAGGTAATCTTTTCATGCATGATTTAGATTAATTCACCAATCTTCCAGATCTAAAATTCTATAATTCTGTATATAATCTGTATAAATCTGTATATAATAATTTACTTATATTTTAAAAAATTCTTGTTGATTAATTAAAAGTTTTTGAAGTAGGAATAGATTCTTCATTTAAGAGTTCTCAGCATTAGACCATGAGGTCCTCTCAAGGACTATATTTTGTCTTTATTTGTATAATTATCACTTAGCAAAGTGCCTGACACATAATAAGTACTTAATACATTCTTTTTGTCCTTCTTTAAATAGTTGTTTACTGCAAAAACCGGATGGAGGAGGGGTCACTACATTCATCAGAGAACAACACTACACAAGTCAGGAATGATGGGAGAGGTCAGCACAAATCTCAGCTTTTTCCTAGACTGTGAGGGATGGCTTGGAGGGTTAGGGCATACCCAGGTGGAAGGCTTTGACTTTGTAGGCTCAGTTAGAAAGAAAGAGCAATTTGCTGGCTGCAGCTTCTGACTTTCCACTTTGCTGTCTTGAACAGCTTGGCTGTTAGCTTAGGGTCGCTTAATGTATTCTTCTTGGACAGCCTGGACATTTTCCTTCTTTCCATCCCAGGTCTTGAGGCAGATGCCTGCAGGAAAGATCAGGGTCCATGACTTATGCAAGGGGCAGGTGTTGATGGTGTTGAGGGTAATGGAAGCATCCTCCTGGTGGGCTTACCAATAGGAAGAAGATTGCTTATAGTCAGGAGCTGAACTTCTGCCTACTTAATAAATTCTTATGGACTATTTTCCTTTTCCGAGCTATCAAGAGATTCTGATGAATCTTTCAACTCAAGTCAACAAGCATCTCTATTTTATCATTTATATGTCAAGCATTTTCAATTGTTTGATTCCTAAACTCCTTATCTTGATATTTATATTCTAATACAACAAATGATGGAATTTTGTTTCTTTCTTGTAACTAATCATAACATAAAAGTGAGAACTGCCTAACAAGGTATTCAGTATGTCTGATTAATCTTTGTCAAAAATCATAGAGTAATAGATGAGGAATGAAAAGCCATCTCATCTGGAATAACAGTGGTGGGCACATTTTTTGGCAGAATCTTTTAATGAAGAAACCAAAAGAGAAGGAAAAAACAAACTTTTGAAGGCTTACAGTTTGCCAGTAATTTGAGTGTCATCTTTATGGGGTTTAATTCCCCTGCTGAACATCTACTGAAAAACTTGGAACTTATGTACTGAATAGTCCATTTCAAACTTAGCTGCTTCATTGTTAGGAAAGTTCAAAAATTCCTCCCCAGACAGAGGGAAAGATTAGAGATGATTATGGGGGTAAGGAAGAAACTGAAGAGTAAACAGAGAGAAATTCAGAAGGGACAAAAAAGCAGATGGCTTTTTTTCCCCTAAGGAAACTGTTGATGGTTGAATTTTGTCACTTTCTTCTGTAATCCCAGATTTTTAGTCAATAGAAGAATCAACATTCAGAACTATTCTCCAGAAATCAAAGAAATAAGCCCTCTTCCTATAGATAGGTGAAATGCAATTTTTTTAAATAGAAAATGCAGATCACAAAACCAAAATTATTAACCAAAAATATCTATCCTGTTTAAATGTTTTATTGTATATAGATTTTTAAAAATTACACAGTATTTCTTATGTCATCATTTTTGCACATCAAATTTCTAAGAATTTGACTCCTAGGAATGAAAATATATCTAAAGGTAAAGTGGTTTTCAACATAAGATCATAGATTTAGACTTGGAAATCAATTAGGTCCAATCTCCTACCCAATTTTTACAATTGAAAAAACTAAATCTTACAGAGTTTAAGTAACTTGCCCATCTCACATAGCCAGTATGTTTCTAAAAACATATTAAGTATTGCCTGTCTCCAGGATCAGTGATTTATTTACTACTCCATGATGCTTCTCATTATAATGGTATTGTGTTAATTTTAGTTTTCAGGAGTTCAAAATAGGCAAATGTGAACAAGTATATGTTTAAACGTTCTCACTTTACTTATGTAAGAATGGATGATACATTTACATGATGCCTCAGAGGCATTTGTCTACACACAGAGGTGGGGAAACAGTTCCTTGGAAAGAACTGAGCATGCATGAACAAAGCCTTTTTGACTGATTCAGAACCTCAGAACTTGGTGGGGAAAGGCGAGAGTGCTTTCAGTACTGATAAATATTTTTGTCATTTTCTTTTTCTGCTCTCTCTTGTTTTGACTCTACTTTCCCTGACAGCAAGTGGTGAGATACAATGCTGTAAATATAAAGGCCTTATAGCATTGTAGAAATAGGTCTTGGTCCTTTTGCCACTGCCTTTGTTCTTTTTTTTTTTCTTTTTAACTTTAAGTGAAGGAATTGTAGTTTCAAAAATTCAGGATAACAAGTCACTGGTTGTTATTTTGTCCTGGATTAACACTGTGTTTAACAATATTCTCAGCAATAATGACCCAAGTGTCAAAGATTTATCTAGAATTATTTTCTGGATCCAGTCCAGTGGTAGTTAAAACTCATCTGACAACGATGGCACATGTAGACATAAACTTGGTGAAACCATTGCTATTTTAAAATTTAATTAAGTTTAAGATCAGATACTAAATTAGGATGAATTACTCCACGGTATTGTAGGAAATGTTTGTTCTTGCTATCTCTTTTAAAGTAAATAACCTTATAAAAGCTAATTGATGCTAAATGGTTAACTGATACTAGAACACTAGTTAATTGCACCAAACAGTTGGGGGATGGATAATACCAAAAAAAAATAAAATAAAAAAGAGTCCTCCAGTCATTGAAAGAAAGGATTAGACACCCCAACCTACTCAAGGATACCTTAGAATCTTGAAGGGATGTGTACCTTGCTTTGTTTTAGGATCGTGGCTTAAATTTTATTTTCTACATTTACAATTCTCTTTTTAACATTAAATGACTTTAAATATTACTTATATCATATCTTTTTCTCTTGGAAAAAAATTTTGTTTATCTGAAGTCACCACAAACAAAGAAGCACATTCTAAATTATCATTCTGCACTTATTTATGAAATTCTTACCTTGGCTTCTGAGGAATCCAGAAATAATCTGCTTTCATCACGGTATCTGTTGTTCCTGGAATATCAGATTTCTGTAATTGCAAAGTTTTGCATTTTTCTTCCTCATATTTAATACATTCTAGTCTTGAAGTTGACTGGAGAGGTAACACAATGGAAATGGTAGAGTAGACTGAGGTTGAGAAGAGAGTCACAATAGTTGTCCAAATATTCAGCTCAATGACATTAAACATAAATAGGTGACAATTGGGATATATTACACACAGAAAGTTGTGTGGATTATTTAAAGTTGCTAATATTTTCAGTTCCACACTGACTTGGGAGCATATTTTTAATAAGTTTGAGGCCATCATAAGATAATGTGATTAAATCTGATAGCAGACAGATCACTTCCTGAAGAAATAAAATTCATAAATATTAAAGCATTTCTCCAATTTCCAATAGTTCCTCCTGTAGGACATCCTATGCCAAATTGGTGTTCTGTTGGGAAACTTTCACTTCCTCTCTAAATGCCTTACAAGAAGATAAATTATTTGTTTCTTCTTTATAAAAAATTTCTGACTCATACAAAAATACTTTTTAAAACACTAGTCTCTCTTCACTTCTCCCTCCTCTTATTACTTATTCTTATCCTTCTTGCTTTATTCTTATTTCATTCTACTTTAAGTATTGGATATTCTTCATAAAATTCCATTTATGGATCTGGTATTTAATGTGCTTTCTTACTGCTACTGATAACTGAAAGAATTACATATGTAAAGTGCATATAATATATTTGCATGGTGAATTACAAAGTTCTTTCATGGCCCTAAAGTTCCATGGGAAATAAAGTCCTATGTTTTACCAGTATTGATATATGGCAATAAGATATAGCATACATCTTAGAATAATTAAAAATGAATCTCAAAAAGACAGCAAAATAAAGTTTCAAGATGGAGTGTGAGCAACCAATGAGGAATTTTGAAGAAAAATGGAATAAAAGATGTCATCAAAGTACTATATAGAAGAAAGGGAAGATGAGGTGGTCAAATGGCAGGGATAAGAGTTGATACAGCCAGAGTGCTTTTATAACAGTATCCTCATAATTCAGAGAACATCTGTTTATTGTGTAGACACCTTATGGTTAACTTATGAGAAACTGTGGACGAGTCATATAGGCATGAAATAGTTGTAATCTGTCTTGTTAGAAAGAAGTCTCAAAACTGTAAGAATACAACCCATTTGAGTTTTTGAGTGTCCTATATGTAAGAGATATGATAATACATAATTCAAGCCACTACAGTGGCCATTTAATTCAACTCTTTCATTTTAAAGATGAGGAAACTGAAATTCAGGTAACTGGTAAAAGAAAGAAACATGCATTTTTAAAGTGCCAACTATATGCAAGTTACTATGCAAAGTGTTCTACAAATATTATCCCATATGATTATTACAAAAGCCCTGAGAACTAGGTGCTAATATTACACCCATTTTATAATTTAAAAAACTGAAATATGCAAAGGTTAAGGTACTTACCCTGGGTCACATAACTAGAAAGTGCCTGAGGTTGGGTTTGAACTCAGTTCTTCCTAAGTATAGGCCCAGTGTCCAATTCACTTTCAAGCTTAACTGAACTCAATTTGTACTTTAGGGCACAGAAAGTAACAGGAAGAAGGATAATAAGCTTGACACAAAAACTACCTCCAAATAGATCTAGGAAATGCACCAGATCAAATTCTGATAGGAAAAATGCAAGGAAAAAGTCATAGTGAATCATTTTTCTAGCTTATGTTAGCATAAAGAAAAAAACATATAGGCCTATGAATATCAGTAGGGTCTAGTAGTGCTCTAAAGAGAGCTGGCTGTGCATAAAGAGAAGCTATGTACAAGGGAAAAAGGAAGTTTGGAAGAGACTAGTCTGGCTTAGCTTGAATGCAGATTACGTGAAGAAAAGGTATATAAGATAAGGCTGGAAAATTTAGATATTGGAAGATAGTAGAGGGCCACAAATGATAAGATTGTGAGGCAATGCTTTATTCAGTGCACACTGTGAAGACTCATTTAATGAGTATCTAGCTGTAGATATTGTTAATAGAAATATAGCCTGAGAAAAACAGTTTCTAACCTGAAAATAAGAAAACAGAGCAGGCTAGTGATGTGTGTATAAAGGAATCGAGCAGCAATTTACTTAATTAATTTCTAAAGAACTTTTCTTTCTTTTAATTTTCTACATGCTAGAATGAAGACACAGTTTATATACATAATTTACAAGTAGAAAAGGGAGTAGAGAAAAGTAGATTACAATATAATAATTTCCAGGGACTGAGTGATTTCCCAGGAAAAGTCCATGAAGCCAAGAAATTATAAGTATTCTTGAGTCTTCTGGGAACAGTCCTCAAGTTGATTGTTTCAAGTCTTGGAGGTCATTACTTGGTGGAGTACAGAACCAGAGTTCTGTGAGGGAACAGGTTCTGCAGTCTTTCATTCACTTCATTTAATATTCTCAGGCACAAGAATGTAGTGATTGTGATAGCATTGTCAAGAAGTGATTAATAATTTTAAAGAGCATTGTGAATCTCTGACTGCCAAATCAGAATCTGCTAGGAAAATAAGAGCCCTGTAAAATCTAAATTACTAGTATATTCATTGCATATATCATAATTCCCTTCATAATATCATATTGCCCCAAAGATGCTTCTTTTAAAATATGGCCAAGAAAACTTGAATATGTGGTTATTCTAAAATTATGTGTAAAGTTCTAGACTATCAGGATTGTCTCTTCTATTGACAATGTTTCTTCCATTATGGTCAGAAAGATCCTTTAGAAAGAGCTTCCCTTCTTATTTCTCATTCTAAAGCTATCACAGTCATAGTCCCTCTTCCTACCAGCACCCTACCTGGCCACAGAGAGTCCTGCTCTTGCTATCAGCAATAGCTACCTTAGGTTAGGAGAGTACATATTTAAAGGTCTTGAGCACTTTCATAAATGCCTTAACCAATTTAGAGGTGAGAGGAGAAATAGTTCAGACTGGAGTAAGAATTGTCATAGGTTGAAATTTACCATGGTGAAAAAAATGGAGATAAAACTGGGGTGCTGCTGGAAACCCTTAATTTTAATTTCTGTAAATCTACTGGAAAGTTGCTGAAAGTTTCTGGAAAATTTACTGACTCTACTACAAATTTATGCCATTTAATTTCAACTGATCTCTCAACTGCTATATAAGAACATTTGGGCATGTAGTTGATGTATTGATTAATGAAAATAACTCTCTACCACACTTTCTCTTTTAAAAATATATGCAATTTTTTTCAGACCTACATTTATCTACTCATTCTTCTCTAGAGGTATGCTAGTAAATGTTTAATAACTGGCTGGGGGGGGGGGGAGTAAGCACAATACTTTAAAATTTAATTTGCATTTTTAATATTTTTGTTTTGGAGTGAGCAAATTATTTCATGCATGGACTGAATCTGATTTCACCTATTTTTGCAGAGCCTGCAAAAGATGGTATTTTTAAAAAATTTACATACACTTTTATTGTGTTTAAAAATGTAAAAATCATCCTTACCTCACAGGATATACAAAAGCTGGTGGTGGGTGAAATTTTATCCTAGCCATAGGTTGCCAACCTCCTACTGTAAACAATCAACAAAAATAAATAAGTCAAACCCTGACCACGGTATTAGTGTTCATACTGAAAATTTTTAAATTGCTTAAGAGATGTTTAAATTACCTTCAGCGTGGCCTTGCTCCTCTTATTTCTGAAGCTTTTCTTTTTTTCCTATCTGTGTAGCTATAATCAGAAAACTAAGATCTTTGTCTTAATTGTAGTGGAAAGAGAACAGAAAAATGGATCAAAACTTTCACCTCTGTGTGATCTTGGACAAATCATAGAATCAAGGAGCTCCTATAATCTGGATAATGTCTATTTGAACACACTCATTTATAGGTTTTTGAGTTTTTTTTTTTACATTATCATGTTTAAATACATCCCTTCCCCTTTTCCTTTCTCTCTTCCTTAACCAAGAAGTCATTCCTTGTATGACAAATAAACAATTAAAAAAGAAAAAGAAGGAAGGAAGGAAGGGATGAAGAAAGGAAGGAAGGAAGGAAGGAAGAAAATCAGAGGACAAAAATAAACAGGATAGCAATACTTACAAACGTTAAAACAGGATAGCAATATTTACAAACATGTTAATTATATATGATAGTATGTAAGATGGTACACATCCATTGACACCCACTCTCTACAAAGACAAGAGGAAAGTATATTTTCTCAAGGTCTAAAGTTATACAATTTATTAAAAACTTTAAACACTTATTGATTTTCTATTTTTCATACATTCTATATAATAGCTTCACTATGCTTCTCTACTAGATGTTTCTCCTTACATAGAATATACTCCTCTTACCTCCAGTTCTCAGAGTACCTACTTTCCTTAAGACTTAATGAGTATCTTCAATATGAGACCTTTCGTGATTCTCTCTTTTATGCTTCAGTCTGTATTTAGACACAATCAATTCTTTCTCTGGATAAGATTTTTCATTGTAAGTCCTTCAGAATATTCGTGGATCATTGCATTGCTGAGAATAGCAAAGTCATTCACAGCTGATCATTCCACAACATTGCTTTTACTTTGGACACAGTCCATTTCACTTTACTTGAGTTCATGGAGAATTTTCCAGGTTTCTCTGAGAGCATCCTGCTCATCATCTTCCACAGAACAAATAATATTCCATCATAATTACATACCACAATTTACTAAGCCATTCCCCAATTGATGGATATCCCCTCAATTTCCAATTCTTTTCCCTGAGAAGAGAGCTGCTATAAGTATTTTTGTATATATAGCTCATTTATCTTTTAAAAAATCTCTTTTGGCATTCATGCCTATTAGTTGTGTTGTTAGGTCAAAGGATAGACTTGGTTTTATCGCCCTTTGGGCATAATTCATATCTTTGGTCATTTATCGACTGTGTCATAGCTCTATATATATATATTTTTTTTTGCAAATTTGACCTCATTCCCTATATGTTTGAGAAATGAGGCCTAATCAGAAAAGCTTGCTTCAAAATTATTTTCCCAAGTACTATTGCTAACTATATTTCCCCTCATTTATTCTATTTTCTCTCTCTCTCTCCTCTCTCTATCCCTCCTCAAAAGTGGTTTGCTACTGACCAGTCCTTCCCCAATATGCCATCTCTTCTTTCACCTTTCTCCTCTTCCCATATGCTCTTTCCCTCTTATATTACTATAACCTGGATAATATCTACTTGAAAACACTCATTAAAGTTTTTGGTTTGGTTTGGTTTTTAACAACATTGTCATTTTTGAATATATCTCTTCCCCTTTTCTTTTCTATTTTCCTTATCTTCCACCTTCCTCTAACCAGGAAGTTTTACCTTATATCAAAAATAAACAAAGAGTCTGTATTCCTATTTCCTCTTTAAGCCAGTTCAAATGACAGTAAGATTTACTCCCTCCTTCTTTCTTCCCCCTCTTCCCTTCCATTGCAAAAGCTTTTTCTTGTCTCTTTTATGACAGATAATGTATACCATTCCACTTCTCCCTTTCCCTTTCTTCCAGTACCTTCCTCTCTCCCCCGTTAATTTATTCATATTCAACTGCATATTCAACTCACACCTGTGCCTTCTGTCTGTATAACTTCTTATAACTGCAATAATAATGAGAAAGTTCTGATTTACAAGTATCATTCTCCCATGTAGAAATGTAAACAGATAAACCTTATTAAGTCACTTATGATGTCACTTTCATGGTTTTGGTTTTCTCCTTATGCTTTTCCTGAGTTCTGTATTTGAAAATCAGATTTTCCATTCAGCTCTTGTTTTTATATCATGAATGCTTGAAAATCCTCTATGTCACAAAATTTCTGCCTTTTTCCCTTAAGGATTATACTGTTTTGCTGGATAAGTGATTCTTGGTTGTAATCCTAGCTCCATTGTTCTCCAGTTTATTATTTTCCAAGTTCTCTGGTCCTTTGATGTACAAACTACTGAATCTTGTGTTATCCTGTCTGTAGGCTCACTATATTTGAAATTGTTTCTTTCTGGATACTTGCTGTATTTTCTCCCTGATCTGGGAATTCTGGAATTTGGCTAAAATATTCTAGGGAGTTTTCATTATGGGAACTCTTTCAAGAAGTGATCAGAAGATTCTTTCAAGTTCTATGTTATATTCTAGTTCTAGAATAGCAGAACAGTATTCCTTGATAATTTCTTGAAAGATGATGTCCATGGTCTTTTTTTTTTTTTTTTTGATCATGACTTTCTAATTTTTAAATTATCTCTCCTGGATCTATTTTCTAGGTCAGCTGTTTTTCCAATGAAATAATTTACTTTTTCCCCCTATTTTTTCATTATTTTGGTTTTGCTTTATTATATTTTGATTTCTCACAAAGTCGTTAGTTTTCATTTGATCAATTCTAATTTTTATGAAATTATTTTCTTCAGTGAGCTTTTGTACCTCCTTTCCCATTTGACCAATTTTACTCTTTAAGGCATTCTTATCCTTGTTAGTCTTTTGTATTTCCTTTTATATCACTCTCAATTTTCTTCCTAATTTTTCCTCTCTTGCTTGATTTTCAAAATCCCTTTTGAGGTCTTCCATGGTCTGAGAATAATTCTCATTTTTCTTGGAGGTTTCAGATGTAGAAACTTTGACATTTTCTGAGTGTGTGCTTTGATCTTCCTTATTGCCATAACTTTCAAAGGTCAGAAATATATGTTTTTTGTTTGTTTTCTGTCCATTTTTCTAGCCTATTACTCAGCTTTTAACCTTTTTTAAAAAAATAAAACTGTTTCCGGAGTGGAAGGTGCCCTGTCCCAAGCTTCTGGGATTTTACAGCTGTTTTTAGAGATTCTTCAAGGGACCTGATCACATGCTCTCTTTCCTACCCTAGAACTGTTAGCAGTGTACTTGTCCCACTGTAGCTGTAAAAAAAAAAAAGTGTGATAAAGCAACGAAGTCCTTCCTCACTACTAATAAAGAGACTTCCTATGAGCTGAGGCTCCAGAAGCTATCACCTGCTACCACTGCCCACACCCCCTCTTGGTTTGCTGGTTTCCCAAGGCCCTGTCACCCTCCTGACAAACCTTTTCTGTTGACTTTGCAAGATGTCTTTGGTGTCTCTGGCCTGAGAGGTCTGGAAGCCACCAGTATTGCCACTGATTCAGAGGTCCCTAGACCAATTCCTACTTTCCTGGCACTGAGGCCAAGATTATGCTGGTGTGGCCTGCACCAGGCTCCACAGATTTTTCCAGCTGACCTTCTAAGTTTTCTTTGGCTGGAAAATTGTCCTATCTTTTTGTGTGTTCTAATGTTCTAAATTTTACTTAGAGTCAATATTTAAAGGAATTTGGAGCAGTTTGGGGGAGAGCATGGCAAGTTTTTGCCTTTACTCCACCATCTTGGCTCCATTATCTTTCATGATTTTTTTGTTTGTTTGTTTGAGGCAAGAGTTAAGTGACTTGCTCAGGGTCACACAACTAGGAAGAGTTAAGTGTCTGAGGTCAGATTTGAACTCAGGTCCTCCTGACTTCAGAGCTGGTGCTCTATCCACTGCATCATCTAGTTGCTCCCATGATTCTTAATAACTATGGATGCTGTGGATAATGATTAAAGTGCCACACTTGGAGTCAAGAAGGCCTGAGTTCAAATGTAAATTCAAAGACTAATTAGCTGTATGATCCTTAAGTCACTTAACCTCTGCTACCTCCGTTTCCTTATCTATAAAAAGAGCAGGAGAAAGAATTAGGAAGTCACTCCAGTGTATTTATCAAGAAAATTTCAAATGAAATCACAAAGAGATGTACATGACTGAAAAATTATTGAACAATAATAGCAGTTAATGTCCTCTAGTGACTTTGTATCTGTTTTATATATGCCTGTGTGTATATACCATATGTATATACATGTATACACATACATGTATATAGATGTATAAATGTATACATGTGTCTGCCTTGACAACAATAAAAAATTAAAATTAAAGTGTCAGGCTTACTCTCCTCTGCCTCCCCCAGAGAGCTAGTTACTAAACATTTACCAGCAAACCTCTAGAGAAAGTCAACTAAATAAATGTAGATATGAATATAAATATATTTGTATTAAAGATACAATATAGAGTATTATTTTCATAAACCAATTAAGAAGATTTTTGAACATCAACTATGTGTCCAAATGTCAGAAAATTCAAAACTAGAGCCTAGCAGTTAATGAATATCTCCATGTTGAAATCATTTCCATTATACTATGTTGGGACACTCCAGCACAGAGTCTAGTGCAATTGAGATCATGGTTGATTTGGAACTTACCTTTCAAGTACCAACACTGATGATCAACCTGCCACTTTCAGTGGTCAGTTTTATGGCTTGTTGCAATGAAAACTATTACCTACTAATCAATCTTCTGCTAAAATATTTTGATAATGCTGATTCTTAAGTTCAGGAACTGTTTATTTTTTGATTAATAGCCCCAGGGTTTAC
Source organism: Sarcophilus harrisii (assembly GCF_902635505.1). Lineage (NCBI taxonomy): Eukaryota > Metazoa > Chordata > Mammalia > Dasyuromorphia > Dasyuridae > Sarcophilus > Sarcophilus harrisii. The sequence goes on from NC_045426.1 coordinate 138,039,082, forward strand.
TACAGTGTCTGACACTTATATGTCATTTAATAAATGCTGATTAAAATGACTGATTGACTGATAATTTGGTGCGCCTCTTGCTACATGACTTAATCTCCCTTTGTCACTATGTCTGTCTTCTCTTTTGCAACAATAAAACTTACACATGTATGTATTTCACATATAAAATGTGATGATGCTTGGAAAAATACCTGGAATCTTATAAATATAAGCCATTCTTATAAGTAATTTTTTTTTGGTTTCTCTACAAAATGAAAGCATATAATAATATGCTACTTTGATTTGAGTAAATAGTTAAGAAAAGATTCTTATGAAAAAGTGCTTTAATCAAAATAAAGAAAAATTTTCAAACACATGTTTATCCTGTAATAAATGTAGAATAGAAAATACAGATTTATTAAATTAGGAATATAGATTATAGTTCAATGGAAATATAATTTAGTGGAAAAAGTAGCCAACAAGGAACTTTCTGTATGAGGAACAAAATACTTTCTATTAAAGCAACTCAGAAAGGAACATGTCCAATTGTTTTCTGAGAAATCATATAATACAAATTGCTACCCTTCATTTTCAGGGACCTGGGAGTCTCAAAACCATACCCTCTTCAGTTGTTAGTGACTTCCATTTTTATCTCTCATAGTGTAAATCTGGATCCCTCAAAAGCAATGCTGGCCAACACAAGATGTTTCCTCAATGCTCGATTTAATGCTAACAAATGATTATCTAGGTTATTTAGGTTATTTAGGTTTAGATTAGCTAACAAATGATTGCTTGGAGGCAGCTATTTGATGCAATGTCTAGAGCAATGGATGTAAAATCAGTAGGACAAGAGTTCAAATGTGGATTCAGACATTTCTTAGCTGGGTGACCCTGGGTAATAACTCATCTTCAATTCACTCATCTGCAAAATGAGGAAAATCATAGCAACCAACCTACAGAGTTTTTGTTAGGATCAAACAAGAGCACATTTGTAATGCTCTTCACAACACTTCAAGCATTAAGTAAATGCTAATTGTTCATTATTATTGCAATTACATATTGATGAGGAAGGAAACAAGAATTTATTAAGCACCTACTATGTAGAAGGCAAAATGCTAATAATTGTTTTACAAATATTATCTTGTTTGATACTGCCAGCAAGTGGCATAGTTAACATCAATAGCTAAGTCTAATGAGTGAGTTGTAGAGTAGTAGTTTGACTTGTTCATTTCTGAGGCCTTTACCAACATGAACTTGATGAGGACCCCATAAGGATTCACAAGTCCTTAACTCATGAGGTACCTCCTTGGCTCCATGTGTTGTCTATACATTTCTTATTAAATTTGTGCTTTTAGTTTAAGCACACTCTTTCCAGGGATTTTGTGTAAACAAAGAGGGAAATGTTTCACTAGTTTGGGAGATGTTTTGTAACTTCTGTCCTTGCTATGCATCCTCAATAAATATCATTTTTGTAGAAGCTAATTAATGTCAACTGGCTGATCAATATTGGGAAGTCTATGAAGAGGAACTTTGAGAATGATAGCACTAGAAAGCCCATAATAGGGGATATGTGAAATAGGTCTCTAGGAATCTAACCTACTAATCTAAGGCAAGTTAAGAGTGGAGATGGAGAAGGGTATTAAAACTAGATAATCCCTAAAATACCTTTTAATGATATTTTTATGATCCTGTAATAGTTCTTTCTCACAAATTCAGTTATGACATCATTAGTTATAACATCAAAAACAAAATCTAATACCCATAAATGTGGACATTACAACAGGTGTCCAATTTATTTAAGCAAGGCTAAAATATGTTCTGATGTAATGATTCTTCATCTGCAATCCATGCATCTCTATAGCCAAATTTCAACATTTACACAGACTTGGATGAGGAAAAAAAAAGTAACATCTTTATTGTCACTAACATCTACCTTAAATTTAGCATCTTCAGTAATTTAAAAACTTGATTCTGAGAAAAGGCTTATAGGTTTTAACAAGCTGCCAAAGAGGCTCATGACATGCAATAAAGTTGTGACTTCCTGTTCTTATGGATATTTTCTGAAGGTTTCAAATAAATCCAAATATGATCCAAATACTAATTTTGTGTCTCCCCTGTACTTACTGAATACATTTTCATTGGTCATGTCAATGGAGTCCTTTCTTGCTCTGGGTAGTTTCTCTAAGAATTGAATAGTGTTTCTTAAATAGGAACTGTCACTACACTTAGAAGATTTCCTCAGGGAATGAAAGTTCTGTGACATGGCAGAAAATATGTATGCAGTTGTGGCAAGTCTCTATATTTATAAAGTCTGAAAATTATTATGATGTATTATTTAGACATAATATGGAATACCTTTATATTGTTGATGTTGGGAAATTAGACTAATGATAGCCTTTTAGGTTAATCATGCTATGGCCCACTTTTTCTCTAGTGGTGGTGTTAATGGCAATGAATTTAGCTGTATCATAGTCTATATAATAAGGAACCATGAAACGGCATTTTTCTGAAACCCTATATTTATTTTACATTTGTTTTTTAAACTAGTTAGCCAATAAATTCATATGGATTTATTGCATGTGTTCTCAAAAGAAGTGTAATGATTTACATTTATATCCCACTTTAAAATTTTAAAACAATTTTTTTAATGGTGGCCCTGTGAAATAAGTAGAATAAATATTAACCCATTTTACAGATGAAGAAACAGAGTTGCATAGATGTTAGGTAGTGGAGACAAACTGTGATTCCTAAATCATCTTCATTTTTTACATGTCTGGTATAATGATTGTTAGTATAGTAAATACAATAAATACAAATGATTTGGTCCCTATCTACAAAAAGTATAGTCCTGTGGGGGTGGTGACATGGGGAGGTAATGCACACATGAACTAATTTGGAAAAATAAAATAGAATAAAGTCCTAAATTATGAGGTGCTAATCATGAGTACAAAGTGATCTATGCATACATCATAAAGGAGATTTGTCAGTATTTAATTTTTTTAAGTATTATATTATTTTTTCAAATACCTGAAAAGATAATTTTCAACATTCACCTTTGCAAAGCCTTATGTTTTGAATTTTTCTCCTCCCCCTTTCCCCTACTCCCTCTCCAAGGCAGCAAACAATCTGATATGTTAAACATGTAAAATCCTTCTAAACATATTTCTATATTTGTCATGCTATGCAAAAAAATAAATAAAAATGAAAAAACACAATATGGGGGGGAAATAGCAAAAAACAGCAAAAGGTAAAAATATTATGCTTTCTCTCTCTGGATGTGGATGGCTCTGTCCATCACAAGTCTTTTGAAATTGCCCCAAATCACCTCATTGTTAAAAAAAAAAAAGTCAAGTCTATCATAGCTGATCATTCCATAATTTTGTTGTTACTGTGTACATTGTTTTCTTGGTTCTACTCACCTCACTTAGCATCAGTTCATACAAGTCTTTCCAGGCTTTTCTGAAATCAGCCTGCTCATCATTTCTTATATAACAATAATATTACATTACATTCATATATTATAACTTATTCAGCCACTCCCCAACTGAAGGGCAAGAGATTTTTAGATTTTAATCTCTACTGTGACTGTTTGATCTACCTATAAAGAAGCTAAATCTAAGAAGGTGAAATGCCTTCTTGAAGTCACATAGAGAGTAAGTGATAGAGAATGAACCTATTTCTTCTGACTCCTTTTCTTTTGCCTCCCATTCTAGGAGTGAGAAAGACTTCTAAAACCAAACCTCTAATGAAACTATTGATTCAAATGAAGATCATTTCCTCAACATGCATTTAAAGAACTAGAAATACAAACTTCGCTCCTTTGGTTACTGTGGGCACTTCCTGCCCTTAAAGAACTTAGCAGTCTAGCTGAAGAAATGCCATGATCATAACTAAATATAACCGAATAAATTCTATCTATAGAATAGAAATTAATATAACTTAATACTCCACTTCACTCAACAGACCAGAAAAGAGCAAAAATACTGTTCTAGCAAAGTTTCTCTTGGTCAGTTATATTTTCAGCTTTTGATCATAATTGCCCTGTACCTACCCATGAGTAGTGGTGACACATTAATTATTTTTGGCAAAGTTTTACAAACATGGGAAGAAGTGATGGGTTTTGCTACCAAATGTTGGAGAGGAGTTTTGGACCCTAAAAGTAAATTTGGGTTATAGGCTGGCATCATGGGTTGCCTCAAAAGAATTTGTAGGTTTAAACTATCTCCAAATCAAGAGGCAAAAATGTTATACTGATGACAATGGGCCAAATCCATCTGAAGTTTTAGCAATTAACAAGGGGAAAGACAAGATTTAAATTTCTTAGCAGAACTCACTGTTAAACAGGGAGAAGACGTTCTGCAAATTTCTAATGAACCCTCAAGTAAAGAGGCTGGGTAAATTCCTAAAAGAGGAGTTTTACATGAGATTATACCATGGACTGGGGGACTAATCTTAAAAATGAGCTAAGGTTCTAATATTATCAGGGCAATTACAGTAGAGTAGGTCTTTTGTAGGGAAAGTAAAAGCCGGGAGTTGACATAAAGGGTAGACTCTTGTAAGGAATAAAAGTCCTACTTAAGAACAAAAGGACCAGATAATCCTATCAGTGCTCCTCCTTGATTGCCTCAGGGAGTAATTTAGGATATAAGATTCATGCTTTCTCTTCCTGCTATCCAGATCAAGGATCTGATATTTTTACACTCATAAGAAATACTGGGATAGTGCTATAATATCCAATAACATCTCTCTGATGATCATTCCTGAACATGATTAGCATACTGGCAACCTTTTCAGCCTACTCCCAACTATAGTAAGTTACTAGAGAGAGATTATTATTTCATATCAAGTCAATTATTAAAATTGCTATATTTTCTTGTTCTATCTCTCAAGGGCAGGGCTAGTGGAAGATAGAATTAATATTCTCTTCCTTCTGAGTATTGGTACTCCACCCAATTAGATCAGACTTAGATGGATATAAATTCTTTGAAAAGATTCTCCAAAGCTGAGGTTATGATGGGTAGAAGAATGGACTCTCTGGCCCTCTTTGGAATATTTATTCTCTCATTAATCATTAACCAATTAGAGTTGATTGCCACCCTCAGGAGTACTCCTTTCCAAGGGTATGTGAGTCAGAGTGGGCTGCCATGAGAGTGTTTGACATTCAAGAATGCCATAGATCTCCTTTAATAATGCTGGCATTATTAATAAAATCACTAATTACCTAGACATTATGTCTCTTGAACTTTTTAAATGTCATAATACTAAATACTTCTCTTTACAAATTATAAGGAAGTTATGTCTCTTCTGCTCATGTAAACATCTATTTACCCATATTCTCTCCATTGTCATATGCTTGCCATGGCAAGGGGGTAAGATTTTATAGTACTGATACTGCATTTGAATACTGGTGGTCAGAAAGTTTTGTTAATTTTTTTAAAAATAAGTACAGTGTTTGTATTTCACATTGTAGGCTTTTGTTTCTTAAATTCATGTAGCTATGGAAAATCTTATTATGGAAAAAAAAATAAACGCTGCAACACTATTCACCAAGGTCAAGGACTACTCAGGATTTTCTTTTCAATTTTCTTTTTTTCTATCTACATTTCATTTTCTATTTCCACCATAAGAACTCTTCCCCTAAAGCCTCCCCACCTCTGTTCCCCAAGGAGTTATGAAAATGCCATTATTTTTAGAATTTTAAGGCTATATGTATAGGATTCATATAATACAACTCCCTCAATTTACAAATGACAAAACTGAGAAAGGTTTTCCACTCCCATACTACCTACCAACTGCTAGAATATTTTGCAATTCTTCAAAGTTCTATAATTTCACCTGCATGTGTACCATTTTCATTGCCACTTATTGCATCCTCTCTACAATTTATTAGATAAACTTCAAGAGGGTCTTTGATTGAAAGAACCCATTATCAAGCAATCCCTGCCCTAAATAGTAGGAAATGTGCAATTTTTATGCCCATTACATTTGATAGAATTGCCTGCATAATCATGGAACAAGTTAAGGAATCTTGACTATTCTAAAAGAAATTTACTTGAGTCACATTTTTTGTTTCTTTGTTTGCTTTTGTTCTTGTTCTTTTTGTTTATTTTTGTTTTGTTTTTCGTTCTTTTAATCTTCATTCTGTTTGCCCTGGGAGGCCTTGCCCTCTCACCTTCCTCCACAGATGTTGCAAGGTCCATGGCAGTGCTGTTCTATGGGAAATGTGGGAGGGGAGAGATTCCCTTTTACCAAAAAGTCACAATTGAATGGGAGATCAGAATTATATCAGAGATGAGCATCATCACTCAAAAGCACATAAAAAGAATTACAGTGTGATGCTGGAGAAACTGAGCAAGATAGAGATTAGAGAGTATTTAATAATTTATTAAATAAGAGAGATTTACTGGGACCAAATGGATCCATGGTTTGGTCCCAGAGCTGAATGAGACTATGGTCTCAAAGAATCTAGCAGCGAATGTCAGATACAAGATTCTTTTATAGGGTAACAAAAACAGTGACATAATGGGGGAGGTACCTGGATGGGGATGACCTAATGGGGGGGAGGCACCTAGGATGACATAATGAGAAGTACTAGAGAGGCTCCTGATATTCTAATTATGTCTAAAATGGATAAAAACCTTTATCCCATCAAACATTATGAGGGAATAATTATAGTCTAAGGTCTACAATATAAGACCTTTATCCTAACATTAAGAGGGAATGGTTATAATCTGAGGCAGAGTAACTGAATAGGACAATTAGGGAAACTGGCTCAGGACATTAAAAAAGAACTGTGGCACAACAACAGAAGACATAGAAGGTAGCCTAGAACCCATACCAGTCCATTTCCTCATCAAAGAAAATCCTAAAAAACTTCCTCTTGACACATTTTATTTTTGCCCTTTCAATCCTACAAAATGAGGTAGAGGGGAGGGGAGAATTTGGAACTAAGGAAAGAACCCATATACTAAAAGACTATTTTTTCCCTAAAAACACAGTAAGGAAAATCCTCAGTAGAGATGGTTGGATATTTCTTCTTCTTCTTGTGTGTGTGTGTATGTGTGTGTGTGTGTGTGTGTTTTTCCAGTGTTCACAATCTTGTGAACTGTACAGATAGTAAGAATGTCAACAGGGATCATTCTTTACTTGTATTCAAGTACAAAGTAATAAATTTAGAACAGAAAAGCTATTAATAATAAAGGTAGTTAGGTGTGATCTAGATATTTAGTGTGGGATAAAACAAAGGGGTTTCAAATTCAGTTTTTCTGATACCCCTTTCATGTGTCCCTACCCCTAATTATTTCCAATGAGCACTAATTTATTCTATTATTAGGGTGGCAATAGTGACTAAATGTTATTTTTCCAACATACATTTTCATATTTTTTGACTTTTTAGATCTTTTTTGGAAACTGTTAATTTGCCAGACTGTCAGTACACTTATGCTGTTCTCTGAATACAAAAATGTGGGGGGAAATAATAGCTAAAAATAATAGGTCTCATGAAGGCAGAGAAAATTGGAACCTTTTAATTTTTTTTAAACTGTGAACTTTAGATCCAGTGTCTGATTTTTAGCTGATTTGGCCACCCAAGGTCAAAAGCAGTACTGGCTCTTATCCAAGCTGTCCACCCCTAACCTTTTAGTCCTTTGGATTTCCAGTAGGTCAGGGCCTATGGTTCCTAATGAGTAATACAGTGGTAGTCAGGCTTGTGCAGATGGGTTGGGAATAGCTAAGGCCAAACCTCTTTAATTACATGTATTAGCCCACTAACACTGGAATGCCCTCCAACATTTTTGGGGCAGGGGGAAGCAGCTGATCACAAGTCTAAGTCTGCAGAAGCTGCCAAAGCAGTCCCAAATTTTTTTTCTGCAAATGACCTCCCTCCTTTTTTCTTGCTAATATTGACAGACTGCATTTCTCCACTGAATGTCAAAGATAAGGTCAAGCACAGTGGAAGTCAAGTCAACAAGCTGTCAAGTCTAGGCTGGGTAATAAGGAAAGAGCAGTTGACAGGAAAATAGTAAGAACCTAATAATTGACAGAAATGTTTAGAGGCACCCTAGGTTGTGTTGTTAGTGAAAATCTGCAAGAACAGTTTCTACTCAACTTCTCCCAAGGGAAAAAAAAGAAAAATCATTGCTTTTGATAAAAGACTAATAATTATTGACTAATTTACTTTAACTTATGGCTGTGACTGCCTTTGTTTGGTTGGTTTTTTTTAATTTCTTAGACCATTTCTGCCTTAGTGGCCTATGAACTTGTATTATTTCATATTTAACTTGTTATTAAATGCAAATAATAGTATGTGTAAGAAATTGAATGAAGAAAGGAATTCAAGAATCAAATGTTGATTTCTTTGTTAAAGGCATGATGTTGACAGGCCTATTGGATCTTCTATAGCCAGACATTCAATACTGCTCCACCCAAGATTATAAAGGAGGAAATTAAATTTTATAGTAGAGTTTATATCTGAAAGAGGTGACCAGCATTTTCAGCTTAAGTCACTTGCTCAAAGTTTCGCGTGTGGATCATAGAATGAATTTAATTAATAAATAGGCTTACATGTATAATATATAACACTTTTAGGTTTATAAAGTATTTTATATAAATCAGTCTATTTTATTCTTACAACAAATCTGTATGGTAGGGGAGATTATTATCCCTATTTTATACATAAAGAAATTAATACACAGAGTAGTTCATTTGCCAAAGGCCACACAACTAATGTTTGAAGTAGAATTCCAACTCAGATCTAGCTGACTCCAAAATCAAAACATTATTTATTAGATCACATGTCCTTTCTCTTACTGTTAATAATGTAATCAATCACATTCATAGATATGGATACATATTTATATATAAAACATATTTTAGCATTGATGCCATCATAAATGTTTCAGTCAGTAAAATTATTTTCAGTGGGGCAGATGGTCTATTGGTCCACATTAGCTAGATAAGGCTAAATACAAACACAAACATATGTGTATGTATACAGAAATACATATGCATATGTGTATATGTGTAAATTTATAGATTCTTCCCCAGGCAGACTATTTCCAGTGATCAGCATTATATATTTGGCCCAAAGGTCACATTTATACATCTTGGGCTTTAGATGCAAGTATCAAATATTTAAGAAAATTAGATCATGTATAAAAAATGTGATAAAATTAACTTATCATTGTGTGAAAATTAAAGGGCAAATCTACTATTTATGCAATAATTACTTACATTTATATGATACTTTGTAACTCACAAATTCAATCAAAGAAGAGATCCATAGGTTTCCTCAGACTTGAGCTTACTATGTGCAAGATACTGGTGCTATTAAAAATTAGTGGATACCCCCCCAAAACTGACATTCTAGGGGATGGTAGTACAATTAATAAAATGGGTATAATACAATATATGAAAGGATAGGGTAAAGGAGAGATCCTAACAAATTACTCTCTAGGAATGATCGAAGGAGAGAAAATACATACACAATAATTCTTTTATCTTCACAACATGCTAGTGAATTGGACAGAGGTTATGTTATTATCTCCAAAGCAAATGCATGAACAAGAATAATATAAGATTATTGCGAAATGATGGGGCAGCTAGATGACACAGTGGATAGAGCACTGGCTCTGCAGTCAGGAGACCTGAGTTCAAATTCAGCCTCAGACAGTTAACACTTCCTAGCTGTGTGACCCTGGGCAACTCATTTAACCCCTCAGTAAAAAAAAAAAAAAAAAAAAAGATAATTGCAAACTATAGCTATGACTAATTAAGGAACATGAAATAAAACAATAATTGAGTAATTGAGTTAAGGAGTTAAGGTTTCAGAGAATAGCCTATCTGTCTCTATTGACTCTACCTCTTTTCTTCTTTGACTCAATGTGTAACAAAATATAGTCAGACAACTTTTCACATTCCTCCTTTCTTTGAAGTAAACACATGGTCCTTAAATTTTTAATAATCAAACATTAATTTCATTCTCAACTCTATCCTTCTAATCCACTGAAAAGAAAGGAAAGAAGGAAGGAAGAAGAAAGGAAGGAAGGAAGAAAGGAAGGAAGGGAGGGAGGGAGGAAAAGATTTTCATACCATTTAATCATAATCAAGCAGAACAAATTTCAATATTGTTCACATGCAAAAGTGCTATTCTTAATCTGCATATCAGTTCATTTCTCTCTCATGAAGGGAACAGCTAATTTCTTTTTTCATTAGCTCTCTGAAAAATGATTGATTATTTAGTCTTTCAGAATGCTTATGAGACGTTTGTTTTTACAATACAGATGTTACAGTATAAGTTTTTCCTCTGCTTCTCCTGACTTCACAATTCTAGATGTATTTCCAGGAAGCAACCATTACAGAAAAGTAGGGGACTTGGAAAAAGCAACAGATTTTAGGCTTACTTCCACCAGTCATTAATTCTATTAAATTATTCTTCTCTTATTTTGTAATCATTCTTCATACTTCTGATTTTTCAAGTCATATTAAAAAAAAACCTGTTAAAATTATTTTATTACATATACTCAATGAGACATTTAATGTCATATCTTTCTCCTAGATCCCTGATTCCTTTGTTTCATTCCTAAAACATGGAACCCTGAACAGGACACACCAATCTAATAGACTTGGGAAATACTAATCAAAGAAGTGAGGCTTGCTTTTCCTAAATAGAATAATGTTAAAGAATTTTATACGTATGTGTATGTGCATATATATATACATGTGTATGAGTGCACAAATATGCATACTTGTATGAATATATATGTATGTATATTGTGTGTGGGTGTATTCTGGGAAATTTAGAAACATAACAAATATGTCCTTTAATGGAGAGGTTTTTATGATATTTGTATTTTTATAACATAATAAAGGCACAAGTGGTTTTTTATCATCAGTAAAATAGGGAGAACAGATGGCAAGTATAGTCAAAGAAAGCTGAATGAAGAATATTTTGATTTTCTTATATGATGTAAAAATGGCAGAACTAATGCTATTGCCAATATTGTGAAATGTCTAAGAATGTCATAATAATGATGCCCATTCTGAAATGTATTTTAGAAGCAGTGTGATAGAAGTGAAGAATGTGGTTCATCTTTAATTTCCCTTAATGAAAGAATTGGAGAGATGCAGGTGTTTCTAAATAGGAGCAAACATACTTTGAAAAGAAAGTGTTAGTTGAACACTGGATTTATACTCAAAGGTCAGTATCTCTTTTGAAGCCATTGGGAATTTTTCCTTTGGATACAATGGATAGAAATGCTTTCAAAATAATCTAGATGCAGGATTTTTTAACCTGAGTTTCCTGAACTTCTTCATACATGATTTTCATAGTTACATATCAATATAATAAACTTTCTTTATAATTCTACACATTTTATTTTATTAATTCCAAGACATTACTCTGAGAAGAAATCCATAAGTTTCTTCAGACTGCCAACAACCTCTATGACATGCAAAGTAGGAATTTCTGATCAAGAGGAACTAATGTCAAGCAATTGTCCAATAAATTAAATGTGGCTTAGAAAGCTTTATAGAGTAGCGTCACTGTGTTAGTATCACCAAGTGCCTTAAAATTGTGGGTAACCTCTGTCTTATGTCTCCAAGACCCAACAGAATACTGAAGCTCCTACAATTATATATAGATAATAGTTACTAGATCCTGAGGGACTGGTTCTGTGGTACTAAAGAGGATAACTACAAAGTCAGGACTTGAACACAAGTATTCAAATTCTCAATAGAGTGATTTTTTATTTCTTACCCTCTTCCTCCTTCCCCACCTCCTACTATATCCCTATTATTATCAATGTACAAATTGTCATCTTGGTGTTGAACTCATATAAATTTGGGGGCTGGAGGGAGGATGTACTAGTGATTTCTTTGGTTTAGGGAACTTCTGATAAGAATTAGGGAGAGAGACTTCATATTATTAATGCAAATGAGCACCAACTTCACAACTTAAATGCTAATGAGTTGTCTGGGCACACTGAGAGGTTAAGAGACTTGCCTATTATCTCATAGACAATATATGTCTGACTTGAAAGCATATAGTAGGACCAACTTTTTCTACTTCTGAGCACCATGTTTCTCAATGACTTTCTTAGGAAGCTCAAAACACCTTTTATACCCTTCAAGAATTTGATTGAAATTATTATTTAGAAAAAAAATATATGTGATTATTCCTCATTATTTCCTTTTATGCAAATTATGATAAAGGCATACTAGTATTATTTCTTACACAATTGTCCTTCTCTTTTTTCTATGCCTTTGTCTTGACAGAGCCCCAGATGTTGAATGTTCTCCTGTTTTCACTTCTATAACTTGAAATGTCTAGTTTCCTTCAGGACTCAGTCAAGAACCAGCTTCTAGGGAAAGCCTTTTTGCATTTTCTACCTATCAATTAATACCTAGAATCTTTCACCAATGACAAGATTATCTTTAATTTACACTAGATATCTTTTATATATGCATATGCAAATTGGCTTCTTCCTTATAATGCAAGCTCCTTGAGGGAAAAATGACTTCTTTGGTCCCTTTGTATTCATAGCATTTTACACATAGTAGGTACTTAATAAATTCTTGTTAATTATTGAATACTTTGGGGCAATAATGCCAGATTAGACCCCCTTCCATGACAGAGAAGGTAATAGGGTGACAGGTTAAACCATAGGTATCATTAGGGATCTCCACAGAATCTTACAAACCAGTGTCCTTGCATTTCCTTATGTATGTGAATTCATAAGTGGTTCACACAAAGAAGCTCTACTATTTATAATGGTAAACACAATCTGATAGCTTCCTTTGTTTGTTCCTAAATTGGAAACCATGCTAAGTCTCAACATTTAGGAGCCACTAAAACTGACTGGATGTCTCCAGCAGTGCTTGGTCCACACATATGCTATGGCATGGTATTATGAGGAGAAAAGTAATCAATGGCTTTTATTTTAATATCAGTAAATTATACTCCCCCCTCCCATGAGTAAGAGTTATGACTCTCCTTAAATCCAAAAATAGACCATTAAGCAAATGTTTTCAATTAAAAAAAAAAGAAGAAAAAACTATCCTGTCCATTTTATGTTCTTAGTAAGGCATTCATTTATTAAAATAAATTTGCCAAATCAGATTTATTTCCCATTAAGAAGAGATGGCTGATTGGCTTTTGTGCAACAGACTGAAGTGAGTTTATTGATAGTGACATACAAACAGTGATTTACACTAGTACAATGTGAGCTAAAATTAAACATTTAACTTTTATAGAATGGGATCAACTACGCATGTGATTCTGGAAGCAAATTACAAGCTGTAGGCACTTGTCCTCCAAATGTGGCACAAGGAACCATTTGTACTAAACATTACAGCCTGATTTATTGCATTCCTCGAGCAGAAAAAAAAAAAAAGAGCCAGAAATCAACCCCCACATATCACATGAAGACATTGACTGTTTCAAAACAAGCAAGTAAAATAACATCTTACAAAAAGAACCACCACCAATGTGAAATGTTTTAAATCTATGTTTTGAGGCCTACTCATCAAAAACAAAGAAATCATTGTTTTAACTATATATATTCTTCTCTGAATATTTCAAACCCTCTTGATTGAAAGGAACATATTTTATTTCAGTTTTTATTTTACTTGTCAATGTAAATATTATATATGTAACATCTAGCATGAGACCATGGTTACCTAGATAGTCACTAAATATTACTGGATAATTAATGATGGTGATGTGTTACAGTTGAAAATGTTTATTGGTATATATGATCTAGAAATCATTAGGGAATATGATTAACAGAGAAAGAATTTGTTGACTGACAATATGAGAAATATTTTTACAAATCTGGAAAGAATATATGACAAATGGTAAAGCTAAATAAATAAATAAATAAAAACTTGAAGAATTTAATATATACAAGCCATAATCATAAAAGAAGAAAATGAATGATAGTGTATAGAAAAATAAAGAATTCTAATAAGAGCATAGAGGTTGGATAATTCAAAAAGTTAGGGTATTTTATGCACTAAAATTAATTAAAATATTTGAACTTTTGAATTATTATATAATCTCAGTTGGTTGCATTGATAGTCAATGTCAAGTTTTAATAAATATAAATTTTATTTTTAAACATTTTATTTTATTAAATATTTCCCAATTACATTTAAAAAATTAACATTCATTTTGACATTTTTAGTTTCAAATTTTTTCTCTCCTTTTCCCATCTTTTCCATTCAGAGAGAGCTCAAACAATATGTAAATTAATGTAGCTATGTGGCAAAAGAAAACATACACACAAATAAGAAAAATAAAATTAAAAAGTATTTCATCTGCCCCCAGATTTCAGCAGTTTTCTCCCTGGAGATTGAAAGCATGTTTCATCATGGAATTGTCTTGGATCACTATCTTGATCAGAGTAAGTCTTTTTCAAATGATTATCATTACATAAATGTTATTACTGTGTACAATGTTATCCTGATTCTGTTCACTTCTCTTTGCATGAGTTCATATAAAAATTCCAACTTTTTTTTTTCCTGAAATCATCCTGCTCATCATTTCTTGTAGTACAATATTATTTCTTCATAATTGTATATCACAACTTGTTCAGCAGTTCACCAATTGATGGGCATCTCCTCAATTTCCAACTCTTTGCCACTACAAGAACTGCTAGAAATATTTTCATGCATATCGGTTCTTTTCTTCTGTCTTGGATCTCATTGGGACACAGAACTAGATATTGCTAAGTCAAAGAATATACAGTTTTATATTCCTTTGGGTACAGTTTGAAATTGTTCTCCAAAATGATAGAACCAGTTCAAACTCCACCAATAGTTCACTAGTGTCCCAATTCTTCATGTCCTCCAGCATTTTCCTTTTTCTGTCATGTTAACCAACTGATAGTAAGAGTTTAAGTTGTATTTAAAAGTAAGTTTGACTATGAACAAATTAGGGTTTCAAACACAGACTACAAAGAAGAGAAAATGAGAGGCAACATTCTGTATTGAAAGGATATTAGACCTGGACATCAAAAAACTTAGGTTCAAATTTTTGCAATGCCACTTGCACAGGTGTTCACTTCTTTCTGAACCTCAATTTATTCTTTTATTTTATAAACTAGAATTATATTACAAAACTTCTAAGATCCATGATAATCCTTAATCTACAACCCTATGAAGTTTAATAAAATTCAGGAAAATCCAGGTTCAAAATCTTCAGACATTTGAAAGGCATCTGCCTACTGTATAACCTTAGATACATTATTTAAACTCTTATCTTCATTTTTTCTCTATAAAGTAGAGATAATACTACTTGTAGTATTCATCTCATACTATTATTTGGAACAAATGAAATAATGTAAAAAACCACATTGCAAAAAGATTGATCCAAATGTCTATTATTATCATTTTTATGTTTATTGGTAATAATAATAATAGCTGGTAGTATGGTAATTAGAGCATTGGGCCACAAGTCAGATTCTTTTTCAAGCATTTATTAGCTGTGTGAGCCTAAGCAAGTCATTCAAATTTTGTTTACCTTTGTTTCCTCAATAATAGAATAAGAGCACTTATCTCACAAAGTTGTTGTGAGAATCAAATGATATATTTGTAAAAGCACTTAGACCTGCACAAAATAGGTGCTATGTAACTCCTTTTCCACTTTCACCTATTACTGTTACTATTTTTTTTTTATTATTTTATTCTTATTCTTATCTTATGGAATTCAGAAATGGACCTGGCACAAGTTGCTACACTATTGGGCTTTGATTAAAAAGAAAATTCATTACTTAAAAATACTAGATAAAATTAGCACTTTTATATATATATTATAGAATAAAAGAGTATTGTACATGAAAGGGATCTCTGTTATGGATATTTTGCTTTTCTTTAAATATTAAATATATAATAAAAAAGACAGGTCACTTGTAAAGCTATCTTACTTCTCTATTAATCTTTCTGGTTCTTCTGGATTCTTTCTTTGTTTGCTTAGTGAGAGTGAACTTTATATCTAACTACCATATAATTCTCACCCCACTAAGTAAAAAAAGAAAAAAAAAAAAAACTGTGTGAAAAATCTGCAGTCAAGAAAAATAAATTCCCACATTGTTCATGTTGAAAAATTTGTACTTCATTATGTATCTTGAATTCATCACCTCTCTTCCAGAAGATGGTTAATGGTCTTCAACATTCATACAATAGTTTTTCAAAGTTGTTTTTTTTTTTTTTAATATTTGGCACAATTTATTTTCCATCAATTTACAAAAGTTATCCCATATTCCCCATGCTCCCCTAAAATCAACTTTTTGGTCATTCCTTACAAAATAACATTCTGTTATATTCATATACATAGTTTGTTCAGACATTCCTCAGTTCCTTGCTACCCACTTAATTTCCAGTTCTTAAAAACTGAAAAAAAAAAAAAAAAAGCTGGAATAAATAGTTTTATATATATATTATTCTCTTACTTTTTTTCTTTGAAGTCTTTCTGTTAAAGGCTTAATAGTGATTTTGCTAGGTCAAAAGGAATTCATAGGTACACATAGGAACTTTTTTAGGTTGAAAAGCCAAATTACTCTCCAAAATGCCTGAACCAATTGAGAACTCTACCACAATGCCTAAATGGGCCTGTTTTCTCATATCTCCTGTATGTTAATATTTTTTATTAAGCTTGGGATTCCAAGGTTTAGTTCAAGGAAATGTGGAGCACCAAAGCAGAGTCCAAGAGAGAAAATAAAGCAGGTCAGCTATATTGAGAAGAAATAGAATATGTAAGCATCATTACTAGGGGGAATGGAAGCATTCACTTGAGGAACTAAATTGGAATAGACATGCCAACATTAGTAAAGCAGTTTTTTTTTTTTTTTTTTTGAGATCCTCACCTGAGTCAGGCTGGACCAGATGTTGAGGGCCAATAGCAAGGAGCCTATTGGGAATGCCCAAGGAATTAGTGACTAGCTGATATTCAATCTCTGCTCCAGCAGGAAAGGGGATTTTTCAGTCCCAACTGTACAAGCTTATTTTTATTGAATTCAAGGATCTGAGTTTCCTTGGGTCCTCTATGTTTAGTTGATCAGGAAGACAATTGAAATCCTTTCAACATCCAATATTCATTGCTTTCTTTTTTAGTCATCTGTGCCCCTATAGTGGCTTTGAATTGCTTTAATTTGCATTTATCTAAATATTATTGATTAGAACCCTTTTTAATATGGTTGTCAAAGCTTATATTTCTTTCTTTAAAAAAATTACATGATCCACTGATACATTGTTGGTGGAATTGTGAATGCATCCAGCCATTCTGGAGAGCGATTTGGAACTATGCTCAAAAAGTTATCAAACTGTGCATACCCTTTGATCCAGCAGTGTTACTACTGGGCTTATATCCCAAAGAAATCTTAAAGAGGGGAAGGGGACCTGTGTGTGCACGAATGTTTGTGGCAGCCCTTTTTGTAGTGGCAAGAAACTGGAAATTGAATGGATGCCCATCAATTGGAGAATGGCTGAATAAGCTGTAGTATATAAATGTTATGGAATATTATTGTTCTGTAAGAAATGACCAGCAGGATGATTTCAGAAAGGTTTGGAGAGACTTACATTAACTGATGCTAAGTGAAATGAATAGGAACAGGAGATCATTATACACTTTAACAACATTACTATATGATGATCAATTCTGATGGACATGGCTCTCTTCAACAATGAGATGAACCAAATCAGTTCCATTTGTTCAATAATGAATAGAACCAGCTAAGCCCAATGAAAGAACTATGGGAAATGAGTGTGAACCACTACATAGCATTTTCAATCCCTCTGTTTGTGTCCGCCTGCATTTTTTATTTCCTTCACAGGTTAAGTGTACATTATTTCAAAGTCAAATTCTTCTTGTACAGCAAAATAACTGTATGGATATGTATACATATATTGTATTTAACATATACTTTAATATATTTAACATGTATTGGTCAACCTGCCATCTGGGGGAGGGGCAAGAGGGAAAAATTGGAACAAAAGGTTTTGCAATTGTCAATGCTGAAAAATTACCCATCCATATATCTTGTAAATAAAAAGCTATAATAAAAAAAAAATTACATGGCCATATCCTTTGATAACATCTATTAGGGAATTTCCCTTCTTATATAATTTAATTTAAATATAATTTAAATCAGATTTCTGTATACCAGATAAGAAAATTTTATCAGAGAAACTCATTGCAAGAGTTTATCTTCTCATTTTAACAGTGCTAGTTTGGTTTTGCTAAAATTAACTTTATGTACCAAAATTCTTCATTTCATCTTCTGTGATCTTTTGTATTTGTCTCCCAAAAAGTTTGCACTATCTCAGTGAAAGAATTCTGGTTTTCCAAAGCATGTGGGGCAAATGCTATATCTCCAAGCAAAATGTAGATTTTTCCAAGTACTTAATTTCTGTTAGATCACCATTTTTCCATTACCCAAGATTAAATCTCTTGTCATCTTCTTCACAGAATCATAGTTTTTCAGAAGTGGAAGGAACCTCATAGATCACCTAGTTTAACTCAAAACTAAAAATTATAATCATAACCTCAAAAACATAGCAACAAAAGATTCTTCAAAACTAAAGTTAAAGACTTCATATGAGTCTTCTTCATATGAACCAGGCTCTTCCTAGGAAATTCATTTGATTTTGTAAGATTTAATTAGATGTTTTGTTCTGTTTTGAACATATTACTTCTACTTTTTTTCTCTCAAACATATCAGTGAATTTTTAATGAGTTGTACATTTTACAAATGAAGTTCAGTTCAGTTTAGTCAATATTGTACTTAATATGAGGAATGATTTTTTATAGTCTTCATTAACTCCTAATACTTTATTTTTGTTTATTTTTATTAGCATTCCCAAAAGTATACTTTTAATTAAAATACCATTATCTTTGAATAAAAGTATGGAAAATTGAAAACATAGATATATAGAATCCATATCTTAGGTATTTTTCACAAAACAACTTGACTTTGTGTAAAAAATGAAAGATATTTGAGGAAGGGAATATTTTTTAAAGCAATACCAACTAAGAGATTTGTTAGTCACAAGAACATTGTGTGTTTCCAATTTCATCAACATCATATCAGTAGATATAGAAAAAGCCTTTGACAAAGTATAATACTCATTTAGGTAAAACAAGCAAACAACTTTAAAAGCGTAAATATAAAAATATATGAGCCTAGGCATCAAGGAGCCATTTTATGATGATTCATAGTAAAAATGTAGATGTAAAAGGTAGCATTGCATGATAAAATATTGCTCGCTTTCCCATTAAACATAAAATAGAATCAAAGATAACCTCTCTCAATGCTATTTCTTGACATTATTTAAGATTATAACAATGAGGCAAAAGAAATTAAAGACACCCTTATCAGAAAAAAATGATGTTTATATAATTACTTACTTAGAAAACCCTGGACAATCAGTAAAAGTAGAGGATAAAAAATAAATCCACGAAAAATCACCAATATTTTTATATAAGAATAGTAATAATATTCAGAGGAGGTAACCAGAAAACCTCCTACAAAACTACAAAATCTGTAAAATGCCTAGGAAACAATCTATTAATACTTATTCAAGAATTATATAGGTTTAAATTATGCTTTTAAAAATCCCTTTATGTATTTGGTGACATATATTTGTTTGCAGTGTTGTATTATAAAATGAATTATGTTTGTTCTAAGACTACATCTGGACAGAGTTATGATGCCAAAGAGTGAAAGCATGAATTTAAATGAACTCTCCCATATTCCTCTCCAAATAACTTTAAAATAATACCTCCAAATGAATTCTGGAACCAGGAAAAGTGTAGAGGGCTGAAACTCCACAAAGGTATGCTTGAATCAGACAACAGGAGCACTTAAGGCTAATTACCTATTGATGTGAGACAATGACTGTATTAGCATATGTTTGCATAAATGGATCTTCTCATTGTTGGTGCTTGCTGAATGTTTGGTGTTACGATAATCATAGGCAAGGATTGGAGGGTGGAGGGATAAAGGTCAGAGTCACTTGACTGCAGGACAAGGAAGAAAGAAGTTGGTGACGTGACTCCGAACTCCAGAATCCAGGATTCTGTTTGCCTGCCTCTTTCACTTCTCCCCTAAAGACCAAGGACTCAGATTTATCTTGACTCTGGCTGACCCTAAAGCCCTCCAAAGAGCTAGCCCATATTCTACAGAAAAGGATAAGGTGGAACAATTTTCTAGCCCAAGACAACTTAGGTTATCAGAAAAGTTACCTTACTGGGATGAAAGTAAAATATAGTTCAGTGCAGGCACTGCCCTGACAGGCCACAGTAGACCTTGAGGGTAGTTTTATTAGCAATGGTATTCAAGAGTTCTCATCCCACATACGTTAAGGAAATTTAATAACTGCTTAGAAGGAGATGACAGGGTATCCTTTGCCTGCACTGGAAACAAGATTCTCTTGGATTGCCCATACATGGTTCCAGCTCACAGTTCCAGGGGAAGAAAGAGTACTAGCACACTAAAGCATGTGTCTTCAGTAGAGTGGAGAACCTGGTTACAATTCCAGGGTCAAAAAGAATATTTGTGATTGTTCACAGACCATACACAGGTCACTAAACAGTGACCACACCTCTCCTTAGATCATACCACACTGGAGGAATCAAAATAAGAAAAGAAGAACAAATTAGGAGAGCAAGGAACAATTTACCTGTCACATCTATGGAGAAGGGAAGAATTTAAAACTAAACAAGAGATATAAAACATTATGAAATGCAAAATTGATTTGGATTGTATTAAATTAAAATGCTTTTGTACAATAAAACTAATGCAACCAAGATTAGAAGGAAGACAGAAAAGTGACATTTTTTTATGGAAAATATCTCTGCTTAAGCAATCTTTGCTACAATATTTCTCCATCACCTTAAGGGGGGGAAAAGAACTACAAAGGCCTTGTAATATATTAGCATAGTCACGAAAAACACATTCTCACATTGACATCATTCAAAAATGGATTTTCATTTCATTTCATTATGGAGTGTCAGGAAGTTTGGTAGCAATCAACATGAACATCTTTCTAGGATAATGCTTGATCATTGGATTGATCAGAGTTTCCAAATCTTTCATAATACTGATATGGTATCTATTGTTCTCCAGATTCTGCTCACTTCACTCTGAATCATTTCATACAAATGTTTCCAAGTCTCTCTGAAACTCTTTCTTAATTCCTTACTGTATAACAATATCCCATTGTATTTATATTATATAATATATATCCATGTTTTCAAAATAATTCAAGATATCTGGTTGATTTGAAGTAACTGTTTCATTATTAAATAGCATTTCTGTGTCATTGCATAAATTTTCTTTTGCCTTCAGGTTTTTCAGCTTTTTTCCTCTTTGGGTTTAAATGTTTCCTAAATTTTTGTTCATATTTATTATTTAAGACTTAGAAATGCATGTTAATTTCATGTTTGTGCTTCATTGATCCATAATATATTGTTATATAACTTGAAGATGAGTATATTATTTGACAAAAGCAGTATGAAGTCCTTGCTACAGATAATAAGCTATGTTTCCAACTATGTTTTGATATAGTATATACACATAATAAAGAAATTCATTTTTTGTCTATTTCATGCATACACATGCAGTGGTCAGTGCCATCTGCACCAAAAACATTCCCAATAGGAATAGTATTTCTACTTTGTTGTAATATATTATGCTTTCTTATGGTACCAGAACATGAAGGAGAACCACTCACTCAGCAGACCCTTCAATCATACTGATCACTATGATTGTATTGAATAGTTCCAGCCCATAACCCTATGTCACCCTATATTTTTCTTCTACACATGGAAGCAATTGTATCCTTTTAACTGGAGTGTTAACATAATCAGATTTATCATCATAACCCAAATAGCTAGTGTTTCAGGGATCATAACAAGGCTTTTATAGTCTCAAAGGGGGAAAAAAAGACCTTGCTGACCTTCCTTAACTTAAACATCCCCAACTTGAAAAATCTCTTCTGGCCTTTGTAGCTAAAAACCTCAATAAAGAAAACTACAGTAAGTGCTCAGCATTGTCTCCTCTTTATCCCTTGTTAATCCTTTATAATTTACCATCCAACATTATCTTTCCATCTAAACTGTTCTCTCCAAAGTTATTGATCTCTTGGTTGCCAAATAGTAGCCTTTATTCAAATCTCATATTTTGAGACTTTTCTGCAGTCTTTGATGTTGTTCATCATCCTCTCCTTGATACTATCCTTTCTGGGTTTTCAGTTTATCTCTCTCTCCTATTCACTTCACTATTGAAAAAATTCTGAAAGACTTCATGGGAATATTGCTCATGCAGAGTCCTTGCTTCCAATCATAGATGTTAAATATCTCATAGAATCTACCTGGAAGTAAATGACTTTGAGTTACATTTGACAGTGGCATTTGCTCAGTTTTTTTTTTTTTTTCCTGAAGCAATTAGGGTTAAATGACTTGCCCAGGTTCACACAGCCAGGAAGTGTTAAATGAATGAGATCACATTTGAACTCAGGTCCTCCTGATTTCAGGGCTAGTGCTTTATCCACTGTACCACCTAGCTGCTCCTATTTGCCCAGTTTTTACTACTGTTGTATATTTGTTCTAAACGTGTTTCTATACATTTTGGCCTCCATATGATTTGTTTTAAGAATTTTTATCAATTCTATCCATCCTTTTTAGTGAGGAGAAGTTACTCTCATTGCAGTTACTTTGGGGTAATGTGTACTTTATTTCCTTAAAAATGCATTGGTTTTAATTAGGATCCTTTCCAAATCTATTATTTTGCCGTTTCAAAGGTGTACTTTTATATGGCAGCTTCATTGCTGTTAATTATTTTAATCATATCCTTCCCATTTAGCTTTTCTTTAAAGATGCTATTAAATGTCTTGATATGCTATTCCCAGCCTTAGCTTTCTTCTTGAAAGCTTGTGTCTTGCCTAGGAAAGGTGAAAATATTTATTAATATTATCTACATTCACTGTTTAATATATGTCTAATATCTGGACAATCAACTAGTTAAAATAGCAGTGAATCATCACCACCTTGACTTAATGGTTATGATTGGTGTAAGGATAGACACTAACCAAGCTAGGGAAACTATAGTTGCTTAGAATATACATTTGTAAGTATAACATTCCTTTGAAATTCATTAATTTTTATTTTTATAGACCAAAACACTCCTGTAAGGAAAATGTGTTCCATATATAAATTTAATTTCCAGGAGATCAATGAACCATCTCAAGAAGTAAAGGATCTTTTTTCCCTGTCCCTGCTGAGTCCATCTGGAGGAAGAGGCTCCCAAGTGTTTTCAAGATTTAGTTCATTTGTGAATTACTTCCATTGTGAGAAAAGTATTGCAACTGGAAGTGTAATAGATGTTAACACTGCTTTATAAGAAATGTTGAAGACCACACTCATCCACAACAGCTTAGCTTGTAGAATTTGTGAAGCTGCCAAAGCCTTGGACAAATGCCAAGCCCATCTTTGTGTTCTTGCTTTCAGCTGTGATGAATTTATGTATGTAAAGTTGGTTGAGGCCCTGTGTGCTGAACACCAAATCAACTTAACAAAGCTAAGTGAATGGGTATGCCTTTCTAAAATTGACAAGAGAGAGAAAAAACCCATTAAAGTGGTCAGCTGCAAGAACTATACTAAGAAATCTCAGCCAAAGATGTCATCGAAGAATATTTTAAATTCAAGAAATGAGTAAATAAAAACTTTGGTCTGAAAAAAAAAGAAGTAAAAGATGATATGAGCTGAGTGAAAATGGAAAATGAGACCAAGCCCACATGTTCTTTATATACTGAACGTCTTCAACATTAAAAATCCCTTGTGGTCCTCAAGTGGAATGTCCAGATTTTTATAAAAATTTTTCATTTTACTTTTGGCCATGCAACAATATTATTCAGAGTACCAAAACAATAAAGTAAAGGTTCACCTTACTGATTTAGGTCCAGAGAAAAGGTTCAGGTCTTCTTTATTTAAAGAACATTGACATATTACTCAATTCTTAGTAACATTAGTAACATAGTAAACTAACTGAGAGAGTGGATATGAACAGTCTAGTTGTTCATTAGGTTACAAAAAGCATTTACATTTCTTCAGTCTTCATTTTCTTCTGCTGCTCTGAAATGGATCCTGACACTTCATGGATATTTAATTTGAAAAGGCTCCCAAATGTGTTCTAAAGAAAAAGGAGCACTCCATGGTGCTCTCAATAAGCAAGAAGACTGCAAGGTCCCATTATCACAAACACAACCAAATTTATTTTCTGAATACCCTTAAGATTTTGGGCAATGCTGGGAAAAAAAGCACTAATTTCTTCAGAACTAGTCACAGCAGTCTCTCCCTTCTAAGTCATTCAGCAGTACACTCCTAAACCAATCAAACTTTGCTTTGTGTAGCTTGTTCCCCCCCCACCCCCATTAATATGAAAACAGATTGGCTTTTCCTCAACAATGCTACCCACTCCAAAAAAGTAAGTAAAGGCCCATACTGAGCATATCTGCAACTGTGCTCAGGAAAATTAGACAAGTTGGTCTCTCCCCCCACCCCCCACTTAGAATTGTGACTACTGCTATTCTTTTGTTTCCATTTTGTTCTATTTAGTTCTGGGTTTTTTCCAGTTGGTTTTCCAGCTTCTGATTCATCATATTTTCTTGGTCACCAAGTGGGAGAGAAGAGAAGAGAAGTAGGAGGCATTACTTACTAAACTATGTTTATGAAAACATCCTCCCAGGATGTTAACGGCTATACACATGTAAATAGGAGTTATATTCTACCAAAAGACACTGTGATTATCTTCATTATATTATATCACTCTACTAAAATCCTAGGTGACATCCCCCAAGTTAGAGACATCTTCTTGTAAATCTAATATATTGTTTTGTGCCCCATTGACTTTTCTTTCTCATATGTCATTGTTCTTTGTTGTGAAGAGTTATTTTCTGATTTCTATCTCTCCATGGGGGTGGTATTGAAGGGACCACAGTTTCTATCCATATTATGCATATGTACAGATTGTTCTTTGGCTTGTAGCTAAAACAGCTCCAATTTACAGAGCCTGGTATTGTTTCTTACTCCCTCTCAAACTTATGGATGCTCTGGGGTAATGGAGGGATTTGAACTTTGGATATTAGAGGAGCTGGTTGAAATATCCACTCAACTATTTATTGTGACCTTAACTTCTACATTTCTCTAGGTCTTATTTTCAATAACTATAAAGTGAGAGGATTAAGCTAAATGATTACTAAATTCCCTTGTTGTCTTCTAGCTTTAAATCTATGAGCTTTTATATCCCCTTGCTGAAGGGGAAATAAAGAGCCCTCCATTTCCAGTTATGTATGTATGTATATATATATATATATATATATATATATATAAATACACATGTACACATGCATAGTTGATCACATTACATGTTTATATTTATATATGCACATATACATGTGTATATATCTATATCTCCACATATGTGTGTGTATACAAATACATACATAGCTTCTATCATTGACCATGTTGGTTTCTAGAAGTTTAGGGCTCAACCATTATTTGAAATGTTGTACAAAGCTGTCCAAACTGTTCAGGATTAATTATCCAGTTCTTCTCCACCATACACATGACTGGGTTACTATTAGATAAACCAATTTCAAGATTGACTCCCAAGACTCAGATTCCAGGGATCTATCTAGGTATTCACCTTAAAATTTGTAAGACAGAATAACTAACATTTGTCTCATGAATTGAAATACCAACTATTTTATATATTATCACATCTGTTTTCACAAATGAAATGAATAGGGTCAGAGAATAATAAATGGCATGCCTAGATCATACTGCTTCTCAGTTATATAGGCAGTAGATCCAAGTCTAATGATATTTGAAAAACTTGGACTTCATTGCTAGAATGGCAATAGAACTTTAATGTAGGCTTTGACAGCATCCTGTCACCAATCATTGTCTGCCACTATTTTATAGAGAATTTATTCACTTTCTTGATAAGGTTTTCCACATGCTTTTTTTTATTCAGGGCAATGGAGACAATTCAGATTAACACAGAGTAAATTTCTACTGATATTTCAACATGTTATAAGGTAAAGCAGACTCACTTTGAAGCCAGAAGACATGGGTTGAGATACTACCTGTGATTTTACTAACTGTATTGAATATTCTTTCTAGGGCCTAGGGGAAGCCTTGATCTATAAAATAAGGGGATTAGTCTAAGTAGTTTTTGAGATACTTTCCCAACACTAGATATATAGATCCTATGATATTAAGTAAATTCTCTTGTAAATTAACAAGTTTTTATAGATCCACAAAAAATGTGAAGCATTCCAATTGTGAAAAATATCTTCTTATATTCACTTGCAAGTGATACATATCACAATTACAATTATATACTTATATTATTACTAGTGACTTAATAGTAAATTTTAATATCTTAATGTTTTCTACCTTTAGACCAAATCTGAAGAAAATGGTTACTACCATGTCTTAAACAGTGAACAAAAGTGAAGAGTCAGTAAAAAGCTAACAAATAAATAGATACCATTTTCATCAAGTTTGTTGTTATTATTCCCCAAAGAGGTTTTTTAAGGCGCTATTAACTTTTTGGAGTCAAATTTGTCTCTGGTGACAGAGTAGCTGCCTGTATAATCCACAGGGTGCCAGAAAGCTCTTTAAGATCTACTCTAGTCTTGTACTCCAAATTAGTTTTCCTAGCACTCAAGATAACTCTCCAGAGAAATGAAAATACTACATGAGCTGATGATTTCTCCACTTCAATTCAATGGATAAGCAGCATGAGTTGTGTGTAACATCAAGGCAGTCACAGTTTAAGAACCTTATCTAGATGTTTTTATAAAGGGTGACTGTCTACAGTCACCAAAGAATAACTAACCATCCTAGAGAGTGGATTATAATCCTGCTGGGCTGTTTTTAAATTCATGCAATCATCTTTACCATGTGAAGCTAAATAAGTTATTCAGAATTGCTTGGGTCAGTGTTGATGATGATGATGAGTTGAATTTTTTATTTTACTCTACATTCATTATCTTATTTGAGAGTTATAGAAATCCTGTGTGAAAAGTGGGCAACTAGGTGGTCCAGAGTATCAGGGTTCAAGTCAAGAAGATTCATCTTTCTGAGTTCGAATCCAGTCTCAGATACTTACTAGCTCTGTGATCCTGGGCAAATCACTTACCCATGTTTGCCTCAGTTTCTTCATCAGTCAAATGACCTGAAGAAGGGAATGGCAAATCATTTTAGTATCTTTGCCAAGAAAATCCCAAATAGGGTCATGAAAAGTCAGACACAACTGAAAAATAACAAACAATAAGTGTTACTATCATTTACATTTTTCAGGTGAAGAAACTGAAGCTTAGAGATGATATGATTAAGTAATGTCACCAATAACAAGACAAATACAAATCAAAGAAACCTAAAGAAAAATGTTTTATCGATCTAATTGGTGAAGATGACAAAAAGTCAGAAAGTCAATATTGAAACTTTAGAAAGACATATCCCTTACCCACACTCCCAAGACCATCAAGAAAAGCACCATAAACTAAAGCATATTTATAACAATACTTTTTATACTAGCAAAGAAATGAAAGAATGGATGAACATCAATTATGGAATGACTGGAAAATTTGTAGCATGTGAATTAATGGAATATCACTGCATCACAAGCAAAGGCAAATAATACAGAGCAACATACAGAGACAAATAGTTTTATACAAGGTAACCAGAACTAGGAAAAAATGCACAAAATAATTCTGACAGTACAGAAGGAAACACACACACACACACACACACACACACACACACATACACTAACTAAACTTCATATAATTATAATAACAAAACTCAGTTTAAAAAGAAGAGATGCAGAAATAAAATTCCACCTCTGCTTCTTTGCAAAGATAGTAGACTATGGATGCAGAACGCTAAATCAATCAGTTGATATGTTTGTTAATTTGTCTATCTATCTATCTACCTACCTATTTATTTTTTTTAATTTTAAACATGGAATAAAAGCAGTTACATAACTTTCCATAATTTTAAAATAATTGGACACGAAACTGCAAATATACTATGCATGATTTGTTATATCTTTTAAATAGACTACAAAGTTAGCATGTAAATGTCTTTTTTTCTTTCTTCCCCTTGATCCAAAGATGCTTAACATTAGATACAAATATGTGTGTATGTATATGTATATATTATGTACGTATATATATATATATATATATATATGCAAATATGTGTGTAAAATTATTCTATAGATACTTCTATCAGTTCCTTCTCTGGATGCAGATAACATCTTTCTTCATATATCCTTTAGAGTTATAATAATCAAAATAATTTACTTGCACATAGTAATTCTTAAAACAATATTGCTGGGGTAGCTAGATGGCACATTGGATAAAACAACAACCCTTCAGTCAGGAGGTCCTGAGTTCAAATCTGGCCTCAGACACTTAAAACTTCCTAGATGAGTCACCCTGGGCAAATCACTTAAACCCAATTGCCTCAGCAAACAACAAACAAATAATATCGCCATTATTGTACACAGTGTTCCCTTGGTTTTACTCATTTGCTATTCATTGCTTCATGCAAGTCTTTCCATATTTTAATGAACTATTTTTTCTCTCTTTTTTTCCTTTGTTATTACAATGAGTAACATATATAGTTTTCTCTCCTCTGATGAGGGCATGCTGAGCATAAGATAAGAGACCAGACACTGGTCTCTTGCTGAGAACATGCTGAGCAGTCCTGTGCCAGTGTCTCCCATGTCATAAAATTGATTCTAATGTTCTTAAGGGAGACCTTGAGAGTGTCTTTGTATCGCTTTTTTGGATCACTTTGTGAGCACATGCCCTGTGAGAATTCTCTATAAAATAATCTTTTTGTCAAGCATACATTTAGCATTTCAACAATATGGACAGCCCTGAGTTGTGCTTGCTGCAGCCGAGTTGGAATGTTTGGCAGTTTAATTCAAGAAAGGTCTTCAGTGTCTGGTCTCTTATCTTTCTAGGTGACCTTCAGGATCTTCCTAAGACAATTCAAATGGAAGCAATTCACTTTCCTGACATGGCACTGGTACACTATCCAGATTTCACAGGTGTACAACAATGAGGTCAGCATAATAGCTCCATAGGCCTTTTGTTGGGAGTCAGTGTAATAATACCTCTCCTCTTCCACACTTTCTCTCAGAGTCTTCCAAACACTGAGCTAGCTCTGGCAAAGCATGTGTCAATCTCATTATCAATGTGGATATCCCTGGAAAGTTTACTGCCAGCATAAGAGACCTTATCCACAGTATTCAAAACTTTTTACCATAACTAATGGTTCCACATACAGATGATGTGGTGCTGGCTGAGAAAAGACCTATGTTTTCTTGGTGTTAATTGTTAGGCCAAAATTAGCACAAGCAGGAAAGAATTGATTCACACCAGATGATGTGGTAGATAGAGCATTGGTTCTGAAGTTAGGAGTTTCTGAGTTCAACTCTGACTTCAGACATGTTTGCTAGTTGCATGACTCTAGGCAAGTCGCTTAACTTCAACTGCCTTGCTGGGAAAAAGAAAAAAGTAGACATGGGGCTTAGTAGTTGCTAATGATCTCTCAGGAATTAAAGTGGTAAGCTCCCACTTATGTACTAGGCATGGCAAAAGTGTCTGCCTTAAAGAGAGTACAAGACATTCTATTTAAAGAACATATATCAATATACATAAACATCATTTTAAAACCAAAGCAAATACAAAATAACTCTGTGAATGGGAGGTTATAGAATTTAGAAGGG